>NW_027100171.1:0-600000 GCF_031753505.1 Anomalospiza imberbis
GGGATTTGTGGGGTTTAATTGGGATTTTGTGAGCTTTTATTGGGATTCGAGGGTGTTCTAATGGAATTTGTGAAATTTAATTGCAATTTCATGGGGTTATTGGGACTTTCAGGGGTTTAAAGCAGATTTTGGTGCCTCTTGCCCTTCCCCACACCCTGGGACAACTCCAAAGCCCCCCAGATTCCTCCAAATCCCCCCCAAAATCCCCCAAAAATCCCAATAAAAAACTCCTAAACACCAAAGAATCCCACAAAATCCCAGTGGAACACACCAAAATTTAAAAAAAAAAAAAAAAAAAAAACTCCCAAAAATTTCAATAAACCCCCCAAGAAATAACCACCCCAAAACCCTAAAAAAATCCCCAAAATCCAAAATCATCAAATCCCACAAAACCCCCATAACCCCACAAACCAGTAATTCTCTCCAAAATCCAATAATTCCCCCTAATCTCCCAACAAAATCCCCCAAAGCCCATAAATGCCGCCAAAATCCCCCCAAAAATCCCCCCTGAGCCCCCCAGACTCACCGGGGGCCGTCCTGGATCAGGGGGCACCAGCGGTGGAACAGGAGCCACTTCAGGGGGCCCACGGAGCTTTTTGGGGAGGGGGCACCATGGGAGACCCCCCAAAAACGGGGGAGGGGAAACCCTGTGGTACCCCCTCCCCAGAAAGCCCCCCTCCCCCGGTTCAGGAATAGCCAAACTCAAGAAAATGTTAAACCAGGCTTGACTTTCCAGAAATTATTTTTGGCCGGGTTTAGCTGCATCTCCAGGCTCAGGATCACCGGTGTATTTGCAGGTTTTGCTCTGCATCATCAGCCTGCCAGACTCTGCTCGGTGTTTCACAAATGGAGAAGACAATGGATATTGTGCCAAGCTTCCTTGCAAACAGCAACACCTGCATCAGCATGACAGAAAAGAAGGAAAAAAAAAAAAAAAAGAAAATATTCACCGGTTAGAACAGAGCCAGTGTCCCACCATCTTCCCCTCCACTGTTATTATAGAGGCAAACCTGGGCCTAAAGCTTCCACCTCTCAGTTCCTGATGCTGTTTGACTTCAGCCTTGACTCCCCCTGATCTACCTGACTGCTGTCCAAGTGGGGCTGGGGATGCTCAGCCTGGAAAGAGGAGACACTGGGGAGGCCTCACTGCAGCTCTGCAGGACTGGAAGGGTCCCACAGGAAAGACGGGGACAGTGTTCAGCCGGGCCCGTGGCAACAGGACAAGGGGGGATGGCTTTCAACTGCAGGAGGCTGATTGAAGTTGGATCTGAGGAAGCTGCTCTTTTACACTGAGGCTGCTGAGGCACTGGCCCAGGCTCTGCATGCCCCATCCTTGGCAACAGGGCTGTGAGCAGCATGGGCTGGGAAAGATTGCTCAGCTCGGACAAGATGCTCTTTAGATCCACTGTGATGTCACAGATGTGATGTTCCAGATGGAACCTCCAGCGTCCAGCAAAGAGCACAAACACAACACTGGCCCTTGTGTCAGCCCACCCTGTGCCAGCCCTGGTGTCAGCTCACCCTTCACCATGCTCCCTGTCACCCTTCTCGTCACCTGCGCCCTGATGCTCCCATCAGTCCTGAAAGCTCTCTGTTGCCTGGATTTTGTCATCCGTCCCTGCAGGATGCTCACATTTGTCCTGAGGAAGGTACGGTGCCATTCCATGGAGGTGGACACCCCCAGCTGCCCGGCTGGGCTGGAGTTCTGTGGGGATGGGGTGGGACAGGGACCCACTCGGAGGTGTTGCTATCTCTGCAGGCTGTCACAGAAAGAGAGGACGAGATGGAGGTGGACATGCAGGCTGATAGAGAGGAGGAGATGGAAGTGGATGGGGAAGAGAGTGGAGACGAAGAGATGGAGGTGGACATGGAGATTGATACTGAGGAGGAGATGGAAGTGGATGGAGAAGAGAGTGGAGAGGAAGAGATGGAGGTGGACATGCAGATGGATACAGAGGAGGAGATGGAAGTGGATGGAGAAGAGAGTGGTGAAGAAGAGATGGAGGTAGATGTGGAAGAGGAGATGGACGTGGAAATGGAAGAGTACCTTGAGGACATGGACATTGATGAGAAAGATGAGGAAGAGGCCATGATCTTGGGATGAAGACCAATACCAGCAGCAGGATAGGCATGTGGTCCCCACAGGCAGAGCGGGTCCCCTGCTGCCAGGCTGGGGACTGGGCTGGGTGGTCCCTGCTCAGGGATGTGGGACCCGGTGCATTGGGTTCTGGTGGCCATCCCCAGCCTGTGCTGCGCTTGCTGGGCCAGCCTGGGGGCACATGGAAGAGCCCTCTCTGCCTGATTGGAGTGACTGTGCCTCTTGCTTTTCCTCAAGGATGATGGAGATCCCGGACAGAGATGCCACCCTTTTGTACATACGTTGTGGAGTTTGTTGTTGTCTTTAGGCTATAGGTTTTAGGGCTTCTTTTTGGCTTCTGTAAATACGTTTCATAGACTTTTGTTAGATATGTTCTTGGGTATATACGTTCCATAGATAGTTGTTGTTACAAATATTCTTACAATGTAAATGTGTTCTGTGTTTTCTTTGCTGTTTTCTGAAAATAAACAAGCTTTATTTTTCACACCCCAGTTCTCTTTCCATTTGCTAAAGGCACAGGTAGCATTTGCAAAGTTGTGGTTTCCGCTTGCTCCAGGTTCCCAGGGCTGGAGGTCGGTGGGGGCGCTGGCACAGCCACAACCATGTGCTGCTACCCAAACCAGGGTAAGCTGGACCACATGGTGTCGCTTAACGAGGTTTCTAGAGCAGCACACAAAAAATTAGGTTCCTCAAGAACTGTTATTCCTTTTCCTCTCGATGCCCTCGGGCTGCAGGTTGGGCACCAAAATCTGTCTTGGTTTGAAAAGACAGGTGTCTGCTAAGGAAGGCAGGAGCCTTCCTGGAAATGGAAAATGTAAACCCCCTCCTCCAAATTATTATAATTTTGAAAGTAAAAGGCTCTCAGGCAAAGATATGGGAATAGGAATAACAGTTCTTTACTAGAAAAACTTAAAAGATAACTGCAATAATACAAACAAACAAAAAAACCAAACTGCTGACAGAGTCAGAACACGACCTGACACGCTGTGGGTCAGGGTGTTGGTAGCAGCACCCCAAACCCAGCTGGGGGAGCGGAGGTTTGGGGGGAGCAATTGGAAGGGGGTGGGAGAGGGGGCACAGGGGGAGGTGGGACCCACTGAGGCTCCCCCAGGTCACCCCAGGACCCCCAGGCCCCGTCCCAGCCCCCCCAGTTCCCTCCGCAGCCCCGGCTGAGGGGGGCTCAGCCCAGGAGCCGCCGTCGTTCGGGGCTCCCCCGAGGGCAGCCAACGGGAGAGCTCCCGGCTCGGAGAGGCCCCAGCAGAGGAGGGGATCTTGTCCCTCCTCGAGGGCCCTGAAGGGTCTTCAGGCCCCTCTGAAGAGGAGTTTTTCTCTTTTTAAGGATTTTTGGGGGGACCTCACCACTCCAAGGGTGTTTTTTCCTCCCCATTTTCAGGTGTTTGTGGGGCCAGAGCCCCACAAGCCCCTTTTCAGGGGTGATCATGACGGCTTTAGTGACATTTTTCTGGGGGACTCACTCCAAGCCGCTGTAGGGGATGTTTTGCCCCCCAGGGTGGATTTTTGGGGTTTAAGGGCCCCCGCTCTGGTCGGGTCCCACTCTAACTCCCCTGAAGAGGCGAACACCACTCCTGCTGATTCCGCAGCGGAGCCCGGGGAGGGTTGGGAGTCCTGGGAGGATTTAGGGGTACCTGGGAGGGTTTGGGGGTCCCAGGAGGGTTTGGGGAGTCCCGAGAGGATCTGGGGGTACCCGGGTGATGCCGATGATGGTGATGGGGACCCCATGCTGAGTATAAACTTCCCTGAAGAATTCCTGGGGGGGTTTTGTCTATCTCCAGGGTTTTTCGGGTCCTGGTGGATTTTGGGGGGTTCCCAGGGGGGTTTTAGGGATTCCCAAAGGGGGGGATTGGGCAATCCCAGGGCGAACCCAAGGCTGGTTTGGGGTACCTGCTGGTGACAGAGATGGGGAACCCCTGCCAGGACCGAACCTTCTCAGGGTGGTCTGGGGCGTGCTGGGAGGTCTTGTGGGAATTCTGATGTCCTGGGAGGGTTTGGGGGGTGTCTGTGTGGGGTTTTTGCGGTCTTGGGGAGTTTTTGGACGGCCCAGGGATGGTTTTTGGGGTCCCGGGGAGGTCGAGGGTGTCCCGGGGGGTTTGGGGGTCCCAGGAGAGTTTGGGGGTTCCTGGGCGATGCCGGTGACTGAGCTGGGACCCCGTGCCGGGTATGAACCTTCTCACTGCGCACAGGAAGTGTCAGCGTGTTCAGGGAGATCCTGGGGGGCCCGGGGGTCACCCCAAAACCCAGGGGACCCCAAATGCTCAGGGACCCCCCCAAACTCCCCTCACCGTTGGATCTGCTGCAGGCTGGGGGGCACCAGCACTCGGCCCCCACCCCCACCATCACAGGGGGCTGTGGAAGAAATCTGGGGGTGCACGGACAGGTCGGGGGGGACCCCCAAAGTCCTGGGAAAGGGTAAACACAGGGGAACTCCCAGGAATCCCCACTGGGGGCTTAGGGGAGATCCAGGAGGAGTTTGGGCGAGCTTAATTGTGTCACTATCGTCAGCAAAGAGGACTGCAAGGGTCCCCGGTGTCCCCATTCCCAGCAAAAGGTGGGAAAACCAGGCTGGCTGGGAATAGGGGTCCCGGATGTCCTTGGTGTTGAGGAAAGGAGGGGCTGGGCGCTAGGAAAGGCAGGAATAGGGGTCCAGGGGGTCTCTGGGTGAAGGAAAAGGGGGCTCTGGGTGCCTGGAGGGCCGGCATGGCAGGAAAGGGGTGCAGGGCTCCCGGGGCCGCCAGGGGATGCTCCCAGCAGGAGCCCAGTTGCTGCCAGTCATTCCCCATTATGATACAATTTGCCCCCAGCGCTGTCCCCGTTGTTCCCAGTGCCATCCAGTGTTTTCCCAGTTCTCCCAGTTGCCCCTAAATTAGTCCCAGTCACTCCCAGTACGATCCCTGTATGAGTCCTGTATGATCCCAGTCTCTCCCAGCAGGGCCCCAGTCACTCACCCTTGTCCCCAGTTGCCCCCAGCGTGGTCCAGTTACCCCCAGCACATTTCCAGTGGCTCCCAGTGTGTCCCAGTCCTAGTGCTTGTTCTGGTGCTTTCCATGAACTGACTGAACTCTTGATTATGAACCAATGCACTAGATGTGGAATCCTCTACACTGAACTCAGAAACAAATGCCCTCTGTCAGAGCATTTTCATCTTCTAGATCACTTTCAAGATGCCCATGGGGATGTTGCAATGATTATCACACAGCTCTCCATTTCTGGCTGCAGGCTCTGCAGATTCTTTCTCTGCATTCAGTCCGGCTTGCATTCCCTGACAATTCCTGGTAGCCCCTCATGGTTTCTTAGGGTAAAACAGTAACAATGAAAACCTTACCAATGGCACAACTGCCCAGCCCATAAGGAAAAGAAAGAACAAGCTGTCAAATCCTTCAAACATTTGCCCTGCTATGCTGCAAGAGTTGAGCTGCACACACGTTGTGGAAAGCCATGAGAAAGTGCGGCTGGTGGCACATCTTGTGACAGAAGCTGCACCTCATTCTCCAGGAAAGGTTCTTGGAAAGAGCAAACAGGAGTGTGGAGAAGATTCTGGGAAAACTGAAACAGCTTTTAAGGAATGAAATGAAAATGGCAAGAAACAACTGAAGATGTTTTTCTCTGTTTTTTTTATGCTCCTCTTTTCCATCTTGAACTACTGCTCCATCCCCTTAATCCAAATAGATCTCATCTCTAAGATTCATTACTTGGCGAATTTTAGACCCTGTAAAATACCATGAGCTACACACAGCTTCACAGTTTGCCTTCCCCATTTTTGTTTTGGTTTTTTTGGGTTTTTTTGGGGGTTTTCTTTTGGTTTTTTTTTTTTTTTTGTTTGTTTTGTTTTGTTTTGTTTTGTTTTGTTTTGTTTTCTTTTGGGTTTTTTTTGTTTTTTTTTCTTTTTTTAATCATTGCTGGAGAGGTAAGTGCAGTGCCTCGGTAAGGTACAAATTCTGCGTTCAGGGAATGTGCTCCGATAGGGTTTGATCCTCAGCAGGGACAAGGCACAGCAGCGCTCAAGGGGATACCTATGCCCCTGTGCAGGAGTCCAGACTCTGGGTCTGGGCTGAACAGGGCAAAGTTCCCGTGTTTGGACAGGCTCAGGGGCTGCCCCTGGGGAGCGGGGGGCTGGGCGCGGGGGCGAGCGGGCAACGGAAAAACGGACACGGGGACAAACGGCCCTGGAGCTTCAGTTGCAGCGGCAGCAGCAGCGGCAGCAGAAGCGGCAGCAGCGGCAGCAGCGAAAGCAGATAGTCTATCGACCCCCTCGCATCTCCTCTCCCTCTCCCGCTGTCCCGCACCCTCTCCTGCTCTCCCTTTCACGGTGTCCCCTCCTCTCCCAGTCTCCCTCTCCCCTGCTGGCCTGGGCCATGTCCCCAGCCCGTCACCGGCCCCGTCCCCACCCCGGTTCCCGTCCCCGTCCCCGTTCCCGGCCGTCCCGCCGGGGTCTCGCCTCCGCCCGGCTCTGGGCGTGCTGGTGGTGGCGCTGCTGGGCGGGCATCAGTGCCTGGGGCTGGGGCGGCATCGCCACCCTCGGGCTCCGCCTGGCCCGAGCCCGGCCCCGGCCCCGACGTGGGCTCCAGTCCCGGCCCCGGCCCCGGCTCCTCCCGGGCCCCGCGGAGGACACACGCGGCGCGGCCGCTCCCGCCACCCCCGCTGCGGCTTCCCCGGCCCGAGCTCCGCCGCTCGGCACCGCGGCCGCCGGCCCCGAGCCGCCGCTGTCCCGTTCCAGGGACAGAACGCCTCGGGGGGGCCGGCCCGGGGCGCTCGGGGGGTGCTCGGGGGCCGCTCCTGACCCCGGGCCGAGCGCTGACAGCCGCGTCCCGCCCGCAGGGAAGTCGCAGCAGGGCCTGAAGGAGCGGTACCGGCTGGGTTCGCTGCTGGGCAGAGGCGGCTTCGGCAGCGTCTTCGCAGCCACGCGGCTCTCGGACGGCACCCCGGTGAGCGGCGGGGCCGGCGGCGGGCACAGGAGGAGGGGGCGGAGGAGGAGGAGGAGGAGGAGGTGGAGGAGGAAGGGAAGGAGGAGGAGGAGGAGGGGTAGGAGGGGAAGAAGGAGGAGGAGGAGGTGGAGGAGGAGGGAAGGAGGGGAAGCATGGGGCTGGGCAGGGCAGGTGGCGAGCTCAGCCCGCTGCTGCTCTTGGCTTGCAGGTGGCCATCAAAAGGGTGCCAAGGAACCGCGTCCGGCACTGGGGCGAGCTGGTGAGTGAGCGGGGCCAGCGGCAGAAGCTGGGCGGGGATGAGCCGAGGCCCGGCAGGGTGGAAGCCACCAGGACACCTCGAGGGAGAGCAGGCGTGGGGCCAGCGCAAGGCGCAGAGCATCCCGGGCCGGGTGAGGGGTTCCCGACCCCCGGCACGGCATCAGCCCCACTGACGGCATCGCGCTCCTCCTGCAGCCCGACGGCACCAGCGCACCCCTGGAGGTCGTGCTGCTGGCCAAGGTGTCCACTGGATTCCCCGGTGTCGTCCAGCTGCTGGAGTGGAAGGAGCTCCCCAGTGACGTCTTGATGGTGCTGGAACGCCCGGAGAGGTGCCAGGACCTGCACCATTTCATTCAGGAACGGGGGCTCCTGTCTGAGGAGTTGGCGCGGGAGCTGTTCCGCCAGGTGCTGGAGGCCGTGCGGCACTGCACCAGCTGCGGGGTCCTGCACAGAGACATCAAACCAGAGAACATCCTGGTTGACCTGGCCACCGGGCAGGCCAAACTGATTGACTTTGGCTGCGGCACCTACCTGCAAGACACAGCCTACACTCGTTTTGCAGGTGAGCCCACGCAGGGGTGTGCTCTCAGTCCCGTCATCTCATGGCCCAACAGCTCACAGCCCAAGCTGGGTGTGGCAGCGGGGATTCTCCCTTTTGCTGCCCTTCATGGCACTGAGATTTCAGCTGAGTTGCTTTTGAGCAGGGCTGGGTGGGGAGCCAGCTTCCAGCCCTGCTGGCAGCCTTTGCCCACCACTCTGCCCAGGACTGGGGCTGGGGCTGGGGCAGCCAGCCTGACAAAACACCCGTGGGTGGGGGTAGCAGAGAGCGGGGCCGGAACCTGTGTCCCAGCCGGTTTGGTGTGCAGGTGACAAAGGGCTTGGACTGCTCCACTCACCTGGTTTGTTTTGGATTCATAATGTTTTTGGGGCAGTGCAGGCAGGGAGGATGAGGGCATGGTTTTCCCAAGCAATGAGTGGGTTTGTTCCCGTCATGGTCGGGCCTTGACAGGACTTCTGCTGCCCTCTTCCAGCACCAGTGGCTTCTTTTCCATCCCCGAGTCTGTACACAAGTCCCAGGTGCTGGCGAGAGGGCAGCGGTCACCCCGTGTGCCACTGGGGCGGCCCCCACACACCCAGGGATGCTGGGGCCAGGCTCAGGGAGCAGCAGCGTCCCCCTGATGAACCCCATCTGTATTCCATAGGAACACGGTCATACAGCCCACCAGAGTGGACCCAATTTGGCTGGTACTACGGCAAGCCAGCTACCATCTGGTCCCTGGGCATCCTGCTGCACCAGATGGTCTGCGGGGAGCACCCTTTCAGGAGGAGCCAGAACATCAGCTGGGACCATCAACTCTCGCTGCCACAACGGCTCTCTCAAGGTGGATCCTCATCTCTGGCCACGGGGGCAATACCAGTGCTGGGAGACAGCAGCAGCTCGGGAGCATCCCGCTCTGGCAGCTGCTGAGGAGGTGGCACATGTCCTGCTCTCCTGCTCTCCTCCAAAACAGGGAATTGATGGGGACGTTTAGGCCCAGCTCTGAGCACATCCAGCATGGCCTGGGCACGGGAATAGTGGGGCAAAGCCAACAGGAGCCTTCTCCAACTGACCGGCGGTTTCTGGTTTCTCTGCCCAGAGTGCCAAGATCTGATCAGGCGGTGTTTATCCATGCTGGACTTGGACAGGCCCTCTTTAGAAGAGCTGTTCTGTGATCCCTGGCTGCAGGATATTGATCTGCCCTAGAAGAAGGGAGAGAGCCACAGGCACGCTTTGATGCAAGGCCCTGGTAAGTTACAGCTCCACACATGCCTTGGCAATGAGAAGCAAAGGAACGCAGACATTTTGTCCTGCCTGTGTCACTGCCCAGGGGTCATCAGATGGGAACACGCAGCCCTTGTGCTGGAGCTCAGCTGCTCTGCCTAGCACTGGTGGCCACCATCCGAGCTGGTTTTGCTTGTCCTGGTTCCCTGACAGCTGGGGCCCTGGGCAGAACCCTGACAGCCTGGGCTCACCCCAGGGAAGGAGAAGGAGCCCCTGGAGAAGCTGTACCAGGTGGGGCTGCTGCTGCTGGGGACACGGAGGATGACATCAAGGATGACAACCTCTTCCTCCACCTGGTCACCGGCAGCTGAGGATGATGGACTTTGATTCTGGCACCTTCTCCAAAGCCAGGCTGCACAGGGAATGTGCAGATGAGTCCACACGCAGGGGGATGCTCCCAGATTTGGGCATTGCACAGCCTGGCCAGGAACCAAAGGTTCCCCCCTTTGCTGAGGCGGATGCAGCTGATCCTTCAGTCGGCTGCCAGGCTGCTTTTGGCAGGGCTGGGGGGATGGGCTGGGGTGCTGATGAAATGGGAGTGGGCTCCTGGCCCTGCCAACAGCCCCAGCACCCACCGTGCCCCGGGCTGGGGCTGGGGCAGCCAGCCCGACACAAACAAACCCCCATGGTGGGAGCAGAGGTGGGACTCCAGAACCTGTGCAGGGGCTGCTTTGCTTTGCAGGCAAGGAAGGGCTTGGGCTGCTCCACTGCCCCTGTTTGCTTTGGGATCACCGTTATTTAGGGGGGCAGTGCAGGGGGGAAGGGAGCAAGCCTGGGCTTCCCTCACCTCTGGGTGGGTTTTTCCCTGGCATGCAGGGGTTGGGCCTTCCTCAAGCCCCTGACTGAGATAAGATTTTTGACCATTTTCTTGTTCCCCTTTTTGTCTGTAATCTATTTTCAATCATTTGTTGTGTGTTTTTCTAGAGGAAGCTTTCCAGGTGGGGTCCAATCTGGATGGGGAAGTGCTTGGGAGCAGCTGTGGCGTGGATGGGCCGTGCCCTTGGAGAAGGCTGAGGACATCGTTTGGGACCAGCTTTTCTTCCAGCGGGGAATAGCGTGAGGTGGGTCCCGTCTGCTTGGCATGGTGGGATCAGAGCTTTGGGGAGATGGCAGCGAGCACAGGAGCATCCTGCTCGGGGCAGCTGCTGAGGGCTGGATGTGCCGTGGCTGGCTGCAGGCTGGGCACATGTCCTGCCCTCCTGCTCTGCTCCCAAAGGCAGCAGGGATGGGCAGCTCTGGGCACAGCTCTGGGCACGGCCAGCATGGCCTGGGCACCGCGGGCAGCTGGGACAAGGGGACAGGAGCCTTCAGCTGACGGGCGCTTTCTGGTTTCTCTCCTTGCAGCCGGGCTCTGCGGGTGCTGAGGCTGCTCTGGGCTCTGCCAGGGCTCTGCTGGAGCTCAGCACCGGGCCGCAATCAGCCAGAGAAGAAATGGGGTGACCTGCAGCACAGACCTGCTTGAGCATTTCAGCATCACAGCTCAAGTTTGCAGAGTGTACACCTCCAAGGGCAAACATGACACCACCCAAAAATTAAACTTGTTCAATAACTTCTGAAATGAAATCAATCTGGGATGACCCCAAATGACATTTTGCAGCTTGCTCAAGCTGTAGCTCAGCCCTTCTCTGAACTGTTCTCTCCCCCACCTGCCATTTACTTCCCAACTGCTCCCTCTTGTCCCCCAGTGAGTTCCCAGCCCATGGCAGTCTCCATCACACTGTCGCCTTCCTTGGTGCCCCTCACCATGAGGAAGGCCGAGCCCCAGGCTTAGGGACTCATCCTGTCACTGGCTGAGGAGCAGCAATGTCTCAGAGCTCCAGGGGGATTTTAGTGTCATTCAGAGCTGCTCTCCAGCCCTCAGCTCTCCTCACTGCTGAGTTCCCACTCCCTTTTCCTCGTCCTTGCAGGAGGATGAGCTCAGTGAATCCCCTTGAGCCTCCCCACTCTTCCCAACCCACGCACCCACCTCAGTTATGCTGAAGCTGCAGCTTCTCTGTCTCCTGTGGCACACCAGTCCAGTCCCCTGTGCGGGGAGCCCCAGCCCCAGAGCACAGCACTCAGCAGTGCACTCCGGGCTGGAGCAGCTCCCTGCCAGCCCCAGCCCAGGGACCCCTCCAGCCCCGGGGCTTGGGGCACCGTCAGCACCCGCTGCTCCAGCCACCGCTTCTGCTGGCCCTGACAGCAACACCCAAAGTGGGGCTGATCCCGAGGGAGCAGCAGCAGGGCCTGCATCTGATCCCTGACTCTGGGGCAGGGCTGGACAAATGACCCCCAGCAGCAGCAGCAGCAGCACGTGGAGCTGACTTTCAGCACAGCCCTGGCCACTCTTGCCTCCCGTGTGCAGCGGTGTCACAGCAGCCTGAGGCACCTGGGAGCCCCCAGGGCCAGCAGGGACTTGAGATGGCAGCCCTGGGCTCCTGGAGCTTGTGCAAGGAGTGGAGCTGGGGACTCCCTGTCCATGGGGAGCTTCCAGATGGAAAAGGCTGCTGTGCCCAGGCAGCTCCAAGGGCAGAGAAAGGAGGGTCTCGACCACGGGATCTGTGCCAGTCCCACAGTCCTGGGCAGCAGCCACCGAGCCCTGGGGGAGCAGAGGGCACAGCAAGAGGGACAAAAGCAGGCAAGGTCAGAGACTGGAGAGAGCCAGACCCGGCAGCAGGAACAGCTGCTCCATTGCACTCTTGGAGAAAGCTCTTGGCTGGTTCAAAGCGCTGAAAGGCGTGCAGGGCAGAGAGGAGGCCACACCAAACACTGCTCCTGTTTCCACAGCCTCCCCTCTCCGTGTCCGAGGAGGAATTGGATGGACTGTGCTCTTCTCTCCGAGTGTCTGGTTCAGCACGAGCGGCTGAGCACCAGGAGCTGAAGGAGCTGAAGCCTCAGGCCTCAAGAGCTGGGCCTGAGGAGACTTTGTGAGCAAATGAATGCTGCTAGCATGGACCTGGCTGAATGCAGCAGATGGAATCATGGAATCACAGAATCCTTTCTGTTGGAAAAGACCTCTGAGCTCATCCAGTCCAGCCGGTCACCCAGCAGTGTCGAGCCCAGCACTAAACCACGTCCCTGAAGTGCCAAGGCCTGGACAACAGCCCTGAGTGAGGCCCTGAGCCAAAGGTGGCCTCTGGATGAACCTTCCAACCAAAGGTTATCTTTGTATCTGCTCACTAATGAAATATGCATGGTCATTAGCGCTGTGATAGATGTATCCACTCGTTAGTGAAACATGGATTGACCTTTCTGTGTTTAGAAGCCAGACAAGGCCATGAAATCTGACATCTGGCCTTGTCTGGGGCTGAATGGTCAAAGTCACCTCCCTTGGTTCTTCTTGGGCCCTGGCCAGGCTTTGGGAGGAACCCAGGAGGAGGATGAAACCAGATGTTCCCGCACCAGCAGCGCTGTCAGTTTGTTCATTCAGCGCTGTCAGAGCTGGGCCCTCTCCCAGCGAGGCTGGAGCCTCACCTGTGGCTGGAGGCACCTGCAGGAATTCCCAGTGTCCAGGAGTGGCTCTGCAGCCCTTGGCTGTGACAGCTTCCCCAGCTACTGTGTGGATCTGGGGCATGGTAAAGCCTGAGGGTAACTGGGGCTGGGTCTTTCTTAATCACTGCTGCAATCTCTGGTGCTGATGGCTGGGTGCATTGCTGAGCTGCTCCTTTTGTGATTCTTTGCTGCTTTGAGCTACAGTCAATGACACTGAGTCCTTCAGTTGGTGTCTGTGTCTTTGGTGCTGACCCTGCCCACTGGGGAAACAAAACTGGCACAGTCTGGCCAGATCACAACAAAATGTCACTTTTTAAATGTAAATGTGAGGAATCAGTCCCATCAGAAATTCCCAGATGGGAAGCCCTTCCCTGGAGTTCCCTGCCTGTGGAGTGGGCTGAGGTCAGAGCACCCTGTGAGCAGTGGGGCACTCGGTTAATAGAGGCTGAACCCCTGGATGTCTTCAAATGCATCCCAAAATTGCATATGGAAGAAGGAAAAGAACTTGTGGGTTTGGGAAGATGAGGGAGAATTTTCTTAATGGCACACTGGAAACAGCACCAACAGAAGGAAGAATTGGTTTTGGAATGCTCCCACATGGAGGGACAGAGGAAGGTTTAAATCTTGAGCTCAGGTTCATTTGTGCAAGTGAAATATAACATGATTATTATTGTCATTAATAACAGTTATATAAAAAATATAACATGATTATACATTTTTTCAGATAGAATTAAAAATTGATACTGTGAAAAAAAGGCTGACAATGCCAATATGTCAGCTTTGGCTGCTCAGTGTAACACTAAATACCCTACAGAAAAGGACTGGCCAAGACCCAAATGTCACAATTGAACTTTGTGAATTGTGTATCATGAATAAAGGAGGAAGGGATGATGTGGAAACCCAGGACACCGGGAGTATTTCTCTGTCTGCCCTGTGTTAAGTATTTGTTCTCTATCTATTGATATGATTGATAACATCTTCCACTTACTACCATACTGTAAAATAAGCAATTAAGGCTCGATCAGGATTTCAGTTTCTTCCCAGAAGTTACAGTGATTTTATTTTTCACAAGCCCACAAGACTTCAGGCGAGCTATGTTCAGTTTCCTAAAGAATTCTTTTCTCCAAGGGCTATCCTTGAGGTCCAGTATTTTTCTGGCTCCCATTAAAAAAGACCAGAAGCCTTCTGCCTTGTTATTTACCTTCTTGCTTTCCACAGAGCAGTTACATTGCAGTAGGAAAGCCAGCACCAGCTGTATTCATGCTTTAAAATCTTTAGGAATTAATTGCATTTATATAAGTGCCAAGAAATTTTATTCTTAAAACTGTATTTTACTACCCTTTCTGCTGGAGCCAATCTTTGCACCCCACATGCACACACACAAGCCAAAACCCAGAAATGACTGTACTCAGCAACACGGCTACAAACCTCATCGGGAAAACCAAGTACATTATAAACATTAATTAATTTCAGCCACATGCCCTCCTCAGTGAAGTGGGTAATTACAATCCACATTTAGCACAAGTGGGAAAACTAAAGGAGAATGATTTGCCCAGGTCAAACAAGGTGTATGGCACAGAACAGAGCGCCCATAACCCTAGCCAGCAGCCATCCTTTTCATCCTATAACCCACCTAACTAAATTCTTTCAGTCCAGTAGGCAAATTACCAGAGGTCAATATAATGAAAGCAAGGCTACAGTTTCTTCCTCAAATATAACTAATATGTCCATCTCCTCACTTGCCTACTTTAAGTATTCTCATGAATATTCACAGCAGAGTTTCCCCCTCAGAATGCTCTGGAGAAAGAAAAAAAGAGGAACGACCTACTTAAAAAAATCTATATCTAATGACCTACTTGGAGTCATGTATTGGCTGTAAGGTGATTAACTGTGTATGCACAGCCTAAAAGGCAAAAACCAAAGTTTGTGGACTGGGTCCAAAGAGAGCAACCAGGTTCTGATGATAAAGAGAGATCTGCCTGCAGTAAGGAGGTTTGAACTGGCAACCTGACAGAAGCTTAAGAGATTCACCTAATTTACATATATATTCGGATTTCTTGCTTTTCAGGGGGGCAGAGGGACGGACAGGGTACATCATAAATAAGCCCAGTTTCCTTACCACAGCAATAGAAGCACTTTGTTAGCTGATTTCATCAGCAGTATAAACCTGCACCTAATTGTTTCTCTCTGCACCCTGGGCTTAAAGGAAATAAGTTAGCTGATGGGTTAATTCAGGAGAATTAACTCCCATAAACACAAAGAACAGTTGGGTTGGAAGGGACTTTAAGGATCACCTGGTTTCATACCATGCTTGCCACCCTGTTCCCTTCACAGTCTCAACTTCCCTTCAGCCCGTCTCAACTCCTTCATGGGTTAAAGTGGAGGGCACTAAAATTTTTTATAGGGCTGGGTGGAATAAAAAAAGCCCACAGTGCTCTCCAGAATCACTAGAAGAAGTCAGGGCCTGCTGTGCTGACTCTGCCACCAAGCTTTTTCCATCAGCCTCAGGAGCCCCACCTCACATCCTTTTATCACTACTTTTCATTTCCTTACCTCAGCAATTGTGTCAGATGAGACCAAGGGATGTGGTGGTCACACTATCTCAGCTCATCAGTCCACCACTAATGCCTTCCTGTGTAAAGACATCTCTTGGTTACATAATATATCCTTGACACCATTTCTGTTTACAATAAATTAAAATTAATCAGCCAGGCACTTTCCATACCAATCCATGTAACTCAGCTTGGCAGCTTGATATTATCAGTGGCTCAGTAACATTAGCTTTGTAGGGTTAGGATCTCCTGGGGACTCCTTCCACGAGAGGACTGCAGGTGTTGTAGTCATAAAACATTACGCTCCCTCCCAAGCATCTGTATGACAGTCTCTTCCAAGGACAGCAGAGAAAACTGCAACGCCGCTCAAACCTGCGTTATTAGCCTGGGCATCACAGGTACACAAGTCCTTAAGCTATCAACTCACCCTCCAGCAAGAAATCCCACAGTTCATTAACCCTTTCAGTAGGTGTCCCAGTGTCTGCCTACTCTCAGACATCAGACTGAGTCACATCAGGGAGGCTTTAATCAAGTTGGCCTTTTCCTTACTTATTCTGCCCCCAAGATGTTCAATTCTTCAGACTTTTGATGCAAATTATTCCCAGGTGTTTACTAGCATTTTAGTTCCTAACTACTGTAGGAGCAACCCTGCTTTGCTCTTGTCAGATCATTTGCCCACGCTGAGCTGCTGGGTATCAGCTGGCAAGGGCAGACCACAACATCTTCTGGTGACCTGCTTATTTACTAGAAAGAAATATCTGCAAACATCCCTGAACCCATGCCAGAGGATTCGGATAAACCATTTTGGGACAAAACTAAACAAAAAAGACACCAGTGCATGAAAAGAAATTCTTTAGAAACTAAGTTTTCGGTCTCTGCTGCTGTCTTATAGATTGGCATGGTCATTTCAAAGCCTGTTAAGGATAGCATCAGAACAGTCAGGACAAACAGTGACAGTCTTTGCACCCAGACAAGCAGATTGTCCCAGTCAGAGGAAAGGTTGCCTAAAGGTACAGCTTCTGCCAGAAGAGAGAGCAGCTGTTGCACTGGAAATAGAATATCTTCAGCATTAGATTACAACCAATGTGACAGGGTTTTGTTTTCCCTTTACATTCTCTGTTAGCCAAAGAACATTGCTGTGCTTAGGTTTCATCCCATCTAAAGGCAGGCTATTAACCAGGATGGTTTCCCAGGAAAAGGACAAAACACACATACAAACAAACAAATACTTTTTTTTTTTTAAAAAAGAACATTTTTCCTACTACTAGTTTCAGTGCAGTGAATAACCCAAGCCAACCTATACATTAATAATTTTCCTAGAGACAGATATGCTTCACTCTTG
This sequence comes from Anomalospiza imberbis, assembly GCF_031753505.1. Classification (NCBI taxonomy): domain Eukaryota; kingdom Metazoa; phylum Chordata; class Aves; order Passeriformes; family Viduidae; genus Anomalospiza; species Anomalospiza imberbis. The sequence continues at coordinate 16,484 of NW_027100171.1, forward strand.
ACCTGCAATTGCTAACTTGTCTAGACACTTGTGCACATGTGTACATGCATGCAAAAACATTTATATAAATCTATACTTGTGTGTGAAAAAAGACTTGTTAAATCAATGCAAACCCCACTGACATTCCTCCTTTCCATGTTCATGGGAAAAAAAAATAATTTTCCCATCTGAAACAATTCATTTCCCTGCCAGCACTGCAGTGATAATTTTTTTGTAGTTTTAAAGATAAAACTTTTTTGTTTTTCTGGTGTGGAGAGATTTAGAACAATTTGTCGAAACCTTAATTAACTTGAGAAACCATGGGAGTTGCCAGACAAAAACTATTCTTGTTAGAAAAAGCCAGGAAAATATGAATACTTTCTTCCAGCTTGGAAGTCTGCTGCTTCATTCTTTAATTAGTCATATTGCAGAAGGTTGGATTACTCATGGAATTACCTAAAAGGTGTCATAAAAAGATTTGCAATTTTACTACTGAAGTTACACATAGGTTCTAAGATTTGAAGAACCTGACATTCATATCCATATATTATGATGCTGAGGAAAACTCGAGACAATACCTGCTACCTTTAAAAGGCTCCTATACCTGAAAAAGGAGGAAAAAAGATTGTTAATTTATGCCAAACCTAGCCAAAGAAGAAGGATGTTGAAAGTGAATTTTCAGTAAGATCTGAAGATGAGAGAAAAGGGCCAAACTCTGTGCTTATGAAGAACAAGCGGTTCACAGTCATTATTAGGCAGCAAAAAAAAATCCAGGGATTTCACAAAGATCTGATTGAATCACATTCAGTAGAAGTGCAGTGTTTTCACTGCTGCCTTTGCCACTCTGAGTACACAGGTGGCTACAGGGGAACAGGCTGAGGCTGCACTCTGACCTGAGATCCGTTTAAAATCTTCCCCAGTTTTGTTATTGTTCCAACTGGACCCAGCCAGCCTGTTAACTGTGCTACTGAAATAAGGGTTTAGAGAAACAGAATCAAATCAAGCATGGGATATAAATCACTCTGCTTAAAAGCAAGTGCTTTTATCCTCACTGTTAGAGTCCTAGATCAATTCAGCAGATCTTTCAGACCCCCAGCAGGAATGGGCACAGCCACTTCTTGTGTGGTTTCATCGTAACACGCACAGGATTTCAGTAGATCATCCGTAAACCTGAGCTGCCGAGAAAGAACCAAATGTATCAATGCACAGTGCAGTGGCCAGGAAAGGTCAAAACGAGGGACCAAAGGCAGTGTGGACCATCAGCCATCATGAACCATGCTGAGAACACTTTCTTTGCTTCTAGAGTACCTGCACCATGTTGGTCTTTCTTAGCCACAATAAGAAGAGATCAGAGGGATGAACATTAAAGTGCCCCCTTCTTTAGGAGTTCCAGCATTCTCTCAAGTATTTTCCTACAGCAATTATCAAGACAGCATCCTCTGCTGCCATGTTTTGTTATGGCTCTAAATCTGCATTCCAAAACCAAACTGCTAATACCAACAAGATCTCCGTGTAAGTGGCTGTGGGGGCGTGAGAGTTAAGGAATGGCAACAGAATCACCTGAAAAGAAAAGCTTTCCATTCTGCAGTCCCAACCTACCCACCACTGACTGTACCTGTTGAAAGCAATATAAACCAGTAAACTCAGTACCAGCAGGCCACACTCCTGTAAAATATTAAAATAGCAGTGCTGCAAGTACTACAGACTAGAAGAGGATGTGAAACTGCCAGCAAACTGCATTTAAGCTGGAAGAGAAGAGACTTGTGTTTGTCCTTATTACTGTGAGGGAGAAAAAAATAACATATTCAATGTAGCACATCCAAAGTGTGAAAAATGCGTATTTTATGATTGGCTTTTCGCAAATATTAAATTGAATAGTATATGTATTATGTTATATTGATTAGAAGTGCTGTAGTAAGATTTTAATAATATAGTAAATGTAGTTTTGTAATTGAAATTAAGCTTTAGTAGTTAAAATAGAAAATATGTGTGTGTGGTATTCTTTTTGCTCAAGAGAAGGAGAAGATAATCAAGAAATTCTTCACACAGAGATAACAATTACAGAAACCCCTAAATCTTCCAGAGGAGAGGAATTTATGGCTTTCCTTATCAACAAAAAACCGAACTTCTCCAAACTCAACTTAGACTTCAAGGCGCCTGGGATTAACAGGAATTTCTCAACAAGTACCGGACGAATTTCTTGTTTTAAATAAAAATATGCATATTCATGAAGTGTTTTGTGTATGCAACAGGTTACCCCTCTTAAGGAGGGAATTCTCTTATATCGGCGTCCTTCTCCTGGCTCACTTTTGTCCAGAGAGAGGTACCCAGCCCGGGCTGTAACTTTTTGCTGCTATTGTCTCTTTAACTATCCTAACTCTATTTGTTTAATCTTTATTACTATACTTGTAATACTTTTTTTTTCATTTTATTTTTATTAAACTTTTATAAATTTTAAAAACCAAGTGATTGGCGTTTATTACACACAGCAACTCCATTTTATCATCTCAGGCTTCATCTCTGCAGCCAAAGAGGGATTTCTGCTGATTGATTGAAAGCATTACCTAGAGTTTGTGCTATTCTTTATTTATTTATTTGCAAGGAAGGAGTCTCAGCACTCATTAGGTCTTTATTCCATTGACCCGTCTTATCAAGGCTTTTGAAGTGCTATAAAACAGGCTAATCAGGTGAGCAACATTTATATTCATGGTTAGAGTGGCTACAAATGAATTGATCAGGTCCAAGGAAGCTTTCAATGGACGAGGTTTGAGGTTTTGCAGCCCAATACTCCAAGATGCTGAGGCTCTTCTAAACGTTACCTTAGGGATAATAACTGGGAACCTCCCTGTGTGAAAATGAACTGCTCAGCAAGTTTGGTTTTCCCCAGAGAGGGTGGCAAACTTTGAAGAGCATGATTCCAGTATCATGGAACTGGTACATCTCTAACCCACGGATGGGAGGAGCAAACTTGTGTTTACAATAATGACAGGAGAGTCACTACAGCCACTGGGCACACCTGCAAGGACAAGGGTGACCAGCTTCAGACACGTTGTGGTATTTAGAAACATGTCCATAAGAACACAGTGCAACTGCAAGAGCAGGACAGAGCAAAGGCACCGTGCATGTCCAGCTGCCAGCTGGGATGGAACGTCCCAAAAGGCGTGGCAGTACTTCACTTGGTGTTTCCTTCCAGTACCCTGCAGTGTAAGGACAGACAGCAGAATTTTTTAATTTTTATTTACAAAATAACAGCATCATTTTTTCATCCAATGCTGAACCAAGCCATCTTGTGCTGTGCTTCAGGAATTGTTACCTTTCAGATCAGATGTAAAGCCAAGCCAATGCCCTAATCCCAAGAAGCATTAAAGATCACTCCTACTGCATTTTTTCATTAATGGTAATCCTGATGCCCTGGCCATATTCCCACCGAGATAATTGCTATTTACCTCTGCAAATTCCTCCCTTTGTTTCTACAGGGCCTAAGCAGACAAAAATCATCCCTATGTAACAGCACCAGCATGTTTATTCTGTTCTTCCCCCAGGTTCTCTGCTTGCTGTATTGGGAACATGGTGCACTCCTGTCTCTTTTAGCAGCAGCATTACCCTGTGTCATTTCAGCAGGGGATGGTGCAATGCCACATGCAGAGTGGAAAGAGGGCTTTTGTCAACACTAGACTGAATATCCTCCAGGTGCTAAGAATTTCCTGAGTAAGCTGAAGCAAACACACATTAGTCAATGTTAAGTTCGAATCTCCCCAAGCACAAGAAGGAAAAAAACCCAAGCCTGAGACCAATGTGACTTTTACCAGAGAGAGTACAGAAGACAAATCCTTGGTGAGGAGTGAGTGGCACTTGAGTGTGCAGACACCACACTGCACCATCCAGGACTCTGGCACCCAACCCCAGCTTCAAGGTTCAGGGAGATGGTACACTTGCATCTTCCCTCCTTCAGCCTCATTTTTAATTGCAATTACTTTATGTACAGGAAGGTTGTTATTCACTAAGGCGGAATTCACCTCTTGGAAATTAAGCTAAACTTCAGGAATGAAACCTGGTCATGTGGACATGACCAGGAAATTGGTGAGGCACTCCTAGAGGGAAAAGTCTTTACAGAAACATTTAAGACATTTCCTGGCTCACCCTTTGCAAGTTGCATCACCTCCTAGCAGGAGCTCAGGCACTAGTTTTTACAGTACAGACGTTTTTTCTTCTCTAACTTTTAACACAGAAGAGGTGTTTTAATTTAAAAAGGTATTTGTCCAGAGCAAGTGTAGCAGAGATTAATCTCTCCATTCTTCAGAGCTGGCAGCACAGTCCCTCCAACAAACATGAGAGATGTGGGAACTATTTAAAGGAACGCTCAGCCAGCTGCATGCAGCACACTGCATGAAACAATATTCCTATCATTAAATACACCCCATGGAACATCCTTTCCTTGACATTACTGTTTAATGGCACAAGGTGATAGCCATCAAGTTACTGTATGAAATCCCAAAATATTCAAAACAGAGGGAAGGGACAAGGGGGTAAACCTATTAACTGTGACCTGTTAATGGGGCGTTGGCTTCTGCTCAGGTTCCAATAATCCATGGGCACAGGGGGTTCACTTTTTACCCCTTTAAGCTGGCACAGGTCAGAGAGACCATGCCCTCCTTCGTGGGTCACCAGGCTGCAGGTGCCAAATACTTTTTATTTTCTGGGCAAGCAGCAGGTCTCGAATCTGCACATGGCATACTCAAGACTGCTCAATGCATAATAAAGTACCTTCTTTTTGCAACCTCATCTCTCCCTTAGGCAAAGCATGGACAATTTTAAGGAGCAATTTTCAAATTTTTTCTCTCACTGCTGAGCTAGCACAGGCAATAGATCATCACTCCCATTTTCCTCCTTCCATCATGGCTTGTCAGTCACAATTAGAACCATTGCTCAGCTCCTGGATTGCTGCCTATGAACAAAGACAACTTTGAAAAACAAAAAAAAGTCAACTTCAAACCATCTGATCTCTTCTTTCATCCCTAGCCAACAGCAAACAACACTAAAACACAACAAATCCAGATGTTCATGCATTCAACAGAAATGATCAAAACATGTCACTGTCCTAATCCAAGTATTCAAAATGCAACAATCAAAATGAGGTATTAACAAGGGACAAAAGGATTTAGAGAGTACCCAGTGGTGTTCCTATCATTACCCAGAAATTATTTTTACAGTTATTGTGCTTTATGAAAGTTTTGTAACAGATCATTAATTTGACACAGAGCAGAAACTTCCCAAAAACAGTCCTAGTTTTTGAGCGGCACTAATCCAGCTGTACAATTTGTCAAAATTTTTTCCAAATTTATGAAAACAAATTCTTTACTATATTCCAGAAGATGAAAAACACCCTGCAGATGGAATGCTGGATATAATTCAGTCAGTAAAGACAGTCATGTTCATCAGAAATCAAAGGTATTAAATGAGGTTCAGCTTTGCACAGGATGTGCAGAAAAACATCACCTGCCTCATGGGAATTGTGTAGCTAACGCTCCACCCAAAAACACTTATAATTTGAACACAACATGACAACTTGCTTTTCACCACTTCCCACGAGCCTTCTGGCTGATGAGACTCTCCAGGATTTGCAGCAGAGACTGATGGCAATACCTGGCCATGGCTTAAGGTTGGCATTGGAGAGACACGTTGTAGTTTAACTTCTGTTTTAGAAAGAACATCCAAAGCTGGACTAGAGCTACTAGAACCTAACTTCTTAAACCAAAGCCGGACAAAGCTCTACTCGTGGTGCTCACACTGTGTCTGTGTTTCCACAGCAGGGGCATTAATTTCAGCAGTTGGTTCTGGTGGATGTTGGGTAGAAGGTCACAATTCAAGATTCAGCCCGTAGGTTGCTGTTCTCCTTCCCCTTCATCCTCATCAAAATTGGTTCATCCAGGTCTTAGACATGGTCTCCCAGTTCACAGAAAAATTTAGGAAAGAAACTGTCAGGAAAAGATCTCCTCCTATCCCAACAAACTGGTACTAACACCTGAGGGATATAAAAGCCATGACCACACATTAGTGATAACCGGCACATCTACAAATTCAAGATTGCAAATATTTACTATCTCGTTTCAAAATAAGGAGAGCACCCAAACAATGCCAAGGGAAAAGGGAAAGAAAACCCTTCCACAAGCTCCCTGAGAGCAATTGGTGTCACAAGGACTAAAATGTTGGGAAAACTTCTGTGTTGATGGGAAAACAACATCAGAGGTCAGAGATGCTCTGTATGCATGTCACTACCTGCAGCACCATTTCACTGCAGCTGACATGTCTAGAGAAAGGATTTCCAGCTGCCGATGTTTACTGAGCTGAAAAAGGTCAAAGAAATAGAAGTGACCTTTTCATGTGGGCCTGCTGGGTAAACATGAGGCATTGCTAGGCTTGAAAATGGATTAAAGGGGGCAGAAGGGGAGAAAAGCTCTTGAAAGAGCCTCCATGGATAACATCCAGCAGTGCTTCCCTGCTCCATCTAGTGAGATCTCAGCAGTCATATGGGCTTCACTTTGTTACATTTTCAGAGTAGGGGCTTTTGGCCAAGTGTCACATCTGACAGCATATAAAGACTGGAAAGCTCTCCTGCTCAGTCACCTAGGAAGGCAGACCCAAATGAGGCTGCAGGTGCACCCTGTGCTTTACTGCTATCACCACTTGAGAGACACAGAAACAATTGCATGAAATCTTGATTTCCCCATGGTCCTTCATTTGGGGAAAAGGCAGCACTTTGTCTCTTTAGGCCAGGGACAGAAGCTGCCTTAGCTTTGCACAGTCGGGATTTCAGCAGTGATCTCCTCTCACACCCCAGCTCTTCAGCAGTAAGAGCTAGCCAGGCCCTCGCTCTCACTTCAACACACAGCACCAAATTCTCTCTTCTGTCACTGCTACTAAGACCTCTTTAAAAAGTGTCAATAGAACAGGATTGCAAAGAGCTCTATTTACCAGACACACTGAACATGCATGATCCAACATCAGCATGCTGCTTCAGCAGCATGCACAGGAAACACTGAGCAACTCCAAAAAGCTCAAATTACATGAAGGCAAGCTTAGTCCAACCCTCAGTATTTAAAAAAAAAAATCTCAGACCAAGTGCTGAAACCATAGTGAAATTTGTAGAAGTACAACTACTCAACTTGCTCTGGTCATATCAGCACGAAGCTGCTCTTGTGAAGTCAGAAATAAAAATGGACAGCAGCCAACAATATGAAAGCTTCATAATTCCTTGGTTTTTAATATAGCAAAGTATTGTCTCAAAAAGCATATTTGTCCTAACTGCACCATTCTTCCATATCAAGTTAAAATTCAACATTTTGCTGACTTAAAAGCCTGCTGAGGCAAGTGACTATCACCATGTGAAATGGACATGAAAAGAAACAAGCAGGAAAAGAAATACAGCCTGACCAGTAACACATTTAGAACAGTCCTGCCATTTGAAGAGAACGTGTCATTTCAAAAGACAGAGCAGTATTTCCCTTTGTGTGCATTCTTTTTTTAATTTTACTTTTGTCCTAGAACATTCAAGTGCCTCTTGAATGTATTATTCAAACAGAAGCAATGATTAATTAATCAAAACTCCGTTGTATAGGGAGAAGAAAACTGGGCTCTTGTGCAACACCCGGCCAGATGCTCCAACTTAAAGGGAATCATAAGGGAGGATGTGTCAGCAAAAGTGCTTAATTATGCAGTAAAAAACAATGGAATTTCAGAGACAGCTTTAAGGGTTTTCGCAGCATCTCTTTTCAGTGCTTCTCTTCACCACATATAAACCATGTGCCCCTTTGCATATCCCATCTACCAGAGACACTGCAAAGAGTCTTGATCCAATCTCACGGAAACCGGCTCACACGGAACCACGAGCAGCTGGATTCAAAACTGACCAATGTCTCTAAATTATGCTGCTTTAAATGACAAGTGTCCCTGGTGAGAAGCTCAGTACTTCTTAGGTAAGGAAGATGGTCTGTGTAACAAACCAGGAATCAAATCTGGAGTTAAGAAGGCTCTTCTCTGCTTTTGGCTTTGTTGAGCTGTATAAGCCTGCTCAGTTCTTGGTGCTTCTCTTTCCTTTCCCACACTGCATCTTCTTAAAGCTGAGTATTCAGCCTGCAAAGAAAAAAGGAATTTAGAATTGTTTCAAATGCTTTAAATCATCCTAATATATTATCCTAATCCCATCTAGGACGGGTTTGAGCAGGGCTGTTTCAAAAAGGGAACAAATTTCTTTTCAGGTTTGTCATGGGCAGGAGAGGAATCAAAACCTGCAGTCCCTACAAAGAAAATGCAAACTGAGTATTAAGAGAAAAGTTCCTGACAGCAATAGCAATGATGTGTGAGAACAGGTTCCTGAAATTTTCTATTCTCAGTAGCCCAGACCTTCTGAAGCATAGGCTGGATACATTTCTGTCCCAAATAGTTCAGGTTGAGTTGCTCTGGCCACAGGGAAGAAATCAGCAATATAAGCTCTCATGATGTCTTCCAGCTCTACTTTTCTACAATTCCACATTTTTTTAATATCAGAAATTTAAAAGTTTCAAATCAGCATATCTTTTTCAAAGGACTGAGCTCTTCACTGTTTCCATTCATCAAAATATTTGTATTTGTCCTAATTCAACTACACATAAGAAATAGGTTCATCTTTTTTGTTTTTTTAGTGTTTTGCACAACATAACATTTTTGCTTCTGGTTAATACACCAAATCAGAAGCTACAGGAAAACATCAGCCCAAATAACTGATTTTTTTCCCCTGTCATTTAAAGCACAAACTAAGGTTTTAAGAGATTAAAAATAATGTAACAAAAATATGGAATGAAATAACTATTCACTACTCATCAGTCCTGGAGCTCAAAGACCACCAATTTTGTTTCCAACCAGTGTTATTTCTCTTGAGAATCACTATCTGAAACCCATAAGACAGAAAAAAAAAACCAAACCAAAACAAAAAAAACCCACCCAAAAAACCATAAAACAACACAAAAAAAAATACCCCCCAAAAAAACAAAACCAAAACCAAAAAAAGACCAGCTAGATGTACATGGACGGTGCACATGCATACAAAATCTCAAGGCAGAAAATGTGTCGTTTTGAAGATTCATATTTACTCACAATTCTTTATTGTCCCCTCAACTCCGTATTTCTTTCCCTATCCTACTGCATCCTTCTCAAGGTCACACTTTTCCACTTTCACAATCACATGCATTATCAAACTGCAATGTCATGACATGGTAAGGATGCAGACAGTAATGGCAGCAGACTCAAGAAGAGTTATCCACGAGGAAGAGTACACCACAGCAATTCTTCCTCAGCCACACAGTCAAACTTTCTGATTTGACTACCTAAACAGGCAATATGGGTTTTGCTTTTCCCAAGAAAACATATACCAGTATGCAGAACACAACCACCAAAAATTTAATGCCAAATTAATTACTCAAAAATATGCAATATGAGCAAAGACAAGTGCTTGCTGGATACTTCTCCTAGGTGAGAAGTAACTGGCAGATGCACCTGTCCATCCTGAATTTAAAGAAACCGCTCTGCTTAGGCCCCTTAGAACAATCAGTCTGTAAAAAAGTGAAGCCAATTACTCGTTGTTTGTTCTTTTTCTGAAAGCTGACAATTGCTAGGGGCAAAGCTCCATGATACACAGGTATCTGAACCCACTCTGCTTCAATTAGCCATTATGTCCAAATGGCCTCAGGTGAAACCAAGGGGCCTGAGGAGGCCCCTGGAAGGCAGGTAGCCCTTCTGCACAACTCTTGAGCTAATTAGCCCTTTCAAGAAACAGCAATAATTAGTGTAATTTGAGTCCCTTGCTACAAAGGGCACATTCCCTGCAGGTCCCTCTGCCTGGTGCTGCAGCAGGCAGACCTTGAAAGCTGGACAGCTGTGCTTCTGCCAGAGCTGGGTCTATAACATATTGATGCTAGCAAATCCTTCTCAAAAAATCATTTCCATGCTTACGTCTACTCCTTCTCCATTTTGTTGTTAAAGATTAATTTTTTTCAGACCTATGTCCCTGGGCTGTGGCTAGTTTCATTTTTAGCACTTACATTCACATGGATGATAAAAAATGGGTTGTTAATGGGTATACTATGGTGCAAAATGGGTTTGTTACATCATCTTTCTTTGATCAGTAATCGTTAATACTAGTTATGACAAAAAATAACCTACAGGTTTCCCTATCACCTGATTTTTTTTCATCTCACTGAATCAGAAATAACTGGGGAGCAGGTGCCAGCAAGACTGGTCCTATCATTGGTTGGGAACACTAATGTATCTTAATCCAGCTGGCCTAAACGCTTCCCAAAACATTGTGCACCATTAGCATCAGAGTCCAGACAACCCTCAAACTAATAAGGACAGTCCCAAGAAGCAGCTTGAGCTGATTTTCTTTGCCCTAGTCAGTATGTACAGCTCTTTTTACATTTGCTCAACCATTCTGTGAGGTGTATGACCAGGAGGTATCTGTCTCACTCCACTTTGTGAGCAGCTCAGGAAGGAAAAAAAAGAACAACTCACACACCTGTTTTCCCTTTTCCAATAGAGCAGAGCAGTTAAAAAGAATCAGCAATTAGCCATTATAAACCCAAGCCTTGCTTTCCACATTTGCACATCAAATGTGGTGATGAAGATGGTCACAGTAACAAGAAGACAGAGTGGCAGTGCTACAGATGCCCTGAGGAATTCAGTCCATGTTTGGCATCCTTTAAGGCAGATGAAAAAAATGAACTCTTGCTTTTTTCTTCACTGGCAATGGAACAAAGCTATTTAATTTTAGAACAAGAATCATCTCTTGTCTTTCTTCTAAGGACAAGCAAAGGAAGGTTGGAAAGCCACAAATCCACAGGCAAAGCCATGGCTGTGTCACTGCTCATCACCAAGGAGTGGGGACAGGTGACAGGTCTGGAGTTGAATCCACCTCCACCATGCCAGATATATCCCCAGCGTGATGGCACCCTCAGGCTTGCTCCCTTGGCCAACATGATCCTAAAACTGCCAGAACAGGCAGCCAGGGGGGAGCTTTGCTCTGGTTCACCCTTGACTTACTGCACACACATCAGTCAGTGAGGAATGACTTTGCACTCGAGTTCAGATTCCTGTTGAAACTCCTGCTTTGGACACAAACCCATGTAACTGTCTCCAGATGCAAGGGTCACAGCTGTACAGTCATGCTGCCAGATGTCTACCATGGCCAGTTACCAACCACTGACTGATTCTCTTCATTCAAGTGCCAGATCCCTCCTATTACAGCTCCTCTCCCCCTTGATGCCTTGCATCACAGCCAGCAGACTATCCTTCATCCTGAGGATCTAGGGTGCTCTTTGCCAGCTGCATCCAATCTTGCATCTATTCTTCATCTCCATTGCCACTACCAAATTATACTGTGAGATAGCTCTTCATGCAGATGAAGGCTGAATGTTAATTAACAGTGTTAATATCTGCCAATGTGTTTCCTTATCATCTCCACCAAGCTCTTTTACCAAGACATAATCAGCCTGTTTTACTTCTATCCTGGCTCTGATCCTCTGTCTGCATCTCTTGTTACCAGCCAGTGCTTCTACATCAGGTAAGTCCAAAATCCCCAATAGAACAAAACCAACACTCTTTCTCAAAAAGATCATGTTTCTCTCTTTGCATGAAATCTATCCAGCTATTTACATCTAAAAGAGTGAAATGTTCTTTTCCTTCTAGAGTGACTTTTGAGCCAGTCCTGGATCTTAAACCACTATTAAAACCTATTATTTGGATTGTACTGCCCCAATGCACAAACCTCACCTTCTCCCACATTTCCCCCTGCCTGCTCTTTCATTTCTCTAGGCCATGTCCCAAAAACTTAGCTTTCTAACACAATCATATTATTCTTCTCCAACAGCAACTTCCATTTGCTGCCCCATCCCTGTATTTTCCAATCAACATCTCAGCACACAGTTTTCCAGCCTTATCCTCCCCCAGTTTTACTAGGTCTTCCCTCATTCTCCACATTGCCCCACAAACAGAAAGGCTTCCTACCTGGTTAGAACACATTTCTACCCCAGTACTGGTTCTTCAGTGGTAGAAAACATTTCAGACCACAGTAGATTTTCTTTCAATTGAGATAGCTCAACATCAGCTTCTCAAAGCTTACCAACAACCAAGGCTCAGCTTCTCTGCTGCAAGAAACTCAGCAGACTACTTAAAGCTTCACAAACTTCTACAAAAGACCCTCAGCTCTCTACACATCCCTCATATCCCTTCCTGGTCATTAATCACTCCTTCCACCTGAGAGGGCAGGAAATTGCAGACAGATGGGTCCCTTTCAAGGGCCTCTTGACACCCTGAGAGCTTCCCTCATCTTCCTTCAAACTGCCTTCTTCTGCTTCTCCCCATACCCTAAAATCAGTGCTCATCTCCTGTGTTTGTGCCCATCTGTATCTTCTTCAAGCTTTTTTTTTTTTTTTTTTTTTTTTCTTCCTTTCAAAAGTTAATTGTCTAAATCACAAAAACCTTTACTTGGCTGAATGGAGTGCTCGCATAATCAATGGATCTGTAAACCCCGTGTTTCTGCTGCTCCTTATCGCCTGTTCACACCTTTAAAACAGCAGCAAACATCCACCCTACCTCCTCCCTGAGCGGGGCCACTGCAATCCCGTTATCTGACTCCTACATAAAGCACTCCAGAGCATTCCTTGAGACACCTTCTGCCTCCCAGGTCATGGCTGAAACAGTTCTTTAAACCAGGAATCAAACACTTCTCTTTAAAGCATTTCAGTGCTTGATAGAGAAACATCGTACATCGATTGCAATTAACAGGGAGGAGACATCTCCTTGCTCCACACGAAAACGTTGTCAGCTATTAACACCTTCAGGAGGCTCTGCTTGAGTGGAAATAGTGCACCTTGGGATCTGGGCTATCAATCTGCTCAGCAGGGGAAGGGGTCAGAGTGGTGAAAAAACAGCTATGTGGGCCTTCAAAACAGTTTCTCTTGCAATTCATTCTCCCCTTGAGTTTCTGTTCTAGTTAACAAATGGTGAAGCTGCCACACTTCTGATTTTCCACAGAGCTATCCTCAGTAAAAGCTGTCATGTCAATGTTTCCATGACATAGCCCTGGGGGCGGCGGGAGCGGGCTCGCCCGCTCCGACCCCGGGCTCGTCCTGCGGGGCAGCGGCGTCTCCCGTTCCCGAGCCTGCGCAGCCTGCTGGGCGTGCGGCGGCAGTGGGAGCCGCCGGAGCCGGGGCGCTGGCCGCTGTTCCGTCGGGCCCCGGCCCAGCAGGCGGGCAGCCCGCCCCGCTCCGCCCGGCGGGGGCGGTGCCCGCTGCGCGGCTCCGCGGCACGGCTCCGCCGCTCCTCGGGCCGTGCCGGGCTCCCTCGTGTCGGCCCGCGGTGCCGCGGCTCCGCACACCGCGTCTCTCTCTGCGCCCCATCCCTGCCCCGCGCCGGGGGCGGGGGGCGCCGCGCCGGGTCTGCGTTCCGCGCCGGCGCCTGTGTCCGCCGCGGTGCCCTCTGCCAGCGCTGCGGCGGGCGGCACCGCCGAGCTGCCGGCTGCTTCGGCCCCGCTCCCCCGCCTGCCGCGGGGGCTGAGGCTGCGGCGGGGCGCGGGGCTGTTTACCTTGAGCGCGGCTGCTGACGCGGCCGGCGGGAGACCGGTGGGTTCCCGTGGCCGCGGACCCTCCCCGTCGGCTTTGTGGACCCTCCCCGCCTGCCAGGTGACCGTGCGTCCGAGGCACCGCGGGCGGTTTTGGCAGGAGGTCCTGGATAAGGCTGAGGAGATGTGCGACTCTGCCTCCTCGCAGCGCCTGCAGGATCGCGGAGGAGGCTCCTCTGGCTCTGCTGCTGCTGCGGGGAGCGTGGTGTCAAGTGATGCTGCGCTGCCTCGCAGTCAGGCGGCTGCTGCTGTCCCTGTGGAGCCCACGGGACGGGACAAGGCAGGTGATGCGACCTTGCCAGGGGGTCCCCAGGCTTTCCCTGTGCTTAGGGGCGTTACTCACAGCACCCATCAGCCTTTATCGTTTAAGATGGTGAAAGAAATCCGTGACACCGTTGCCCAGCATGGTGTCGGGTCTGCTGAAGTTATGCGGACGATCCGAATGCTCCTTGCTGAGATGCTGACACCTTCCGACATCCGTTCTGTGGCACGTGCTCTTTTTGACTCTGTGCAGTTCGAGGTTTTTGAGGCCAAGTGGGCTCGTTTGGCGGCCAGCGCAGTGCAAAGGAATGCTATGCTCGGGCCGCAGGATCCCCTCGTGAGGATGACCTCATGCAACAAACTCTGTGATGTCACAGCCCAATCTGTGACCTCACAAAACCCACGCTGTGCTGTCACACAGCCCCTCTCTGACATCACAGCTGCTCTGTGCCTCCATGACACAGCCACAGAGGTGCTGCTGTCACAGATTGGGCTATGGCATCACAGAGTCTGTTGTGTGAGGTCATCGAGCAGCTAAGGCGTGATAGAGGGGACTGTGTGACATCACAGAGCAGGCTGTGACATCATGGCACGGCTGTATGACATCATAGAGCAGGCAGTGAGGTCAAAGTGTGTGCTGTGACATCACAGAGTGGCAGTATGACATCACAGGGAGGGTTTTGTGACATCAGAGAGTGGACTGTGACATCACAGAGTCGGGTATGAGGCCATAGAGCAGATTCTGCTGTCATGGAGGGTGGCTCTGTGACATCAGAGTGTGGGTTGTGACATCACCGGGTGGCTGTGTAACTTCATAGAGCAGGCTGTGACATCAAAGAACAAACAGTGAGATTGCAGGGTGACATGTCAGAGTCTTCTGTGAGATCACAGAGCAGCTGTCTGACATCACAGGGTGACATCTCAGAGTTGTCTCTGTGACATCGCAGGGGCTGTGTGACATCACAGGGGCTGTGTGAGGTCACTGGGGAGGTGACTCTGCCCCAGCCCCCCCTCCCAGTTCCCCCAGAGAATTCCAATGCTGCTCGTGCACAGCAGGGTCCCCTGTCCCCCCAGGTCCCCCCGCCCCCGGCGCCGCAGCCTCCCCCAGAGGATGTTCCACGAGATCGACCCCAGAGCCTGACACAGGGCCATGGGGGGCGGGACAGGGGACAGGGACCCCCGGCAGCGTGCTCGTATTCCCCAGGGCCACAGCCTGGCCCACGGCTCCTTCACCCTGTTGCCAACGAGGGCTTGAGAGCGCTGAAAAAATCCCCGGCAAGGGAGCAGCACAAACCAGATTTAATATTGAGCAACAGCACCACAAAGTTCCTTGGCAAGAGTCACTCTGCTCCTGACTGGACACTTCAGGCACACCAAGGAAACAAAGCAACAACAAAACCAAACAGAATCCAGGCAATCAAACCAGAAATGAACCAAGAACTGTCCCTGTGTGAGTGTGAGACACAAGGAAATGAGGGCAAGGATAAAAGGAATACAGGCCCAAGAGCATACAGAGCTCAAACTTAACAGAACTTGACTTATACCTTAACCTTAACTTCCACCTTCAACTTCACAATTTAGCAAAAGAGCAGCACTTTACAGTATTTAACCTAACTTATAACCTATGACTTTGCAATTTAACTGAGAAATAACATTTAACAATATTCAACCTGACTTATATTTTAAATGTAAAAACTTAGCAAAGAACAACTCTTAGCACAAATTAACTTATATTAGACCTTGTGATTTAACCTTACTGACAGGCCTGACTGGCTCAGCTATCCAAGGCACTCAGACCCCTCCGAGAGCAGCATTTCTGCCACATTTCCCGAGCACAGGCACTCCTGTGTGCACACAGACACAAAGAGTCAGTGCAAGGCACCTGTGAGAAATTCCCCTGAGGGCCGGGAAATGCTCCCTGCCGATGCTTTGGCATCTCCCCAGCGGGGGAAGGGTTGAGCCTGGAGGAGTGGGGGGATCGGCCCAGGCTCCCTCGTTGTTGGGGATCCCCGAGTGCAGCAAACGGGAGAGTTCCCGGCTCGGAGAGGCCCCACTCCGAGGGAGTCGCTGGCCCAGGAGAGCTCCAAGGGGCTCCTTTTGGAGCGCTGTCTGTAGGGCCCCAAGAGAGGGGCTTCAGTGCCAGCAATGTTTCATCCTGGCCGCACTTGGCATCCACAGCTTTCTTTGGCAGGGTGAGAACAGGGCTGTTGTGCCACCGAGGGAACAAAAACACTTCCCGGGGCTGCTCCTAAAGCAGCCAGGAGCTGGTTGGGCAGCAGCAGTGCCTGGAGCAGACAGTGTTTGTGATGAGCTCCAAGGAGCTGAGCCCAGGGGCTGTTGGCCAAGGCCGAGGCCCAGCGAGCATTTCTCAGCTGGCAGGGCGGCCGGAGAAGGTGGAGGCGGGGGAATAATTCACGCCCTCAGTGTGCTCCCAGTCGCTCCCACTATTTCCATGTCCGTGCCCCAAGTGCTGCTCCCAGCCCTGATCCGTGGGGATGGGAATGTCCCGCTCCCTTGCCGGGGCAGGGTCACACCTGAGCCAGGTGTGCAGGGCAGGCCCTTGCCCTGACCCCCAGCACTGTCCCAGCTGCAGGATCTGCTTCCCACCGGCCTCTTCCTCCTGCGGCCCCGAGCCCAGCTTGGTGCTGAACAAAGGGGCTGTGCCGGGGCCATCCCCCGGCGGGGGCTGCACACCCCCCTGCCCCCTCCCCAAATTCCCTCTGGGGGAGACGGAGCTGGGGCTGGAGCCCTGTGGGGAGGGACAAGGGGGTGACAATGGGATGGGGGGTGTCACACACGCTCTGGGGGGACACACACGGCCCCGGGGACCCCCCCATATCTTCTGCAGAGCCAGGACGATGAACCCCACCATGGAGCCACTGACCTCTGGCAGTATCTTGGGGGGTGGGGTCTGGTGGCAGCTTTGGGAGTCTGGGGGAGTCACAACCACCCAAAAACGCCCTCCCAGCCCCACAGCCACTCCCAGACTCCTCAAACCACCCCACAGCTCCCAGCCAGGACCCCCCCCCCCCAACTACTCCCTGCAAGATAAATGACCCCAAGAACCACCAAAACCCGTTTCCATCTCCCCCAGGACCCACCCAAATTCTCTGCAAGCCACACAGCCCTGTCAGGGACCCAAATCTCCCTCATAGACCCTGCCAAGCACCCTCCCAGCACCACAAATGCCCACAGGATTGACAGAAGCCCTTCCCAGTCCCCCCAGGAGCCCCTAAACTCCCACCTCCCATGGCACTGACCAGGAGAGGTTGGTGGACAGGAACATTTACAGCCAGGATCAGCTCGGACACTTCAGCAGTGATTTGGGCACTTTGGGGGAACATCCTGGATAGGGAGACCCAGGCCAGGCACTGGGACAGACAATTAGAATTCTTGGAGAACAGGCGGGCTCAGGTGGACACCTTTTGCCGGCACACCTATGAGATTGTGGACATTTCCCCTGCCTTTGATAGCTTCAGAACACCCAAATCCTCCCAAATATTCTATTGAACCAACCCCAAATTCACCCCCAAATCCAGGTAGATGGTGCAGCTTTAGATCTCTTTGCTCAATCTCTTTTTTTTCACCCCAGTTTTGGTTGTTTAGACAGGGTGAGGAAAGAAATTACTGAAATGGAAAAGACCTCCAAGATCATGCAGCACTGCTTGATGCCACCAGAAGAAATAACTGGACAGAGCGGTTGAGATTTTTTTGGGGTGTAAAGTCAACAAATTGCTTTCTGCCAGTGAATTTCCAGTTTAGATCAGAGTCCTGATGGATGTTCCTGCCCCTGTGTTCATCCAGGTGCCTATGGGGATCCAGGAGGACGTGGAGACCACCTTCCATGTGTCTTCTCAGCAGGGATCACTGGGAATGTGGGTCACCAGGGCTCTGACCAAAGTGGGTCCTCCCATGGGGGATGGAGTTGGAGCAGGGCACGAAGCTCTTCCCACAGCTGAGGCATTTGCAGGATTTCCCTTACCGGTGCCTCCGTTGGTGTTGGGTCAAGGTAGAGCTCCTAAAGAAACTCTTCCCACACTGGGGACACTCGTAGGGCCGCTCCCCAGTGTGGATCATTTGGTGGATGATAAGCTGGGACTTTTGGCTGAAGGTCATCCCACATTCCCCACACTTGTATTGTCTTTCCCCAGTGTGGATCCTCTGGTGACTGATCAAGGGGGACCTCTGGCTGAAGCTCTTCCTACATTCCCCACATTCATAGGGCTGTTCCCCAGTGTGGATCCTCTGGTGGCAGATCAAGTGGGATCTGCAGCTGAAGCTCATCCCCCATTCCCCACACTCGTAGGGCCTCTCCCAGGTGTGCATGCCTTGGTGGGTGACGAGGTGGGAGCTGCAGCTGAAGCCCTTCCCACACTCCCCACACTCCTAGGGCCATTCCCCGGTGTGGATCATCTGGTGCTGGATCAGCTGGGAGCTCTGCCTGAAGCTCTTCCCACACTCCAAGCACTTGTAGGGCTTCTCCCCATGGTGAACCTGCTCATGGCCCACCAGCTCCAAGCTCTGGCTGAAGCTCTGTCCACCTTCCTGGCACAGGATGCCAAGGCTTTTTGGGCTCCCAGGGTCCCTTCTCCCCTCCCTCTCTGCTTTGGGCTGCAGGGGCTCCAAGGAGTCCCCCCTGCCCCTCTCCAGGCTGTTGAGGGTCCCGCCAATGACGGCGCTCCCCCCTCTCTGGACTCCCCACTTTGTGCTCCTGGGGGACACAGGGCTCTGCTCCTCCAGGCTGCCTCTGCTGTCAGCTGCCACTGGGACCCCCCAGTGTCCCCCCAAGGGGCCTTTTCCGCTCGGCTTTGCAGTTCTTCATTCTCCAAACATCCCCCCAAAAAACCCAACCCAGGGACCCCCACAGGATATCTGGGCCGAGCTCCCCATCCCTGGTCACCCGTGGGATGAGGGGGTGATGGTGCCAGGGGGGCTGCAAATTCAGGGAGGGCTCTGCCTCGTGGTTCCTTTTCCTTTCCCTGATCCTCCTTTGTCCTTCCTCTTCCTCTTCCTCTTCGTCCCACTCCTCCTCTTCCATCCCTCCTCCTCCTCCCTAATCCCACCTCCTTCTCCTACTTCTATCCCTCCTGGCACTCCTCCTTCATCCCTGCCCTTCCCTCCCTCCTCCTCCTCCCCCAGGAGCAGCGACACCCTCGGTGCTCCGTTCCCACAGCCCTGGCAGCCCACGGCAGGAGCGGGGATGGAGCTGGGACAGGTCGGGATGGGCAGCGCGGGGCTCTCGGCTGCTCCCACCCGCTGGGGGCGGGGGGAACCCGGCCCGGGCAAAAGGAGAGGCAAACTGGGAAAACTGGGGGCTGCACATCCAAACTGGGCCTTGCTGGGGACCCTGCCAGGGGACTGCCAACCCTTGGGGCTCCTCTCGGGAGATCCGGGATGGGGGGAACGCAGAGAGGGCTGGGGGATCCCAGGAATGGCAGCACTGGGAGTGACTTTTTTGTACTGGGATCGTACTGGGATCATACTGGGAGCAGCTGGACCCATGCTGGGGCAGACTGCGGTCACACTGAGGGAGACTGGGATCATATTGGGATCATACTGGGATCACACTGGGTCAGAGTAGGAGCCTGCAGCAGGCAATTGAGACCATGCTGGCGCAAATAGGATACACTGGGAGTGACTGGGATCATTCTGAGTTTGACTGGGAGCAACTGTGAGCAACTGGGATCATGCTATGAGCAAGTGGGAGGAACTGGGAGTCACTGGGTGCATGCTGGGGGTGACTGGAAACAACTGGGCTTCTACTGGGATCAACTGGGATCATGCTGGAGGTGACAGGGATCATATTGGCAGTGAGTGCAACTACACTGAGGCTGAGTTGGAGTGGTTGTGAACAAATGGGATCATGCTGGAAGGAACTGGGAGTGACTGGGAGTATGCTGGAAGGAACTGGGCTACACTGGGAGAGACTGGGAGTGACTGGAACAAAAGTGAGGGTGAAAGGGAGCAACTGGAACCATGTGGGGCACAACTGGTTCATACTGGCAGTGACTGGGAGCACACTGGGCTCATCTCTAGCCCATACTGAGAAGGACTGGACTAATACTGGGAGTGTCTGAGACTGACTGGGAACACACCAGGCACATCATCCCCCATACTGGGTGTGACTGGGAGCACCTAGGAACACACTGGATGAAAGTGGGAGCAACAGGGACTGTGCTTGGTGCAAATTGTATTATAACGGGGAGTGACTGGGAGCAACTGGGCTCCTGCTGGGAGCAGCCCCTGGCGGCCCCAGGAGCCCCGCACCCCTTTCCCGGCCATGCCGCCCCTCCAGCCCCAGCACCCCCCATTGCCGGGGTGCCGGCACTGCCAGGGGTCCCCCCCTCTCGGGTTCCCCGCTGGGGCTTCTGGGGCTCTCCTCTCTCTGGGCTCCCGCTCAGGGCAGCCGCGGCTCTCCCGGGGCTCCCTAAAACCGGTGTGCCCCTGCCGCGGCTCTGCCGCCAGCGCCGCCTACCAGGACCCCCCTAAAACACCTCCCGGGCCCCCCCGATGTCTCCCCAAGAGCCAGCTGCGGCTCGGCTTTGGAGCCCTGCCAGCTCCAAACATCCCCCCAGAAAACCCCAAACCCAGGCAGCCCCGGGATATTTGGGTTGAGCTCCCCCTCCCCGGGCACCTGCGGGTATTACCGCGGGCGGTGAGGGAAGACAAGCACGCAACCAATACGATTGATAAGCAAGCTCCAGTTTATTCAAAGATCCAGTCAGTTTATATAGTCTTTTGCAAGCAATATGAGCAACAAGCTCTCCTTGGTCAATTCATAAAGGTTCATTGTTCTATGTTCTTCTACGTGCAGTTTCAGCTGTAGCTAAGTTTTTCATCTGCTAGCTTTTTACTTTGCTAAGTACATCTTGTTTTACATCCTGTTCTTGTACAACTCATATCTCAAGGATAGTCTGCCTTTTGCTATCTGTACATGCACAGTGTACTGTTCACAGGCCAGTGCTGTTTCCCAGGCCAGTTTCCCAGGCCAGAGCTCCTCCCGGGCACAGAGCTCAGGTCTGGGGTCTCAAACAGAGGATTGATGGAATAACTGTTCCATCAATCCATGACCCTGTTCCTGCAACCATTCCTCAACAATTCCCCCGTTTTTCTTTTGCGCAAGCATTGTTTGATTGGTAACTGATGAAGCAATTTGATGCATAACTCTCTGTAAGTAATCACAAATACATGGCAATAAACATACAAACAACAAAATCACTAAACCAACCATAATCAAATATTGATTGATAGAAAGAAACCATGGTCCCCGGCCCAATGATTTAAGCTAGTCATCTAATCCAAATCCATCTGCTTGTTGTAACTGAGTAGTAAGCCTATGCAATTCACTGATTTGTTTATGTATTGACTTTGAATGATCAGACAAATTCATGCAACACATACCTTCAAAATCTTCACAACCATGTCTCTGGGCCAATAGTAAAAAGTCAATAGCAGCACAATTTTGTAAAGTAGCATGCCTAACAGAGTCAACATCTAGCAAAAGATTAGACAATGCAGCAGATGTAGCATTAGTCTGTTTGGCAAGCCAGCAACCTAATCTGTTCAGTGTAGCTTGTGCCTTAGCTGCTGCAGCACCAGGAACAAAAAGAGAAGCAGTTATAATTGCTCCTGGGGACTAAAACTTTATATCATCTCTGCAGTCGCTCTGAAATGCATGGGTCAACCTTTTTTGTCTATGATGTTGGGATACTTTTAATATCATAGACATATTTGGTGTCAATAAAGACAGTCGTCCAATAGTGCAGGGACCTCCTTTAAGTCTAGAAGGAATACCAGACCAAGCACGATCTCCACAAATGAGAAAATACCCAGTAGGTAGCTGCAGTGGAGATGTAGAGGAAACTGAGACATGTGCTGAAGTGTAGTTACACCAATAAGAGGAATTTCTATATATTGGAAGGCTGGAATTTGCTGAAATTGAATACCTGCTGTTGAGATTCTGTTGCTGTACACTAGCCCAATTAAAAATAATGCATGCATCAGCCTTCACTGATCCCAAAAGCTCTAACTCTTGTGGCTCAAGAGGAGCAAGAGGAAGGTAAGGAACCCAAGAATCCCAGTTATCCACATTATATTGAGGCTGTGTTACCTTACAGGTTGATATCTTCTGAGGGCAAGGCCAATTTTCGACAGGTACCCCTACTAAACAGGTAGAAAATGGATTTCCAGGTGAAGATAAAGACAGACAGATAGTACTCTGATTTGTCAAATTAGCCAAAGTGACCCATATGTTTGTTTTCGGTTGTGTAGGAGCCCAAGCATCAGCATACAGCAAAATTGACAATAGCAAAATCAAAGGTATCATTCTGTCTAGAAATAGTGTCCTCCTTCTAGGTTATATTTAGTCCAAAGAATATTAGTCTTTAAAACATTATTTAGTTCTTGACAAATAGGCTCAAGCCGTAGTCGTCTTCGGTGGAGCCTTCGTTCATCGGTGGAGGTGTCAGTGGTGGCTGTGGAGGTGCTGGCGGTGGCCGTGTTGTAGCTGGACGTGTCCACTTGCTAGGAACCCACAAGGGACCTGTAGGTGTGGATACACACATATGACCTCTACCCATGTAATTTACAGGTGCTGGTCCTGACCAAATCCTTGTAGCAGGATGCCTATACATTACAGTTATTGATTTTTCTGTATCATTTTGTTTTGCAAGTGTTCCATGTACAAATGCAGGGGGCATATCATGAACACCAAATATACAAAGATGATTTAAAGTGAATAATGCTTTTGCCAATCTCTCCTGTGGATCAGTAATTGTTTTAAATTCTGCAAGGTATTGTTTTAAAGTTTGATTTGCCCTTTCTACAATGGCTTGACCTGTAGGGGAGTGTGGTATACCTGTAACATGCTTAACACCCCATAATTGCAAAAAGCAATTAACTTTCTTCTCTACATATGCAGGTCCATTATCTGTTTTGATAACTTCAGGTACCCCTAAAATAGCAAAACACAGTGTTAAATGTCGAATGACATGAACTGCTTTTTCTCCAGCTTGTGGCGAAGCCCAAATGAAATGACTGTAAGTATCAATAACTACATGGACATAACTAAGCGCCCAAATTCAATTACATGAGTCACATCCATTTGCCAC
Organism: Anomalospiza imberbis; assembly: GCF_031753505.1. Taxonomy (NCBI): domain Eukaryota; kingdom Metazoa; phylum Chordata; class Aves; order Passeriformes; family Viduidae; genus Anomalospiza; species Anomalospiza imberbis. The sequence continues at coordinate 39,482 of NW_027100171.1, forward strand.
AATTCATTCGGGCCTAAACCTCGAGCATTTACCCCCAGGCCGAGACCCGGTCCATTGTGATGACTGCAGTCTGGACATGCTCTGACAATTCCTCGAGCTGCTTCTATTGTAATATCAAAGCAACGCTGTAGCCCTTTTGCATTTTGATGAAACGAGGCATGGGCATTGCATGCTTTTGTGAAATTGTCCATAGGTACAGTTATTGACACCAGTCTATCAGCACGAGCATTACCTTCTCCTAATCCTTCCACCCACTTAGGACTCCTGATGTGAAAAATAGCATATGGAGCAGATCTTTGTCGTATTGCAGACTGCAACTGTGCGAAAAGTGCATTCAAGCGCTGATTTTGCACTTCTCGCAACAGTGCATCCTCAATACGCTGCGTTACCCCAACTGCATACAAAGAATCAGACACAACATTTATAGGATCATGCATCCATCGACAAAATGCACACACAATTGCTGAAAGTTCCAATGTCTGTAGAGTATCTGATTCCTGACCCTCTGTTATGACATGATTCCATTGTCCCTGTTCATTCCAGGTAAGAGCAGCTTTTCGAGATTTGTGACCTGCATCTGTAAACACAGTAACAGCATTAATCAACAGTGTTTCACAATATTTTGGCCGTAACAGCCAATTTTTTGAGGAGACCCAACGTAAAACAGGTGAAGACAGCGGTGACAATTGAATTTCAGCATTAGAGTCTAAAATGCTAGTTTGTAATTCAGAAGAATGTTGTAAAAACCAGTCTAAATCAGCCTGTTTTATCGGAACAAAAATTCTTTGTGGCTCTTCCCCTGTAATCTGTACCACCCTTTTCCGGCTTTTTCGAATCAAGAGTGCAGGTGCCTCCACACGTGGTTGAATAGAATTACAAGGCTGTAAAGGTCCAAACACCCATTCTAACACCTTTGTATCCTGCTGTTTTCCTCTTTTGTTTTTTAGCTGTTGAGTGAGAGCACCCATAAGGTGTTTTGGATGAGACAGAATAGTAATGTCTATAGGTAAGTCAGGATTTCTACGATCAACAGCTCTTTGGGCCACAGTATCAGCAATATTTGCCACAACTGCATGCTGCCTATCAGTCAATTGAATAGGTGCAGCGGGATCTGTACCTTTTAGCAATGGTTTTAATTCATCAAGTTCATCATTTGAAATACCAACAACTGGACGGAGCCACTGAATGTCACCTATGAATCGCTGCATATCATGCAGAGTGTGCAAATCAAGTTGCAGAGCAACCTTTTGTGGCTGAATGTGCATATCAGAAATTACCCAGCCCAAATATTTCCAGGGTGCAGAATGCTGAATTTTTTCTGGGGCAACACATAAATTGTGATTATGTAGCTGTGTGAAAATAAAGGCCTCTTGCTGAGTAGTAAATGGAGCTTCCTGTGCAAACAAAATGTCATCCATATAATGATATATCATCATATTAGGACAAGCAGTTCGAATGGGCAGTAAGGCGGCATCCACAAACAACTGACACAATGTAGGACTGTTGCGCATCCCTTGAGGAAGGGTCACCCATTCATACCGACTTACAGGTGCCTCACGATTCAGGGAAGGTAATGTAAATGCAAATAGTTTAGTATCATTTGGATGGATGTTAATTGTAAAGAAACAGTCCTTTAAATCAACGATAAGGAGGTTCCAACCCTCAGGTAACATGGCTGGATTGGGGAGGCCTGGCTGTAGTGCCCCCATTGCCTCCATTTGGGCATTGACTGCACATAAATCATGAAGCAAACGAAATTTACCAGATTTCTTTTTGATTACAAATATTGGAGTGTTCCATGGACTAGTAGAAGGTTTAGTGTGCCCCTGATTCAGTTGTTCATTAACCAGAACATGTGCTTGTTGCAGGCTTTCTCTTTTTAGCGGCCACTGCTCGATCCATACTGGATCATCAGATTTCCAGGTTAAGGGGATCGGGAAAGCCCAAGTAGTGACCGCTACTAAAAACGATCTTTTGTCACCAGGCGAGCTCCTAACTGCATAAGGATATCTCTGCCAAATAATGTTTCAACTTTAGGTGGTAATGGCATAACAGTAAGAAATTGTACACAAGTGCGACCATCTAGTAATAAACAATTTTTGTCCTTACTGCGGCAAACTGAAGCAGACCCCCCTACCCCCTCAACTCCAGCAATCATAGGAGAAAGTGACCAAGAGGTAGGCAAACAGTCCTTGCTGATGATAGTGATAGCTGCTCCAGTATCGAGGAGTGCCATTAGCTGCAGCTTTTGATGACCATTCTCCAAAAAATAACAGGAGCTTTGGGCCGCTCCTCCATGGGAAGACAAAGAAGTGCCATACCTCCTGTAGATCCAAATCCTGCCGACCCCCATTGCTGCTGTATGGTGGTCGAGGCAGCTTCTGTCAACTGTAATGTAGGCACTAGCGGAGCGATTTTACTGCCCTTAGAAATAAACAAAGAAGGATAAAATATCAGAGCAACAATAAGAATTTCACCTGTAAAATCAGCATCAATAACACCAGGTAACACAAAAAGACCCTTCAAACCAGTAGATGATCGACCTGAAAGAAGAGCACCACAAGGTTTATCTTTGCGCATTACCGGTCCCTTGATCCCAGTAGGGATTTTTACAGGCTTTTGATCAATCAGGGTAATGTTTATTGTGGTTGCCAGGTCCAGGCTGAAGCTCCCTCTTGTGTCTGGCTGGAGAGAGCTGGCTGGTTGCAGCTGTCTGGAGCACACCATACGGGAGCCGCCGTTGGGATCTTCGCGCCGCGGCCCTTCGCGCTCCGATTCGCGTTTCCCAATCGTCTACAAACTTCAGTAGAATGAGAGTTCACAGAACATTTGTTACACCATACTGTCCCTTCTCTGCAGTTGCGACAAAAATGTCCCATTTTCCACACCGGTAACATCTTATACGAGGTTGTTGCTTGAACTTATTTGCTGATTGTAATGGAGTCAGAGAAGCAAAGGCTTGTGTTTGGGCTTGCACCAAATCTTTCCCTATATCCCTGAGTGCTTCTACTAACATTGCCTGAGAACCTGCAGGAACCCTCGACATTCTTTCTAACATTTCCTCCACTGTTGCATCAGTGCTCATTGTGTTAAGAATACTTCTAGTGGAGGCATTACAATTTTCCAAAACACACTGTCTTAATAGGGCTTCCTTCATAAAGTCCTGTACATCAGCTAAATTGATAGCCTCAGTCACCCGATCCACAAAGGAAGTAAAAAACTCATCTCTGCCTTGCTTAATAGACATATAAGAAGGAGATACTGGTTTTATCTTAACCCTGGAGAGTGCTTCTTTAGCTAATCGCATAGCAGCCTTTAATACTTCAGCCCCTACCTGTGCCTGCATTTCAATTGTAGTGAACTGCCCAATACCCATTAATTGCTCAACAACAGTTACCCCAAATAAAGGGTCATTCCGTTGTCGTGGAGTTTCAGCAAAACGATTACATAATTCATGCAAATGAGCCTGCCACAGCATCAACTGAGACTGCGTCATAATCATTCTCATGATACCCTTAATATCTTCTGGAAGAAGCAAACCTGAGCTCCATATGTAATTAAGCATTTGCTTTGCAGGTTCCCTGTGTATTCCACATTCATTAACTGTGGCTCTCAATTGTGAAAGCAATTTCCAATCCACAGGATGATAATTGCCTGTCTGACCCCCTCCTGCATTTGGTGTATAAACAACAGGAAAAGCTTGGCAATCTATGTCAGAAATAGCAGAACACGTCATAATCCTTATTATTTATTGCTTCTTTTTGGATAGTTAACCAATCTATTCTGTGTATTACTGGTAAATTTTTAGGATGTTCTTGCTTAAAAGAATCACCAGCAGATGTCATTAAAACTTTTTTGTGATTGTTCTGAACAGTTTCATCCTGTAGCTGCTCTCTGTCACCCTCTGGGATTTTTTCATTATTTATTATTGTTCATTTCCAGGGAGAGGATCTGTGGATGAATGAGCAGCATTAAAGACAGGATTAAGAGCAGGAGGAGCAGTAGGTTGTTTATCACTCTGTCTGCTCTTAATTTCAATAATATTTCTTACTGGAGGAATAGGATTGTAACCAACCCCTAAAGAATGCATTCCTGGTTTAACCCCTTCTAGAGTGGCAGTAGCAACAGCAGCAACTTTCTTTTCTGCCTGATACCTCTGCAAACAATTTAAGACCGAGCGCCACGACCTCATTAACTTTCGAGCAACTTTGTCATCATCAATCACTTTAAACCAAAGAATATTCCCTAATTCACGCCACTCATTTACATCAAAGAGATCCCCCGAGGCTTTAAATAAGCCCTGAGCCCAACCATAGGCGTACAAAGCTGGCGGATCTTTCTCTAAATCTATATCAGCTAAATCATGTTTCTTTAAGAAACTATTAAGCAATTGAAGAGCTACTTCACTTTCCATAATCTGACCCTTAAGTGCAGCCTTTGTACCTCACCAGCTCTTCCCAGACAGCGAGTCTTGTCCTGACTCCTCGGACGGCGAGTCTTGCTCTGACCAAGGCTCGAGACGACTCCTTATGTCAGCATCGAGTCGAAATTTTAGCCCTCCGAACGCTACTTATTCGGTGCTACCGGTCCCACCGTCCTGGTCCACGAGGCACCGAGACCCCTGAGGGTCGCAAGGGTCCCTGTTCCAGGCGCCAAATATTGCCGTGGGCGGTGAGGGAAGACAAGCACGCAACCAATATGATTGATAAGCAAGCTCCAGTTTATTCAAAGATCCAGTCAGTTTATATAGTCTTTTGCAAGCAATATGAGCAACAAGCTCTCCTTGGTCAATTCATAAAGGTTCATTGTTCTATGTTCTTCTACGTGCAGTTTCAGCTGTAGCTAAGTTTTTCATCTGCTAGCTTTTTACTTTGCTAAGTACATCTTGTTTTACATCCTGTTCTTGTACAACTCATATCTCAAGGATATTCTGCCTTTTGCTATCTGTACATGCACAGTGTACTGTTCAAAGGCCAGTGCTGTTTCCCAGACCAGTTTCCAAGGCCAGAGCTCCTCCCGGGCACAGAGCTCAGGTCTGGGGTCTCAAACAGAGGATTGATGGAATAACTGTTCCATCAATCCATGACCCTATTCCTGCAACCATTCCTCAACAGGATGGGGGCGATGCTCCCCGAGGTGCTGCGAGCTCAGGCAGCGCCAGGGCCACGCGATTCCTTCTCTCCTCTCCTCCGGCTGCTCCCTGCTGCCGCTGCGCCTCTTCCTCCCTCCCTCCTCCTCCTCCCCCGTTCCCGAAGCCCCCGCAGCCGCAGGAGGGGCGGGGATGGAGCCAGGACAGGTCGGAACGCAGATAGGGCTGGGGGGGATGCCAGGAGTGGCAGTGACTGGGCTGTACTGGGATCATACTGGGATCGTACTGGGAGTGAGGAGGAGCAGCGCGATGGCTCCAGTGCTGGGGCTGGGGGCGCTCCTGGGGCCCCGGGGGGGCAGCGAGAGGTGAGGGGGACCCCCGGCACCGGGACTCTTTGGTCGCCCATTCCGGAGCACCGAGGGGCCCCTGAACCCCCATTCCCGGGCGCCGCCATCCCCCCGCACCCCCATTCCCGGCCTGGGTTCCACCCCGCACCCCCTTATCCGGCACCGGCAACCCCCACAACCCTTTCCCGGCCATGCCGCCTCTCCCAGCACCCAGAGCCCCCTTTTCCTTCACCCAGAGACCCCCTTGACCCCTATTCCTGCCTTTCCTAGTGCCCAGCTCCTCCTTTCCTCAACACCGAGGACACCCGGGACCCCATTCCCAGCCAGCCTAGGTTTTCCCACCTTTTGCAGGGAATGGGGACACTGGGGACCCGTGGAGCTCCCTTTCCTGGATACAGGAACCCCCTTAACCCCGCCCGTCCCACCTCTACCCACCCCAGCCTCCCCTTTTCTCAGTCCTGGAACTACCAAACCCCGTCCTCAGCTCTCCTGTTCCCCTATTCTCTCCCCCGTGCCCCGCCAGCCCCCAAATCTCCTTGTCCCCCCAGTTCTCCTGTCGCCACGTTCCCTGCCCGTGGCGCTGTTGGAGCCCGGCCTGGGGTTCCCCCAGTTCGTGTCCATGGGGTCCCTGGATGGGATCCCCTTCCAGCGGGGCCGGGCGGAGCTGCAGCTGCCGGGGGTGGCAGCCGGAGCCGAGCCAGGATCTCGGCACCGCCAGAGCCGGCACAATGAGCGGCACCGGCACCGGGGAGCTGCAGGTGCTGCAGTATGCATCCTGTCATTCCCAGTTGCTCCCAGTTCCTCCCAGTGTGTGCGCAGTTGACTCCCAGCATGCGCCTGGTACCTCCCAGTAACCCCAGTCAGGGTCCACTGACAGCCACTGCAATCCCAGTACAATTGTAGCTACTTTTGGTATGATCCCAGTCACTCCAAGTATGATGCCAGTCAGTTGTGGTCTAACTCCAGTTGCTCCCAGTCACTCCCAGTATGATGCCAGTGGCCCCCCGTGTGATTCCAGTTGCTCCCTGTCGATGCCAGCATGACCCCAGGAGCCTCCAGTATGATCCCTGTGATTCCCAGTCTCTCTCAGTATATCCCAGTCATCCCCAGTATGTTCCTGCTCCAGAAGCTTGAAGTGTATTCAAACTGAATATATCATCTTTAAAAAGACAGTGAGAAAACATGTTTTAGGTCCTGTTTAGGTTTTTTCTTCCTGTTAATACATGGCTATGTGCAATCTCCAAGTGACACTGAATCCAAGTACCTCCTCATGCAGTTGGAATCGATAGGAACATCGAGACCCTTCACGGCTGACAATCAGTCTCTGTCCCTACTCCCACCCCAGCATTTCCCCCTTCCAAGCCCTGCACATCCAAGCAAGAATTTTGTCTCCAGAGAAATCCCCAAAAGACACATTCACTCCTCTGGTGATGGCAACCCCATAAGCTCACGGACTAGTTTTCCCTGCAACATGCCACTCTGCCTGGGCTTTACTAGGCCAGGACTAGACCCAGAGCTAAGCAAACACATGCAGCAGGTGACATCAAGTTTTGCTTTCAGACAACCTAATTAACACATTCACATGCCCTTTCTTCTGTGACATCAGAAGCTGGCAAGCATGAGGACTTTGCTGTCAAAGGTTACAGTTTGCACTGGGCCCAGAAGTGGTTTTCCTTAAGGCAAAGCAAATTGAAATGCGAAGTTTAAAAGCTTCAAGTGACTATGAAAGGAACTGCCGAATAATTTCTGTCAGTGATCATGCAGCCCACCAACAGCGGGAGCTGAATCCAGAATTGTTTCTTCCAGATCTGCAGAAATTCATGACACTGGCAAGCACTGGTCCATGGGAACAAATGACTCCCTGGCTCTGGGCTGAATGGCACCCAGGCTGCGGTATAGATTTGAGGAACCCTTGGCACTTGTTACTGGCCTCACAATGCACTCATCCTGCAAATAAGGTGCAAACAACACAGTTGGACTGCTGTCCCAGGTAAATGTACCTACAGATGACTTTTCCAAAGCAGTGCATCTTTTCCCAGTGAAATACACAACCTCTTCTTACCTATGAAATTGTGATTGAAGACCCCTGTGAGCCAGATCTGTGTGAAATTGCAAAGGGGCAAAGCTTTGGGATTTGGGCACACTTCTCTTTGTTTCCTTGCTCGGGCCTTTTGTGAGCACAGAACACATCTAGGTAGAAAACTTTGGACTATACAAGATCTTTTGGATCCATTGTCCCCCAAAGTGGTCAACAGGTGGCCCCGCTGTAATGCCAAGTAACAAAGAGCAGCACAAATGACACAAAGAAAACATGGCAAAAGAGGAAGAGGAGAGGCCCAATGAGGAAAGGATGTGGTGAAACAATGGCTCATGGAGTGAGCTGCACTGCCATAATCACTAGACTAGCAGGTCCTGGTCTCACATTCTCCTCTTGGTTTATTTAAATTTTATTTATTTATTTACCTTTCTTTTTAGTCATCAAAATAAAATATATGCAATTAAAAATATGTCATCAAAATTTAAAGATACAATAAAAACATATTTATTCAAAACTACATCTAAAGACCAGAACATATGTACATCTATAACTATGAAGCCTAACACATAAATCCTATTCTTCAAACACTCTGCAGAAAGGTGGCAGCTTCCTCCTGAGCTTGGAGGAAAGAGAGCTCTTCTGGACGGGAGGCAATGGCTTGGAGGGAAGGAGCATAGAGGCACTGGCCAGGGAAAACCTCTTGGCAAGAGGGTAGCCAGTCAGGCCTGCAAAGTGGAGACACAAAATATAACAGAGGCCACAATGCAAACCTAAAGCATCTGAAGCTCCGTATTTCATGGGACGCATTTCCTGCCAACTTCTAAACAGCTGCCCAGGGAAACATGCTCCTGCTGGCAGACACTGGAGGCAGGCCAGGGGAAAACCCTGACCCACTTCCACAGAGCTACCACAGGAACAGCCTGGCCTCTGGGCTGCCCTGGGACAGCAGGGAGCCCAGAGGCCTGTGCTTTCCAGGAATGGCTCAGCTGCACATGCACCCTCCTGCTCCTCTCCCTGCCCCACAGCTGAGCAGCCCTACAGCTACACGGGGCACTGGGAGAGCACAGCTCCATGCAGGGGGCACACGCAGGGCACAGCTGTTCCCTGGCAATGTGCACAGGCTCTCTGGGCTGCCACAAGACCCTTCCTCCCACCAGAGATGGGCCCAGCTCCCCCCTCACCTCTGTGTGAGGCTGAGCCATGCTCAGCCTTCACCTTGTCCTCCCTGGCAGTGGCCCTGGGGTCAGCGCTGCTCCGCTGACTCTGCTGGGGCTCCTGGGCCAAGTCCCCCTGAGCCGGCCGGGGGCCGAGGCCTCCATTGCCAAGGCCGGGGTTCAGCACATGAGTCTCCAAGCCGAACAGGTCAGTGAGTTTCCTTGGGAGCAGAGGCATCCCAGCTCCTGTCTTACAGCATGAGCTCTTTCCCTTCTTCCTCTGTGTTTTTGTTGTAGACTCAGAAGAAGCTGTAATTCAGGTACAAGAGAAGAAGTGAATTCATTGAACTCACCCCTTTACCATCAACCCATCTAATGGGTAAGGATTCAAAGTGTATTTGAGTTCCCAAAAAGATTGGTTGTTTTTTTATTTTTCATGAAACTAGCATCAGTTTAATTTCTCTGAACAATATGGAGCTGGCAAGCCAGGAGAGGAGGGTTCTACTACTTCATGTGTTGCCCGTTGCCTCCCAACTACTACAGGATCCCTTTTCTTCCAAACAATCGGAAATTCACAGTGGTCTCTAGAATCTGACACTGTCAAGGAAGTAATTGTTTTCAAAAGTAGTTTTCAAGGCCTTTGTTTCTGTATGTCCCACTCAATTCTAGGTTGGGTTTTGCACTTTTGGGATTTTTATACTACTCTTTGCAACAAAGAAGTGCTGAGACACAAATAATGGCACCAGGTGTGTGACACAAAAGAAGCTCTTCTTTCTCCATCAGATCTGCCCAGGATGCTGTGAGCCTGTATTTGTAGGGAACACAGCGATCCTCAAAAAGTTCCACTTTTGCTCTCCTTACTTGTTCAAGGGGTTTATTCTCTGCTTGCTTTTCAGCAGAGACACGCAAACCCAAAGTAAACATGATCTGCCTCAAAATATTTCTATCCTGGCTAATACTGAAAATTCAAAATTCCCTTAAGAGAAGTAGCAGGGGGCAGGTCATTCTGAAATACTCTCCAACAGAGTTGTTTGAACTAAGAGAAGTAATTCTTTACATGGCTTCACAGAGGATAAATTCATATGGCAGCCAAGCATGCCTGAGAGGAATACCTGTCTTAAAACTGGATTCCTTCACTCTGTAGAATGCTCGGATCAGTAATAAAAGGGAGAAAGGTAAGGTTTAATGAGATGCAGCATATCTAGTCAGAACTAACCCAGAAAAAAATGTCACCTTACTTACTGAGCAATACTTCTCCCTAGCTGCACTAAGCATTCCAGCTGCATATCAGCAATTAAGGAGTCATTCCAAAGGGCTCGTACCCAGGATTTGGCAGAACTAACCCTGAGCAAAGGGACCAGGGGATCTGATCCCTTTTTCTGCATCAGCGGAATTATTTCTTCAAGTCTCATCTCTCCTATCATTACACACCCAGAGATGGCAAAGGAACAACAACAGACTTTGATTGAGGCTTTCAACTTGAAAGCACTGGCTGACCCAGATGCACCAGAGACCGCATTTTGTCTGGCACTATTCCACTTGTCAGGGATCAGGCAAGGCAGGGAGGGAGGGCAAGGCAGAAGGCATTTCCTCCCCCAGCCTCAGCCTGCAACACTGACACAGGCAGAGAGAGCCTGGGAAGAGATTTGTCATCATGAACCTGCCATAGGTGGCTTTGGGCTTGTGCTCTCAGAGGATGACAAACTCAGACCTTGCACAGGCTGCAGCCATTTGGAAGGCCCTTTCTCTCTAACTGGAAAATTGAGAAGGAGATTCTGTCAGAGGAGGTTTTCCTATTTCTGCCAATACAAAACCAGGCAATGTCCATGAATCTCCTTCAGATCTCAAAGGGTTCAGCTCAGAAATTGCCCCAAGGAAATGTTTTCGGCTTCAAAAGCAGGAGGATGGAGTAGGAACATTTCCCATTTCATGCAAAATGCCTTCTTTTTCCTTATTAATTGTGACGCTAGAAAGGCTGCAGGGAGATAAAAGGCATGTGCAGGATGGAGAGCAATGTTTCCTTTTCCTGCACTGCATTTCCAGGGCCCCAAGGTACCACTCCAGCTCCTGCCACTCAACACTTCACACTGGAGGAATTTCCACAGCACCACCAGCGAACACTCCCAGTGCCTGGGCTCTGGCAGAGTCCATTGAGCCCATCAAGGAATTGAAACAGATTTAAAGAAATTTTAAAAAGAATGGGTTTCAACCAAGCTTTCCAAATGTCACCTCTGAGTCAAGAGTACAATGGTATTTTAGGACAGACATGCCCTGTACCTACCTGCATGTTCACAGTTCTCCTCCTTGCTTCTGCTGCTGGATGTTGGCCTGGAGAAGACAGAGGCCAAAAGAACATATGAGGAGGTAGAAAGAGAATGGAGGGAATGGGTGTATCATGAAAGGAGGCAAACCTTCTCAGCATGGTCACTCTGATGAAGGAGGAAATGCAACACATAAACCTAAGAGGATGCAGAGCTAATTCATTGTCCTTAAGCTTTCCATTGCTGGAGTCACACAGAGCTGGCCAGGCTCGGTGTGAAACAATAGCCAAGTCCAGCAGAGGACCCATCTTGAGCTGCTTTGAATCCCTGCCTCCTCTTGCCCACCACCAGCAGTCATTGTTCAGCTTGCATCGTAACTCCCCAATTCTGCTGTCTCTCCTTTTTGAGCCAAGTGGCTCCTACAGCCTCTCTGAAGCAGCAAGAGCTGCTGAGCTGAGACACCAGTCTGTGTGGAGGGCAGCTACTTTTATACAGCTGCCAAAGCTTGACTTTGCCTGCTCGTGCCTTACCCTGGCGACAGTCTCATGCTACATGTGGTCAGAGCCCTGCTGTCTCCTGGGAATGATATTACACCTCCTGACACTTTCAAGAACAAACAGGCTTTTTCCAACTCAGCTGCTAGGGGAGGATATTCAGATTGCACTTTAAAAAGGCCCTACCAAAGATTTTCTATAGGAATGATACTTCTGTGTCTATTTCTTTATTTTTATCACTCGGATATGTTTGACAGCTACATTTTCTAAGGCATATCCAAGCCAATATCTTTCCATCAGGTACAGTCCTATAACTCTTCTCTAGCACCTTGCTCTTTTTGATCTTAAGCGCAGATCAAAATATTAAATGTTGATTGCATTATACATCCTTGAAACTTATCTGGGATCTCATTTCACAGTGCAGGCCCAGGCACAATGAAGTTATACCTGATGATTACAGAAGCAGCATCTGAATTTGCAGACACCTCTCCAGTAGCCTCTATTGGCCCATACATATCCTCAGGGGTGCAGAAGCTGACAGACAAGGATCAGAGAATGCAAAGATCTGTAGGATCCAGACCCATGCAATTCAGTTGGCAAATGACACCACAACCATTACAGAGGGAATCAACAGCCAAGTCCAGCAGAGGACCCATCTTGAGGTGCTTTGAAGCCCTGCTTCCTCTTCCTCACCACCACCTCTGCTCTTGGGACATCGGTGTTGCCTTTTTATTGTGCTGGATCATCATAGATGGGCATAATGGGGAATACACAGAGGTTTGCCTAAATACATGGGACACCTGACTGTGCAAAATTACCACACGAGATGGGAAGAGAGAGGTGATCAGCACACTGCAGCAGCAGACTCCTTGGCTTACCTCATCTCCTGGGACTCCTGGAATGCCAGCTGCAGAGAGCTTTGCGGAGATCCGGCAGCACTGCCGAGAGGGGGACTTATTGCCTTGCGAATGGCAGGGATCAAGGGTGGTCCCAATGAGCCCTTCTTCATGACCCCTTCAGTGAAAAAGGGCGAGGATGTCTGGAAAGAGTAGAACACAGTGCTCAGATCAAGCCTCCAGCCTTGCCTCCACTCATGCCTCAAGACATTTAGCCATGCATTTAACTGGGACCTGGCAGGAAAAGTCAAACTGATGGAGCAGTTTGGCCTAGGATGGGGAAAGGTGACCTAGGAAAGGGAAGTGGTGAGGGACAGCCCCTGTCACATATTTGCCACCTCTCCCCTTCTGCCCAGTTTTCTCCAAGAGTTGCTACATGCCCAGCTGGCATTCCCATGTTTGACATCAAGATGTTTCTGAGGTGCCACTGGCCTTTTGGATGGCATGGGGGTGGCTTTAGATCACTATTCTCTCCCCGCCCCTAAGGTACCTAACAGCCAGTGCTGATCTCCAGCCAAGTCCCCACAAAGCCATTCTGCAGGATGTCCAAACCTGCTTTTCTCAAGCCCCTTGTTTCTCCTGCTGCTGCCCTTCCCTCCTGCAGTTCCTCAGCAGCCTTTGAGCCTAGATGCTGCTGAGCTCTCAGGATGCTCACTGCCCTCCAGCCCCCACACATCCATCATCTCAGGCTCACTGGCATTTAGGAAATTCAGCAGAGCTCCCTGCCCTGCTGCTCTCTGGAAGGTCTCTGCCTGCCCAAGTTCCTCCAGGGCCCCCATGCCATGGCCAGGAATGGGGCTGGAGGCAGTAGGGGCAGATGCACACCCTTCCTTCATATCCCATCCCATTTCTGGTCCAGCTGAAGAGCCAGAGCAGAACCTGTTCTACCTTCAGTGAAGGGGTCAGTTCCTGTCAGGGAAAAGCTCTCATAGCTCTGCTGACCGCATACATACTGAAAATTTTCCACGCTGGACTTAGCTTGGCCTTCTTACCTTACATCCTGTTCCCTCTGAACTCAGCTCCTGTTTTTTTCTATGGTCCTCATCATAGCTGCTGCCATTTTTCCCATTTTCCTGCTCTCCACTGCATATCTGGCCTGGCATGGTAGAAGGAGAGCTCTTCTGGATGGGAGGCAATGGCTTGGAGGGAAGGAGCATAGAGGGACTGGCCAGGGAAAACCTCTTGGCAAGAGGGTAGCCAGTCAGGCCTGCAAAGTGGAGACACAAAATATAACAGAGGCCACAATGCAAACCTAAAGCATCTGAAGCTCCGTATTTCATGGGACGCATTTCCTGCCAACTTCTAAACAGCTGCCCAGGGAAACATGCTCCTGCTGGCAGACACTGGAGGCAGGCCAGGGGAAAACCCTGACCCACTTCCACAGAGCTACCACAGGAACAGCCTGGCCTCTGGGCTGCCCTGGGACAGCAGGGAGCCCAGAGGCCTGTGCTTTCCAGGAATGGCTCAGCTGCACATGCACCCTCCTGCTCCTCTCCCTGCCCCACAGCTGAGCAGCCCTACAGCTACACGGGGCACTGGGAGAGCACAGCTCCATGCAGGGGGCACACGCAGGGCACGGCTGTTCCCTGGCAATGTGCACAGGCTCTCTGGGCTGCCACAAGACCCTTCCTCCCACCAGAGATGGGCCCAGCTCCCCCCTCACCTCTGTGTGAGCCTGAGCCATGCTCACAAGGGAAGAAGTGACTTAGGTGAACTCCCACCTTTATCATCAGCACATCTAATGGGTGTGGCACTCAAGGGGAATAATTGTTAGTTATTGAGACAATTTCTTTGGTTTTATTATTCATGGAACTAGCCTGCATTTAATTCCTCTGAGCAGTATTGAGTTAGCAAGTCTGAAGGGAAAGGTTGAAGGCTCCAATGATAAGAGGGGAAAAAAGATTCCTTCTTTAAGCCGCCTCGTGAATCCATGGGAAAAACCCACACAGCTGTGACTGCTAGCTCTGCAAACCACAAAGACCTGTCAGCAAGCAGGCAGGCCTTAGTGGTGTTTCTGTAGCACCGTAATACCATCCTCAGGGTTGGCCCCGATCAGCAAGCAGAGGAAGAATGGGAAATTTATCTGTTGTGAGACCCAACATTGATGGCAATGAAAGCAACAGGACTTGCATCTCATGACCACATCCAATCTGTGGTCAGCTTTGGCCACAGTCCCTGTCCTGGCTGACAGTACGAATGATTTGGCTACTGTCAAAAGGGGAAAGCAGAGTAAACTCATGATAGAATATTGTGATTCCATGGGCGTCCCTGCAGGATCCTTTCTATCTGTCAGCCACCTACTCTGACACAGAGCCAGCCCTGACCCCCATGGACCAGTTTTCCCTGAAATCTGGTGGGATTTTTTTTCCATTTGGCTCCGGCCGTTCAGCTTCTTTCTATCCTCACCTTTTCCTTCAGTGGTCTTTCCTTTTCTGGTCAAATCCATGTTTGAACCCGTGCTTCTGCCTCGCAGAAGTATCTGGGTTTGAATCTGGGAAGGCTCTCAGAGTAGACAGCGATGGGAGCTTGGTGCCCAGCCTTAGAACAAGGTCGGGTGACTCCAATCGCCAGCGGTCGGCACAGAGAGGCAGAGCCAGACGCGTCTCCTGCCGCTGTGGTCATGTCAACCAAAACCTTCACAACCCCAGCGTGGGGCTGCCCCTTTGTGACACGTTCGCCAGTGGTTCTCTGGTTTCCATGGCTGCAAAACCCCACCCCAACTCCATCCCTTTCCCTTCCCTACTCCACAGCAGGCAGCCTTAAGCCCAGCCAGGCCAGGCCTGGGGGCTTCACACTGTCTAGGAAGTAGACCCTTTCCAAAGCTCCTTTTCAAGGCCTTTTTTCTGTAATTCCCACTCAGTTCTGGGTTGCAGCTTGTTGGTGTGGGATGTTGTTTATTTCTCTTCACATCAAACAAAGTGGTGGGACACAAACAATGGCACCAGGCGGTGGAAGTAAAAGAAGCTTTGCACTCCCCAGTAGATGACCCCACAATTCAGCTGGCCGATAGCTGTAGGGAACAAATTGACCATCCAAACGTTCCACTTTTGCTCTGCTTCATTGTTCCAGGGCTTTATTCCCTGCTTTCTTTATTGCAGAGACACCCAAACCCAACATAAACATGATCTGCCTCAAAACATTTTTGATCTTGGCAGTTCCTGACAATTCAAAATTTTCTTTATGGAAATAGCACAATAGGCAGGTCATTCTGAATACTCTCCAACAGAGCGGATAAAACTAATCATGCTTGATTTGGCACAACTAAGCCTGAGCCATGGGACCCATGGGTCTGATCCTTTTTTTTTGCATCCGCAAAATCATTTCTTCAAGTCTCATCTCTCCTATCTATTCAAAGAAGCTTTGCACTCTGCATTAGATGCCCCCAGTATTCAGTGGGCCAGTATGATCAGTGGATCTGTAGGGTGTAAATTGGCCATGCAAAATTCTCCTTCGTTGTGGCAGGGGTTTAGCCCCACTTTCTTTCCTGCAGACACACCCGAACCCAACATTACAACTTCTGCCTCAAAACAATTCTCATTTGGACTGTCCCTGAAAATTCAGAACTATACTCAGAGCGTTTCCCTGTCCCTAGGGAAAGGCTCCAAGGCTGGGCTCTCACCTGCACGGAATGAAGAAGAGCCGCTGCACTTGCCAGCGGCTCCGGAGTCTCGCGATCTGCGCTTTGAACGCAGCTTTTGTACACACTCTGCCTCTCTGGGCCGAGCAGCATTCCTGGGCATCGGCAGCATCGCTGCAGGCCAACATCCTCCAGGCACAGCTGCAGCAACGAGATTGCAACAAGTCCTGGCTGAAGGAGTCTCCAGTCATGCTGCAGCCCTTCACCTGCGGCAGAATCATCTTGTGCTGCCATGGGGGCAGCAAAGGGGGTGACGGGCTCTTTGCAGATGAGGGTCTCCTCCATGTGCTGCTGCTTGCTGGGCTGACACAGCTGCTGGTGCCCTTCCCCACAGCTGTACCAGGAACCTGTCTGGAAAAATAACACTGCCAGTGCCAGTGCCAGCCACCGATCCCTGCCATGGCCCTGCCCACAGGGCGTCCTGCCTACCAAACTGCTCTAGTCAGGTGATGTCAGACACCATCAAAATACATTCAAACGATGCATTTTCCACATTCTGCCAAAATCATGGCCATACAGTCCACATGCTGGAGGCAGACTGCTGTTGGCAGAATGGGGGAAGCCCCAGCAGCTGCTCTCCCCATGGCTGGATGGCCATGGCAGCAAAGGCAAGTCGCTCACCATACCCACTGCTGTGCGACCTAGTGCTTTGGACATGTTCCCACTGAATTCAGGCTGCTGCTACAGCAGCATCCTGCCTTCACACATTTGATAAGAAAGAATTGGAATGGCACACAGGACTCGCCCCAAGAGCTACAAAAAAAAAAAAAAAAAAAAAAAAAAAACCACCAAAAACCACAAAAAAAAAAAAACCCACTAAAGTGGGAGGGGGAGTGGGCAAGTGAGTTAGAATAGTTCACTCCTTTCTAGTACAAGCATACCTGGATTTAAGCAAGGACACTGGGCTAATCATAGAGGAGATTGGTTTGTAAGCCTTGTCTCTAGCAATTCCCACCAGTCTGCAAGCATTTTTCAGTAGATAGGGGTAGTTAAGATTTTACAGCACATCCATCAGCAAGTCTGAGCTGGAACTCAAAGTACAAGACAAATACTCCCAAATCGGCCACCCATGGGGAAAGGAAGAAGAAAAGCTGATGAAACAAGTGCCATTGCAGCTGAATTTCCTGCATTCATCCCATGCTCAAACCTTTCTGTACAAAAGCACCTCAGCTCAAATACACAGCTTAACAGCAAGGAATTAAAGTGTTTTGAGAGCATTTAAAGCCTGATTTCTATTACTTTCAAGGAAAGGCAGATGCTAAATTCCTTAAAAACACAAATGGGGGTCTATTTGGGACTGTATCGTTCAAAAGCAGGAATGGAGGTTTAAAATTGCAGAACCGTTTCCATTGGAAAAGACCTTTAAGATCGTAGAGTCCTCCCAACAACCTGAGACCACTGACACTGCCAAGGCCACCACAGAAGCATATCCCAGGAAATGTCGTGAGATGGGACATCCTTCTGGTCTCCTTTGTCTCCCCAGGAGCCCCTTGGAAAGAGAAATGCCCACAGGGGTTTATCTGACTCCTTCCCAGACAGCCTTTTCCTTCACTCCCAGGTCTCATTTGCTCCGCAAGCTTCACGAGCTTGCTCAACTCAGAGGAGCCCAGGTGGGAGAAAACGCTGCCTGGCGTGGGGCTGTCTGATCCCTGTCTCACCTTGATTCCATTTGCCCCTCTCCCTCGCCCGTCAAAGAGACCGAAGGATCCCCCGCAGCCTCACGGTCCTGCAGCAGATCCCAGGCACGTTCCCTCCTCCGCTCCTTGGTGGCCCTGGGGAGGCTCCAGAGCCCTCCCTGTGTGCGGGACAGCTGCTGCAGCACCGCTGCGCCTGCGTGCGAGCAGCGCCCGAGGAGCAGCTGCACAAGTTCAGAGTCTGAAGCAGAATCCTCAGCGCGCACAAATGACAACTGGCATTTCAGGGGCTGGCAGGAGAAGCTAAATCCATCTGCTCACTGCCCTTTCCAGCCATGGCCACGCTGATGCAATTGGAAGAATTGCCCTCACCTAGGAAGCTCTCAGGTGGAAGATAGGAGCAAAAGCTGCACATTTCTGAGGTGCTAGCTGCCAGTGACTCAGGTTTTCCTTCCAATTTCGAAGGCGTTTGGACTATTTTTACCATTTCAACTCTTTCTGTGTGTCCCTGTGAGCAAGTAAGCACCACAAACCCTCTCCCTCAAAGCCCTGAGGTACTGCCAAAGCAGAACTTGTTCATGCTCTTTTCTCCTGGTGATTTTATAATCCCACCCAGACTCTGATAGCAAACCCGCGCTGTAGACAAAAGACTGACCTTGGAATCCTAAGATTCCACAAGTGGGATTTTTTATCGAGGCTCTGCTGATTCTCTGTCACATATACTCCAAATTTAAATGAAATCAAATGTTTAAAAAAAACAGGAAGAAAGCAAATGTGTTCAGTCTAACAATAAAATAACTGGGTTATTGGGCCAACAGATAATCATGTTCCGCAGTGTATGTGTTCATATGTGTATCACTTTACATTTTAGCTGCACAAAATGTTGATCCAAAATTAGGTGGACAATACATTAAAAAAACCCTTCTCCAGTAGACTTCAAGAATATAGTAATGAATTATTAAATCAATTTGTTGGAAGTGGAAATTAAAATCTTTCTGGCATGTCTTTCCCTACAGTGTAGTTTATACATGAAATCCTGCAGACTGTGCTGCACAGAGTTCACTGACAGTGCATCAAATAATGAGGCCATACGTTGATGAAAGGAATTTTAGTAAAATATGCCATTGGACATACAGCAAACAGAATTGATCAAAGCCCAGCTGCCATATGAAGTACACATTTTTTAACCATTGCTAAACTGCATTAGCCTGAATTATTTTGAAAGTTATGATTTGACTTCTACACAGCTGACAATAAACTAAATAGTACTGGCAGTTAAGGAAACATGCTTTCAGGATTTGTAAAATAGAAATAATAAAAAAATGTTTTATTATATTAAGATGCCAACTACAACATGCAGTTGCCTCTACTTAACATTTGTAACATTTTGTTTTTATCGGAGAGTCTCACAGACTTTAGATACAGCTGTGAGTGCCTGCAACCATTTACACAAAATTACAAACTGTTGGGCAATACATTAATGCTTACATGAGATAATATAGCTACAAATTTTAGTACAATAAAGCATTAGCTGTGAAATGAAATTTACATTTTAAATAGTTATGTAAATGTAAATCTTTGTTCCTTTATTTCTTTCTGCTTTGGGCAGGGTTTGTTTTAGGGTTGTTTTGGTTGAGTTTTTGATTTAGTAGGGTCTGCTGAGTTCTGATGGTGTGCATGATCTGCAGGTTGTGCCTGCACACAGAGTTGGCTGTCTGGTGATGCCTCAGATGTGTGTATGGCTGAAATGTGTAATCTATTGCTGTATAGTGTGCAATTAATGGAGCCATACAGCACTAGGATCTGGCTGAGGTCTGGATTGCTTGGATCAAGGACAGGAGAGCCCCACCTACTTGCATCTGTAGATGTATCCATGCAGAAACTCACAGGCTGTTCCCTTTCAGAGTATGCACTGCTATCCACCTTGCTGCTGTATCCTGCAGAGCTGTAAGTCTGGATTTGATATATCACAGATTTCACCAGAGTGCTGCACTACTGTCCCTTCAAGCTGGGTTTTTCACAAATGTACAAAAGTCATGATAGGGCAAGTTCAAGTAACTAATCTGTAGAATACCCCATTGCCACTAGTTACTGGTAATGCCCAAAAATATCAGCCAGTTCAGACTTCTGGTCCCTGCTAGAGGACCGATGCTTCACTCCTGCATATTTTGGAAGGTCTCCTATGAAAGGAAATAGCAGAGAACGATTTTTCCATAGCAAAACACTGGCAAGAACTCCTGGAGGCGAAAATGAGACTGTAATCCTTCCTTTGTGTTGGCCAAGGTAGGTTTATGTTTCTTCCAGCAGAAGAATGGTGGTTGCAGGGTCAGTGGTTTAGGTGGCTTGACAGTGCTGCCTGAGGGTAATTCAGGCTGCAGCAGGACAAATGCCATCTGCTAGAGTTTAAATGCTCAGGCAGATCTCCCCAAAATGAGCATTTGTTTTCTCTGATGGCCATTGTGACATTTTTCTGGCTTTCCAGTATTTTCTCAAGAGCAGGCCAAGGCTGTTCCACAGGCAGAGCTTCCTGCAAGTGTTGTCTCCTTCACTCAGAGCTGAGCCAAACCACCCCAAGTGCTGCAGGTGGTGACAGACATTTCAGAGGAAAATTCTCTGTCTCTCTTTAAAACCCTTCAGACGTCAAAGTACGTGGTTTTCCATCTAGTCTACCTTTTCATTAATGTCTCTAGGAATTTTCATGCTACCGCTTTTTTTCTTTTCTTTGATACCAGAATTGCAAAACTCATCTTAGAATCACTTTTCATAGCATCAGTGTTTTTTTTGGTCTGCTGGGGAAACATGCTGTACTTAAAATAATGTAACACTGAGGTTTGGCTTAGGGCTCCTTTTGATTCTTATGTGTTGCTGAATCATGCCTTACACTGCCTTCTTCTTTGGCTTGTGTTCGGGTTTTGTTGTTTGGGTTTTTTTTGTTTTTGGTTTTTTTTTTTTTTAATGATCAGACTTGTAGGGCATTCTCATGTCTTTCTAAATAAAGAGCAGATAGCTGTTATGATGGACGTTATGATGGATGTTTTGTTATGACCTGAAGTCATAGTTCCTTCCGCAAAGGAGGAAAAAGAATCCATAAGAGATACATATGCATCTAACTATAGAGTGAAAGGCATGTTGATATTTCTGTGCAAAGATCCCAGCTTCACATCTGACTGGTGGGACATTTTATTTATGTCCCTACCTCCTCTTGGAAATACAATTTTCAGATGACAAATTGCTTTCCATCCTATCCTTTTTCTTGAACAATAGATACTGTGTTTGAGAAACAGCCTATAGAATGTAGAAAGCAGTGAGTCTGGTTGTTTTTTGGGGTTTTTTTTGGGTGGGGTTTTTTGGTTTTTGTTTGTTTGTTTTTGAGGAGACACAATATACAAATAATTAGGGCTAGAGAATAGCATTTGCTTTATCATCAGTCTTGGATTTATGTGTTACATGTCCAAAATATAGAATGCCACAGATAAAATTTCTCGGAATCACCGTTTGTAATGATACATAACATGTCTGTGTGCATGGCTGTCTATCTGTCACTTTCTGAAAAGATTACTTCTGTGTCTGTGTGAAATTTTTGAGTGCAATCCTGACCTCACTGACATTGACCTGAAAAATATCCTGATATCTTTTGAGGATGTAGTGCTCGTTTCCTATGTGTATAATTTTAGGTGCCCAACAGTAAATTTCATGGTCAGATGAGTTCTTCAGAGCAATGTGACACAGACCATTCTGTAAGGTTTCTACCATTTCAACCAGTGTTTATCTCCAAACAGACTACATGCCTGTTAGAAATGCTTCCACCAGCAGATTCCCTTCAGAAAGATGCTGAAAAGTATGAAAAAGTGAACAAAATAAGGGAGTTCCTTCCTCCTTCTTCTCTCATTTCACTTCCTTAGTCACCATTTTTTACTTGAGCTTGAGTTCATCTCAACAAAAAATCCAGTGTAATCCTCAAATGTATTTTCTCTCTCTATTGGAGAGCTTTATTTATTATCAGACGGTTCTCTGCAATAAGATTTTTTTGCTGACTCTGTTCCCTCAATTGTGTCCTCATTGTCTCTCAGACCCTTCATTTTTCTTTGCTTGATTTGGTTTTTCTCAAGTGAGAGTACAGCAGTGATTTTTCTTGCCAAGTTATTGGTGTTGAATGGATGGTGTGTAAATCCCGTGAGGAGCTCAGTAAAAGTTAAAGCCTTTATAGTTTTGCAAAACTCATTGTAAGCTGGGTTATGCTTCTTAGGAGTCTCTGCTAATTGTTTGGGTATTTAACAATAGCGAAGACTGCTGCATGGCAAAACCTCATCTAAACCAGGTAGACTAAACCCAGTGATTTATGCAACATAAAATGAAAAAAAAATCACTTACTGTAGGCTCACATAATGCTTTTTGATTTTACCATTGTATTTTTATTCATTAATTTCTCCTGGTGTTAGGAAGTGAGGTAATGCTGATCTGGGGTTTGTGTAAAAAGCAGTATTTTTCTGAATCCTGAAAGAGAACATTTTCTGGACTATAAACAGCACAAGACCTACTTAATAAGTAGGAGAATAGTGATGAATAATACTGCTTACCAGTTCTTGGATGGAGTTAGCTTTAACTGAGATTTCACAATGAAGAGAAAAGCATCTTCTGCCAAATAATAAACAGACCATCTATCTAAGGGCTACAAGAACATAGTTTCATTATGCTCTGGATCAATGTCATCTCTGTTAATGCAGAACTAAGTTAAGATTGTTAAGTAAGTCTGAAGATGTAATTTTATTTTTAGTCTATTTGACTTTCTAAGTTACTAATCTAAGCCATGTATGCTTACAGTTTTCCCTCTTACTAACAAAGGCAATTCAATATCCAGTTCATGATTATAGTACAGTTTTGAACCACACAGTAGGCAACCACAGTAATTTTTCTTTTGGAATTTGTATGATAATTTCAAGGTGAGATATCTGCATAATGCATTGGACACACATATCTGTATACTTGTAGTTAAAACAACGTGCTTTAAATTTGTGTGCATATAGATTTTCTACTTGTAATAGTAGAAAATAATCTACCTAAATAAACGGATATTTATCTCTTAATAAAGAGATGATAAAGAGATAATGTACCTTTCAATAAATATGAATTGTAGGTGGGGTAATTTTTGTTTCTATTGTAGCTGGTTAGTTTTAAATCTTTTAAAGCAATATATTTGTCTGAAAGGCCACTCATGCTATTTTGTTGATGTCTGGAAGGGACATTTTTTGCTCTCTTCTGACTCCATTGACCAAAATAAAATAAAACCACAAGATGTCAAACAAGGATAGATGAGGACAAGAAAGAAAAACTCCTGCATCAGTGATAGAAAATTACGTATTGAAGCTACGTGGCTTAGGCACCTTACTCATTAGGTTTATAATTCATTTATAAGCTTATAGTGACTAGATTTTATAAGCTATAGTGGCTAGATTTATAAGCTTGGAGTGACTAGATTTTATCTAGAGCTTATAGCTCTAGATTTTCAGTTGTCACAATTTGCAGCATTGCTATTAGATTCACTAAAACTGAGCCACAACTCTTTATTGGAATATAAAATTCTGAATTTTAAAATGACCTTGGAAAAATAGTGCTGGAAACAGGTTTTAAATTATCCTCCAATTCCATGAAGGTTTTTTTCACAGAATTAACCGAGAGTTTCCTGAATACAGTTTAAAAAGTGTGTGTTTGCAGATGGGTCACAGTCATTTCAGCTCTGGACGTGTTGACGCCAGGAGAAGTCGGAAACTACACAGTATTTGTGAATGCAAGATTTTGCATTTAGATAGGTTTGGGCTGAACGATCTGAAAAAGCTCCCATAAGCACAGAGCTCCTTACTGTCTGTGTGTTTGAGAAGGCTGAAGAGCTCTGTTTATTGCCACAAAGGGCCTGGAATAAATTATGTTTAGTAAATTGGCTCCAGGTTTTCTTGTTTCAGACAGTAGCTTCGGAGCAATCTGTTTTATAGGCTCCACTAGATGTGACCAATTGCGGGGAGGTGACACCTCGTTTCGCGACGTGCCATGGCACATGTGCCAGTCAGGTCTGGCCCCTCTCTCTGTCAGGATGGCAACCCACCCGCAGCTCCACTTTCTGTCTTCTGGCAGCGTTACCCACAGCCCGGTCCGAATTTATGGGCCCCGCTGGGAGGTCCAAGCAGGATGGAGCCAGGCTGCTCAGCCCCTCTCAGCCTTGTGCCTCCCGCCCCTACATGGGGCAAATAAAAGCTCCTTTATTCCGCTGGAAATGCCCCCGTTTTAGCGAGGAGTGTGCATGGCTTCCTTCCCTGGTCGGTCTTGCAGGTGATAATTAACACAGTGCAGTGCTATTTCCTAGCTGAAGCCAAGGTGGGGAAGCAGCTTTAGCCTCAACATTTTTCTTTTCAGACTCTTTTTCCTCATTTATTTTGGATCTGTTCATGGTGAGGAAGTTTTAGAAGGTGTTGGTCCTTAGCTCAAGTATCAAAGAACTGAACAAACCAGTAATTTTTTCTTGTCTGACCAAATTCTTCTTACTTTTGAGGGGAGGAAAGAACGGGGTAGTAGAATTTGCTTTTAGGATTTATGTTTTATTTCTGCTCATGGGACTGTTTGCTTCTGATCAGTGTGACTGTGGGTCTTTTCAGCACAGGACACTGATTGACATTGCTTATGTTACAGAGAGGAAGGATATTTCCTGAAGATAAATGGCAAGTTAGTTGGCCTGAAGTTCATTAACCTGAGCTAGACTGTTGGAAGGACTCTGTGTGGAAGCTGGAATTGTATTAGAGGATCATCATAAACTAAAAATATATGTGACAATCTGGCCAGATTGCAATGAATCTGAAGACAGGGCAGGGTTGACTCGAGCTCACAGAGCAGCTGCCTCCAGTGTAAACTAACCAACCGCCTTGTGAAGGCAAATGGTTTTTCAGAGACATTATTCAAATAAATGGGAAAAGAGGAAAAAAAAAAAAACCACCAAAGAAAACCTGAAGGTTCCCATTAGCAAAAAATGCCTAAATGAAAAAGTGAGGTTGTGAGCTATGGCCAAAGGCCTGAGTTTGGTGCTGATTCTCAATCAATTCAGCAAATGACAGTGCATCGACAAAATTGGTTTTTTAGTCAAATTTAGTCTTGATTCTTCACAGTAATTTGCCTCAAGAAAATGAACCCCAAATCCTTTGGTGAATTCCCTGTTGTCTGAGGCCCAGACCTTCAGGCCATGACGTCTCAACATGCTTGCAGTGAGACTGGCTCCCACTTAATTGCTTCTTTTTGAAGTATGGTTTGTCACTATCACCCTGCTGAAGATGGACAGGGCTGGTGTCTCACCTTCATATATTCTTCCCCCTCCTCCCCTCCTCTCTGTTCCCCTTCTTCCCCCTAAATAGATTTTTTAAAGGCAGTTTAACCCTACGATAGTCCAATCCACATCAGTCTTTTGTGGTGCACCCTCAAATAGATGTGTTGGCACAGAAGAAGTAAGGGCCTTCTCTTCAGGTCTCATTCTGTAATAAAGGGAAGGGAAAGATGAAACAGGCATTTCATGTTTGTCTGTTTTCTCGCCATGTCATCTCATGAACATGCACTCCCCTTGGCCAAGAGTAGTACATTCAGACACTGAATGTCAGTGTTGAAGAGGGGACTGAGAAGAAAGAAGCTCAGTGTTCTGCAATAGGAGCTACGCTTTGGGCATTTTACAAATTATTTCCCTCTTTCTCTTTCACCATCGTGCTCTTCTTGCACACTTCTTTGTCTTTTACTATTAACAGAAGTTCTGGAGGCTCAGAAAGCCCAAGTTTCATCTGAGAGAGATTTCCTCTGTTGGAGAAAACTGTTTCCATCCTTTCATGCCATGGTTCTGGGTGCTGATGTAGCTCAGAGTTGCCTGACCCAGGGCTGCAGGAGCTCAAATGCTAGACCAGGGGCCACGAGCTGTGCTGCATCCCTCATGGGCTTGTAAGGAGCCTCTCCTTTGATGTCTGTGCAAGTGCTGGCTGACGTGGGCGCTAGGATTGCTCTTTTAATCAGGCAGTTCCAGTACCTTTCAGAAAATAATTTTCATGGCAAGTCATGAGCCATTAATCTCTCAACTAACCATAACATTTCTTTACTCCTTGGTTTTACAGCATTACTCAAACACTGATATTTTTAATTTCACCAGCTGTCTCCCTTGACCTCTAGCATCATGCACTTGCAGGAGGAAGGATCTGGTCTTACAAGTATTTTCATACTCTGATCTCTGTGATTTATTAACCATCAAGTTTTGCCTTCAGAACTCAAGACACCATTTAAAATAATTTCTTGTGCAAAAGTGGAGTTATTGGGCAAAAGAGATCCTCGATAGCTGGGTACAAAGGACACCAGGATTGCTGTTGCTGTTTTCTTTTCAACTACTGTGCTGTGTGACCTTGAGGAAATAGGTTCACTGCAGCTTTCTGGTTCTGTTTTTGCATAGGGAAGATAAGAACAGTGATAATTGCTTTCATTTGTAAAACACTTCAAGATTTATGGACTATGAATGACACTTATTAAGTGAAAAGTGCTGCAAAGCTGGCTTAGTTGCTTTGCATCAAACTGTGCTAACAAAATCTCATATCAGCCTATTGACCCCAGCCTGAAACACTCATTAAAGTTTATAGGATGTTTTGGTGGATGAGTTGCAGTTATTCTGCTGGAAATATCATACTGAAAGCACTTTAAAATCCATCATCTGCACTGACTTTTTTTCTATTAAAACTAAACACAACTGCTTGTTCTACCCAATTTTCTTAGTTTATTCATGAAAGTTTTGATGGGTATGTACTCATTGTTAACGCTGCTTGTACCCCCATGGCATCTGAGACCTTACAGTTCATTCTAGTCATAGCATAAACATAAAATAGCTTTTGTACTGAGATAAAAAGTTATAAAACATTAAGATATCCAGTCGACTGGTATGAACTAACAAGTTGCGTGGTCACTTTTGAATGGCAAATATTCTTTGTGTGGATACTGTATTAATTTAATTTGTGCTTGAACTTCAGCTATGCTAGACACTGGTGTTGAAAAGTTTACATATTTTTCCAATGTCAAAATGTGTAAATTTAGTATTAAAGAAACAAAACATTTTTACTTGTACTGGGGAAAAAAATACTTTTGTAGCAAAGAAATTAAATGAGCTGCTCTTTAAAGATAGGTCTGGCTTGCTTACAGAATTATTATTTATGCAGTAATGCAGGTCTACAGATGTTTTCCTTTTTTTCTTCCAGATAAAACTTGTGTTGTTTGAAAAGTGGGGAGATAGTGCAAAAGAAGATGCAGAAGAAGAGAGCAGAATGAGAACTTTGCAAATGCCACATGCCTGCAGCCTGCTGTCTTTAGTGATGCTGTTCCTTCCAGTCACTGGAATGTCAAAACAAAATATCCCAAGACTGAAGCTTTCCTAGAAAGGTAAACTTTTCAGTGTTTTTTTTCTGATTCTGCTGCTTTTGTTTTGATGTGATGTTGCCAGCAGTTCATTTGTATTACTTACCAGGAAAACAAATCAGACATACAAAATAGAAGCCTTAAAGATGGATGAATTCTGCCTAGGGACGGTATTAAATTCTGGGGTTTTTTTGTCGTGTAGAGGCACATGTATCTGAAATAGAGCTGTCTTTTTAAACTATTATTTCTGTTTGCTCCAAGAGGATGTTAACAGACTACATAAATTCGAGGGGAGTTATACTTGAAACACTCCAAGCTGCATTGGAGATATTTCCATGTGGCTGGTGGGGATGATGTGAGACATGGAGTACATTCACATCTTCCTAGAGCATCAGAGAAGGTTGAGAGCGCTGCCTCAAGTGTTTCAAGGGGACTGACATTTATTTTTGCAGTTCTTTTTCTATCACTACGTTGGTATGTTAAACTCCACATATGTGGTTTTCTTTCTCCTTGCCTCTTTGGATCACCAAATCGTGTTTCTCTGTGGAATTTCTTAGTCTTGTGTGTAGTTCTTGTTGGGAATGGTATCTGAGGAGTTTCAACACAGACACATTTATGTATTAATGGACAATTTTTTAAAGGAGATAGATTTCTTGTTGCTTTGAATGTAGATTACACCTCCACAGGCACAGAGATGTGACACTGATGCTGTCTTCTTCAGCTAAAACAAATGCTCTCCAGTTAGTTAGATTTCATCTATGTCAGCACCCTGCCCTTACAGGAGCTATTTCTGCTCTGTTTTTCAAACTTATGTCTTCCTATGCATGGCAGAATTGCACTCAGGATGGTGTGATGGGACAGGCTGTAAACCCTTCATTGGGGCTTATGATACGTTTGTCATGAGTTTAGCACCCAGATGAATTTAATGAGTAAGCAGAATGTCATGCTATTTATTTACAAGCTTCTCTTTTGCTAGATTTGCATGCCACTGTGCATGCTATTCCACTGTGTAGAGATGTGTCTGGATGTGTTTGTGTGAGAGAGACGGAGGAAGCAAGATGAAAAGATCTTGACAACATTTTCATAAATTCAGGAAACAGTTGCACTCACTGAAGCCAATGAATACAGAAACTGAAAACCTGACATGAGTTATGAAAGTTAGCAGTAAAACCCTCCTAACATACAGCCAGCCTTCTCACAGCTAGGCCTTTTGAGATAATTCCCAAAAGCAGCACATACCATATGGCAATGGCATTTATTGTGGATTTGACACTCACGATTAGTGAATTCCTCTCAACTTCAAAAGCAGATAGCCTTTGGCAAAATCCTGATGGATGCATCTGGCAGGTAGAGAGGGGGAGAAAAAAAATACTGAGGTCAACACAGGAAAAAAAGAAATGTCTGAAATCTTAGTTTAGAATAGTGGCAGAGACCTGCTGGGAGTGGTTGGGAAAATGCCTGAGCTCGTTTAAAAAGACAATGAGCAGATGATTGATATTTAGGCCCTGACCCAAACTTTTATTAGCAACTTTATAAACCTTTCAGTTTGGCTTGAGGGATACTGTTTCCTGTCTAAACTTATCCACCTATATCCCTGTAGGGGGGAAAGCAACAACAGATACAGATGCAAAATAGCACATAAATCTTAATTTGGAGAGCTGTGATGGAACTCAAAAACCAGAAGAAAGAGAATTACGAGAATTTATTGTGCCTTGTCTTACCTTTTTGGGGGGGTGGAAGGTGTGTATTTTTCCACATGGATCAAGAAAAAATTCATTGCAGTTTTTTCACACTTACGTATTGTAAATGATACCAGTATGGCTTATCATAATTAAACCATATTTTTGTTGTTGATATCGGGATGTCAGATGTACTGCATATTCAATAAAGTTATCAGAATTAAGTCCATCTTCTTCACCCCAAGTGTTTCAGACAAAATAATTCCAAGGTTTCTGTAAGATGTAGGAGAAATGAGCTGTCTTGCCAGTTCTCGTAAGATTGTTAGTCATGTCACTGACAAGTCCTGGCATCTCTGTTCTTTGGAATTAAGACTTGAAATATCATGAGGAGGAGAATACAAAGTTCTTTCCCTTCTTTGTGGAAAACAGACGAAAACTGGCAACATCAGGCAGTTCCAGAAACCTGGTCACATGTGTGTGTTTGAAGGGAAGTTTTCATTCTCTTCCAGGTGCAGTGTGTTTATGGCATAGGTCCATCTTCTCAGAAGAGCTGAGCATTTGCTGGGGCAGGAGAGCTGAAAGTAAGCAAGATTTTGCTCCACAGTTACTGAATCTCCCAGCTGCATCAGTCAGTGGTGGATGGGGAAGAGGGAGAGGGTGGGGTAGTTAAAGATGTGTCTGTAACTGCAGGAGTGCTTCAAGAAACCACAGCATGTCACAGCTCCTTTGTGTTCAGACAGCAATTAAAATTTTAGACCTTCTCTTAATGGCAGTTACAGGTTTTCATCTTCTCTGGGTTTTCATCTTCAGAAGTGGGAATCTGTGCTGGAAATGTTAAGATATTCCAGCGAGTCATGTGGGGATCAATGCAATACAATGCATTTCCTTTATTGCATGCCATACTCTAAAAATGTGTTCTAAAAAATTGTGCATGTATAAACTAAAGCTACACACAACTCAATTGAAATATGTAGTAATACAGAATCAAAGTCATATATTCTCCACCTCTGTTTATATAATACACTGTGATCTTTAATCACATATCCTTTGTTCCCACATTTTCCCTGATCCATTAGTTGAAAAATTCTCTTCTTTACTTATACTTAACTTTTAGATACTGATTCATGTCATTACTATCCCAGAAATTGTCACTGCTTGCTCTTGTGATGTTTTTAGGGTGCTCGCTCTGCATAGACCTCACTTAATCTATGCATCTTAGATACTTCTACAACTTTGAGGTGCTTCTATTATTATGTTATAGCTTTAATACATGGAGGAGCTAACAAACTGTCTTCTAATAGAAGACTGACATCTTTAGAAAACCAGGGGATGAATTATTCCTGATTTTCATACTCTTTGTCTAGCTCTGCTTTCAGTCTAAGAGAACTGTGTGTATTTATCATTCATTTTCGTGCACCTGGACATAGCCTGTGACCTTCATCCAAACTGCAGAACTCCTTAAGCACAGAAGTGACATTCAGCTTCCCTAAGAAGTGCATCCTCCTTGTCTGCTGCATCATTTAACATGCTCATTCCAACGTCTAGAGCAGATGCAGAAGGTTTTCATATACCAGTCTCATTCATTAATGTCATTTTCAGGACAGCATCAGTTTTGTTACTAAAGAATGGAAGAGTCTGTGTCCTAATTCATATAAGTTCAATTCATACAGTGTAGACAGTCATGTCTCTATCTTCTGGGTAATAATATTTTTTAATTAATTGAGAGGTACTTCCATACATATTTTCTGAGTGTATCTCTAGGTTCTATTTTGTAGGGAAAAGTAGACTATAGCCAAACCAGAAGATTGATTGCCGTCTCAGGAAAAAAAAACCATTTGCATTTTACAGCTGTGCTTGCTCTGCTGGAAGAGGAAGCAAAACCAGACAAAGCCCTGCTCCTGTGGTAGCATCAGCAGCTGTAAATCTGAATGCTTATGAAAAACAAGGAAAGTGTGTTGAGTGAAGAAATGGTGTTTTCCTCTTGTTTGTTATTTAATTAATTTTTGGTGGTTTGTTATCTCTCAGAAAAATCTATCTCAGATTCCTTTGCAGAAAAACATGAAGTGTTTATGTGAGAGTGAAGATCCTACTACTGGAAGATTGTATAGTTACGCAAAAGATTTTGCCTGTTTTGTCTCAAAAGTGCTTTCTGGAGGCAGTTATCATTGAGACTTATAATATACCCGAGACTGATGATGGATGGGCACTGCTGTCCATGCAAGGAAAGGCTCTTGTATGTGCATAAACTAAATATAAATGTGAAGGCATTTATAAATAGAAAAACCAGCAAATTTCTTACAGACTTTTTTTTTCTTTTTTTAAGCTAGTGAACTTGAAGGTCAGATCCAACTATATGTTGCATTTTCTGTCATATAATTATCATATATATAATGTCCCGGAGAGCAGCTTCCAGTCACTGACATCAACAGTTTACATAGCAGATGAACTAAGAATAACCTGGGAGAACTAACCCATATCAACCTCTTAATATCAACCTCT
The DNA here is from genome assembly GCF_031753505.1 of Anomalospiza imberbis. Lineage (NCBI taxonomy): Eukaryota > Metazoa > Chordata > Aves > Passeriformes > Viduidae > Anomalospiza > Anomalospiza imberbis. The sequence continues at coordinate 70,618 of NW_027100171.1, forward strand.
TATATCAACTGTAGCTCACAACAGTTTTTGTGTTTTCATGGTCACAGAAGGGCCTCAGTTGGGTAAAGGAAGAATTGTGTTCAAAAAATACGGAACTATTCTGCTGAGTGTTCACTTTATTAAATCTTGGAAAATGAGAGGAAACAAATCTGGAAGAGTGATACTTGGCAAATAATTTTTGCTCCCTTGTAAAAAGAAGGAAGGGACAACATCAAAAACAGCTTCCCTAGAAGAATGCAGGGAAGATACATGATAAGTGGCATCAGCTCGGAAGAGAGTTTAAAACTCTTTATTGGAATACTTTTACTAATGACATCTGTTAATCAAATCCAATTCAGAGCAGTTTTAGCAATCCCAACATTATTCTGCTACACACCAAGGGGAGAGCGTGATCAGCCTGACGTCAGTGTCTGTCTAGCAGTGGCCATCTGTGGTCACGATGCAGGTACTCAAGTCACATCCTGCTTCCCTTTCCTCCCTCCCCATTTCTGCAGTTACATTTAGAGATGAGTTCCCCAAAGAAAGGTCGAGGAGTATAATCTCTCCTGTACTCACAGTCCTTTGGAGATAAATACACAAAGAGATAGCAGAAAGAGACAGAAGTTCCTTTATCAGTCAAAGAGATTGGCTAAGACTGTTTAAGGGAGACAATTTTGAAGATGGTGGGAGTGACAGAGGTACATCTTTGCACCAATTTGAAAACACAGACATTCTACTTTCTGAACAAAATCCTGGCTATACCAGAATTTTGCACAGTGTTGAACCACAGAGTTTGAGAGATAAGAGGTTATTGAAGGCATCAAAATTTTGTAATTAAATTAATTGGCCTTTTTAGGATGGTATTAACTCTTCCTGTGCATCATCCAAGCAGCCTGGATTTCTTCCAGAAAGAAAGAAATCTCACTAAATCTGTAACAGAGCATTAGCTTCCATGACATCCTACCCCAAAGTAATAAGTATAAATACTACTAATAAAAAATGTCCCCCACCAGTATTAAATAAAAGCCTACACTTGTACACTGAGAACATCCATGGGTCATGTCACCCAGATTTGAATTTGACAAGGGTTGTGTGTGAGGGTGCTTGTGCCTGCTCTGTCAAGGGAAGCTCTGGTGTTCCCAGGTTCCCGAGTGATGGATCTGCACTTGGTGTCTGTTGGGGCTCGGGGTGCCCAGGGCCACGATGAGTTCCCTGACCGGGCTGGGGACGGCGGGCGGGGCTGGCCTGTGCCGCGCTCTGGGTTCTGCGACATCGCAGGCGCCGTGTCACAATGGGGGCAGCTAGAAAAGGCCCCAGCGGGTGCCGCTGCCCCAGTAGAGCCTGGGCAAGCGGTGAGTGCACAGCAGTGAGGAGACGGGGCTGGGGGCTGGAGGAGGGCTGGGGGAGAAGCGCCGGTACCTGGGGCTGCCCCCGCATCCAGGGCCCAGCCCCGGCGGGAGCGCCTCGCTGAGGGCGCGCTGCTTGCTGGGGCAGCGGTGCAGGCCTTGCCAGCTGCCGGGGGCCCTCTCCTTCCTGCCGCCACATCCCTGCTGCTCCTGCCCCTCATTGTCTGTCTCCATTCCGGCCCCACTGAACCCCTTCTGTGTGTCCTCCTGCAGACCATGGCCTTACTGTCACTGCTCTTCGTGCTCGTGCAAAGCCTGATCCAGTACCCCCAGCCGGCTGGGGATGGGCTGGATGAGGCCACGCACCAGCGAATGAAGGAGCGTCAGGAGCTGCTGGACCGTGAGATGGCTCAGCTGCTGCAGGAGCTGGAGCAGGGGCCCCTGGAGCAGCAGGACGAGGGCTGGGGAGCCGTGCTCTTTGGTGCCCTGCAGCAGTGGCCGGTCTGGGTTCTTGCTGGCGTCCTGCTCTTCTTGGGCCTGTGGTTTAGCTGCAGGAGAAGGAGCTGTGACACCAGCAGCAGCAGCAGCAAGGACCAGAGCTCCTGCAAGACCTTGGGAGATGAGAAAGGAACAGAACAGAAAGAAAACAGCACTGATCCAGAGGAAGGTGGAGAAAACACTGACGTGACTGTGGAGGCAGATGACAGCAGCACTGAAAATGACAGAGGAGGCAGTCCTGTGGCTGTAGGTGAAGGAGACAGTGATGATGCCATTGAAGGCAATGATGATGTGAAGGTGAAGGAAGACAGCGATGTTCACAGAGACAATGGACATGATTTAAAGAAAGATGAGGGACGGAGTGATGGGGATGTGCCAGGAGACAGTTGTGGTGACGAAAATGAAGAAGAACCTGGCCATGTTGTTGGAAATAAAGAAGACCTAGATGAAGCAAATGAAGGAGAACACAAGGATGTGCGGGTGGAGCAAGACAAGGACACTGGAAAGGAAGAAGAAGGAGATGGAAATGAAGAAAAAAACAATAGTGTGACTATAAAGGTGGGCGACAACAATGACATAAATGAAGGTGAAGACAACATAGATGGACAGGAAAAATACATGGATGTGAAGGTGCAGGAAAGCAGTGATGCCAGTGAACAGAGAAGCAGAGATGTGACTGAGCAGGAAGATAGCAGTAAATGCGGGAATGAAAGTGCCCTTAATGGTTTTGCTGGACCTGAGAAAGAAAATAAGGATGTTACAGAAGAAGATGGCAATGATAGAAACAAGGTTGAAGAACAGGGTGATGTGAACGTGGAGGGAAACAAGAACAAGGATAGAAAAGAAGACAAAGAAGGTAACGTGGCTGCCAGTGAAAAAGTTGGCAGTGATGGTGGCAAGGAAGAGAGCGGCAATGGTGGACCCGAAGACAGAGAAGACACTCAGGATGCTGGGAATGAGCAAGGCATCCTTTTAGTGGATGGCATACAGTGGCCTGTGGAGGACCTGGAGAGAGGTTGCTCAGTGGTAGCTGAGCTGATGGAGAGCTTCACGCGTGTCTTTGTGGACAGCGTGAGCAATAGCTTCTACCCGGTGCCTCAAGAAGCCATCGGGGTGGGCAGTGCCTTTGAGGGCTGGAGTCCCCGTGGGTGGGATGGTGTGTACCACGTGCTGGTCCCACTGAATCCCCCGCCAGGGCACGTCTTCCACCTAGAGCTGAACAGTGCAGGGCAGATGGCAACAAGGACCTTCAGCGTCCGTGTGGAGCTTGCGTGCTTGTGCGAGAGGGAGCGGCTGGGCGAGAAGCTGTTGTGCTTCCTGCACCACTCGCAGGAGGAGCTGTGGCGGGAGCAGAAGCGCAGCCTCCTAGAGACACTCTGCACCGGCTCCTACCTGGATGTGGAGAAAACCTCCCGCTGGTTCTACCAGTTGGTGAGATGCTCGTGGCTGCACGTGCCTCAGTCATACTCATGGCACTTGGTGTTTCAGCCCTGCAGCCGGTCCTGCCAATTCCAGCTGAGCAAAGGCAAGAAGAGCCTGACGGTGGAGATGCTCTTTGGAGTGCGCCAAGGGGACTCTGACATCTTTGTGGTCAGCCATCCCACAGAGGCCCAGAAAGGCAACTCCAGCATCTTTGTGAGCAGTCAGCCCGCCGAGGCCAACATCATCGCAAGCACAGCATGGCCTGAGACATATGCTGTGGCAGAGGCAAAATTCTTCCAGCACATCGCCAGGCAGATGCCGTGCCAGAGCTTGCACCTGAAATGCCTGCAGGTCTTCACCTGCATCCTGAGGGGCACAGGTTTTTCCAGCTCTACCTGGAAGACTGTGGTCATGCACGTGCTGACCACCGTACCGCTGTCCCGGTGGCGCAGGAGGGAATTTGCACAGCGGCTGTGGGACGTCATGGCGTACCTGCGCCGCTGCCTGCACTTGAAACACCTGGAGCACTTTGTGCTAGGCAACGGGAGGCTTCCTGCAGAGATCAGCTTGCCGCCAGCAATGCGAAGGCTTCAGCCACTCAACCTCTTTGAGCACCTGGCCCGAGATCCTGCTGCCCACCTAGAGGCGCTGCAAGCTTATGGTCGGCTGCGATTTCGCCTCCGGACGCTGCTCTCCAGCTACTGAGAGGAGTTCCCTGCACAGAGCTGTGCTGGGGGGGTCACACCCGATGGCAGCCACGTGAACGCTGCATAATTGTTGCATTTGTCACTGGCAATCCTGAATCTGCTTTCCTGCTCCTGCGGAAGGAAGATGCTGCAGCACATGGATTCGTTGTGCAGACACATCTCTGAGTGGCCTTGCCCTTCACCTTCCAGTTACAACGGTGCTGTTGCCTAAGTCTATGAGGCAGAAACTGGCTCCACCTGCACATCCTCACAGAAGAACAGTGCAGTTGATGGAGGTTGCTTGAAATATCTCGAAGACAGCAACCTAGTCTGTTAGGGACTTAGTGTAGTCATTTAATGAGCTGTAGCTTTAATTAGACTTGTTTCTTAGCATTCCTTCCAGATGCCCTTTAGTCTTGTCAGTGTATAACTATTCTGCAAAGTTACCCTTAGTGTAGAGAAATACCCTACTGTAGTTGCTTGTCTGCTTTTAAATAATATTTGAATATCTATGTTTGAGAAATTAATAAAAGAAAATAAGTTTCTCAAATTGCCTGAAATGTGTCATTCTTTGTATTTAACCCTCTGTATTTAGAGAATGTCCTTCCTATACCCCTATCTGAAATAAAAACTTGTTGCAAACAGAGATGTTGGATATATGAAGTATGCTGTCTCTCAAGCATTTCCATAGAAATGCTTGAAGCTTGAAGTGAAAATGCCCCGAAGTGCCTGAAATTTTGCAGCAGAGTACTCCTGAATTTTTAGGAATATTTGGAAAAGTTTTCTTCACACAGTCACTTTTATACGCTCCTGGGGAACAATTCAGTCTGAAGAGTTGAAGTCAGAGAAGTCCCTAACTGCAAAACATGTGGTTCAATACATCTTTTTTTGTCTTCTCATAACCAAGGTTTTGGCACAAAATTGTGACAGTAGAAAGTCATTTTTCTGTTTTTCTCTTTTCTCTATTCCTGGTTATCTGTGTCCTTTCAAAGAGGCCCTGCTGGTCTATTAATATAACCTTTTCCACCAGGCCTATATAATATTGTCTAGCAGTGAGAGCCACTTTCCATGCACAGCTTAATCCATGGTCAGATGCAGCTAAACAAAATATGATTTACTTCTTGCCATACATAGTAGAGATTCATGGTAGTTTGGAAGCATTTATTCTCTTTGCCTTTGTACCAACACATCAAAGAACAAACAGTGACATTGCAGGGTGACATCTCAGAGTCTTCTGTGACATCACAGAGCAGCTGTCTGACATAACAGGGTGACATCTCAGAGTTGTCTCTGTGACATCACAAGGGCTGTGTGACATCACAGGAGGTTGTATGACATCACAGGGGCTGTGTGACGCCACAGGGGCTGTGTGACATCACAGGGGCTGTGTGAGGTCACTGGGGAGGTGACTCTGCCCCAGCCCCCCCTCCCAGTTCCCCCAGAGAAGTCCAACGCTGCTCGTGCACAGCGGGGTCCCCTGTCCCCCCGGGTCCCACCGCCCCCGGCGCCGCAGCCTCCCCCAGAGGATGTTCCACGAGATCGACCCCAGAGCCTGACACAGGGCCATGGGGGGTGGGACAGGGGACAGGGACCCCCCGGCAGCGTCCCCGTGTCTCCCAGGGCCAGAGCCTGGCCCAGGCCTCCTTCACCCTGTTACCAACGAGGGCTTGAGAGCGCTGAAAAAATCCCCGGCAAGGGAGCAGCAAAAACCAGATTTAATATTGAGCAACAGCACCACAAAGTTCCTTGGCAAGAGTCACTCTGCTCCTGACTGGACACTTCAGGCACACCAAGGAAACAAAGCAACAACAAAACCAAACAGAATCCAGGCAATCAAACCAGAAATGAACCAAGAACTGTCCCTGTGTGAGTGTGAGACACAAGGAAATGAGGGCAAGGATAAAAGGAATACAGGCCCAAGAGCTTACAGAGCTCAAACTTAACAGGACTTAACTTATACCTTAACCTTAACTTCCACCTTCAACTTCACAATTTAGCAAAAGAGCAGCACTATAGAGTATTTAACCGAACTTATAACCTATGACTTTGCAATTTCACTGAGAAATAACATTTAACACTATTCAACTTGACTTATATTTTAAACCTAACAACTTAGCAAAGAACAACTCTTAGCACAATTTAACTTAGCTTAGACCTTGTGATTTAACCCTACTGACAGGCCTGACTGGCTCAGCTATCCAAGGCACTCAGAGCCCTCAGAGAGCAGCATTTCTGCCACATTTCCCGAGCACAGGCACTCCTGTGTGCACACAGACACAAAGAGTCAGTGCAAGGCACCTGTGAGAAATTCCCCTGAGGGCAGGGAAATGCTCCCTGCCGATGCTTTGGCATCTCCCCAGCGGGGGAAGGGTTGAGCCTGGAGGAGTGGGGAGATCGGCCCAGGCTCCCTCGTTGTTGGGGATCCCCGAGTGCAGCAAACGGGAGAGTTCCCGGCTCGGAGAGGCCCCACTCCGAGGGAGTCGCTGGCCCAGGAGAGCTCCAAGGGGCTCCTTTTGGAGCGCTGTCTGTAGGGCCCCAAGAGAGGGGCTTCAGTGCCAGCAATGTTTCATCCTGGCCGCACTTGGCATCCACAGCTTTCTTTGGCAGGGTGAGAACAGGGCTGTTGTGCCACCGAGGGAACAAAAACACTTCCCGGGGCTGCTCCTAAAGCAGCCAGGAGCTGGTTGGGCAGCAGCAGTGCCTGGAGCAGACAGTGTTTGTGATGAGCTCCAAGGAGCTGAGCCCAGGGGCTGTTGGCCAAGGCCGAGGCCCAGCGAGCATTTCTCAGCTGGCAGGGCGGCCGGAGAAGGTGGAGGCGGGGGAATAATTCACGCCCTCAGTGTGCTCCCAGTCGCTCCCAGTATTTCCATGTCCGTGCCCCAAGTGCTGCTCCCAGCCCTGATCCGTGGGGATGGGAATGTCCCGCTCCCTTGCCGGGGCAGGGTCACTCCTGAGCCAGGTGTGCAGGGCAGGCCCTTGCCCTGACCCCCAGCACTGTCCCAGCTGCAGGATCTGCTTCCCACCGGCCTCTTCCTCCTGCGGCCCCGAGCCCAGCTTGGTGCTGAACAAAGGGGCTGGGCCGGGGCCATCCCCCGGCGGGGGCTGCACACCCCCCTGCCCCCTCCCCAAATTCCCTCTGGGGGAGCAGGAGCTGGGGCTGGAGCCCTGTGGGGAGGGACAAGGGGGTGACAATGGGATGGGGGGTGTCACACACGCTCTGGGGGAACACACACGGCCCCGGGGACCCCCCCATATCTTCTGCAGAGCCAGGACGATGAACCCCACCATGGAGCCACTGACCTCTGGCAGTATCTTGGGGGGTGGGGTCTGGTGGCAGCTTTGGGAGTCTGGGGGAGTCACAACCACCCAAAAACGCCCTCCCAGCCCCACAGCCACTCCCAGACTCCTCAAACCACCCCACAGCTCCCAGCCAGGACCCCCCCCCCCAACTACTCCCTGCAAGATAAGTGACCCCAAGAACCACCAAAACCCGTTTCCATCTCCCCCAGGACCCACCCAAATTCTCTGCAAGCCACACAGCCCTGTCAGGGACCCAAATCTCCCTCATAGACCCTGCCAAGCACCCTCCCAGCACCACAAATGCCCACAGGATTGACAGAAGCCCTTCCCAGTCCCCCCAGGAGCCCCTAAACTCCCACCTCCCATGGCACTGACCAGGAGAGGTTGGTGGACAGGAACATTTACAGCCAGGATCAGCTCGGGCGCTTCAGCAGTGATTTGGGCACTTTGGGGGAACATCCCGGATAGGGAGAGCCAGGCCAGGGACTGGGACAGACAATTAGAATTCTTGGAGAACAGGCGGGCTCAGGTGGACACCTTTTGCCGGCACACCTATGAGATTGTGGACATGTCCCCTGCCTTTGGTAGCTTCAGAACACCCAAATCCTCCCAAATATTCTATTGAACCTACCCCAAATTCACCCCCAAATCCAGGTAAATGGTGCAGCTTTAGATCTCTTTGCTCAATTTTTTATTTTCACCCCAGTTTTGATTGTTGAGAGAGGGTGAAGAAAGAAATTATTGAAATGGAAAAGACCTCCAAGATCATGCAGCACTGCTTGATGCCACCAGAAGAAATAACTGGACAGAGCGGGTGAGATTTTTTTGGGGTGTAATGTCAAGAAATCGCTTTCTGCCAGTGAATTTCCAGTTTAGATCAGAGTCCTGATGGATGTTCCTGCCCCTCTGTTCATCCAGGTGCCTAAGGGATCCAGGAGGACGTGGAGACCACCTCCCAGGTGTCTTCTCAGCAGGGATCACTGGGAATGTGGGTCACCAGGGCTCTGACCAAAGTGGGTCCTCCCATGGGGGATGGAGTTGGAGCAGGGCACGAAGCTCTTCCCACAGCTGAGGCATTTGCAGGATTTCCCTTACCGGTGCCTCCGTTGGTGTTGGGTCAAGGTAGAGCTCCTGGAGAAACTCTTCCCACACTGGGGACACTCGTAGGGCCTCTCCCCAGTGTGGATGCGCCGGTGGGTGACGAGGTGGGACTTTTGTTTGAAGCCCTTCCCGCAGTTGGGGCAGCGGAAAGGCCTCTCCTCCGTGTGAATTCGCTGGTGCTTGAGGAGACTGGAGCTGGTCTGAAACCTCTTCTGACACTGGGGACACTCGTAGGGCCTCTCCCCAGTGTGCATGCCTTGGTGGGTGACGAGGTGGGAGCTGCAGCTGAAGCCCTTGCCACACTCCCCACACTCGTAAGGCCATTCCCCGGTGTGGATCATCTGGTGCTGGATCAGGTGGGAGCTCTGCCTGAAGGTCTTCCCACACTCCAAGCACTTGTAGGGCTTCTCCCCATGGTGAACCTGCTCATGGCCCACCAGCTCCGAGCTCTGGCTGAAGCTCTGTCCACCTTCCTGGCACAGGATGCCAGGGCTTTTTGGGCTCCCAGGGTCCCTTCTCCCCTCCTTCTCTGCTTTGGGCTGCAGGGGCTCCAAGGAGTCCCCCCTGCCCCTCTCCAGGCTGTTGAGGGTCCCGACAATGACGGCGCTCCCCCCTCTCTGGGCTCCCCACTTTGGGCTCCTGGGGGACACAGGGCTCTGCTCCTCCAGGCTGCCTCGCTGTCAGCTGCCACTTGGACCCCCCATTTTCCCCCAAGGGGACTTTTCCACTCAGCTTTGCAGTTCTTCATTCTCCAAACATCCCCCCCAAAAACCCAACCCAGGGACTCCCCCAGGATATCTGGGCCGAGCTCCCCATCCCTGGTCACCCATGGGATGAGGGGCTGATGGTCCCAGCAGGGCTGCGAATTCAGGAAGGGCTCGACCTCATGATTCCTTTTTCTTTCCCTGATCCTCCTTTGTCCCTCCTCTTCCTCTCCCTCCCATGCCTCCTCTTCCCTCCCTCCTCCTCCTCCCCCAGGAGCAGCGACACCCTCGGTGCTCCGTTCCCGCAGCCCTGGCAGCCAGCGGCAGGAGCGGGGATGGAGCCGGGACAGGTTGGAATGGGCAGCGCGGGGCTCTCGGCTGCTCCCACCCACTGGGGGCGGGGGGAACCCGGCCCGGGCAAAAGGAGAGGCAAACTGGGAAAACTGGGGGCTGCACATCCAAACTGGGCCTTGCTGGGGACCCTGCCAGGGGACTGCCAGCACTTGGGGCTCCTCTCGGGAGATCCGGGAGGGGGGAACGCAGAGAGGGCTGGGGGATCCCAGGAATGGCAGCACTGGGAGTCACTTTGTTATACTGGGATCGTACTGGGATCATACTGGGAGCAGCTGGGCCCATGCTGGGGCAGACTGCGGTCACACTGAGGGAGACTGGGATCATATTGGGATCATACTGGGATCACACTGGGACAGAGTAGGAGCCTGCAGCGGGCAATTGAGACCATGCTGGCGCAAATAGGATACACTGGGAGTGACTGGGATCATTCTGAGTTTGACTGGGAGCAACTGTGAGCAACCGGGATCATGCTATGAGCAAGTGGGAGGAACTGGGAGTCACTGGGTGCATGCTGGGGGTGACTGGAAACAACTGGGCTTCTACTGGGATCAACTGGGATCATGCTGGAGGTGACAGGGATCATATTGGCAGTGAGTGCAACTACACTGAGGCTGAGTTGGAGTGGTTGTGAACAAATGGGATCATGCTGGAAGGAACTGGGAGTGACTGGGAGTATGCTGGAAGGAACTGGGCTACACTGGGAGAGACTGGGAGTGACTGGAACAAAAGTGAGGGTGAAAGGGAGCAACTGGAGCCATGTGGGGCACAACTGGTTCATACTGGCAGTGACTGGGAGCACACTGGGCTCATCTCTAGCCCATACTGGGAAGGACTGGACTAATACTGGGAGTGTCTGAGACTGACTGGGAACACACCAGGCACATCATCCCCCATACTGGGTGTGACTGGGAGCAACTGGGAACACACTGGATGAAAGTGGGAGCAACAGGGACTGTGCTTGTGCAAATTGTATCATAACGGGGAATGACTGGCAGCAACTGGGCTCCTGCTGGGAGCAGCCCCTGGCGGCCCCGGGAGCCCCGCACCCCTTTCCCGGCCATGCCGCCCCTCTAGCCCCAGCACCCCCCATTTCCGGGGTGCCGGCACTGCCAGGGGTCCCCCCCTCTTGGGGTCCCCGCTGGGGCTTCTGGCGCTCTCCTTTCTCTGGGCTCCCGCTCAGGGCAGCCGCGGCTCTCCCGGGGCTCCCCAAAACCGGTGTCCCCCCGCCGGGGCTCTGCTGCCCTCACCACCCACCGGGACCCCCCAAAAACACGTCCCGGGGACCCCCCGATGTCCCCCCGAGGACCAGCTGCGGCTCGGCTTTGGAGCCCTGCCAGCTCCAAACGTCCCCCCAAAAACCCCAAACCCAGGGAGCCCCGGGATATTTGGGCCGAGCTCCCCCTCCCCGGGCACCTGCGGGATGGGGGCAATGCTCCCGGGGTGCTGCGAGCTCAGGCAGCGCCAGGGCCACGCGATTCCTTCTCTCCTCTCCTCCGGCTGCTCCCTGCTGCCACTGCGTTTCTTCCTCCCTCCCTCCTCCTCATCCCCCGTTCCCGAAGCCCCCGAAGCCGCGGGAGGGGCGGGGATGGAGCCGGGACAGGTCGGAACGCAGAGAGGGCTGGGGGAGATGCCAGGAGTGGCAGTGCCTGGGCTGTCCTGGGATCATACTGGGAGCGGCTCCTGGGTGACCGAGTTCTACTAGGATCATACTGGGATCGTACTGGGAGTGAGGAGGAGCAGCGCGATGGCTCCAGCGCTGGGGCTGGGGGCGCTCCTGGGGCCCCGGGGGGGCAGCGAGAGGTGAGGGGGACCCCCGGCACCGGGACTCTTTGGTCGCCCGTTCCGGAGCACCGAGGGGCCCCTGAACCCCCATTCCCGGGCACCACCATCCCCCCGCACCCCTATTCCCGGCTTGGGTTCCACCCCGCACCCCCTTATCTGGCCCCGGCAACCCCCGCACCCCTTTCCCGGCCATGCCGCCTCTCCCAGCCCCCAGAGCCCCCTTTTCCTTTGCCCAGAGACCCCCTGGACCCCTATTCCTGCCTTTCCCAGTGCCCAGTCCCTCCTTTCCTCAACACCGAGGACACCCGGGACCCCTATTCCCAGCCAGCCTGGGTTTTCCCACCTTTTGCAGGGAATGGGGACACCGGGGACCCTTGCAGTCCTCTTTGCTGACGACAGTGACACAATTAAGCTCGCCAAATTCCTCCTGGATCTCCCCTAAGCCCCCAGTGGGGATTCCTGGGAGTTCCCCTGTGTTCCCCCTTTCCCAGGACTTTGGGGGTCCCCCCGACCTGTCCGTGCACCCCCAGATTTCTTCCACAGCCCCCTGTGATGGTAGGGGTGGGGGCCGAGTGCTGGTGCCCCCCTTCCTGCCGCAGATCCAACGGTGAGGGGAGTTTGGGGGGGTCCCCGAGCATTTGGGGTCCCCTTGGTTTTGGGGTGACTCCCGGGCACCCCAGGATCTCCCTGAACACGCTGACACTGCCCGTGCGCAGTGAGAAGGTTCATAGCCGGCACGGGGTCCCAGCTCAGTCACCGGCATCGCCCAGGAACCCCCAAACCCTCCTGGGACCCCCAAACCCCCCGGGACACCCCGACCTCCCCGGGACCCCAAAACCATCCCTCGGCCCTCCAAAAACTCCCCAAGACCGCAAAAACCCCACACAGACACCCCCCAAACCCTCCCAGGACATCAAAATTCCCACAAGAACTCCCAGCATGCCCCAGACCCCCCTGAGAATGTTCATCCCTGCAGAGGGTCCCCATCTCTGTCACCGGCAGGTACACCAAACCAGCCTTGGGTTCGCCCTGGGATTGCCCAATCACCCATTTGGGAATCCGTAAAACCCCCTGGGAACCCCCCAAAAATCCACCAGGACCCGAAAAACCCTGGAGATAGACAAAACCCCCCCAGGAATTCTTCAGGGAAGTTTATACTCAGCACGGGGTTCCCATCACCATCATTGGCATCACCCGGGTACCCCCAGATCCTCTCGGGACTCCCAAACCCTCCTGGGACCCCCAAACCCTCCCAGGTACCCCTAAATCCTCCCAGGACTCCCAACCCTCCCCGGGCTCTGCTGCCGGAATCCGCAGGAGTGGTGTTGGCCTCTTCAGGGGAGTTAGACTGGGACCCGGCCAGAGCGGGGGCCCTTAAACCCCAAAAATCCACCCTGGGGGGCAAAACATCCCCTACAGCGGCTTGGAGTGAGTCCCCCAGAAAAATGTCACTTAAAGCCGTCATGATCACCCCTGAAAAGGGGCTTGTGGGGCTGTGGCCCCACAAACACCTGAAAATGGGGAGGAAAAAACACCCTTGGAGTGGTGAGGTCCCCCCAAACATCCCTAAAAAGAGAAAAAATCCTCTTCAGAGGGGCCTGAAGACCCTTCAGGGCCCTCGAGGAGGGACAAGATCCCCTCCTCTGCTGGGGCCTCTCTGAGCCGGGAGCTCTCCCGTTGGCTGCCCTCGGGGGAGCCCCGAACGACGGCAGCTCCTGGGCTGAGCCCCCCTCAGCCGGGGCTGCGGAGGGAACTGGGGGGGCTGGGACGGGGCCTGGGGGTCCTGGGGTGACCTGGGGGAGCCTCAGTGGGTCCCACCTCCCCCTGTGCCCCCTCTCCCACCCCCTTCCAATTGTTCCCCCCAAACCTCCGCTCCCCCAGCTGGGTTTGGGCTGCTGCTACCAACACCCTGACCCACAGCGTGTCAGGTCGTGTTCTGACTCTGTCAGCAGTTTGGTGTTTTTGTTTGTTTGTATTATTGCAGTTATCTTTTAAGTTTTTCTAGTAAAGAACTGTTATTCCTATTCCCATATCTTTGCCTGAGAGCCTTTTAATTTCAAAATTATAATAATTTGGAGGGAGGGGGTTTACATTTTCCATTTCCAGGAAAGCTCCTGCCTTCCTTAGCAGACACCTGTCTTTTCAAACCAAGACAGATTTTGGTGCCCAACCTGCAGCACGAGGGCATCGAGAGGAAAAGGGAATAACAGTTCTTGAGGAACCTAATTTTTGTGTGCAGCTATAGAAGCCTCGTTAAGCGACACCATGTGGTCCAGCTTACCCTGGTTTGGGTAGCAGCACATGGTTGTGGCTGTGCCAGCGCCCCCACCGACCTCCAGCCCTGGGAACCTGGAGCAAGCGGAAACCACAACTTTGCAAATGCTACCTGTGCCTGAAGCAAATGGAAAGAGAACTGGGGTGTGAAAAATAAAGCTTGTTTATTTTCAGAAAAACAGCAATGAAAACACAGAACACATTTACATTGTAAGAATATTTGTAACAACAATTATCTATGGAACGTATATACCCAAGAACATATCTAACAAAAGTCTATGAAACGCATTTACAGAAGCCAAAAAGAAGCCCCAAAACCTATAGCCTAAAGACAACAACAAACTCCACAACGTATGTACAAAAGGGTGGCATATCTGTCTGGGATCTCCATCATCCTTGAGGAAAAGCAAGAGGCACAGTCACTCCAATCAGGCAGAGAGGGCTCTTCCATGTGCCCCCAGGCTGGCCCAGCAAGCGCAGCACAGGCTGGGGATGGCCACCAGAACCCAATGCACCGGGTCCCACATCCCTGAGCAGGGACCACCCAGCCCAGTCCCAGCCTGGCAGCAGGGGACCCGCTCTGCCTGTGGGGACCACATGCCTGTCCTGCTGCTGGTATTGGTCTTCATCCCAAGATCATGGCCTCTTCCTCATCTTTCTCATCAATGTCCATGTCCTCAAGGTACTCTTCCATTTCCACGTCCATCTCCTCTTCCACATCTACCTCCATCTCTTCTTCACCACTCTCTTCTCCATCCACTTCCATCTCCTCCTCTGTATCCATCTGCATGTCCACCTCCATCTCTTCCTCTCCACTCTCTTCTCCATCCACTTCCATCTCCTCCTCTGTATCCATCTGCATGTCCACCTCCATCTCTTCCTCTCCACTCTCTTCTCCATCCACTTCCATCTCCTCCTCAGTATCAATCTCCATGTCAACTTCCATTGCATCGTCTCCACTCTCTTCTCCATCCACTTCCATCTCCTCCTCAGTATCAATCTCCATGTCCACCTCCATCGCATCGTCTCCACTCTCTTCCCCCTCCACTTCCATGACCTCCTCTCTATCAGCCTGCATGTCCACCTCCATCTCGTCCTCTCTGTCTGTGACAGCCTGCAGAGATAGCAACACCTCAGAGTGGGGTCCCTGTCCCACCCCATCCCCACAGAACTCCAGCCCAGCCGGGCAGCTGGGGGGTGTCCACCTCCATGGAATGGCACCGTACCTTCCTCAGGACAAATGTGAGCATCCTGCAGGGACGGATGACAAAATCCAGGCAACAGAGAGCTTTCAGGACTGATGGGAGCATCAGGGCGCAGGTGACGAGAAGGGTGACAGGGAGCATGGTGAAGGGTGAGCTGGCACGAGGGCTGGCACAGGGTGGGCTGACACAAGGGCCAGTGGTTGTGTTGTGCTCTTTGCTGGACGCTGGAGGTTCCTGCTGGAACATCACATCTGTGACATCACAGTGGATCTAAAGAGCATCTTGTTCCGAGCTGAGCAATCTTCCCCAGCCCATGCTGCTCACAGCCCTGTTGCCAAGGATGGGGCATCCACAGCCTGGGCCAGTGCCTCAGCAGCCTCCGTGTAAAAGAGCAGCTTCCTCAGATCCAACTTCAGTCAGCCTCCTGCAGTTGAAAGCCATCCCCCCTTGTCCTGTTGCCACGGGCCCGGCTGAACACTGTCCCCGTCTTTCCTGTGGGACCCTTCCAGTCCTGCAGAGCTGCAGTGAGGCCTCCCCAGTGTCTCCTCTTTCCAGGCTGAGCATCCCCAGCCCCACTTGGACAGCAGTCAGGTAGATCAGGGGGAGTCAAGGCTGAAGTCAAACAGCATCAGGAACTGGGAGGTGGAAGCTTTAGGCCCAGGTTTGCCTCTATAATAACAGTGGAGGGGAAGATGGTGGGACACTGGCTCTGTTCTAACCGGTGAATATTTTCTTTTTTTTTTTTTTTCCTTCTTTTCTGTCATGCTGATGCAGGTGTTGCTGTTTGCAAGGAAGCTTGGCACAATGTCCATTGTCTTCTCCATTTGTGAAACACCGAGCAGAGTCTGGGCAGGCTGATGATGCAGAGCAAAACCTGCAAATACACCGGTGATCCTGAGCCTGGAGGATGCAGCTAAACCCGGCCAAAAATAATTTCTGGAAAGTCAAGCCTGGTTTACATTTTCTTGAGTTTGGCTACGCCAACTTCACCAGTCATTCATAAAAAACCAAACATAAAACTGAAACCAAAACAGACAAAAACCCAAACAAACAAACCCACACTAAGCAATCAAACAAATAGATAAAAAAACCAAATAAAACCAAAGAGAATGAGGAGTTAGTATTAGTTGTGAGGATATCACGGCAGGCAAATGGCTGCTTCCCACAGGATCACCATGAAAAGCCACATATAACAGCTGCTCCAAGATATAGCTAACAGGAGAACTGTAAAAGTGATACATGGCCACTTTGGGGGCAGCTCCACATTAAGGTGAAGGATGAGCACACAGTGGTACAGATCCAGCATTCCCCACCCTCCAGGCTGCTGTGTGCTCCTGATGATGCAACTGAGAGCTTGGATAGCAGCAATGACAAACCTGCCTCTGGAATCAAAGTAGCCCCTCCTTTCTCCCCTGAACAATCAGCAAATTCTTGGTTCACCGACGCCTCTGCCAAACGAGAGGGGAAGGTGTGGAGATACAGGGCAGCAGCCCCCCACATTTCCTCTGGTGAACTAGTTATTACTGGGGGAGAAAGCAGTGCTCAGGCTGGGGAGCTGATAGCAGTTTGGAGTGTTTCCCAGCGTGAGGCACAGAATACCTCTCTTGTCTGTATCTACTCTGACTCCTCTGCTGTGCACCAAATGATCCCAACAATCCAGCACATTACCCTGGCCAACCTGTGCTGCTGGACCTCCCTTACTCTAGGGCTAGTACCACTTGTGCTAACACCCCCTCTGAATAAATATGCATGGGAAGCCTCTGGTGCTCTAGGGAAAGAGCATCGGATCAATACATGCTGGATAATTCCATCATTCTAACTTTTCTGCCTCTCGGGGGCAGGATTCTGTTGTGTTTACTTTTACAGAAGAACTCCGAGGGACATGAAGACCACCTAAACCATGATAAAACTGGTGATAGTTTTCTGCATCCTGCCACAACCCCATGGCCAGAAACCAGCTGAGTGGTCTGAAATAATTGTGGTAGCATGCAGAAAAAAAGTGAAAGGATCTTTTGAAGCACGAAAAGGTTTGTACGCACCCAAGCGTACAGGACTGGCACAATTTCACATTAACACAAACTCTAGAAGAATTTTGGCTTTGGTCTAAAAATACTGAACGGCTTTTTATTTTTTTTTTTTTAAGTTTAAAGTATTGATTTAAATCCTGGGGAGAACTTGATGTTAATGTTGTGACACCTACCACCCAACCACCGGTTACGCTTGGCCTGAAAAGTTTTGAAAGTGGACCATACATAATCAGGAAAACAGGTCAACAACAAATATTCTTTAATCCAGCGTGGTCTCTCAAACAAGTCAAATTGCTGATGCAAAAAAATGTCTCAGAAATTCAGCCAGCTTGTTCACCTTTTTTGTAAACTTTTTTCAGGATTGGACGACCTGGTTGCGACAGCGGAACCCTTCTAAAAGACGGATGCTAAGAGACATAACCGGTGCTGTGGGAACAGGATTGGGAATTCTAAATAGCATTGATTCAGAAGTATTAATGAACACATTGGCTGCCACCACCAGAGATTTGACCAAATTCCAACAACTACTGCAGTCGTCCTTACTGGCCTTGGGAAGACATCAGTGCTTGCTATCAAACATATTACCAAGTTGGGAGGAAGCGAGCGTAAATGATCACAAATTGACCCAACCCCAACGGAGGCACCGGTAAGGGAAATCCTGCAAATGCCTCAGCTGTGGGAAGAGCTTCGTGCCCTGCTCCAACTCCATCCCCCATGGGAGGACCCACTTTGGTCAGAGCCCTGGTGACCCACATTCCCAGTGATCCCTGCTGAGAAGACACCTGGAAGGTGGTCTCCACGTCCTCCTGGATCCCCATAGGCACCTGGATGAACACAGGGGCAGGAACATCCATCAGGACTCTGATCTAAACTGGAAATTCACTGGCAGAAAGCGATTTCTTGACATTACACCCCAAAAAAATCTCACCCGCTCTGTCCAGTTATTTCTTCTGGTGGCATCAAGCAGTGCTGCATGATCTTGGAGGTCTTTTCCATTTCAATAATTTCTTTCTTCACCCTGTCTAAACAACCAAAACTGGGGTGAAAATAAAGAAATTGAGCAAAGAGATCTAAAGCTGCACCATTTACCTGGATTTGGGGGTGAATTTGGGGTAGGTTCAATAGAATATTTGGGAGGATTTGGGTGTTCTGAAGCTACCAAAGGCAGGGGACATGTCCACAATCTCATAGGTGTGCCGGCAAAAGGTGTCCACCTGAGCCCGCCTGTTCTCCAAGAATTCTAATTGTCTGTCCCAGTCCCTGGCCTGACTCTCCCTATCCGGGATGTTCCCCCAAAGTGCCCAAATCACTGCTGAAGTGCCCGAGCTGATCCTGGCTGTAAATGTTCCTGTCCACCAACCTCTCCTGGTCAGTGCCATGGGAGGTGGGAGTTTAGGGGCTCCTGGGGGACTGGGAAGGGCTTCTGTCAATCCTGTGGGCATTTGTGGTGCTGGGGGGGGGTCCTGGCAGGGTCTATGAGGGAGATTTGGGTCCCTGACAGGGCTGTGTGGCTTGCAGAGAATTTGGGTGGGTCCTGGGGGAGATGGAAACGGGTTTTGGTGGTTCTTGCGGTCATTTATCTTGCAGGGAGTAGTTGGAGGGGGGGGGTCCTGGCTGGGAGCTGTGGGGTGGTTTGAGGAGTCTGGGTGTGGCTGTGGGGCTGGGAGGGCGTTTTTGGGTGGTTGTGACTCCCCCAGACTCCCAAAGCTGCCACCAGACCCCACCCTCAAGATACTGCCAGAGCTCAGTGGCTCCATGTTGGGGTTCATCGTCCTGGCTCTGCAGAAGATATGGGGGGGTCCCCGGGGCCGTGCGTGTCCCCCCAGAGCGTGTGTGACACCCCCCATCCCATTGTCACCCCCTTGTCCCTCCCCACAGGGCTCCAGCCCCAGCTCCGTCTCCCCCAGAGGGAATTTGGGGAGGGGGCAGGGGGGTGTGCAGCCCCCGCCGGGGGATGGCCCCGGCCCAGCCCCTTTGTTCAGCACCAAGCTGGGCTCGGGGCCGCAGGAGGAAGAGGCCGGTGGGAAGCAGATCCTGCAGCTGGGACAGTGCTGGGGGTCAGGGCAAGGGCCTGCCCTGCACACCTGGCTCAGGTGTGACCCTGCCCCGGCAAGGGAGCGGGACATTCCCATCCCCACGGATCAGGGCTGGGAGCAGCACTTGGGGCACGGACATGGAAATACTGGGAGCGACTGGGAGCACGCTGAGGGCGTGAATTATTCCCCCGCCTCCACCTTCTCCGGCCGCCCTGCCAGCTGAGAAATGCTCGCTGGGCCTCGGCCTTGGCCAACAGCCCCTGGGCTCAGCTCCTTGGAGCTCATCACAAACACTGTCTGCTCCAGGCACTGCTGCTGCCCAACCAGCTCCTGGCTGCTTTAGGAGCAGCCCCGGGAAGTGTTTTGTTTCCCTCGGTGGCACAACAGCCCTGTTCTCACCCTGCCAAAGAAAGCTGTGGATGCCAAGTGCGGCCAGGATGAAACATTGCTGGCACTGAAGCCCCTCTCTTGGGGCCCTACAGACAGCGCTCCAAAAGGAGCCCCTTGGAGCTCTCCTGGGCCAGCGACTCCCTCGGAGTGGGGCCTCTCCGAGCCGGGAACTCTCCCGTTTGCTGCACTCGGGGATCCCCAACAACGAGGGAGCCTGGGCCGATCCCCCCACTCCTCCAGGCTCAGCCCTTCCCCCGCTGGGGAGATGCCAAAGCATCGGCAGGGAGCATTTCCCTGCCCTCAGGGGAATTTCTCACAGGGGCCTTGCACTGACTCTTTGTGTCTGTGTGCACACAGGAGTGCCTGTGCTCGGGAAATGTGGCAGAAATGCTGCTCTCTGAGGGGCCTGAGTGCCTTGGATAGCTGAGCCAGTCAGGCCTGTCAGTAGGGTTAAATCACAAGGTCTAAGCTAAGTTAATTTGTGCTAAGAGTTGTTCTTTGCTAAGTTGTTAGGTTTAAAATATAAGCCAAGTTGAATAATGTTAAATGTTATTTCTCAGTGAAATTGTAAAGTCATAGGTTATAAGTTCGGTTAAATACTGTAAAGTGCTGCTCTTTTGCTAAATTGTGAAGTTGAAGGTGGAAGTTAAGGTTAAGGTATAAGTTAAGTCCTGTTAAGTTTGAGCTCTGTAAGCTCTTGGGCAGAATCTGCTCTATGGCCTCATACCCGACTCTGTGATGTCACAGTCCACTCTCTGATGTCACAAAACCCTCCCTGTGATGTCATACTGCCACTCTGTGATGTCACAGCTCACACTTTGACCTCACTGCCCGCTCTATGATGTCATACAGCCCTGCCATGATGTCACAGCCTGCTCTGTGATGTCACACAGTCCCCTCTATCACGCCTTAGCTGCTTGATGACCTCACACAACAAACTCTGTGATGCCATAGCCCAGTCTGTGACAGCAGCACCTCTGTGGCTGTGTCATGGAGGCACAGAGCAGCTGTGATGTCAGAGAGGGGCTGTGTGACAGCACAGCGTGGGTTGTGTGAGGTCACAGATTGGGCTGTGACATCACAGAGTTTGTTGCATGAGGTCATCCTCACGAGGGGATCCTGCGGCCCGAGCATAGCATTCCTTTGCACTGCGCTGGCCACCAAATGAGCCCACTTGGCCTCAAAAACCTCAAACTGCAAAGAGTCAAAAAGAGCATGTGCCACAGAACGGATGTCGGAAGGTGTCAGCATCTCAGCAAGGAGCATTCCGATCGTCTGCATAACTTCAGCAGACCCGACACCATGCTGGGCAACGGTGTCACGGATTTCTTTCACCATCTTTAACAATAAAGGCTGATGGGTGCTGTGAGTAACGCCCCTAAGCACAGGGAAAGCCTGGGGACCCCCTGGCAAGGTCGCATCACCTGCCGTGTCCCGTCCCGTGGGCTCCACAGGGACAGCAGCAGCCGCCTGACTGCGAGGCAGTGCAGCATCACTTGACAGCACGCTCCCCGCAGCATCAGCAGAGCCAGAGGAGCCTCCTCCGCGATCCTGCAGGCGCTGCGAGGAGGCAGAGTCGCGCATCTCCTCAGCCTCACCCAGGACCTCCTGCCAAAACCGCCCGCGGTGCCTCGGACGCACGGTCACCTGGCAGGCGGGGAGGGTCCACAAAGCCGACGGGGAGGGTCCGCGGCCACGGGAACCCACCGGTCTCCCGCCGGCCGCGTCAGCAGCCGCGCTCAAGGTAAACAGCCCCGCGCCCCGCCGCAGCCTCAGCCCCCGCGGCAGGCGGGGGAGCGGGGCCGAAGCAGCCGGCAGCTCGGCGGTGCCGCCCGCCGCAGCGCTGGCAGAGGGCACCGCGGCGGACACAGGCGCCGGCGCGGAACGCAGACCCGGCGCGGCGCCCCCCGCCCCCGGCGCGGGGCAGGGATGGGGCGCAGAGAGAGACGCGGTGTGCGGAGCCGCGGCACCGCGGGCCGACACGAGGGAGCCCGGCACGGCCCGAGGAGCGGCGGAGCCGTGCCGCGGAGCCGCGCAGCGGGCACCGCCCCCGCCGGGCGGAGCGGGGCGGGCTGCCCGCCTGCTGGGCCGGGGCCCGACGGAACAGCGGCCAGCGCCCCGGCTCCGGCGGCTCCCACTGCCGCCGCACGCCCAGCAGGCTGCGCAGGCTCGGGAACGGGAGACGCCGCTGCCCCGCAGGACGAGCCCGGGGTCGGAGCGGGCGAGCCCGCTCCCGCCGCCCCCAGGGCTATGTCGTGGAAACATTGACATGACAGCTTTTACTGAGGATAGCTCTGTGGAAAATCAGAAGTGTGGCAGCTTCACCATTTGTTAACTAGAACAGAAACTCAAGGGGAGAATGAATTGCAAGAGAAACTGTTTTGAAGGCCCACATAGCTGTTTTTTCACCACTCTGACCCCTTCCCCTGCTGAGCAGATTGATAGCCCAGATCCCAAGGTGCACTATTTCCACTCAAGCAGAGCCTCCTGAAGGTGTTAATAGCTGACAACGTTTTCGTGTGGAGCAAGGAGATGTCTCCTCCCTGTAAATTGCAATCGATGTACGATGTTTCTCTATCAAGCACTGAAATGCTTTAAAGAGAAGTGTTTGATTCCTGGTTTAAAGAACTGTTTCAGCCATGACCTGGGAGGCAGAAGGTGTCTCAAGGAATGCTCTGGAGTGCTTTATGTAGGAGTCAGATAACGGGATTGCAGTGGCCCTGCTCAGGGAAGAGGTAGGGTGGATGTTTGCTGCTGTTTTAAAGGTGTGAACAGGCGATAAGGAGCGGCAGAAACACGGGGTTTACAGATCCATTGATTATGCGAGCACTCCATTCAGCCAAGTAAAGGTTTTTGTGATTTAGACAATTAACTTTTGAAAGGAAGAAAAAAAATAAAGGTTGAAGAAGATACAGATGGGCACAAACACAGGAGATGAGCACTGATTTTAGGGTATGGGGAGAAGCAGAAGAAGGCAGTTTGAAGGAAGATGAGGGAAGCTCTCAGGGTGTCAAGAGGCCCTTGAAAGGGACCCATCTGTCTGCAATTTCCTGCCCTCTCAGGTGGAAGGAGTGATTAATGACCAGGAAGGGATATGAGGGATGTGTAGAGAGCTGAGGGTCTTTTGCAGAAGTTTGTGAAGCTTTAAGTAGTCTGCTGAGTTTCTTGCAGCAGAGAAGCTGAGCCTTGGTTGTTGGTAAGCTTTGAGAAGCTGATGTTGAGCTATCTCAATTGAAAGAAAATCTGCTGTGGTCTGAAATGTTTTCTACCACTGAAGAACCAGTACTGGGGTAGAAATGTGTTCTAACCAGGTAGGAAGCTTTTCTCTTTGTGGGGCAATGTGAAGTGGAGAATGAGAGAAGACCTAGTAAAACTGGGAGGGGATAAGGCTGGAAAACTGTGTGCTGAGATGTTGATTGGAAAATACAGGGATGGGGCAGCAAATGGAAGTTGCTGTTGGAGAAGAATAATATGATTGTGTTAGAAAGCTAAGTTTTTGGGACATGGCCTAGAGAAATGAAAGAGCAGGCAGGGGGAAATGTGGGAGAAGGTGAGGTTTGTGCATTGGGGCAGTACAATCCAAATAATAGGTTTTAATAGTGCTTTAAGATCCAGGACTGGCTCAAAAGTCACTCTAGAAGGAAAAGAACATTTCACTCTTTTAGATGTAAATAGCTGGATAGATTTCATGCAAAGAGAGAAACATGATCTTTTTGAGAAAGAGTGTTGGTTTTGTTCTATTGGGGATTTTGGACTTACCTGATGTAGAAGCACTGGCTGGTAACAAGAGATGCAGACAGAGGATCAGAGCCAGGCTAGAAGTAAAACAGGCTGATTATGTCGTGGTAAAAGAGCTTGGTGGAGATGATAAGGAAACACATTGGCAGATATTAACACTGTTAATTAACATTCAGCCTTCATCTGCATGAAGAGCTATCTCACAGTAATTTGGTAGTGGCAATGGAGATGAAGAATAGATGCAAGATTGGATGCAGCTGGCAAAGAGCACCCTAGATCCTAAGGATGAAGGATAGTCTGCTGGCTGTGATGCAAGGCATCAAGGGGGAGAGGAGCTGTAATAGGAGGGATCTGGCACTTGAATGAAGAGAATCAGTCAGTGGTTGGTAACTGGCCATGGTAGACATCTGGCAGCATGACTGTACAGCTGTGACCCTTGCATCTGGAGACAGTTACATGGGTTTGTGTCCAAAGCAGGAGTTTCAACAGGAATCTGAACTCAAGTGCAAAGTCATTCCTCACTGATTGATGGGTGTGCAGTAAGTCAAGGGTGCACCAGAGCAAAGCTCCCCCCTGGCTGCCTGTTCTGGCAGTTTAAGGATCATGTTGGCCAAGGGAGCAAGCCTGAGGGTGCCATCACGCTGGGGATATATCTGGCATGGTGGAGGTGGATTCAACTCCAGACCTGTCACCTGTCCCCACTCCTTGGTGATGAGCAGTGACACAGCCATGGCTTTGCCTGTGGATTTGTGGCTTTCCAACCTTCCTTTGCTTGTCCTTAGAAGAAAGACAAGAGATGATTCTTGTTCTAAAATTAAATAGCTTTGCTCCATTGCCAATGAAGAAAAAAGCAAGAGTTCTTTTTTTTCATCTCCCTTAAAGGATGCCAAACATGGACTGAATTCCTCAGGGCATCTGTAGCACTGCCACTCTGTCTTCTTGTTACTGTGACCATCTTCATCACCACATTTGATGTGCAAATGTGGAAAGCAAGGCTTGGGTTTATAATGGCTAATTGCTGATTCTTTTTAACTGCTCTGCTCTATTGGAAAAGGGAGAACCAGTGGGTGAGTTGCTTTTTTTTCCTTCCTGAGCTGCTCACAAAGTGGAGTGAGACAGATACCTCCTGGTCATACACCTCACAGAATGGTTGAGCAAATGTAAAAAGAGCTG
Source organism: Anomalospiza imberbis (assembly GCF_031753505.1). Lineage (NCBI taxonomy): Eukaryota > Metazoa > Chordata > Aves > Passeriformes > Viduidae > Anomalospiza > Anomalospiza imberbis. Next base: position 94,633 of record NW_027100171.1, read on the forward strand.
TACATACTGACTAGGCAAAGAAAATCAGCTCAAGCTGCTTCTTGGGACTGTCCTTATTAGTTTGAGGGTTGTCTGGACTCTGATGCTAATGGTGCACAATGTTTTGGGAAGCGTTTAGGCCAGCTGGATTAAGATACATTAGTGTTCCCAACCAATGAAAGGACCAGTCTTGCTGGCACCTGCTCCCCAGTTATTTCTGATTCAGTGAGATGAAAAAAAATCAGGTGATAGAGAAACCTGTAGGTTAGCTTTTGTCATAACTAGTATTAACTATTACTGATCAAAAGAAAGATGATGTAACAAACCCATTTTGCACCATAGTATACCCATTAACAACCCATTTTGTATCATCCATGTGAATGTAAGTGCTAAAAATGAAACTAGCCACAGCCCCAGGGACATAGGTCTGAAAAAAATTAATCTTTAACAACAAAATGGAGAAGAAGTAGAAGTAAGCATGGAAATCAATTTTTTGAGAAGGATTTGCTAGCATCAATATGTTATAGACACAGCTCTGGCAGAAGCACAGCTGTCCAGCTTTCAAGGTCTGCCTGCTGCAGCACCAGGCAGAGGGACCTGCAGGGAATGTGCCCTTTGTAGCAAGGGACTCAAATTACACTAATTATTCCTGTTTCTTGAAAGGGCTAATTAGCTCAAGAGTTGTACAGAAGGGCTACCTGCCTTCCAAGGGCCTCCTCAGGCCCCTTGGTTTCACCTGAGGCCATTTGCACATAATGGCTAATTGAAGCAGAGTGGGTTCAGATACCTGTGTATCATGGAGCTTTGCCCCTAGCAATTGTCAGCTTTCAGGAAAAGAACAAACAACGAGTAATTGGCTTCACTTTTTTACAGACTGATTGTTCTAAGGGGCCTAAGCAGAGTGGTTTCTTTAAATTCAGGATGGACAGGTGCATCTGCCAGTTACTTCTCACCTAGGAGAAGTATCCAGCAAGCACTTGGCTTTGCTCATATTGCATATTTGTGAGTAATTAATTTGGCATTAAATTTTTGGTGGTTGTGTTCTGCATACTGGTATGTGTTTTCTTGGGAAAAGCAAAACCCATATTGCCTGTTTAGGTAGTCAAATCAGAAAGTTTGACTGTGTGGCTGAGGAAGAATTGCTGTGGTGGACTCTTCCTCGTGGATAACTCTTCTTGAGTCTGCTGCCATTGCTGTCTGCATCCTTACCATGTCACGACATTGCAGTTTGATAATGCATGTGATTGTGAAAGTGGAAAAGTGTGACCTTGAGAAGGATGCAGTAGGATAGGGAAAGAAATACGGAGTTGAGGGGACAATAAAGAATTGTGAGTAAATATGAATCTTCAAAATGACACATTTTCTGCCTTGAGATTTTGTATGCATGTGCACCGTCCATGTACATCTAGCTGGTCTTTTTTTGGTTTTGGTTTTGTTTTTTTGGGGGGTATTTTTTTGGTGTTGTTTTATGGTTTTTTGGGTGGGTTTTTTTTTTTTTTGTTTTGGTTTTTGTTTTTTTTTTTTTTTTTTTCTGTCTTATGGGCTTCAGATAGTGATTCTCAAGAGAAATAACACTGGTTGGAAACAAAATTGGTGGTCTTTGAGCTCCAGGACTGATGAGTAGTGAATAGTTATTTCATTCCATATTTTTGTTACATTATTTTTAATCTCTTAAAACCTTACTTTGTGCTTTAAATGACAGGGGAAAAAAATCAGTTATTTGGGCTGATGTTTTCCTGTAGCTTCTGATTTGGTGTATTAACCAGAGGCAAAAATGTTATGTTGTGCAAAACACTAAAAAAACAAAAAAGATGAACCTATTTCTTATGTGTAGTTGAATTAGGACAAATACAAATATTTTGATGAATGGAAACAGTGAAGAGCTCAGTCCTTTGAAAAAGATATGCTGATTTGAAACTTTTACATTTCTGATATTAAAAAAATGTGGAATTGTAGAAAAGTAGAGCTGGAAGACATCATGAGAGCTTATATTGCTGATTTCTTCCCTGTGGCCAGAGCAACTCAACCTGAACTATTTGGGACAGAAATGTATCCAGCCTATGCTTCAGAAGGTCTGGGCTACTGAGAATAGAAAATTTCAGGAACCTGTTCTCACACATCATTGCTATTGCTGTCAGGAACTTTTCTCTTAATACTCAGTTTGCATTTTCTTTGTAGGGACTGCAGGTTTTGATTCCTCTCCTGCCCATGACAAACCTGAAAAGAAATTTGTTCCCTTCTTGAAACAGCCCTGCTCAAACCCGTCCTAGATGGGATTAGGATAATATATGGGGATGATTTAAAGCATTTGAAACAATTCTAAATTCCTTTTTTTTCTTTGCAGGCTGAATACTCAGCTTTAAGAAGATGCAGTGTGGGAAAGGAAAGAGAAGCACCAAGAACTGAGCAGGCTTATGCAGCTCAACAAAGCCAAAAGCAGAGAAGAGCCTTCTTAACTCCAGATTTGATTCCTGGTTTGGTACACAGACCATCTTCCTTACCTAAGAAGTACTGAGCTTCTCACCAGGGACACTTGTCATTTAAAGCAGCATAATTTAGAGACATTGGTCAGTTTTGAATCCAGCTGCTCGTGGTTCCGTGTGAGCCGGTTTCCGTGAGATTGGATCAAGACTCTTTGCAGTGTCTCTGGTAGATGGGATATGCAAAGGGGCACATGGTTTATATATGGCGAAGAGAAGCACTGAAAAGAGATGCTGCTAAAACCCTAAAAGCTGTCTCTGAAATTCCATTGTTTTTTACTGCATAATTAAGCACTTTTGCTGACACATGCTCCCTTATGATTCCCTTTAAGGTGGAGCATCTGGCCGGGTGTTGCACAAGAGCCCAGTTTTCTTCTCCCTATATAGTGGAGTTTTGATTAATTAATCATTGCTTCTGTTTGAATAATACATTAAAGATGCACTTGAATGTTCTAGGAAAAAAGTAAAATTAAAAAAAGAATGCACACAAAGGGAAATACTGCTCTGTCTTGTGAAATGACACGTTCTCTTCAAATGGCAGGACTGTTCTAAATGTGTTACTGGTCAGGCTGTATTTCTTTTCCTGCTTGTTTCTTTTCATCTCCATTTCACATGGTGATAGTCACTTGCCTCAGCAGGCTTTTAAGTCACCAAAATATTGAATTTCAACATGATATGGAAGAATGGTACAGTTAGGACAAATATGCTTTTTGAGACAATGCTTTGCTATATTAAAAAGTAAGGAATTATGAAGCTTTCATATTGTTGGCTGCTGTCCATTTTTATTTATGACTTCACAAGAGCAGCTTCGTGCTGATATGACCAGAGCAAGTTGAGTAGTTGTACTTCTACAAATTTCACTATGGTTTCAGCTCTTGGTCTGAGATTTTTTTTTTTAAATACTGAGGGTTGGACTAAGCTTGCCTTCATGTAATTTGAGCTTTTTGGAGTTGCTCAGTGTTTCCTGTGCATGCTGCTGAAGCAGCATGCTGATGTTGGATCATGCATGTTCAGTGTGTCTGGTAAATAGAGCTCTTTGCAATCCTGTTCTATTGACACTTTTTAAAGAGGTCTTAGTAGCAGTGACAGAAGAGATAAGGTGGTGCTGTGTGTTGAAGTGAGAGCGAGGGCCTGGCTAGCTCTTACTGCTGAAGAGCTGGGGTGTGAGAGGAGATCACTGCTGAAATCCTGGCTGTGCAAAGCTAAGGCAGCTTCTGTCCCTGGCCTAAAGAGACAAAGTGCTGCCTTTTCCCCAAATGAAGGACCATGGGGAAATCAAGATTTCATGCAATTGTTTCTGTGTCTCTCAAGTGGTGATAGCAGTAAAGCACAGGGTGCACCTGCAGCCTCATTTGGGTCTGCCTTCCTAGGTGACTGAGCAGGAGAGCTTTCCAGTCTTTATATGCTGTCAGATGTGACGCTTGGCCAAAAGCCCCTACTCTGAAAATGCAACAAAGTGAAGCCCATATGACTTCTGAGATCTCACTAGATGGAGCAGGGAAGCACTGCTGGATGTTATCCATGGAGGCTCTTTCAAGAGCTTTTCTCCCCTTCTGCCCCCTTTAATCCATTTTCAAGCCTAGCAATGCCTCATGTTTACCCAGCAGGCCCACATGAAAAGGTCACTTCTATTTCTTTGACCTTTTTCAGCTCAGTAAACATCGGCAGCTGGAAATCCTTTCTGTAGACATGTCAGCTGCAGTGAAATGGTGCTGCAGGTAGTGACATGCATACAGAGCATCTCTGACCTCTGATGTTGTTTTCCCATCAACACAGAAGTTTTCCCAACATGTTAGTCCTTGTGACACCAATTGCTCTCAGGGCGCTTGTGGAAGGGTTTTCTTTCCCTTTTCCCTTGGCATTGTTTGGGTGCTCTCCTTATTTTGAAATGAGATAGTAAATATTTGCAATCTTGAATTTGTAGATGTGCCGGTTATCACTAATGTGTGGTCATGGGTTTTATATCCCTCAGGTGTTAGTAGCAGTTTGTTGGGATAGGAGGAAAATCTTTTCCTGACAGTTTCTTTCCTAAATTTTTCTCTGAACTGGGAGACCATGTCTAAGACCTGGATGAACTAGTTTTGGTGAGGATGAAGGGGAAGGAGAACAGCAACCTATGGGCTGAATCTTGAATTGTGACCTTATACCCAACATCCACCAGAACCAACTGCTGAAATTAATGCCCCTGCTGTGGAAACACAGACACAGTGTGAGCACCATGAGTAGAGCTTTGTCCTGCTTTGGTTTAAGAAGTTAGGTTCTAGTAGCTCTAGTCCAGCTTTGGATGTTCTTTCTAAAACAGAAGTTAAACTACAACGTGTCTCTCCAATGCCAACCTTAAGCCATGGCCAGGTATTGCCATCAGTCTCTGCTGCAAATCCTGGAGAGTCTCATCAGCCAGAAGGCTTGTGGGAAGTGATGAAAAGCAAGTTGTCATGTTGTGTTCAAATTATAAGTGCTTTTGGGTGAAGCATTAGCTACACAATTCCCATGAGGCAGGTGATGTTTTTCTGCACATCCTGTGCAAAGCTGAACCTCATTTAATACCTTTGATTTCTGATGATCATGACTGTCTTTACTGACTGAATTATATCCAGCATTCCATCTGCAGAGTGTTTTTCATCTTCTGGAATATAGTAAAGAATTTGTTTTCATAAATTTTGGTAAAACTTTTACAAATTGTACAGCTGGATTAGTGCTGCTCAAAAACTAGGACTGTTTTTGGGAAGTTTTCTGCTCTGTGTCAAATTAATGATCTGTTACAAAACTTTCAAAAAGCACAATAACTGTAAAAATAATTTCTGGGTAATGATAGGAACACCACTGGGTACTCTCTAAATCCTTTTGTCCCTTGTTAATACCTCATTTTGATTGTTGCATTTTAATGCTTGGATTGGGACAGTGACATGTTCTGATCATTTCTGTTGAATGCATGAACATCTGGATTTGTTGTGTTTTAGTGTTGTTTGCTGTTGGCTAGGGATGAAAGAAGAGATCAGATGGTTTGAAGTTGACTTTTTTTTGTTTTTCAAAGTTGCCTTTGTTCAGAAGCAGCAATCCAGGAGCTGAGCAATGATTCTAATTGTGACTGACAAGCCATGATGGAAGGAGGAAAATGGGAGTGATGATCTATTGACTGTGCTAGCTCAGCAGTGAGAGAAAAAATCTGAAAATTGCTCCTTAAAATTGTCCATGCTTTGCCTAAGGGAGAGATGAGGTTGCAAAAAGAAGGTACTTTATTATGCATTGAGCAGTCTTGAGTATGCCATGTGCAGATTTGAGACCTGCTGCTTGCCCAGAAAATAAGAAGTATTTGGCACCTGCAGCCTGGTGACCCACGAAGGAGGGCATGGTCTCTCTGACCTGTGCCAGCTTAAAGGGGTAAAAAGTGAACCCCCTGTGCCCATGGATTATTGGAACCTGAGCAGAAGCCAACGCCCCATTAACAGGTTACAGTTAATAGGTTTACCCCCTTGTCCCTTCCCTCTGTTTTGAATATTTTGGGATTTCATACAGTAACTTGATGGCTATCACCTTGTGCCATTAAACAGTAATGTCAAGGAAAGGATGTTCCATGGGGTGTATTTAATGATAGGAGTATTGTTTCATGCAGTGTGCTGCATGCAGCTGGCTGAGCGTTCCTTTAAATAGTTCCCACATCTCTCATGTTTGTGGGAGGGACTGTGCTGCCAGCTCTGAAGAATGGAGAGATTAATCTCTGCTACACTTGCTCTGGACAAATACCTTTTTAAATTAAAACACCTCTTCTGTGTTAAAAGTTAGAGAAGAAAAAACGTCTGTACTGTAAAAACTAGTGCCTGAGCTCCTGCAAGGAGGTGATGCAACTTGCAAAGGGTGAGCCAGGAAATGTCTTAAATGTTTCTGTAAAGACTTTTCCCTCTAGGAGTGCCTCACCAATTTCCTGTTCATGTCCACATGACCAGGTTTCATTCCTGAAGTTTAGCTTAATTTCCAAGAGATGAATTCCACCTTAGTGAATAACAACCTTCCTGTACATAAAATAATTGCAATTAAAAATGAGGCTGAAGGGGGGAAGATGCAAGTGTACCATCTCCCTGAACCTTGAAGCTGGGGTTGGGTGCCAGAGTCCTGGATGGTGCAGTGTGGTGTCTGCACACTCAAGTGCCACTCACTCCTCACCAAGGATTTGTCTTCTGTACTCTCTCTGGTAAAAGTCACATTGGTCTCAGGCTTGGGATTTTTTCCTTCTTGTGCTTGGGGAGATTCTAACTTAACATTGACTAATGTGTGTTTGCTTCAGCTTACTCAGGAAATTCTTAGCACTTGGAGGATATTCAGTCTAGTGTTGACAAAAGCCCTCTTTCCACTCTGCATGTGGCGTTGCACCATCCCCTGCTGAAATGACACAGGGTAATGCTGCTGCTAAGAGAGACAGGAGTGCACCATGTTCCCAATACAGCAAGCAGAGAACCTGGGGGAAGAAGAGAATAAACATGCTGGTGCTGTTACATAGGGATGATTTTTGTCTGCTTAGGCCCTGTTGAAACAAAGGGAGGAATTTGCAGAGGTAAATAGCTATTATCTCGGTGCGAATATGGCCAGGGCATCAGGATTACCATTAATGAAAAAATGCAATAGGAGTGGTCTTTAATGCTTCTTGGAATTAGGGCATTGGCTTGGCTTCACATCTGATCTGAAAGGTAACAATTCCTGAAGCACAGCACAAGATGGCTTGGTTCAGCACTGGATGAAAAAATGATGTCGTTATTTTGTAAATAAAAATTTAAAAATTCTGCATTCTGTCCTTACACTGCAGGGTACTGGAAGGAAACACCAAGTGAAGTACTGCCATGCCTTTTTGGACGTGTTCCATCCCAGCTGGCAGCTGGACATGCACGGTGCCTTTGCTCTGTCCTGCTCTTGCAGTTGCACTGTGTTCTTAGGGACATGTTTCTAAATACCACAACGTGTCTGAAGCTGGTCACCCTTGTCCTTGCAGGTGTGCCCAGTGGCTGTAGTGACTCTCCTGTCATTATTGTAAACACAAATTTGCTCCTCCCATCCGTGGGTTAGAGATGTACCAGTTCCATGATACTGGAATCATGCTCTTCAAAGTTTGCCACCCTCTCTGGGGAAAACCAAACTTGCTGAGCAGTTCATTTTCACACAGGGAGGTTCCCAGTTATTATCCCTAAGGAAACGTTTAGAAGAGCCTCAGCATCTCGGAGTATTGGGCTGCAAAACCTCAAACCTCGTCCATTGAAAGCTTCCTTGGACCTGATCAATTCATTTGTAGCCACTCTAACCATGAATATAAATGTTGCTCACCTGATTAGCCTGTTTTATAGCACTTCAAAAGCCTTGATAAGACGGGTCAATGGAATAAAGACCTAATGAGTGCTGAGACTCCTTCCTTGCAAATAAATAAATAAAGAATAGCACAAATTCTAGGTAATGCTTTCAATCAATCAGCAGAAATCCTTCTTTGGCTGCAGAGATGAAGCCTGAGATGATAAAATGGAGTTGCTGTGTGTAATAAACGCCAATCACTTGGTTTTTAAAATTTATAAAAGTTTAATAAAAATAAAATGAAAAAAAAAGTATTACAAGTATAGTAATAAAGATTAAACAAATAGAGTTAGGATAGTTAAAGAGACAATAGCAGCAAAAAGTTACAGCCCGGGCTGGGTACCTCTCTCTGGACAAAAGTGAGCCAGGAGAAGGACGCCGATATAAGAGAATTCCCTCCTTAAGAGGGGTGACCTGTTGCATACACAAAACACTTCATGAATATGCATATTTTTATTTAAAGCAAGAAATTCGTCCGGTACTTGTTGAGAAATTCCTGTTAATCCCAGGCGCCTTGAAGTCTAAGTTGAGTTTGGAGAAGTTCGGTTTTTTGTTGATAAGGAAAGCCATAAATTCCTCTCCTCTGGAAGATTTAGGGGTTTCTGTAATTGTTATCTCTGTGTGAAGAATTTCTTGATTATCTTCTCCTTCTCTTGAGCAAAAAGAATACCACACACACATATTTTCTATTTTAACTACTAAAGCTTAATTTCAATTACAAAACTACATTTACTATATTATTAAAATCTTACTACAGCACTTCTAATCAATATAACATAATACATATACTATTCAATTTAATATTTGCAAAAAGCCAATCATAAAATACGCATTTTTCACACTTTGGATGTGCTACATTGAATATGTTATTTTTTTCTCCCTCACAGTAATAAGGACAAACACAAGTCTCTTCTCTTCCAGCTTAAATGCAGTTTGCTGGCAGTTTCACATCCTCTTCTAGTCTGTAGTACTTGCAGCACTGCTATTTTAATATTTTACAGGAGTGTGGCCTGCTGGTACTGAGTTTACTGGTTTATATTGCTTTCAACAGGTACAGTCAGTGGTGGGTAGGTTGGGACTGCAGAATGGAAAGCTTTTCTTTTCGGGTGATTCTGTTGCCATTCCTTAACTCTCACGCCCCCACAGCCACTCACACGGAGATCTTGTTGGTACTAGCAGTTTGGTTTTGGAATGCAGATTTAGAGCCATAATAAAACATGACAGCAGAGGATGCTGTCTTGATAATTGCTGTAGGAAAAGACTTGAGAGAATGCTGGAACTCCTAAAGAAGGGGGCACTTTAATGTTCATCCCTCTGATCTCTTCTTATTGTGGCTAAGAAAGACCAACATGGTGCAGGTACTCTAGAAGCAAAAAAAGTGTTCTCAGCACGGTTCATGATGGCTGATGGTCCACACTGCCTTTGGTCCCTCGTTTTGACCTTTCCTGGGCACTGCACTGTGCATTGACGCATTTGGTTCTTTCTCGGCAGCTCAGGTTTACGGATGATCTACTGAAATCCTGTGCGTGTTAGGATGAAACCACACAAAAAGTGGCTGTGCCCATTCCTGCTGGGGGTCTGAAAGATCTGCTGAATTGATCTAGGACTCTAACAGTGAGGATAAAAGCACTTGCTTTTAAGCAGAGTGATTTATATCCCATGCTTGATTTGATTCTGTTTCTCTAAACCCTTATTTCAGTAGCACAGTTAACAGGCTGGCTGGGTCCAGTTGGAACAATAACAAAACTGGGGAAGATTTTAAACAGATCTCAGGTCAGAGTGCAGCCTCAGCCTGTTCCCCTGTAGCCACCTGTGTACTCAGAGTGGCAAAGGCAGCAGTGAAAGCACTGCGCTTCTACTGAATGTGATTCAATCAGATCTTTGTGAAATCCCTGGATTTTTTTGCTGCCTAATAATGACTGTGGACCGCTTGTTCTTCATAAGCACAGAGTTTGGCCCTTTTCTCTCATCTTCAGATCTTACTGAAAATTCACTTTCAACATCCTTCTTCTTTGGCTAGGTTTGGCATAAATTAACAATCTTTTTTCCTCCTTTTTCAGGTATAGGAGCCTTTTAAAGGTAGCAGGTATTGTCTCGAGTTTTCCTCAGCATCATAATATATGGATATGAATGTCAGGTTCTTCAAATCTTAGAACCTATGTGTAACTTCAGTAGTAAAATTGCAAATCTTTTTTATGACACCTTTTAGGTAATTCCATGAGTAATCCAACCTTCTGCAATATGACTAATTAAAGAATGAAGCAGCAGACTTCCAAGCTGGAAGAAAGTATTCATATTTTCCTGGCTTTTTCTAACAAGAACAGTTTTTGTCTGGCAACTCCCATGGTTTCTCAAGTTAATTAAGGTTTCGACAAATTGTTCTAAATCTCTCCACACCAGAAAAACAAAAAAGTTTTATCTTTAAAACTACAAAAAAAAATTATCACTGCAGTGCTGGCAGGGAAATGAATTGTTTCAGATGGGAAAATCATTTTTTTTTTCCATGAACATGGAAAGGAGGAATGTCAGTGGGGTTTGAATTGATTTAACAAGTCTTTTTTCATACACAAGTATAGATTTATATAAATGTTTTTGCATGCATGTACACATGTGCACAAGTGTCTAGACAAGTTAGCAATTGCAGGTCAAGAGTGAAGCATATCTGTCTCTAGGAAAATTATTAATGTATAGGTTGGCTTGGGTTATTCACTGCACTGAAACTAGTAGTAGGAAAAATGTTCTTTTTTTGAAAAAAAAGTGTTGTTTGTTTGTATGTGTGTTTTGCCCTTTTCCTGGGAAACCATCCTGGTTAATAGCCTGCCTTTAGATGGGATGAAACCTAAGCACAGAAATGTTCTTTGGCTAACAGAGAATGTAAAGGGAAAACAAAACCCTGTCACATTGGTTGTAATCTAATGCTGAAGATATTCTATTTCCAGTGCAACAGCTGCTCTCTCTTCTGGCAGAAGCTGTACCTTTAGGCAACCTTTCCTCTGACTGGGACAATCTGCTTGTCTGGGTGCAAAGACTGTCACTGTTTGTCCTGACTGTTCTGATGCTATCCTTAACAGGCTTTAAAATGACCATGCCAATCTATAAGACAGCAGCAGAGACCGAAAACTTAGTTTCTAAAGAGTTTCTTTTCATGCATTGGTGTCTTTTTTGTTTAGTTTTGTCCCAAAATGGTTTATCCGAATCCTCTGGCATGGGTTCAGGGATGTTTACAGATATTTATTTCTAGTAAAAAAGCAGGTCACCAGAAGATGTTGTGGTCTGCCCTTGCCAGCTGATACCCAGCAGCTCAGCGTGGGCAAATGATCTGACAAGAGCAAAGCAGGGTTGCTCCTACAGTAGTTAGGAACTAAAATGCTAGTAAACACCTGGGAATAATTTGCATCAAAAGTCTGAAGAATTGAACATCTTGGGGGCAGAATAAGTAAGGAAAAGGCCAACTTGATTAAAGCCTCCCTGATGTGACTCAGTCTGATGTCTGAGAGTAGGCAGACACTGGGACACCTACTGAAAGGGTTAATGAACTGTGGGATTTCTTGCTGGAGGGTGAGTTGATAGCTTAAGGACTTGTGTACCTGTGATGCCCAGGCTAATAAATCAGGTTTGAGCTGCCGTTGCAGTTTTCTCTGCTGTCCTTGGAAGAGACTGTCATACAGATGCTTGGGAGGGAGCGTAATGTTTTATGACTACAACACCTGCACTCCTCTCGTGGAAGGAGTCCCCAGGAGATCCTAACCCTACAAAGCTAATGTTACTGAGCCACTGATAATATCAAGCTGCCAAGCTGAGTTACATGGATTGCTGTGGCAAGTGCCTGGCTGATTAATTTTAATTTAATGTAAACAGAAATGGTGTCAAGGATATATTATGTAACCAAGGGATGTCTTTACACAGGAAGGCATTAGTGGTGGACTGATGAGCTGAGATAGTGTGACCACCACATCCCTTGGTCTCATCTGACACAATTGCTGAGGTAAGGAAATGAAAAGTAGTGATAAAAGGATGTGAGGTGGGGCTCCTGAGGCTGATGGAAAAAGCTTGGTGGCAGAGTCAGCACAGCAGGCTCTGACTTCTTCTAGTGATTCTGGAGAGCACTGTGGGCTTTTTTTATTCCACCCAGCCCTATAAAAAATTTTAGTGCCCTCCACTTTAACCCATGAAGGAGTTGAGACGAGCTGAAGGGAAGTTGAGACTGTGAAGGGAACAGGGTGGCAAGCATGGTATGAAACCAGGTGATCCTTAAAGTCCCTTCCAACCCAACTGTTCTTTGTGTTTATGGGAGTTAATTCTCCTGAATTAACCCATCAGCTAACTTATTTCCTTTAAGCCCAGGGTGCAGAGAGAAACAATTAGGTGCAGGTTTATACTGCTGATGAAATCAGCTAACAAAGTGCTTCTATTGCTGTGGTAAGGAAACTGGGCTTATTTACGATGTACCCTGTCCGTCCCTCTGCCCCCCTGAAAAGCAAGAAATCCGAATATATATGTAAATTAGGTGAATCTCTTAAGCTTCTGTCAGGTTTTCAGTTCAAACCTCCTTACTGCAGGCAGATCTCTCTTTATCATCAGAACCTGGTTGCTCTCTTTGGACCCAGTCCACAAACTTTGGTTTTTGCCTTTTAGGCTGTGCATACACAGTTAATCACCTTACAGCCAATACATGACTCCAAGTTGCAGTAGGTCATTAGATATAGATTTTTTTAAGTAGGTCGTTCCTCTTTTTTTCTTTCTCCAGAGCATTCTGAGGGGGACACTCTGCTGTGAATATTCATGAGAATACTTAAAGTAGGCAAGTGAGGAGATGGACATATTAGTTATATTTGAGGAAGAAACTGTAGCCTTGCTTTCATCACATTGACCTCTGGTAATTTGCCTACTGGACTGAAAGAATTTAGTTAGGAGGGTTATAGGATGAAAAGGATGGCTGCTGGCTAGGGTTATGGGCGCTCTGTTCTGTGCCATACACCTTGTTTGACCTGGGCAAATCATTCTCCTTTAGTTTTCCCACTTGTGCTAAATGGGGGTAGTAATTACCCACTTCACTGAGGAGGGCATGTGGCTGAAATTAATTAATGTTTATAATGTACTTGATTTTCCCGATGAGGTTTGTAGCCGTGTTGCTGAGTACAGTCATTTCTGGGTTTTGGCTTGTGTGTGTGCATGTGGGGTGCAAAGATTGGCTCCAGCAGAAAGGGTAGTAAAATACAGTCTTAAGAATAAAATTTCTTGGCACTTATATAAATGCAATTAATTCCTAAAGATTTTAAAGCATGAATACAGCTGGTGCTGGCTTTCCTACTGCAATGTCACTGCTCTGTGGAAAGCAAGAAGGTAAATAACATGGCAGAAGGCTTCTGGTATTTTTTAATGGGAGCCAGAAAAATACTGGACCTCAAGGATAGCCCTTGGAGAAAAGAATTCTTTAGGAAACTGAACATAGCTCGCCTGAAATCTTGTGGGCTTGTGAAAAATAAAATCACTGTAACTTCTGGGAAGAAACTGAAATCCTGATCGAGCCTTAATTGCTTATTTTACAGTATGGTAGTAAGTGGAAGATGTTATCAATCATACCAATAGATAGAGAACAAATACTTAACACAGGGCAGACAGAGAAATACTCCCGGTGTCCTGGGTTTCCACATCATCCCTTCCTCCTTTATTCATGATACACAATTCACAAAGTTCAATTGTGACGTTTGGGTCCTGGCCAGTCCTTTTCTGTAGGGTATTTAGTGTTACACTGAGCAGCCAAAGCTGACATATTAGCATTGTCAGCCTTATTTCACAGTATCAATTTTTAATTCTATCTGAAAAATGTATAATCATGTTATATTTTTTATATAACTGTGATTAATGACAATAATAATCATGTTATATTTCACTTGCACAAATGAACCTGAGCTCAAGATTTAAACCTTCCTCTGTCCCTCCATGTGGGAGCATTCCAAAACCAATTCTTCCTTCTGTTGGTGCTGTTTCCAGTGTGCCATTAAGAAAATTCTCCCTCATCTTCCCAAACCCACAAGTTCTTTTCCTTCTTCCATATGCAATTTTGGGATGCATTTGAAGACATCCAGGGGTTCAGCCTCTATTAACCGAGTGCCCCACTGCTCACAGGGTGCTCTGACCTCAGCCCACTCCAGAGGCAGGGAACTCCAGGGAAGGGCTTCCCATCTGGGAATTTCTGATGGGACTGATTCCTCACATTTACATTTAAAAAGTGACATTTTGTTGTGATCTGGCCAGACTGTGCCAGTTTTGTTTCCCCAGTGGGCAGGGTCAGCACCAAAGACACAGACACCAACTGAAGGACTCAGTGTCATTGACTGTAGCTCAAAGCAGCAAAGAATCCCAAAAGGAGCAGCTCAGCAATGCACCCAGCCATCAGCACCAGAGATTGCAGCAGTGATTAAGAAAGATCCAGCCCCAGTTACCCTCAGGCTTTACCATGCCCCAGATCCACACAGCAGCTGGGGAAGCTGTCACAGCCAAGGGCTGCAGAGCCACTCCTGGACACTGGGAATTCCTGCAGGTGCCTCCAGCCACAGGTGAGGCTCCAGCCTCGCTGGGAGAGGGCCCAGCTCTGACAGCGCTGAATGAACAAACTGACAGCGCTGCTGGTGCAGGAACATCTGGTTTCATCCTCCTCCTGGGTTCCTCCCAAAGCCTGGCCAGGGCCCAAGAAGAACCAAGGGAGGTGACTTTGACCATTCAGCCCCAGACAAGGCCAGATGTCAGATTTCATGGCCTTGTCTGGCTTCTAAACACAGAAAGGTCAATCCATGTTTCACTAACGAGTGGATACATCGATCACAGCGCTAATGACCATGCATATTTCATTAGTGAGCAGATACAAAGAGAACCTTTGGTTGGAAGGTTCATCCAGAGGCCACCTTTGGCTCAGGGCCTCACTCAGGGCTGTTGTCCAGGCCTTGGCACTTCAGGGACGTGGTTTAGTGCTGGGCTCGACACTGCTGGGTGACCGGCTGGACTGGATGAGCTCAGAGGTCTTTTCCAACAGAAAGGATTCTGTGATTCCATGATTCCATCTGCTGCATTCAGCCAGGTCCATGTTAGCAGCATTCATTTGCTCACAAAGTCTCCTCAGGCCCAGCTCTTGAGGCCTGAGGCTTCAGCTCCTTCAGCTCCTGGTGCTCAGCCGCTCGTGCTGAACCAGACACTCGGAGAGAAGAGCACAGTCCATCCAATTCCTTCTGGGACACGGAGAGGGGAGGCTGTGGAAACAGGAGCAGTGTTTGGTGTGGCCTCCTCTCTGCCCTGCACGCCTTTCAGCGCTTTGAACCAGCCAAGAGCTTTCTCCAAGAGTGCAATGGAGCAGCTGTTCCTGCTGCCGGGTCTGGCTCTCTCCAGTCTCTGACCTTGCCTGCTTTTGTCCCTCTTGCTGTGCCCTCTGCTCCCCCAGGGCTCGGTGGCTGCTGCCCAGGACTGTGGGACTGGCACAGATCCCGTGGTCGAGACCCTCCTTTCTCTGCCCTTGGAGCTGCCTGGGCACAGCAGCCTTTTCCATCTGGAAGCTCCCCATGGACAGGGAGTCCCCAGCTCCGCTCCTTGCACAAGCTCCAGGAGCCCAGGGCTGCCATCTCAAGTCCCTGCTGGCCCTGGGGGCTCCCAGGTGCCTCAGGCTGCTGTGACACCGCTGCACACGGGAGGCAAGAGTGGCCAGGGCTGTGCTGAAAGTCAGCTCCACGTGCTGCTGCTGCTGCTGCTGGGGGTCATTTGTCCAGCCCTGCCCCAGAGTCAGGGATCAGATGCAGGCCCTGCTGCTGCTCCCTCGGGATCAGCCCCACTTTGGGTGTTGCTGTCAGGGCCAGCAGAAGCGGTGGCTGGAGCAGCGGGTGCTGACGGTGCCCAAAGGCCCAGGGCTGGAGGGGTCCCTGGGCTGGGGCTGGCAGGGAGCTGCTCCAGCCCGGAGTGCACTGCTGAGTGCTGTGCTCTGGGGCTGGGGCTCCCCGCACAGGGGACTGGACTGGTGTGCCACAGGAGACAGAGAAGCTGCAGCTTCAGCATAACTGAGGTGGGTGCGTGGGCTGGGAAGAGTGGGGAGGCTCAAGGGGATTCACTGAGCTCATCCTCCTGCAAGGACGAGGAAAAGGGAGTGGGAACTCAGCAGTGAGGAGAGCTGAGGGCTGGAGAGCAGCTCTGAATGACACTAAAATCCCACTGGAGCTCTGAGACATTGCTGCTCCTCAGCCAGTGACAGGATGAGTCCCTAAGCCTGGGGCTCGGCCTTCCTCATGGTGAGGGGCACCAAGGAAGGCGACAGTGTGATGGAGACTGCCATGGGCTGGGAACTCACTGGGGGACAAGAGGGAGCAGTTGGGAAGTAAAAGGCAGGTGGGGGAGAGAACAGTTCAGAGAAGGGCTGAGCTACAGCTTGAGCAAGCTGCAAAATGTCATTTGGGGTCATCCCAGATTGATTTCATTTCAGAAGTTATTGAACAAGTTTAATTTTTGGGTGGTGTCATGTTTGCCCTTGGAGGTGTACACTCTGCACACTTGAGCTGTGTTGCTGAAATGCTCCAGCAGGTCTGTGCTGCAGGTCACCCCATTTCTTCTTTGGCTGATTGCGGCCCGGTGCTGAGCTCCAGCAGAGCCCTGGCAGAGCCCAGAGCAGCCTCAGCACCCGCAGAGCCTGGCTGCAAGGAGAGAAACCAGAAAGCGCCCGTCAGCTGAAGGCTCCTGTCCCCTTGTCCCAGCCGCCCGCGGTGCCCAGGCCATGCTGGCCGTGCCCAGAGCTGTGCCCAGAGCTGCCCATCCCTGCTGCCTTTGGGAGCAGAGCAGGAGGGCAGGACATGTGCCCAGCCTGCAGCCAGCCACGGCACATCCAGCCCTCAGCAGCTGCCCAGAGCAGGATGCTCCTGTGCTCGCTGCCATCTCCCCAAAGCTCTGATCCCACCATGCCAAGCAGACAAGACCCACATCACGCTGGAAGAAAAGCTGGTCCCAAACGATGTCCTCAGCCTTCTCCAAGGGCACGGCCCATCCACGCCACAGCTGCTCCCAAGCACTTCCCCATCCAAACTGGACCCCACCTGGAAAGCTTCCTCTAGAAAAACACACAACAAATGATTGAAAATAGATTACAGACAAAAAGGGGAACAAGAAAAAAGGTCAAAAATCTTATCTCTGTCAGGGGCTTGAGGAAGGCCCAACACCTGCATGCCAGGGAAAAACCCACCCACAGGTGAGGGAAGCCCAGGCTTGCTCCATTCCCCCCTGCACTGCCCCCCAAAATAACGGTGATCCCAAGCAAACAGGGGCAGTGGAGCAGCCCAAGCCCTTCCTTGCCTGCAAAGCAAAGCAGCCCCTGCACAGGTTCTGGAGTCCCACCTCTGCTCCCACCATGGGGGTTTGTTTGTGTCGGGCTGGCTGCCCCAGCCCCAGCCCGGGGCACGGTGGGTGCTGGGGCTGTTGGCAGGGCCAGGAGCCCACTCCCATTTCATCAGCACCCCAGCCCATCCCCCCAGCCCTGCCAAAAGCAGCCTGGCAGCCGACTGAAGGATCAGCTGCATCCGCCCCAGCAAAGGGGGGAACCTTTGGTTCCTGGCCAGGCTGTGCAATGCCCAAATCTGGGAGCATCCCCCTGCGTGTGGACTCACCTGCACATTCCCTGTGCAGCCTGGCTTTGGAGAAGGTGCCAGAATCAAAGTCCATCATCCTCAGCTGCCGGTGACCAGGTGGAGGAAGAGGTTGTCATCCTTGATGTCATCCTCCGTGTCCCCAGCAGCAGCAGCCCCACCTGGTACAGCTTCTCCAGGGGCTCCTTCTCCTTCCCTGGGGTGAGCCCAGGCTGTCAGGGTTCTGCCCAGGGCCCCAGCTGTCAGGGAACCAGGACAAGCAAAACCAGCTCGGATGGTGGCCACCAGTGCTAGGCAGAGCAGCTGAGCTCCAGCACAAGGGCTGCGTGTTCCCATCTGATGACCCCTGGGCAGTGACACAGGCAGGACAAAATGTCTGGGTTCCTTTGCTTCTCATTGCCAAGGCATGTGTGGAGCTGTAACTTACCAGGACCTTGCATCAAAGCGTGCCTGTGGCTCTCTCCCTTCTTCTAGGGCAGATCAATATCCTGCAGCCAGGGATCACAGAACAGCTCTTCTAAAGAGGGCCTGTCCAAGTCCAGCATGGATAAACACCGCCTGATCAGATCTTGGCACTCTGGGCAGAGAAACCAGAAACCGCCGGTCAGTTGGAGAAGGCTCCTGTTGGCTTTGCCCCACTATTCCCGTGCCCAGGCCATGCTGGATGTGCTCAGAGCTGGGCCTAAACGTCCCCATCAATTCCCTGTTTTGGAGGAGAGCAGGAGAGCAGGACATGTGCCACCTCCTCAGCAGCTGCCAGAGCGGGATGCTGACGAGCTGCTGCTGTCTCCCAGCACTGGTATTGCCCCCGTGGCCAGAGATGAGGATCCACCTTGAGAGAGCCGTTGTGGCAGCGAGAGTTGATGGTCCCAGCTGATGTTCTGGCTCCTCCTGAAAGGGTGCTCCCCGCAGACCATCTGGTGCAGCAGGATGCCCAGGGACCAGATGGTAGCTGGCTTGCCGTAGTACCAGCCAAATTGGGTCCATTCTGGTGGGCTGTATGACCGTGTTCCTATGGAATACAGATGGGGTTCATCAGGGGGACGCTGCTGCTCCCTGAGCCTGGCCCCAGCATCCCTGGGTGTGTGGGGGCTGCCCCAGTGACACACGGGGTGACCGCTGCCCTCTCGCCAGCACCTGGGACTTGTGTACAGACTCGGGGATGGAAAAGAAGCCACTGGTGCTGGAAGAGGGCAGCAGAAGTCCTGTCAAGGCCCGACCATGACGGGAAAAAACCCACTCATTGCTTGGGAAAACCATGCCCTCATCCTCCCTGCCTGCACTGCCCCAAAAACATTATGAATCCAAACCCAACCAGGTGAGTGGAGCAGTCCAAGCCCTTTGTCACCTGCACACCAAACCGGCTGGGACACAGGTTCCGGCCCCCCTCTCTGCTACCCCCACCCACGGGTGTTTTGTCAGGCTGGCTGCCCCAGCCCCAGCCCCAGTCCTGGGCAGAGTGGTGGGCAAAGGCTGCCAGCAGGGCTGGAAGCTGGCTCCCCACCCAGCCCTGCTCAAAAGCAACTCAGCTGAAATCTCAGTGCCATGAAGGGCAGCAAAAGGGAGAATCCCCGCTGCCACACCCAGCTTGGGCTGTGAGGTGTTGGGCCATGAGATGACGGGACTGAGAGCACAGCCCTGCGTGGGCTCACCTGCAAAACGAGTGTAGGCTGTGTCTTGCAGGTAGGTGCCGCAGCCAAAGTCAATCAGTTTGGCCTGCCCGGTGGCCAGGTCAACCAGGATGTTCTCTGGTTTGATGTCTCTGTGCAGGACCCCGCAGCTGGTGCAGTGCCGCACGGCCTCCAGCACCTGGCGGAACAGCTCCCGCGCCAACTCCTCAGACAGGAACCCCCGTTCCTGAATGAAATGGTGCAGGTCCTGGCACCTCTCCAGGCGTTCCAGCACCATCAAGACGTCACTGGGGAGCTCCTTCCACTCCAGGAGCTGGACGACACCGGGGAAACCAGTGGACACCTTGGCCAGCAGCACGACCTCCAGGGGTGCGCTGGTGCCGTCGGGCTGCAGGAGGAGCGCGATGCCGTCAGTGGGGCTGATGCCATGCCGGGGGTCGGGAACCCCTCACCCGGCCCGGGATGCTCTGCGCCTTGCGCTGGCCCCACGCCTGCTCTCCCTCGAGGTGTCCTGGTGGCTTCCAGCCTGCCGGGCCTCGGCTCATCCCCGCCCAGCTTCTGCCGCTGGCCCCGCTCACTCACCAGCTCGCCCCAGTGCCGGACGCGGTTCCTTGGCACCCTTTTGATGGCCACCTGCAAGCCAAGAGCAGCAGCGGGCTGAGCTCGCCACCTGCCCTGCCCAGTCCCATGCTCCCCCTCCTTCCCTCCTCCTCCACCTCCTCCTCCTCCTTCTCCTTCTTCCCCTCCTACCCCTCCTCCTCCTCCTCCTTTCCTTCCTCCTTCTCCTCCTCCTCCCCCTCCTTCCCTTCCTCCTCCACCTCCTCCTCCTCCTCCTCCTCCGCCCCCTCCTCCTGCGCCCGCCGCCGGCCCCGCCGCTCACCGGGGCGCCGTCCGAGAGCCGCGTGGCTGCGAAGACGCTGCCGAAGCCGCCTCTGCCCGGCAGCGAACCCAGCCGGTACCGCTCCTTCAGGCCCTGCTGCGCCTTCCCTGCGGGCGGGACGCGGCTGTCAGCGCTCGGCCCGGGGCCAGGAGCGGCCCCCGAGCACCCCCCGAGCGCCCCGGGCCGGCCCCCCCGAGGCGTTCTGTCCCTGGAACGGGACAGCGGTGGCTCGGGGCCGGCGGCCGCGGTGCCGAGCGGCGGAGCTCGGGCCGGGGAAGCCGCAGCAGGGGCGGCGGGAGCGGCCGCGCCACGTGTGTCCTCCGTGGGGCCCGGGAGGAGCCGGGCCCGGGGCCGGGACTGGAGCCCACGTCGGGGCCGGGGCCGGGCTCGGGCCAGGCGGAGCCAGAGGGCGGCGATGCCGCCCCAGCCCCAGGCACTGATGCCCGCCCAGCAGCGCCACCGCCAGCACGCCCAGAGCCGGGCGGAGGCGAGACCCCAGCGGGACGGCCGGGGACGGGGACGGGAACCGGGGCGGGGACGGGGCCGGTGACGGGCTGGGGACATGGCCCAGGCCAGCAGGGGAGAGGGAGACTGGGAGAGGAGGGGACACCGTGAAAGGGAGAGCAGGAGAGGGTGCGGGACAGCGGGAGAGGGAGAGGAGTGCGAGGGGGTCGATAGACTGTCTGCTTTCGCTGCTGCCGCTGCTGCCGCTGCTGCTGCCGCTGCTGCTGCCGCTGCAACTGAAGCTCCGGGGCCGTTTGTCCCCGTGTCCGTTTTTCCGTTGCCCGCTCGCCCCCGCGCCCAGCCCCCCGCTCCCCAGGGGCAGCCCCTGAGCCTGTCCAAACACAGAACTTTGCCCTGTTCAGCCCAGACCCAGAGTCTGGACTCCTGCACAGGGGCATAGGTATCCCCTTGAGCGCTGCTGTGCCTTGTCCCCGCTGAGGATCAAAACCTATCGGAGCACATTCCCTGAATGCAGAATTTGTACCTTACCCAAGCACTGCACTTACCTCTCCAGCAATGATAAAAAAAAAAAAAAAAAACCAAAAGAAAACAAAAAAAAAAACCAAAAAAAAAACCGAAAAAAAACCCAAAAAGAACAAAACGAAAATGGGGAAGGCAAACTGTGAAACTGTGTGTAGCTCATGGTATTTTACAGGGTCTAAAATTCGCCAAGTAATGAATCTTAGAGATGAGATCTATTTGGATTAAGGGGATGGAGCAGTAGTTCAAGATGGAAAAGAGGAGCATAAAAAAAACAGAGAAAAACATCTTCAGTTGTTTCTTGCCATTTTCATTTCATTCCTTAAAAGCTGTTTCAGTTTTCCCAGAATCTTCTCCACACTCCTGTTTGCTCTTTCCAAGAACCTTTCCTGGAGAACGAGGTGCAGCTTCTGTCACAAGATGTGCCACCAGCTGCACTTTCTCATGGCTTTCCACAACGTGTGTGCAGCTCAACTCTTGCAGCATAGCAGGGCAAATGTTTGAAGGATTTGACAGCTTGTTCTTTCTTTTCCTTGTGGGCTGGGCAGTTGTGCCATTGGTAAGGTTTTCATTGTTACTGTTTTACCCTAAGAAACCATGAGGGGCTACCAGGAATTGTCAGGGAATGCAAGCCGGACTGAATGCAGAGAAAGAATCTGCAGAGCCTGCAGCCAGAAATGGAGAGCTGTGTGATAATCATTGCAACATCCCCATGGGCATCTTGAAAGTGGTCTAGAAGATGAAAATGCTCTGACAGAGGGCATTTGTTTCTGAGTTCAGTGTAGAGGATTCCACATCTAGTGCATTGGTTCATAAATCAAGAGTTCAGTCAGTTCATGGAAAGCACCAGAACAAGCTGGACCTCTCAGCCTTAAACACTTCAGTTGTTCAGGGACCCCCCAGGACTTTGGGGGTCCCCCTGACCTGTCCGTGCACCCCCAGATTTCTTCCACAGCCCCCTGTGATGGTGGGGGTGGGGGCCGAGTGCTGGTGCCCCCCTGCCTGCAGCAGATCCAACGGTGAGGGGAGTTTGGGGGGGTCCCTGAGCATTTGGGGTCCCCTGGGTTTTAGGGTGACCCCCGGGCCCCCCAGGATCTCCCTGAACACGCTGACGCTGCCCGTGCGCAGTGAGAAGGTTCATACCTGGCACGGGGTCCCAGCTCAGTCACCGGCATCGCCCAGGAACCCCCAAACCCTCCTGGGACCCCCAAACCCCCCGGGACACCTCGACCTCCCCGGGACCCCAAAACCATCCCTGGGCCGTCCAAAAACTCCCCAAGACCGCAAAAACCCCACACAGACACCCCCCAAACCCTCCCAGGACATCAAAATTCCCACAAGACCTCCCAGCACGCCCCAGACCCCCCTGAGAAGGTTCGGTCCTGGCAGGGGTTCCCCATCTCTGTCACCAGCAGGTACCCCAAACCAGCCTTGGGTTCGCCCTGGGATTGCCCAATCCCCCCCTTTGGGAATCCCTAAAACCCCCCTGGGAATCCCCCCAAAATCCACCAGGACCCGAAAAACCCTGGAGATAGACAAAACCCCCCCAGGAATTCTTCAGGGAAGTTTATACTCAGCACGGGGTCCCCATCACCATCATTGGCATCACCCGGGTACCCCCAGATCCTCTCGGGACTCCCAAACCCTCCTGGGACCCCCAAACCCTCCCAGGTACCCCTAAATCCTCCCAGGACTCCCAACCCTCCCCGGGCTCCGCTGCCGGAATCAGCAGGAGTGGTGTTCGCCTCTTCAGGGGAGTTAGAGTGGGACCCGACCAGAGCGGGGGCCCTTAAACCCCAAAAATCCACCCTGGGGGGCAAAACATCCCCTACAGCGGCTTGGAGTGAGTCCCCCAGAAAAATGTCACTTAAAGCCATCATGATCACCCCTGAAAAGGGGCTTGTGGGGCTGTGGCCCCACAAACACCTGAAAATGGGGAGGAAAAAACACCCTTGAAATGGTGAGGTCCCCCCAAAAATCCTTAAAAAGAGAAAAACTCCTCTTCAGAGGGGCCTGAAGACCCTTCAGGGCCCTCGAGGAGGGACAAGATCCCCTCCTCTGCTGGGGCCTCTCTGAGCCGGGAGCTCTCCCGTTGGCTGCCCTCGGGGGAGCCCCGAACGACGGCGGCTCCTGGGCTGAGCCCCCCTCAGCCGGGGCTGCGGAGGGAACTGGGGGGCCTGGGACGGGGCCTGGGGGTCCTGGGGTGACCTGGGGGAGCCTCAGTGGGTCCCACCTCCCCCTGTGCCCCCTCTCCCACCCCCTTCCAATTGTTCCCCCCAATCCTCCGCTCCCCCAGCTGGGTTTGGGGTGCTGCTACCAACACCCTGACCCACAGCGTGTCAGGTCGTGTTCTGACTCTGTCAGCAGTTTGGTTTTTTTGTTTGTTTGTATTATTGCAGTTATCTTTTAAGTTTTTCTAGTAAAGAACTGTTATTCCTATTCCCATATCTTTGCCTGAGAGCCTTTTACTTTCAAAATTATAATAATTTGGAGGGAGGGGGTTTACATTTTCCATTTCCAGGAAGGCTCCTGCCTTCCTTAGCAGACACCTGTCTTTTCAAACCAAGACAGATTTTGGTGCCCAACCTGCAGCCCGAGGGCATCGAGAGGAAAAGGGAATAACAGTTCTTGAGGAACCTAATTTTTGTGTGCTGCTCTAGAAACCTCGTTAAGCGACACCATGTGGTCCAGCTTCCCCTGGTTTGGGTAGCAGCACATGGTTGTGGCTGTGCCAGCGCCCCCACCGACCTCCAGCCCTGGGAACCTGGAGCAAGCGGAAACCACAACTTTGCAAATGCTACCTGTGCCTGAAGCAAATGGAAAGAGAACTGGGGTGTGAAAAATAAAGCTTGTTTATTTTCAGAAAAACAGCAAAGAAAACACAGAACACATTTACATTGTAAGAATATTTGTAACAACAACTATCTATGGATCGTATATACCCAAGAACATATCTAACAAAAGTCTATGAAACGTATTTACAGAAGCCAAAAAGAAGCCCTAAAACCTATAGCCTAAAGACAACAACAAACTCTACAACGTATGTACAAAAGGATGGCATCTCTGTCCGGGATCTCCATCGGTCCTTGAGGAAAAGCAAGAGGCACAGTCACTCCAATCAGGCAGAGAGGGCTCTTCCATGTGCCCCCAGGCTGGCCCAGCAAGCGCAGCACAGGCTGGGGATGGCCACCAGAACCCAATGCACCGGGTCCCACATCCCTGAGCAGGGACCACCCAGCCCAGTCCCAGCCTGGCAGCAGGGGACCCGCTCTGCCTGTGGGGACCACATGCCTGTCCTGCTGCTGGGATTGCTCTTCATCCCAAGATCATGGCCTCTTCCTCATCTTTCTCATCAATGTCCATGTCCTCAAGGTACTCTTCCATTTCCACGTCCATCTCCTCTTCCACATCTACCTCCATCTCTTCCTCTCCAGTCTCTTCTCCATCCACTTCCATCTCCTCCTCTGTATCCATCTGCATGTCCACCTCCATCTCTTCCTCTCCACTCTCTTCTCCATCCACTTCCATCTCCTCCTCTGTATCCATCTGCATGTCCACCTCCATCTCTTCGTCTCCACTCTCTTCCCCATCCACTTCCATCTCCTCCTCGGTATCAATCTCCATGTCCACCTCCATCTCTTCGTCTCCACTCTCTTCCCCATCCACTTCCATCTCCTCCTCTCTATCAGCCTGCATGTCCACCTCCATCTCGTCCTCTCTGTCTGTGACAGCCTGCAGAGGTAGCAACACCTCAGAGTGGGGTCCCTGTCCCACCCCATCCCCACAGAACTCCAGCCCAGCCGGGCAGCTGGGGGGTGTCCACCTCCATGGAATGGCACCGTACCTTCCTCAGGACAAATGTGAGCATCCTGCAGGGACGGATGACAAAATCCAGGCAACAGAGAGCTTTCAGGACTGATGGGAGCATCAGGGCGCAGGTGACGAGAAGGGTGACAGGGAGCATGGTGAAGGGTGAGCTGGCACGAGGGCTGGCACAGGGTGGGCTGACACAAGGGCCAGTGGTTGTGTTGTGCTCTTTGCTGGACGCTGGAGGTTCCTGCTGGAACATCACATCTGTGACATCACAGTGGATCTAAAGAGCATCTTGTTCCGAGCTGAGCAATCTTCCCCAGCCCATGCTGCTCACAGCCCTGTTGCCAAGGATGGGGCATCCACAGCCTGGGCCAGTGCCTCAGCAGCCTCAGTGTAAAAGAGCAGCTTCCTCAGATCCAACTTCAGTCAGCCTCCTGCAGTTGAAAGCCATCCCCCCTTGTCCTGTTGCCACGGGCCCGGCTGAACACTGTCCCCGTCTTTCCTGTGGGACCCTTCCAGTCCTGCAGAGCTGCAGTGAGGCCTCCCCAGTGTCTCCTCTTTCCAGGCTGAGCATCCCCAGCCCCACTTGGACAGCAGTCAGGTAGATCAGGGGGAGTCAAGGCTGAAGTCAAACAGCATCAGGAACTGAGAGGTGGAAGCTTTAGGCCCAGGTTTTCCTCTATAATAACAGTGGAGGGGAAGATGGTGGGACACTGGCTCTGTTCTAACCGGTGAATATTTTCTTTTTTTTTTTTTTTTCCTTCTTTTCTGTCATGCTGATGCAGGTGTTGCTGTTTGCAAGGAAGCTTGGCACAATGTCCATTGTCTTCTCCATTTGTGAAACACCGAGCAGAGTCTGGGCACGCTGATGATGCAGAGCAAAACCTGCAAATACACCGGTGATCCTGAGCCTGGAGGATGCAGCTAAACCCGGCCAAAAATAATTTCTGGAAAGTCAAGCCTGGTTTACATTTTCTTGAGTTTGGCTATTCCTGAACCGGGGGAGGGGGCTTTTCTGGGGAGGGGGTACCACAGGGGTTCCCCTCCCCCGTTTTTGGGGGGTCTCCCATGGTGCCCCCTCCCCAAAAAGCTCCGCGGGCCCCCTGAAGTGGCTCCTGTTCCACCGGCTGGTGCCCCCTGATCCAGGACGGCCCCCGGTGAGTCTGGGGGGCTCAGGGGGGATTTTGGGGGGATTTTGGTGGCATTTATGGGCTTTGGGGGATTTTGTTGGGAGATTAGGGGGAATTATTGGATTTTGGAGAGAATTACTGGGTTTGTGGGGTTATGGGGGTTTTGTGGGATTTGATGATTTTGGATTTTGGGGCATTTTTTTAGGGTTTTGGGGTGGTTATTTTTTGGGGGGGTTTATTGAAATTTTTGGGAGGTTTTTTTTTTTTTATTTTTTTTTAATTTTGGTGTGTTCCACTGGGATTTTGTGGGATTCTTTGGTGTTTAGGAGTTTTTTATTGGGATTTTTGGGGGATTTTGGGGGGGTTTCAGAGGAATTCTGGGGGGCTTTGGAGTTGTCCCAGGGTTTGGGGAAGGGCCGAGAGGCACCAAAATCTGCTTTAAAACCCCTGAAAGTCCCAATAAACCCCATGAAATCGCAATTAAATTTCACAAATTCCCATTAGAACACCCTCGAATCCCAATAAAAGCTCACAAAATCCCAATTAAACCCCACAAATCCCCCCCAAAAATGTCTCCAAAACCACAAGAAGCCCCACAAAATCCTCACGAGACCCAAAGAAATCTTGGCAACACCCAAAAAAAACCCACAAACCCCCCCCAAATCCCCACTAAAATTCCTAAAAAACCAAATCCCCAAAGAATCCCACTAAATGCCCCCACAATTCCAATAAAATGCCTCCAAATCCCCTAAAAATCCCAATAAACCCCAGAAATAATTCCAGAGGATCCCACAAAATCCCCACAAAATCCCAGTAAAAACCTTCCGAACTTCAAAAGAAAACACAAAAAATTTCAATTAACCCCCAAATACCCCCAGGAAAACAACTTCCCACTCAAAGCACCAATAAAGCCCCTCAAAATCCAAACTGCCCAAAATCCCCCAACTGCCTCCAAACCCAATAACTCTCCCCAAAAACCCCAACAATTCCCTGTAAACTCCCAACACGATTCCCCAAAGCCCAAAAAAGCCCCAAATGCCCAAACCCCTCCCGAGCCCTCCCTGGTCCCTCCCGGTCCCGCCCAGGCCCGTCCGGGGCCGCGGCCAAAACTGCCCGGAGCGAGAGCGGAGGTCCCGGAGCGACCCCGGAGCCGATCCCGGGCTCGGCCTCGGGCTCGGCCCCTTTGGGGGATTTTGGGCCGAACCGGGCAGGTTTAGGGTGGGCTTCAGATCCCTTGCGGGGATCCCGAGCCTTTTCGGGTGGATTTTCAGCCCCTGTGGCTGATTTGAGGCCGAATCTGGTGGGGTTTAGGGGGGATTTCAGACCCCTTTGGGTGATTTTAGGCCCATGGGGGTGGGGCTGGGGCCCATTTGGGTGAGTTTAGGAAAAACTGGGCCCATATGGGTGAATCCTAATCCTGTGTGGGTGATTTTAGGTCCCTTTTTTGGGTGTTTTGGGCCCGTTTAAGTAGGGTTTTTTGCTTCTTTGGGCAATTTTAGTTTGAACCAAGCCTTTTTAGGGTGATTTTAGGTCTTCTTGTGTTGGTGTCAGGGACATTTTGGTGATTTTAGATACCTTTGGATGATTTTAGGCTGGACCAGATACTTTCAGGGTGGATTTTAGTCACATTTGAAAGATTTACAGGTGATGTTAAGCCATTTCTTAAGGGCTATAAAACACCTGGGGCAGTTTTAAGCCCCTTTGGTTGGATTTTAGAGCCCTTTGGATACTTTTAATCCCATTTGGCTGATGTCAGGCCGAACCATGTGGATGTAGGCTGCATTTAATGCCCTTTTGGGTGATTTTGGGTCAAACCGGGCTTTTTTAGGACAGTGCGTCCCCTTGGCCCCGGCCCTTTCCCTTCACGGTTCCGCCCTTTCCTCGCTCCTTTCCCCTCACGGTTCCGCCCTTTCCTCGCTCCTTTCCCCTCACGGTTCAGGATCATGGAGCGGGGGAGGAGGAGGAGGAGGGAGGGAGGAAGAGGCGCAGCGGCAGCAGGGAGCAGCCGGAGGAGAGGAGGGAAGGAATCGCGTGGCCCTGGCGCTGCCTGAGCTCGCAGCACCCCGGGAGCATCGCCCCCATCCCGCAGGTGCCCGGGGAGGGGGAGCTCGGCCCAAATATCCTGGGGGGTGCCTGAGTTTGGGATTTTTTTGGGGGGATGTTTGGAGCTGGCAGGGCTCCAAAGCCGAGCCGAAGATCCAGGGATCAGATCCAGGCCCTGCTGCTGCTCCCTCGGGATCAGCCCCACTTTGGGTGTTGCTGTCAGGGCCAGCAGAAGCGGTGGCTGGAGCAGCGGGTGCTGACGGTGCCCCAAGCCCCGGGGCTGGAGGGGTCCCTGGGCTGGGGCTGGCAGGGAGCTGCTCCAGCCCGGAGTGCACTGCTGAGTGCTGTGCTCTGGGGCTGGGGCTCCCCGCACAGGGGACTGGACTGGTGTGCCACAGGAGACAGAGAAGCTGCAGCTTCAGCATAACTGAGGTGGGTGCGTGGGCTGGGAAGAGTGGGGAGGCTCAAGGGGATTCACTGAGCTCATCCTCCTGCAAGGACGAGGAAAAGGGAGTGGGAACTCAGCAGTGAGGAGAGCTGAGGGCTGGAGAGCAGCTCTGAATGACACTAAAATCCCACTGGAGCTCTGAGACATTGCTGCTCCTCAGCCAGTGACAGGATGAGTCCCTAAGCCTGGGGCTCGGCCTTCCTCATGGTGAGGGGCACCAAGGAAGGCGACAGTGTGATGGAGACTGCCATGGGCTGGGAACTCACTGGGGGACAAGAGGGAGCAGTTGGGAAGTAAAAGGCAGGTGGGGGAGAGAACAGTTCAGAGAAGGGCTGAGCTACAGCTTGAGCAAGCTGCAAAATGTCATTTGGGGTCATCCCAGATTGATTTCATTTCAGAAGTTATTGAACAAGTTTAATTTTTGGGTGGTGTCATGTTTGTCCTTGGAGGTGTACACTCTGCACACTTGAGCTGTGTTGCTGAAATGCTCCAGCAGGTCTGTGCTGCAGGTCACCCCATTTCTTCTCTGGCTGATTGCGGCCCGGTGCTGAGCTCCAGCAGAGCCCTGGCAGAGCCCAGAGCAGCCTCAGCACCCGCAGAGCCCGGCTGCAAGGAGAGAAACCAGAAAGCGCCCGTCAGCTGAAGGCTCCTGTCCCCTTGTCCCAGCCGCCCGCGGTGCCCAGGCCATGCTGGCCGTGCCCAGAGCTGTGCCCAGAGCTGCCCATCCCTGCTGCCTTTGGGAGCAGAGCAGGAGGGCAGGACATGTGCCCAGCCTGCAGCCAGCCACGGCACATCCAGCCCTCAGCAGCTGCCCAGAGCAGGATGCTCCTGTGCTCGCTGCCATCTCCCCAAAGCTCTGATCCCACCATGCCAAGCAGACAGGACCCACATCACGCTGGAAGAAAAGCTGGTCCCAAACGATGTCCTCAGCCTTCTCCAAGGGCACGGCCCATCCACGCCACAGCTGCTCCCAAGCACTTCCCCATCCAGACTGGACCCCAACTGGAAAGCTTCCTCTAGAAAAACACACAACAAATTATTGAAAATAGATTACAGACAAAAAGGGGAACAAGAAAAAAGGTCAAAAATCTTATCTCTGGCAGGGGCTTGAGGAAGGCCCAACCCCTGCATGCCAGGGAAAAACCCACCCACAGGTGAGGGAAGCCCAGGCCTTTCTCCCTTCCCCCCTGCACTGCCCCCCAAAATAACGGTGATCCCAAGCAAACAGGGGCAGTGGAGCAGCCCAAGCCCTTCCTTGCCTGCAAAGCAAAGCAGCCCCTGCACAGGTTCTGGAGTCCCACCTCTGCTCCCACCATGGGGGTTTGTTTGTGTCGGGCTGGCTGCCCCAGCCCCAGCCCGGGGCACGGTGGGTGCTGGGGCTGTTGGCAGGGCCAGGAGCCCACTCCCATTTCATCAGCACCCCAGCCCATCCCCCCAGCCCTGCCAAAAGCAGCCTGGCAGCCGACTGAAGGATCAGCTGCATCCGCCCCAGCAAAGGGGGGAACCTTTGGTTCCTGGCCAGGCTGTGCAATGCCCAAATCTGGGAGCATCCCCCTGCGTGTGGACTCACCTGCACATTCCCTGTGCAGCCTGGCTTTGGAGAAGGTGCCAGAATCAAAGTCCATCATCCTCAGCTGCCGGTGACCAGGTGGAGGAAGAGGTTGTCATCCTTGATGTCATCCTCCGTGTCCCCAGCAGCAGCAGCCCCACCTGGTACAGCTTCTCCAGGGGCTCCTTCTCCTTCCCTGGGGTGAGCCCAGGCTGTCAGGGTTCTGCCCAGGGCCCCAGCTGTCAGGGAACCAGGACAAGCAAAACCAGCTCGGATGGTGGCCACCAGTGCTAGGCAGAGCAGCTGAGCTCCAGCACAAGGGCTGCGTGTTCCCATCTGATGACCCCTGGGCAGTGACACAGGCAGGACAAAATGTCTGCGTTCCTTTGCTTCTCATTGCCAAGGCATGTGTGGAGCTGTAACTTACCAGGGCCTTGCATCAAAGCGTGCCTGTGGCTCTCTCCCTTCTTCTAGGGCAGATCAATATCCTGCAGCCAGGGATCACAGAACAGCTCTTCTAAAGAGGGCCTGTCCAAGTCCAGCATGGATAAACACCGCCTGATCAGATCTTGGCACTCTGGGCAGAGAAACCAGAAACCGCCGGTCAGTTGGAGAAGGCTCCTGTTGGCTTTGCCCCACTATTCCCGTGCCCAGGCCATGCTGGATGTGCTCAGAGCTGGGCCTAAACGTCCCCATCAATTCCCTGTTTTGGAGGAGAGCAGGAGAGCAGGACATGTGCCACCTCCTCAGCAGCTGCCAGAGCGGGATGCTGACGAGCTGCTGCTGTCTCCCAGCACTGGTATTGCCCCCGTGGCCAGAGATGAGGATCCACCTTGAGAGAGCCGTTGTGGCAGCGAGAGTTGATGGTCCCAGCTGATGTTCTGGCTCCTCCTGAAAGGGTGCTCCCCGCAGACCATCTGGTGCAGCAGGATGCCCAGGGACCAGATGGTAGCTGGCTTGCCGTAGTACCAGCCAAATTGGGTCCATTCTGGTGGGCTGTATAACCGTGTTCCTATGGAATACAGATGGGGTTCATCAGGGGGACGCTGCTGCTCCCTGAGCCTGGCCCCAGCATCCCTGGGTGTGTGGGGGCTGCCCCAGTGGCACACGGGGTGACCGCTGCCCTCTCGCCAGCACCTGGGACTTGTGTACAGACTCGGGGATGGAAAAGAAGCCACTGGTGCTGGAAGAGGGCAGCAGAAGTCCTGTCAAGGCCCGACCATGACGGAAAAAAACCCACTCATTGCTTGGGAAAACCATGCCCTCATCCTCCCTGCCTGCACTTCCCCAAAAACATTATGAATCCAAACCAAACCAGGTGAGTGGAGCAGTCCAAGCCCTTTGTCACCTGCACACCAAACCGGCTGGGACACAGGTTCCGGCCCCCCTCTCTGCTACCCCCACCCACGGGTGTTTTGTCAGGCTGGCTGCCCCAGCCCCAGCCCCAGTCCTGGGCAGAGTGGTGGGCAAAGGCTGCCAGCAGGGCTGGAAGCTGGCTCCCCACCCAGCCCTGCTCAAAAGCAACTCAGCTGAAATCTCAGTGCCATGAAGGGCAGCAAAAGGGAGAATCCCCGCTGCCACACCCAGCTTGGGCTGTGAGGTGTTGGGCCATGAGATGACGGGACTTAGAGCACACCCCTGCGTGGGCTCACCTGCAAAACGAGTGTAGGCTGTGTCTTGCAGGTAGGTGCCGCAGCCAAAGTCAATCAGTTTGGCCTGCCCGGTGGCCAGGTCAACCAGGATGTTCTCTGGTTTGATGTCTCTGTGCAGGACCCCGCAGCTGGTGCAGTGCCGCACGGCCTCCAGCACCTGGCGGAACAGCTCCCGCGCCAACTCCTCAGACAGGAACCCCCGTTCCTGAATGAAATGGTGCAGGTCCTGGCACCTCTCCGGGCGTTCCAGCACCATCAAGACGTCACTGGGGAGCTCCTTCCACTCCAGCAGCTGGACGACACCGGGGAAGCCAGTGGACACCTTGGCCAGCAGCACGACCTCCAGGGTTGCGCTGGTGCCGTCGGGCTGCAGGAGGAGTGCGATGCCGTCAGTGGGGCTGATGCCGTGCCGGGGGTCGGGAACCCCTCACCCGGCCCGGGATGCTCTGCGCCTTGCGCTGGCCCCACGCCTGCTCTCCCTCGAGGTGTCCTGGTGGCTTCCACCCTGCCGGGCTTCGGCTCATCCCCGCCCAGCTTCTGCCGCTGGCCCCGCTCACTCACCAGCTCGCCCCAGTGCCGGACGCGGTTCCTTGGCACCCTTTTGATGGCCACCTGCAAGCCAAGAGCAGCAGCGGGCTGAGCTCGCCACCTGCCCTGCCCAGCCCCATTCTCCCCCTCCTTCCCTCCTCCTCCACCTCCTCCTCCTCCTTCTCCTTCTTCCCCTCCTACCCCTCCTCCTCCTCCTCCTTTCCTTCCTCCTTCTCCTCCTCCTCCCCCTCCTTCCCTTCCTCCTCCACCTCCTCCTCCTCCTCCTCCTCCGCCCCCTCCTCCTGTGCCCGCCGCCGGCCCCGCCGCTCACCGGGGCGCCGTCCGAGGGCCGCGTGGCTGCGAAGACGCTGCCGAAGCCGCCTCTGCCCAGCAGCGAACCCAGCCGGTACCGCTCCTTCAGGCCCTGCTGCGACTTCCCTGCGGGCGGGACGCGGCTGTCAGCGCTCGGCCCGGGGCCAGGAGCGGCCCCCGAGCACCCCCCGAGCGCCCCGGGCCGGCCCCCCCGAGGCGTTCTGTCCCTGGAACGGGACAGCGGCGGCTCGGGGCCGGCGGCCGCGGTGCCGGTGACGGGCTGGGGACATGGCCCAGGCCAGCAGGGGAGAGGGAGACTGGGAGAGGAGGGGACACCGTGAAAGGGAGAGCAGGAGAGGGTGTGGGACAGCGGGAGAGGGAGAGGAGTGCGAGGGGGTCGATAGACTATCTGCTTTCGCTGCTGCCGCTGCTGCCGCTGCTGCTGCCGCTGCTGCTGCCGCTGCAACTGAAGCTCCGGGGCCGTTTGTCCCCGTGTCCGTTTTTCCGTTGCTCGCTCGCCCCCGCGCCCAGCCCCCCGCTCCCCAGGGGCAGCCCCTGAGCCTGTCCAAACACGGGAACTTTGCCCTGTTCAGCCCAGACCCAGAGTCTGGACTCCTGCACAGGGGCATAGGTATCCCCTTGAGCGCTGCTGTGCCTTGTCCCTGCTGAGGATCAAACCCTATCGGAGCACATTCCCTGAATGCAGAATTTGTACCTTACCCAGGCACTGCACTTACCTCTCCAGCAATGATTTAAAAAACAAAAAAAAAAAAAACAAAAAACAAAACCAAAAGAAAACAAAAAAAAAAAAAAAAAAAAAAAAAACAAACAAACAAAAAAAAAAAATGAAAATGGGGAAGGCAAACTGTGAAACTGTGTGTAGCTCATGGTATTTTACAGGGTCTAAAATTCGCCAAGTAATGAATCTTAGAGATGAGATCTATTTGGATTAAGGGGATGGAGCAGTAGTTCAAGATGGAAAAGAGGAGCATAAAAAAAACAGAGAAAAACATCTTCAGTTGTTTCTTGCCATTTTCATTTCATTCCTTAAAAGCTGTTTCAGTTTTCCCAGAATCTTCTCCACACTCCTGTTTGCTCTTTCCAAGAACCTTTCCTGGAGAACGAGGTGCAGCTTCTGTCACAAGATGTGCCACCAGCTGCACTTTCTCTTGGCTTTCCACAACGTGTGTGCAGCTCAACTCTTGCAGCATAGCAGGGCAAATGTTTGAAGGATTTGACAGCTTGTTCTTTCTTTTCCTTGTGGGCTGGGCAGTTGTGCCATTGGTAAGGTTTTCATTGTTACTGTTTTACCCTAAGAAACCATGAGGGGGTACCAGGAATTGTCAGGGAATGCAAGCCGGACTGAATGCAGAGAAAGAATCTGCAGAGCCTGCAGCCAGAAATGGAGAGCTGTGTGATAATCATTGCAACATCCCCATGGGCATCTTGAAAGTGATCTAGAAGATGAAAATGCTCTGACAGAGGGCATTTGTTTCTGAGTTCAGTGTAGAGGATTCCACATCTAGTGCATTGGTTCATAAATCAAGAGTTCAGTCAGTTCATGGAAAGCACCAGAACAAGCACTAGGACTGGGACACACTGGGAGCCACTGGAAATGTGCTGGGGGTAACTGGGACCACGCTGGGGGCAACTGGGGACAAGGGTGAGTGACTGGGGCCCTGCTGGGAGAGACTGGGATCATACAGGACTCATACAGGGATCGTACTGGGAGTGACTGGGACTAATTTAGGGGCAACTGGGAGAACTGGGAAAACACTGGATGGCACTGGGAACAACGGGGACAGCGCTGGGGGCAAATTGTATCATGATGGGGAGTGACTGGCAGCAACTGGGCTCCTGCTGGGAGCAGCCCCTGGCGGCCCCGGGAGCCCTGCACCCCTTTCCTGGCCATGCCGGCCCTCCAGGCACCCAGAGCCCCCTTTTCCTTCACCCAGAGACCCCCTGGACCCCTATTCCTGCCTTTCCTAGCGCCCAGCCCCTCCTTTCCTCAACACCGAGGACATCTGAGACCCCTATTCCCTGCCAGCCTGGGTTTTCCCACCTTTTGCTGGGTACGGGGACACCGGGGACCCTTGCAGTCCTCTTTGCTGACGATAGTGACACAATTAAGCTCGCCCAAACTCCTCCTGGATCTCCCCTAAGCCCCCAGTGGGGATTCCTGGGAGTTCCCCTGTGTTTACCCTTTCCCAGGACTTTGGGGGTCCCCCTGACCTGTCCGTGCACCCCCAGATTTCTTCCACAGCCCCCTGTGATGGTGGGGGTGGGGGCCGAGTGCTGGTGCCCCCCTGCCTGCAGCAGATCCAGCGGTGAGGGGAGTTTGGGGGGGTCCCTGAGCATTTGGGGTCCCCTGGGTTTTGGGGTGACCCCCGGGCCCCCCAGGATCTCCCTGAACACGCTGACACTGCCCGTGCGCAGTGAGAAGGTTCATACCCAGCACGGGGTCCCAGCTCAGTCACCGGCATTGCCCAGGAACCCCCAAACCCTCCTGGGACCCCCAAACCCCCCGGGACACCTCGACCTCCCCGGGACCCCAAAACCATCCCTGGGCCGTCCAAAAACTCCCCAAGACCGCAAAAACCCCACACAGACACCCCCCAAACCCTCCCAGGACATCAAAATTCCCACAAGACCTCCCAGCACGCCCCAGACCCCCCTGAGAAGGTTCGGTCCTGGCAGGGGTTCCCCATCTCTGTCACCAGCAGGTACCCCAAACCAGCCTTGGGTTCGCCCTGGGATTGCCCAATCCCCCCCTTTGGGAATCCCTAAAACCCCCCTGGGAATCCCCCCAAAATCCACCAGGACCCGAAAAACCCTGGAGATAGACAAACCCCCCCCAGGAATTCTTCAGGGAAGTTTATACTCAGCACGGGGTCCCCATCACCATCATTGGCATCACCCGGGTACCCCCAGATCCTCTCGGGACTCCCAAACCCTCCTGGGACCCCCAAACCCTCCCAGGTACCCCTAAATCCTCCCAGGACTCCCAACCCTCCCCGGGCTCCGCTGCCGGAATCAGCAGGAGTGGTGTTCGCCTCTTCAGGGGAGTTAGAGTGGGACCCGACCAGAGCGGGGGCCCTTAAACCCCAAAAATCCACCCTGGGGGGCAAAACATCCCCTACAGCGGCTTGGAGTGAGTCCCCCAGAAAAATGTCACTTAAAGCCGTCATGATCACCCCTGAAAAGGGGCTTGTGGGGCTGTGGCCCCACAAACACCTGAAAATGGGGAGGAAAAAACACCCTTGGAGTGGTGAGGTCCCCCCAAAAATCCTTAAAAAGAGAAAAACTCCTCTTCAGAGGGGCCTGAAGACCCTTCAGGGCCCTCGAGGAGGGACAAGATCCCCTCCTCTGCTGGGGCCTCTCTGAGCCAGGAGCTCTCCCGTTGGCTGCCCTCGGGGGAGCCCCGAACGACGGCGGCTCCTGGGCTGAGCCCCCCTCAGCCGGGGCTGCGGAGGGAACTGGGGGGGCTGGGACGGGGCCTGGGGGTCCTGGGGTGACCTGGGAGAGCCTCAGTGGGTCCCACCTCCCCCTGTGCCCCCTCTCCCACCCCCTTCCTATTGTTGTCCCCAAACAAAAGCTTGTGGCTGTGCAAGCGCCCCCACCGACCTCCAGCCCTGGGAACCTGGAGCAAGCGGAAACCACAACTTTGCAAATGCTACCTGTGCCTTTAGCAAATGGAAAGAGAACTGGGGTGTGAAAAATAAAGCTTGTTTATTTTCAGAAAAACAGCAAAGAAAACACTGAACACATTTACATTGTAAGAATATTTGTAACAACAACTATCTATGGAACGTATATACCCAAGAACATATCTAACAAAAGTCTATGAAACATATTTACAGAAGCCAAAAAGAAGCCCCAAAACCTATAGCCTAAAGACAGCAACAAACTCCACAACGTACGTACAAAAGGGTGGCATCTCTGTCCGGGATCTCCATCATCCTTGAGGAAAAGCAAGAGGCACAGTCACTCCAATCAGGCAGAGAGGGCTCTTCCATGTGCCCCCAGGCTGGCCCAGCAAGCGCAGCACAGGCTGGGGATGGCCACCAGAACCCAATGCACCGGGTCCCACATCCCTGAGCAGGGACCACCCAGCCCAGTCCCAGCCTGGCAGCAGGGGACCCGCTCTGCCTGTGGGGACCACATGCCTGTCCTGCTGCTGGGATTGCTCTTCATCCCAAGATCATGGCCTCTTCCTCATCTTTCTCATCAATGTCCATGTCCTCAAGGTACTCTTCCATTTCCACGTCCATCTCCTCTTCCACATCTACCTCCATCTCTTCCTCTCCTGTCTCTTCTCCATCCACTTCCATCTCCTCCTCTGTATCCATCTGCATGTCCACCTCCATCTCTTCCTCTCCACTCTCTTCTCCATCCACTTCCATCTCCTCCTCTGTATCAATCTGCATGTCCACCTCCATCTCTTCGTCTCCACTCTCTTCCCCATCCACTTCCATGTCCTCCTCTGTATCAGCCTGCATGTCCACCTCCATCTCGTCCTCTCTGTCTGTGACAGCCTGAAGAGGTAGCAACACCTCAAAGTGGGGTCCCTGTCCCACCCCATCCCCATAGAACTCCAGCCCAGCCGGGCAGCTGGGGGGTGTCCACCTCCATGGAATGGCACCGTACCTTCCTCAGGACAAATGTGAGCATCCTGCAGGGACGGATGACAAAATCCAGGCAACAGAGAGCTTTCAGGACTGATGGGAGCATCAGGGCGCAGGTGACAAGAAGAGTGACAGGGAGCATGGTGAAGGGTGAGCTGGCACGAGGGCTGGCACAGGGTGGGCTGACACAAGGGCCAGTGGTTGTGTTGTCCTCTGTGCTGGACGCTGGAAGTTCCTGCTGGAACATCACATCTGTGACATCACAGTGGATTTAAAGAGCATCGTGTTCCGAGCTGAGCAATCTTTCCCAGCCCATGCTGCTCACAGCCCTGTTGCCAAGGATGGGGCATCCACAGCCTGGGCCAGTGCCTCAGCAGCCTCAGTGTAAAAGAGCAGCTTCCTCAGATCCAACTTCAGTCAGCCTCCTGCAGTTGAAAGCCATCCCCCCTTGTCCTGTTGCCACGGGCCCGGCTGAACACTGTCCCCGTCTTTCCTGTGGGACCCTTCCAGTCCTGCAGAGCTGCAGTGAGGCCTCCCCAGTGTCTCCTCTTTCCAGGCTGAGCATCCCCAGCCCCACTTGGACGGCAGTCAGGTAGATCAGGGGGAGTCAAGGCTGAAGTCAAATAGCATCAGGAACTGAGAGGTGGAAGCTTTAGGCCCAGGTTTGCCTCTATAATAACAGTGGAGGGGAAGATGGTGGGACACTGGCTCTGTTCTAACCGGTGAATATTTTCTTTTTTTTTTTTTTCCTTCTTTTCTGTCATGCTGATGCAGGTGTTGCTGTTTGCAAGGAAGCTTGGCACAATGTCCATTGTCTTCTCCATTTGTGAAACACCGAGCAGTGTCTGGGCAGGCTGATGATGCAGAGCAAAACCTGCAAATACACCGGTGATCCTGAGACTGGAGGATGCAGCTAAACCCGGCCTAAAATAATTTCTGGAAAGTCAAGCCTGGTTTACATTTTCTTGAGTTTGGCTATGCCAACTTCACCAGTCATTCACAAAAAAGCAAACATAAAACTCAAACCAAAACGGACAAAAACCCAAACAAACAAACCCACACTAAGCAATCAAACAAATAGATAAAAAAACCAAATAAAACCAAAGAGAATGAGGAGTTAGTATTAGTTTTGAGGATATCACGGCAGGCAAATGGCTGCTTCCCACAGGATCACCATGAAAAGCCACATATATCAGCTGCTCCAAGATATAGCCAACAGGAGAACTGTAAAAGTGATACATGGCCACTTTGGGGGCAGCTCCACATTAAGGTGAAGGATGAGCACACAGTGGTACAGATCCAGCATTTCCCACCCTCCAGGCTGCTGTGTGCTCCTGATGATGCAACTGAGAGCTTGGATAGCAGCAATGACAAACCTGCCTCTGGAATCAAAGTAGCCCCTCCTTTCTCCCCTGAGCAATCAGCAAATTCTTGGTTCACTGATGCCTCTGCAAAACGAGAGGGGAAGGTGTGGAGATACAGGGCAGCAGCCCCCCACTTTTCCTCTGGTGAACTAGTTATTACTGGGGGAGAAAGCAGTGCTCAGGCTGGGGAGCTGATAGCAGTTTGGAGTGTTTCCCAGCATGAGGCACAGAATACCTCTCTTGTCTGTATCTACTCTGACTCCTCTGCTGTGCACCAAATGATCCCAACAATCCAGCACATTACCCTGGCCAACCTGTGCTGCTGGACCTCCCTTACTCTAGGGCTAGTACCACTTGTGCTAACACCCCCTCTGAATAAATATGCATGGGAAGCCTCTGGTGCTCTAGGGAAAGAGCATCGCATCAATACATGCTGGATAATTCCATCATTCTAACTTTTCTGCCTCTCGGGGGCAGGATTCTGTTGTGTTTACTTTTACGGAAGAACTCCGAGGGACATGAAGACCACCTAAACCATGATAAAACTGATGATACTTTTCTGCATCCTGCCACAACCCCATGGCCAGAAACCAGCTGAGTGGTCTGAAATAATTGTGGTAGCATGCAGAAAAAAAAAGTGAAAGGATCTTTTGAAGCACTAAAAGGTTTGTACGCACCCAAGCGTACAGGACTGGCACAATTTCACATTAACACAAACTCTAGAAGAATTTTGGCTTTGGTCTAAAAATACTGAACGGCTTTTTATTTTTTTTTTTTAAGTTTAAAGTATTGATTTAAATCCTGGGGAGAACTTGATGTTAATGTTGTGACACCTACCACCCAACCACCGGTTACGCTTGGCCTGAAAATTTTTGAAAGTGGACCATACATAATCAGGAAAACAGGTCAACGACAAATATTCTTTAATCCAGCGTGGTCTCTCAAACAAGTCAAATTGCTGATGCAAAAAAATGTCTCAGAAATTCAGCCAGCTTGTTCACCTTTTTTGTAAATTTCTTTTCAGTATTGGACGACCTGGTTGCGACAGCCGAACCCTTCTAAAAGACGGATGCTAAGAGACATAACCGGTGCTGTGGGAACAGGATTGGGAATTCTAAAGAGCATTGATTCAGAAGTATTAATGAATACATTGGCTGCCACCACCAGAGATTTGACCAAATTCCAACAACCACTGCAGTCGTACTTATTGGCCTTGGGAAGACATCAGCGCTTGCTATCAAACATATTACCAAGTTGGGAGGAAGCAAGCGTAAATGATCACAAATTGGTAATTGATGCACTCGGTGCCACACAAAAGAACCTTTCTTTAGCTCTCAGCTGTATCCAGGCTCAATTATGGATGCAGTCGGTTGCTGCCTCGATTATAAGAGAAGGTGAAGAAGGCACTTTTCCTACTGAGATTCGGAAAATAGTTTGGGACAGTGCCGCTGATTTTGAAAAGGAATTCCAATCCTGGTGGAACCTAGTGAACTTTACCTATGACCCCATCACAAACATAGCCACAGCTTTTGTGTTAACCGTACGCGATGCCTCAAGTGCATTTGGTATTCCCCATCATTGCACTAGGACTGGGACACATATGGAGCCACTGGGAATGTGCTGGGGGCAACTGGGACCACGCTGGGGGCAACTGGGGACAAGGGTGAGTGACTGGGGGCCTGCTGGGAGAGACTGGGATCATACTGGACTCATACTGGGATCTTACTGGGAGCGACTGGGACTATTCTGGGGGCAAGTGGGAGAACTGGGAACACACGGGATGAAAGTGGGAACAACGGGAACAGTGCTGGGGGCAAATTGTATCATAATGGGGAGTGACTGGCAGCAACTGGGCTCCTGCTGGGAGCAGCCCCTGGCGGCCCCGGGAGCCCCGCACCCCTTTCCCGGCCATGCCGCCCCTCCAGCCCCAGTACCCCCCATTGCCGGGGTGCCGGCACTGCCAGGGGTCCCCCCCTCTCGGGTTCCCCGCTGGGGCTTCTGGGGCTCTCCTCTCTCGGGGCTCCCGCTCAGGGCAGCCGCGGCTCTCCCGGGGCTCCCCAAAACCGGTGTCCCCCCGACGGGGCTCTGCCGCCACCCACACTGGGATCCCCCGAAAACACCTCTCGGGGACCCCCCGATGTCGCCCCGAGGGCCAGCTGCGGCTCGGCTTTGGAGCCCTGCCAGCTCCAAACATCCCCCCAAAAAAGAACCCAAACTCAGGCACCCCCCAGGATATTTGGGCCGAGCTCCCCCTCCCTGGGCACCTGCGGGATGGGGGCGATGCTCCCGGGGTGCTGCGAGCTCAGGCAGCGCCAGGGCCACGCGATTCCTTCTCTCCTCTCCTCCGGCTGCTCCCTGCTGCCACTGCGCCTCTTCCTCCCTCCCTCCTCCTCCTCCCCCGCTCCGGGATCCTGAACCATGAGGGGAAAGGAGCGAGGAAAGGGCGGAACCGTGAGGGGAAAGGAGCGAGGAAAGGGCGGAACCGTGAGGGGAAAGGAGCGGGGCCAAGGGGACGCGCTTTCCTAAAAAAGCCCGGTTTGACCCAAAATCACCCAAAAGGGCATCAAATGCAGCCTACATCCACATGGTTCGGCCTGACACCAACCAAATGGGATTAAAAGTATCCAGAGGGCTCTAAAATCCAACCAAAGGGGCTTAAAACTGCCCCAAGTGTTTTATAGCCCTCCAGAAATGGCTTAACATCACCCGTAAATCTTTCAAATGTGACTAAAATCCACCCTGAAAGTATCTGGTCCAGCCTAAAATCATCCAAAGGTATCTAAAATCACCAAAATGTCCCTGACACCAACACAAGAAGACCTAAAACCACCCTAAAAAGGCTTGGTTCAACCTAAAATTGCCCAAAGCAGCAAAAAACCCTACTTAAATGCACCCAAAATACACAAAAAAGGGACCTAAAATCACCCACACAGGATTAGGATTCACCCATATGGGCCCAGTTTTTCCTAAACTCACCCAAATGGGCCCCAGCCCCACCCCCATGGGCCTAAAATCATCCAAAGGGGTCTGAAATCCCCCCTAAACCCCACCAGATTCGGCCTCAAATCAGCCACAGGGGCTGAAAATCCACCCGAAAAGGCTCGGGATCCCCGCAAGGGATCTGAAGCCCACCCTAAACCTGCCCGGTTCGGCCCAAAATCCCCCAAAGGGGCCGAGCCCGGGATCGGCTCCGGGGTCGCTCCGGGACCTCCGCTCTCGCTCCGGGCAGTTTTGGCCGCGGCCCCGGACGGGCCTGGGCGGGACCGGGAGGGACCAGGGAGGGCTCGGGAGGGGTTTGGGCATCTGGGGCTTTTTTGGGCTTTTGGGGATTGTGTTGGGGGTTTACAGGGAATTGTTGGGGTTTTTGGGGAGAATTATTGGGTGTGGGGGTGTTTGGGAATTTTGGGAGTTTGGATTTTGAGGGGTTTTCTTGGTGCTTTGAGTGGGAAGTTGTTTTCCTGGGGGTATTTGGGGGTTAATTGAAATTTTTTGTGTTTTCTTTTGAAGTTCGGAAGGTTTTACTGGGATTTTGTGGGGATTTTGTGGGATCCTCTGGAATGATTTCTGGGGTTTATTGGGATTTTTAGGGGATTTGGAGGCAATTTATTGGAATTGTGGGGGCATTTAGTGGGATTCTTTGGGGATTTGGGTTTTTTAGGAATTTTAGTGGGGATTGGGGGGGGGTTGTGGGTTTTTTTGGGTGTTGCCAAGATTTCTTTGGGTCTCGTGAGGATTTTGTGGGGCTTGTTGTGGTTATGGAGACATTTTTGGGAGGATTTGTGGGGTTTAATTGGGATTTTGTGAGCTTTTTTTGGGATTCGAGGGTATTCTAATGGGAATTTGTGAAATTTAATTGCGATTTCATGAGGTTTATTGGGACTTTCAGGGGTTTAAACCAGATGTTGGTGCCTCTCAGCCCTTCCCCACACCCTGGGACAACTCCAAAGCCCCCCAGAATTCCACTAAAACCCCCCCAAAATCCCCCAAAAATCCCAATAAAAAACTCCTAAACACCAAAGAATCCCACAAAATCCCAGTGGAACACACCAAAATTAAAAAAAAAAAAAAAACAACTCCCAAAAATTTCAATAAACCCCCCAAAAAATAACCACCCCAAAACCCTAAAAAATCCCCAAAATCCAAAATCCTCAAATCCCACAAAACCCCCATAACCCCACAAACCCAGTAATTCTCTCCAAAATCCAATAATTCCCCCTAATCTCCCAACAAAATCCCCCAAAGCCCATAAATGCCGCCAAAATCCCCCCAAAATCCCCCCAGAGCCCCCCAGACTCACCGGGGACCGTCCTGGATCAGGGGGCACCAGCCGGTGGAACAGGAGCCACTTCAGGGGGCCCGCGGAGCTTTTTGGGGAGGGGGCACCATGGGAGACCCCCCAAAAACGGGGGAGGGGAACCCCTGTGGTACCCCCTGCCCCGAATGCCCTCTCCCCCGGTTCAGGGATAGCCAAACTCAAGAAAATGTAAACCAGGCTTGACTTTCCAGAAATTATTTTTGGCCGGGTTTAGCTGCATCCTCCAGGCTCAGGATCACCGGTGTATTTGCAGGTTTTGCTCTGCATCATCAGCCTGCCCAGACTCTGCTCGGTGTTTCACAAATGGAGAAGACAATGGACATTGTGCCAAGCTTCCTTGCAAACAGCAACACCTGCATCAGCATGACAGAAAAGAAGGGAAAAAAAAAAAAAGAAAATATTCACCGGTTAGAACAGAGCCAGTGTCCCACCATCTTCCCCTCCACTGTTATTATAGAGGCAAACCTGGGCCTAAAGCTTCCACCTCTCAGTTCCTGATGCTGTTTGACTTCAGCCTTGACTCCTCCTGATCTACCTGACTGCCGTCCAAGTGGGGCTGGGGATGCTCAGCCTGGAAAGAGGAGACACTGGGGAGGCCTCACTGCAGCTCTGCAGGACTGGAAGGGTCCCACAGGAAAGACGGGGACAGTGTTCAGCCGGGCCCGTGGCAACAGGACAAGGGGGGATGGCTTTCAACTGCAGGAGGCTGATTGAAGTTGGATCTGAGGAAGCTGCTCTTTTACACGGAGGCTGCTGAGGCACTGGCCCAGGCTGTGGATGCCCCATCCTTGGCAACAGGGCTGTGAGCAGCATGGGCTGGGGAAGATTGCTCAGCTCGGAACAAGATGCTCTTTAGATCCACTGTGATGTCACAGATGTGATGTTCCAGATGGAACCTCCAGCGTCCAGCAAAGAGCACAACACAACCACTGGCCCTTGTGTCAGCCCACCCTGTGCCAGCCCTCGTGCCAGCTCACCCTTCACCATGTTCCCTGTCACTCTTCTCGTCACCTGCGCCCTGATACTCCC
This sequence comes from Anomalospiza imberbis, assembly GCF_031753505.1. Taxonomy (NCBI): domain Eukaryota; kingdom Metazoa; phylum Chordata; class Aves; order Passeriformes; family Viduidae; genus Anomalospiza; species Anomalospiza imberbis. Next base: position 138,337 of record NW_027100171.1, read on the forward strand.
ATCAGTCCTGAAAGCTCTCTGTTGCCTGGATTTTGTCATCCGTCCCTGTAGGATGCTCACATTTGTCCTGAGGAAGGTACAGTGCCATTCCACGGAGGTGGACACCCCCCAGCTGCCCGGCTGGGCTGGAGTTCTGTGGGGATGGGGTAGGACAGGGACCCCACTCTGAGGTGTTGCTACCTCTGCAGGCTGTCACCGAGAGAGAGGACGAGATGGAGGTGGACATGCAGGCTGATAGAGAGGAGGAGATGGAAGTGGATGGAGAAGAGAGTGGAGACAATGCGATGGAGGTGGACATGGAGATGGATACCGAGGAGGAGATGGAAGTGGATGGAGAAGAGAGTGGAGAGGAAGAGATGGAGGTGGACATGGAAATTGATACAGAGGAGGAGATGGAAGTGGATGGAGAAGAGAGTGGAGAGGAAGAGATGGAGGTGGACATGCAGATGGATACAAAGCAGGAGATGGAAGTGGATGGAGAAGAGAGTGGTGAAGAAGAGATGGAGGTAGATGTGGAAGAGGAGATGGACGTGGAAATGGAAGAGTACCTTGAGGACATGGACATTGATGAGAAAGATGAGGAAGAGGCCATGATCTTGGGATGAAGAGCAATCCCAGCAGCAGGACAGGCATGTGGTCCCCACAGGCAGAGTGGGTCCCCTGCTGCCAGGCTGGGACTGGGCTGGGTGGTCCCTGCTCAGGGATGTGGGACCCGGTGCATTGGGTTCTGGTGGCCATCCCCAGCCTGTGCTGCGCTTGCTGGGCCAGCCTGGGGGCACATGGAAGAGCCCTCTCTGCCTGATTGGAGTGACTGTGCCTCTTGCTTTTCCTCAAGGACCGATGGAGATCTCGGACAGAGATGCCACCCTTTTGTACATACGTTGTGGAGTTTGTTGTTGTCTTTAGGCCATAGGTTTTAGGGCTTCTTTTTGGCTTCTGTAAATACGTTTCATAGACTTTTGTTAGATATGTTCTTGGGTATATACGTTCCATAGATAGTTGTTGTTACAAATATTCTTACAATGTAAATGTGTTCTGTGTTTTCTTTGCTGTTTTTCTGAAAATAAACAAGCTTTATTTTTCACACCCCAGTTCTCTTTCAATTTGCTAAAGGCACAGGTAGCATTTGCAAAGTTGTGGTTTCCGCTAGCTCCAGGTTCCCAGGGCTGGAGGTCGGTGGGGGCGCTGGCACAGCCACAACCATGTGCTGCTACCCAAACCAGGGGAAGCTGGACCACATGGTGTCGCTTAACGAGGTTTCTAGAGCAGCACACAAAAATTAGGTTCCTCAAGAACTGTTATTCCCTTTTCCTCTCGATGCCCTCGGGCTGCAGGTTGGGCACCAAAATCTGTCTTGGTTTGAAAAGACAGGTGTCTGCTAAGGAAGGCAGGAGCCTTCCTGGAAATGGAAAATGTAAACCCCCTCCCTCCAAATTATTATAATTTTGAAAGTAAAAGGCTCTCAGGCAAAGATATGGGAATAGGAATAACAGTTCTTTACTAGAAAAACTTAAAAGATAACTGCAATAATACAAACAAACAAAAAAACCAAACTGCTGACAGAGTCAGAACACGACCTGACACCCTGTGGGTCAGGGTGTTGGTAGCAGCACCCCAAACCCAGCTGGGGGAGCGGAGGTTTGGGGGGAACAATTGGAAGGGGGTGGGAGAGGGGGCACAGGGGGAGGTGGGACCCACTGAGGCTCCCCCAGGTCACCCCAGGACCCCCAGGCCCCGTCCCAGCCCCCCCAGTTCCCTCCGATGCCCCGGCTGAGGGGGGCTCAGCCCAGGAGCCGCCGTCGTTCGGGGCTCCCCCGAGGGCAGCCAACGGGAGAGCTCCCGGCTCAGAGAGGCCCCAGCAGAGGAGGGGATCTTGTCCCTCCTCGAGGGCCCTGAAGGGTCTTCAGGCCCCTCTGAAGAGGAGTTTTTCTCTTTTTAAGGATTTTTGGGGGGACCTCACCACTCCAAGGGTGTTTTTTCCTCCCCATTTTCAGGTGTTTGTGGGGCCACAGCCCCACAAGCCCCTTTTCAGGGGTGATCATGACGGCTTTAAGTGACATTTTTCTGGGGGACTCACTCCAAGTCGCTGTAGGGGATGTTTTGCCCCCCAGGGTGGATTTTTGGGGTTTAAGGGCCCCCGCTCTGGTCGGGTCCCACTCTAACTCCCCTGAAGAGGCCAACACCACTCCTGCTGATTCTGGCAGCGGAGCCCGGGGAGGGTTGGGAGTCCTGGGAGGATTTAGGGGTACCTGGGAGGGTTTGGGGGTCCCAGGAGGGTTTGGGAGTCCCGAGAGGATCTGGGGGTACCCGGGTGATGCCAATGATGGTGATGGGGACCCCGTGCTGAGTATAAACTTCCCTGAAGAATTCCTGGGGGGGTTTTGTCTATCTCCAGGGTTTTTCGGGTCCTGGTGGATTTTGGGGGGATTCCCAGGGGGGTTTTAGGGATTCCCAAAGGGGGGGATTGGGCAATCCCAGGGCGAACCCAAGGCTGGTTTGGGGTACCTGCTGGTGACAGAGATGGGGAACCCCTGCCAGGACCGAACCTTCTCAGGGGGGTCTGGGGCGTGCTGGGAGGTCTTGTGGGAATTTTGATGTCCTGGGAGGGTTTGGGGGGTGTCTGTGTGGGGTTTTTGCGGTCTTGGGGAGTTTTTGGACGGCCCAGGGATGGTTTTGGGGTCCCGGGGAGGTCGAGGTGTCCCGGGGGGCTTGGGGGTCCCAGGAGGGTTTGGGGGTTCCTGGGCGATGCCGGTGACTGAGCTGGGACCCCGTGCCGGCTATGAACCTTCTCACTGTGCACGGGCAGTGTCAGCGTGTTCACGGAGATCCTGGGGGGCCCGGGGGTCACCCCAAAACCCAGGGGACCCCAAATGCTCAGGGACCCCCCCAAACTCCCCTCACCGTTGGATCTGCTGCAGGCAGGGGGGCACCAGCACTCGGCCCCCACCCCCACCATCACAGGGGGCTGTGGAAGAAATCTGGGGGTGCACGGACAGGTCAGGGGGACCCCCAAAGTCCTGGGAAAGGGTAAACACAGGGGAACTCCCAGGAATCCCCACTGGGGGCTTAGGGGAGATCCAGGAGGAGTTTGGGCGAGCTTAATTGTGTCACTATCGTCAGGAAAGGGGACTGCAAGGGTCCCCGGTGTCCCCATTCCCAGCAAAAGGTGGGAAAACCCAGGCTGGCTGGGAATAGGGGTCCCGGATGTCCTCGGTGTTGAGGAAAGGAGGGGCTGGGTGCTAGGAAAGGCAGGAATAGGGGTCCAGGGGGTCTCTGGGTGAAGGAAAAGGGGGCTCTGGGTGCCTGGAGGGCCGGCATGGCCAGGAAAGGGGTGCAGGGCTCCCGGGGCCGCCAGGGGATGCTCCCAGCAGGAGCCCAGTTGCTGCCAGTCATTCCCCATTATGATACAATTTGCCCCCAGCGCTGTCCCCGTTGTTCCCAGTGCCATCCAGTGTTTTCCCAGTTCTCCCAGTCGCCCCTAAATTAGTCCCAGTCACTCCCAGTACGATCCCTGTATGAGTCCTGTATGATCCCAGTCTCTCCCAGCAGGGCCCCAGTCACTCACCCTTGTCCCCAGTTGCCCCCAGCGTGGTCCCAGTTACCCCCAGCACATTTCCAGTGGCTCCCAGTGTGTCCCAGTCCTAGTGCTTGTTCTGGTGCTTTCCATGAACTGACTGAACTCTTGATTTATGAACCAATGCACTAGATGTGGAATCCTCTACACTGAACTCAGAAACAAATGCCCTCTGTCAGAGCATTTTCATCTTCTAGATCACTTTCAAGATGCCCATGGGGATGTTGCAATGATTATCACACAGCTCTCCATTTCTGGCTGCAGGCTCTGCAGATTCTTTCTCTGCATTCAGTCTGGCTTGCATTCCCGACAATTCCTGGCACCCCCTCATGGTTTCTTAGGGTAAAACAGTAACAATGAAAACCTTACCAATGGCACAACTGCCCAGCCCACAAGGAAAAGAAAGAACAAGCTGTCAAATCCTTCAAACATTTGCCCTGCTATGCTGCAAGAGTTGAGCTGCACACACGTTGTGGAAAGCCAAGAGAAAGTGCAGCTGGTGGCACATCTTGTGACAGAAGCTGCACCTCGTTCTCCAGGAAAGGTTCTTGGAAAGAGCAAACAGGAGTGTGGAGAAGATTCTGGGAAAACTGAAACAGCTTTTAAGGAATGAAATGAAAATGGCAAGAAACAACTGAAGATGTTTTTCTCTGTTTTTTTTATGCTCCTCTTTTCCATCTTGAACTACTGCTCCATCCCCTTAATCCAAATAGATCTCATCTCTAAGATTCATTACTTGGCGAATTTTAGACCCTGTAAAATACCATGAGCTACACACAGTTTCACAGTTTGCCTTCCCCATTTTTGTTTTGGTTTTTTTGGGGTTTTTTTGGGGTTTTTTTTGGTTTTTTTTTTTTGTTTGTTTTGTTTTGTTTTCTTTTGGTTTTTTTTTTTTTTTTTGTTGTTTTTTTAATCATTGCTGGAGAGGTAAGTGCAGTGCCTGGGTAAGGTACAAATTCTGCATTCAGGGAATGTGCTCCGATAGGGTTTGATCCTCAGCAGGGACAAGGCACAGCAGCGCTCAAGGGGATACCTATGCCCCTGTGCAGGAGTCCAGACTCTGGGTCTGGGCTGAACAGGGCAAAGTTCCCGTGTTTGGACAGGCTCAGGGGCTGCCCCTGGGGAGCGGGGGGCTGGGCACGGGGGCGAGCGGGCAACGGAAAAACGGACACGGGGACAAACGGCCCCGGAGCTTCAGTTGCAGCGGCAGCAGCAGCGGCAGCAGCAGCGGCAGCAGCGGCAGCAGCGAAAGCAGATACTCTATTGACCCCCTCGCACTCCTCTCCCTCTCCCGCTGTCCCGCACCCTCTCCTGCTCTCCCTTTCACGGTGTCCCCTCCTCTCCCAGTCTCCCTCTCCCCTGCTGGCCTGGGCCATGTCCCCAGCCCGTCACCGTCCCCGTCCCCGCCCCGGTTCCCGTCCCCGTCCCCGTCCCCGGCCGTCCCGCCGGGGTCTCGCCTCCGCCCGGCTCTGGGCGTGCTGGCAGTGGCGCTGCTGGGTGGGCATCAGTGCCTGGGGCTGGGGCGGCATCGCCGCCCTCTGGCTCCGCCTGGCCCGAGCCCGGCCCCGGCCCCGACGTGGGCTCCAGTCCCGGCCCCGGCCCCGGCTCCTCCCGGGCCCCGCGGAGGACACACGCGGCGCGGCCGCTCCCGCCGCCCCCGCTGCAGCTTCCCCGGCCCGAGCTCCGCCGCTTGGCACCGCGGCCGCCGGCCCCGAGCCGCCGCTGTCCCGTTCCAGGGACAGAACGCCTGGGGAGGGCCGGCCCGGGGCGCTCGGGGGGTGCTCGGGGGCCGCTCCTGGCCCCGGGCCGAGCGCTGACAGCCGCGTCCCGCCCGCAGGGAAGGCGCAGCAGGGCCTGAAGGAGTGGTACCGGCTGGGTTCGCTGCTGGGCAGAGGCGGCTTCGGCAGCGTCTTTGCAGCCACGCGGCTCTCGGACGGCGCCCCGGTGAGCGGCGGGGCCGGCGGCGGGCACAGGAGGAGGGGGCGGAGGAGGAGGGGGAGGAGGAGGAGAAGGAGGAAGGAAAGGAGGAGGAGGAGGAGGGGTAGGAGGGGAAGAAGGAGGAGGAGGAGGTGGAGGAGAAGGGAAGGAGGGGGAGGATGCGGCTGGGCAGGGCAGGTGGCGAGCTCAGCCCGCTGCTGCTCTTGGCTTGCAGGTGGCCATCAAAAGGGTGCCAAGGAACCGCGTCCAGCACTGGGGCGAGCTGGTGAGTGAGCGGGGCCAGCGGCAGAAGCTGGGCGGGGATGAGCCGAGGCCCGGCAGGCTGGAAGCCACCAGGACACCTCGAGGGAGAGCAGGCGTGGGGCCAGCGCAAGGCGCAGAGCATCCCGGGCCGGGTGAGGGGTTCCCGACCAGCACGGCATCAGCCCCACTGACGGCATCGCGCTCCTCCTGCAGCCCGACGGCACCAGCGCACCCCTGGAGGTCGTGCTGCTGGCCAAGGTGTCCACTGGCTTCCCCGGTGTCGTCCAGCCGCTGCAGTGGAAGGAGCTCCCCAGTGACGTCTTGATGGTGCTGGAACGCCCGGAGAGCTGCCAGGACCTGCACCATTTCATTCAGGAACGGGGGTTCCTGTCTGAGGAGTTGGCGCGGGAGCTGTTCCGCCAGGTGCTGGAGGCCGTGCGGCACTGCACCAGCTGCGGGGTCCTGCACAGAGACATCAAACCAGAGAACATCCTGGTTGACCTGGCCACCGGGCAGGCCAAACTGATTGACTTTGGCTGCGGCACCTACCTGCAAGACACAGCCTACACTCGTTTTGCAGGTGAGCCCACGCAGGGCTGTGCTCTCAGTCCCGTCATCTCATGGCCCAACACCTCACAGCCCAAGCTGGGTGTGGCAGCGGGGATTCTCCCTTTTGCTGCTCTTCATGGCACTGAGATTTCAGCTGAGTTGCTTTTGAGCAGGGCTGGGTGGGGAGCCAGCTTCCAGCCCTGCTGGCAGCCTTTGCCCACCACTCTGCCCAGGACTGGGGCTGGGGCTGGGGCAGCCAGCCTGACAAAACACCCGTGGGTGGGGGTAGCAGAGAGCGGGGCCGGAACCTGTGTCCCAGCCGGTTTGGTGTGCAGGTGACAAAGGGCTTGGACTGCTCCACTCACCTGGTTTGGTTTGGATTCATAATGTTTTTGGGGCAGTGCAGGCAGGGAGGATGAGGGCATGGTTTTCCCAAGCAATGAGTGGGTTTGTTCCCGTCATGGTCGGGCCTTGACAGGACTTCTGCTGCCCTCTTCCAGCACCAGTGGCTTCTTTTCCATCCCCGAGTCTGTACACAAGTCCCAGGTGCTGGCGAGAGGGCAGCGGTCACCCCGTGTGCCACTGGGGCAGCCCCCACACACCCAGGGATGCTGGGGCCAGGCTCAGGGAGCAGCAGCGTCCCCCTGATGAACCCCATCTGTATTCCATAGGAACACGGTCATACAGCCCACCAGAATGGACCCAATTTGGCTGGTACTACAGCAAGCCAGCTACCATCTGGTCCCTGGGCATCCTGCTGCACCAGATGGTCTGCGGGGACCACCCTTTCAGGAGGAGCCAGAACATCAGCTGGGACCATCAACTCTCGCTGCCACAACGGCTCTCTCAAGGTGGATCCTCATCTCTGGCCACGGGGGCAATACCAGTGCTGGGAGACAGCAGCAGCTCGTCAGCATCCCGCTCTGGCAGCTGCTGAGGAGGTGGCACATGTCCTGCTCTCCTGCTCTCCTCCAAAACAGGGAATTGATGGGGACGTTTAGGCCCAGCTCTGAGCACATCCAGCATGGCCTGGGCACGGGAATAGTGGGGCAAAGCCAACAGGAGCCTTCTCCAGCTGACCGGCGGTTTCTGGTTTCTCTGCCCAGAGTGCCAAGATCTGATCAGGCGGTGTTTATCCATGCTGGACTTGGACAGGCCCTCTTTAGAAGAGCTGTTCTGTGATCCCTGGCTGCAGGATATTGATCTGCCCTAGAAGAAGGGAGAGAGCCACAGGCACGCTTTGATGCAAGGCCCTGGTAAGTTACAGCTCCACACATGCCTTGGCAATGGGAAGCAAAGGAACCCAGACATTTTGTCCTGCCTGTGTCACTGCCCAGGGGTCATCAGATGGGAACACGCAGCCCTTGTGCTGGAGCTCAGCTGCTCTGCCTAGCACTGGTGGCCACCATCCGAGCTGGTTTTGCTTGTCCTGGTTCCCTGACAGCTGGGGCCCTGGGCAGAACCCTGACAGCCTGGGCTCACCCCAGGGAAGGAGAAGGAGCCCCTGGAGAAGCTGTACCAGGTGGGGCTGCTGCTGCTGGGGACACGGAGGATGACATCAAGGATGACAACCTCTTCCTCCACCTGGTCACCGGCAGCTGAGGATGATGGACTTTGATTCTGGCACCTTCTCCAAAGCCAGGCTGCACAGGGAATGTGCAGGTGAGTCCACACGCAGGGGGATGCTCCCAGATTTGGGCATTGCACAGCCTGGCCAGGAACCAAAGGTTCCCCCCTTTGCTGGGGCGGATGCAGCTGATCCTTCAGTCGGCTGCCAGGCTGCTTTTGGCAGGGCTGGGGGGATGGGCTGGGGTGCTGATGAAATGGGAGTGGGCTCCTGGCCCTGCCAACAGCCCCAGCACCCACCGTGCCCCGGGCTGGGGCTGGGGCAGCCAGCCCGACACAAACAAACCCCCATGGTGGGAGCAGAGGTGGGACTCCAGAACCTGTGCAGGGGCTGCTTTGCTTTGCAGGCAAGGAAGGGCTTGGGCTGCTCCACTGCCCCTGTTTGCTTGGGATCACCGTTATTTTGGGGGGCAGTGCAGGGGGGAAGGGAGCAAGCCTGGGCTTCCCTCACCTCTGGGTGGGTTTTTCCCTGGCATGCAGGGGTTGGGCCTTCCTCAAGCCCCTGACAGAGATAAGATTTTTGACCTTTTTTCTTGTTCCCCTTTTTGTCTGTAATCTATTTTCAATCATTTGTTGTGTGTTTTTCTAGAGGAAGCTTTCCAGGTGGGGTCCAGTCTGGATGGGGAAGTGCTTGGGAGCAGCTGTGGCGTGGATGGGCCGTGCCCTTGGAGAAGGCTGAGGACATCGTTTGGGACCAGCTTTTCTTCCAGCGTGATGTGGGTCTTGTCTGCTTGGCATGGTGGGATCAGAGCTTTGGGGAGATGGCAGCGAGCACAGGAGCATCCTGCTCTGGGCAGCTGCTGAGGGCTGGATGTGCCGTGGCTGGCTGCAGGCTGGGCACATGTCCTGCCCTCCTGCTCTGCTCCCAAAGGCAGCAGGGATGGGCAGCTCTGGGCACAGCTCTGGGCACGGCCAGCATGGCCTGGGCACCGCGGGCGGCTGGGACAAGGGGACAGGAGCCTTCAGCTGACGGGCGCTTTTTGGTTTCTCTCCTTGCAGCCGGGCTCTGCAGGTGCTGAGGCTGCTCTGGGCTCTGCCAGGGCTCTGCTGGAGCTCAGCACCGGGCCGCAATCAGCCAAAGAAGAAATGGGGTGACCTGCAGCACAGACCTGCTGGAGCATTTCAGCAACACAGCTCAAGTGTGCAGAGTGTACACCTCCAAGGGCAAACATGACACCACCCAAAAATTAAACTTGTTCAATAACTTCTGAAATGAAATCAATCTGGGATGACCCCAAATGACATTTTGCAGCTTGCTCAAGCTGTAGCTCAGCCCTTCTCTGATCTGTTCTCTCCCCCACCTGCCTTTTACTTCCCAACTGCTCCCTCTTGTCCCCCAGTGAGTTCCCAGCCCATGGCAGTCTCCATCACACTGTCGCCTTCCTTGGTGCCCCTCACCATGAGGAAGGCCGAGCCCCAGGCTTAGGGACTCATCCTGTCACTGGCTGAGGAGCAGCAATGTCTCAGAGCTCCAGTGGGATTTTAGTGTCATTCAGAGCTGCTCTCCAGCCCTCAGCTCTCCTCACTGCTGAGTTCCCACTCCCTTTTCCTCGTCCTTGCAGGAGGATGAGCTCAGTGAATCCCCTTGAGCCTCCCCACTCTTCCCAGCCCACGCACCCACCTCAGTTATGCTGAAGCTGCAGCTTCTCTGTCTCCTGTGGCACACCAGTCCAGTCCCCTGTGCGGGGAGCCCCAGCCCCAGAGCACAGCACTCAGCAGTGCACTCCGGGCTGGAGCAGCTCCCTGCCAGCCCCAGCCCAGGGACCCCTCCAGCCCCGGGGCTTGGGGCACCGTCAGCACCCGCTGCTCCAGCCACCGCTTCTGCTGGCCCTGACAGCAACACCCAAAGTGGGGCTGATCCCGAGGGAGCAGCAGCAGGGCCTGGATCTGATCCCTGACTCCTGGGCAGGGCTGGACAAATGACCCCCAGCAGCAGCAGCAGCAGCACGTGGAGCTGACTTTCAGCACAGCCCCTGCCACTCTTGCCTCCCGTGTGCAGCGGTGTCACAGCAGCCTGAGGCACCTGGGAGCCCCCAGGGCCAGCAGGGACTTGAGATGGCAGCCCTGGGCTCCTGGAGCTTGTGCAAGGAGCGCAGCTGGGGACTCCCTGTCCATGGGGAGCTTCCAGATGGAAAAGGCTGCTGTGCCCAGGCAGCTCCAAGGGCAGAGAAAGGAGGGTCTCGACCACGGGATCTGTGCCAGTCCCACAGTCCTGGGCAGCAGCCACCGAGCCCTGGGGGAGCAGAGGGCACAGCAAGAGGGACAAAAGCAGGCAAGGTCAGAGACTGGAGAGAGCCAGACCCGGCAGCAGGAACAGCTGCTCCATTGCACTCTTGGAGAAAGCTCTTGGCTGGTTCAAAGCGCTGAAAGGCGTGCAGGGCAGAGAGGAGGCCACACCAAACACTGCTCCTGTTTCCACAGCCTCCCCTCTCCGTGTCCGAGGAGGAATTGGATGGACTGTGCTCTTCTCTCCGAGTGTCTCGTTCAGCACGAGCGGCTGAGCACCAGGAGCTGAAGGAGCTGAAGCCTCAGGCCTCAAGAGCTGGGCCTGAGGAGATTTTGTGAGCAAATGAATGCTGCTAGCATGGACCTGGCTGAATGCAGCAGATGGAATCATGGAATCACAGAATCCTTTCTGTTGGAAAAGACCTCTGAGCTCATCCAGTCCAGCCGGTCACCCAGCAGTGTCGAGCCCAGCACTAAACCACGTCCCTGAAGTGCCAAGGCCTGGACAACAGCCCTGAGTGAGGCCCTGAGCCAAAGGTGGCCTCTGGATGAACCTTCCAACCAAAGGTTATCTTTGTATCTGCTCACTAATGAAATATGCATGGTCATTAGCGCTGTGATAGATGTATCCACTCGTTAGTGAAACATGGATTGACCTTTCTGTGTTTAGAAGCCAGACAAGGCCATGAAATCTGACATCTGGCCTTGTCTGGGGCTGAATGGTCAAAGTCACCTCCCTTGGTTCCTCTTGGGCCCTGGCCAGGCTTTGGGAGGAACCCAGGAGGAGGATGAAACCAGATGTTCCCGCACCAGCAGCGCTGTCAGTTTGTTCATTCAGCGCTGTCAGAGCTGGGCCCTCTCCCAGCGAGGCTGGAGCCTCACCTGTGGCTGGAGGCACCTGCAGGAATTCCCAGTGTCCAGGAGTGGCTCTGCAGCCCTTGGCTGTGACAGCTTCCCCAGCTGCTGTGTGGATCTGGGGCATGGTAAAGCCTGAGGATAACTGGGGCTGGATCTTTCTTAATCACTGCTGCAATCTCTGGTGCTGATGGCTGGGTGCATTGCTGAGCTGCTCCTTTTGTGATTCTTTGCTGCTTTGAGCTACAGTCAATGACACTGAGTCCTTCAGTTGGTGTCTGTGTCTTTGGTGCTGACCCTGCCCACTGGGGAAACAAAACTGGCACAGTCTGGCCAGATCACAACAAAATGTCATTTTTTAAATGTAAATGTGAGGAATCAGTCCCATCAGAAATTCCCAGATGGGAAGCCCTTCCCTGGAGTTCCCTGCCTCTGGAGTGGGCTGAGGTCAGAGCACCCTGTGAGTAGTGGGGCACTCGGTTAATAGAGGCTGAACCCCTGGATGTCTTCAAATGCATCCCAAAATTGCATATGGAAGAAGGAAAAGAACTTGTGGGTTTGGGAAGATGAGGGAGAATTTTCTTAATGGCACATTGGAAACAGCACCAACAGAAGGAAGAATTGGTTTTGGAATGCTCCCACATGGAGGGACAGAGGAAGGTTTAAATCTTGAGCTCAGGTTCATTTGTGCAAGTGAAATATAACATTATTATTATTGTCATTAATAACAGTTATATAAAAATATAACATGATTATACATTTTTCAGATAGAATTAAAAATTGATACTGTGAAATAAGGCTGACAATGCCAATATGTCAGCTTTGGCTGCTCAGTGTAACACTAAATACCCTACAGAAAAGGACTGGCCAAGACCCAAATGTCACAATTGAACTTTGTGAATTGTGTATCATGAATAAAGGAGGAAGGGATGATGTGGAAACCCAGGACACCGGGAGTATTTCTCTGTCTGCCCTGTGTTAAGTATTTGTTCTCTATCTATTGATATGATTGATAACATCTTCCACTTACTACCATACTGTAAAATAAGCAATTAAGGCTCGATCAGGATTTCAGTTTCTTCCCAGAAGTTACAGTGATTTTATTTTTCACAAGCCCATAAGATTTCAGGCGAGCTATGTTCAGTGTCCTAAAGAATTCTTTTCTCCAAGGGCTATCCTTGAGGTCCAGTATTTTTCTGGCTCCCATTAAAAAATACCAGAAGCCTTCTACCATGTTATTTACCTTCTTGCTTTCCACAGAGCAGTGACATTGCAGTAGGAAAGCCAGCACCAGCTGTATTCATGCTTTAAAATCTTTAGGAATTAATTGCATTTATATAAGTGCCAAGAAATTTTATTCTTAAGACTGTATTTTACTACCCTTTCAGCTGGAGCCAATCTTTGCACACCGCATGCACACACACAAGCCAAAACCCAGAAATGACTGTACTCAGCAACACGGCTACAAACCTCATCGGGAAAATCAAGTACATTATAAACATTAATTAATTTCAGCCACATGCCCTCCTCAGTGAAGTGGGTAATTACTACCCCCATTTAGCACAAGTGGGAAAACTAAAGGAGAATGATTTGCCCAGGTCAAACAAGGTGTATGGCACAGAACAGAGCGCCCATAACCCTAGCCAGCAGCCATCCTTTTCATCCTATAACCCTCCTAACTAAATTCTTTCAGTCCAGTAGGCAAATTACCAGAGGTCAATATGATGAAAGCAAGGCTACAGTTTCTTCCTCAAATATAACTAATATGTCCATCTCCTCACTTGCCTACTTTAAGTATTCTCATGAATATTCACAGCAGAGTTTCCCCCTCAGAATGCTCTGGAGAAAGAAAAAAAGAGGAACAACCTACTGAAAAAAATCTATATCTAATGACCTACTGCAACTTGGAGTCATGTATTGGCTGTAAGGTGATTAACTGTGTATGCACAGCCTAAAAGGCAAAAACCAAAGTTTGTGGACTGGGTCCAAAGAGAGCAACCAGGTTCTGATGATAAAGAGAGATCTGCCTGCAGTAAGGAGGTTTGAACTGGCAACCTGACAGAAGCTTAAGAGATTCACCTAATTTACATATATATTCGGATTTTTTGCTTTTCAGGGGGGCAGAGGGACGGACAGGGTACATCATAAATAAGCCCAGTTTCCTTACCACAGCAAGAGAAGCACTTTGTTAGCTGATTTCATCAGCAGTATAAACCTGCACCTAATTGTTTCTCTCTGCACCCTGGGCTTAAAGGAAATAAGTTAGCTGATGGGTTAATTCAGGAGAATTAACTCCCATAAACACAAAGAACAGTTGGGTTGGAAGGGACTTTAAGGATCACCTGGTTTCATACCATGCTTGCCACCCTGTTCCCTTCACAGTCTCAACTTCCCTTCAGCCCGTCTCAACTCCTTCATGGGTTAAAGTGGAGGGCACTAAAATTTTTTATAGGGCTGGGTGGAATAAAAAAAGCCCACAGTGCTCTCCAGAATCACTAGAAGAAGTCAGAGCCTGCTGTGCTGACTCTGCCACCAAGCTTTTTCCATCAGCCTCAGGAGCCCCACCTCACATCCTTTTATCACTACTTTCCATTTCCTTACCTCAGCAATTGTGTCAGATGAGACCAAGGGATGTGGTGGTCACACTATCTCAGCTCATCAGTCCACCACTAATGCCTTCCTGTGTAAAGACATCCCTTGGTTACATAATATATCCTTGACACCATTTCTGTTTACATTAAATTAAAATTAATCAGCCAGGCACTTGCCACAGCAATCCATGTAACTCAGCTTGGCAGCTTGATATTATCAGTGGCTCAGTAACATTAGCTTTGTAGGGTTAGGATCTCCTGGGGACTCCTTCCACGAGAGGACTGCAGGTGGTGTAGTCATAAAACATTATGCTCCCTCCCAAGCATCTGTATGACAGCCTCTTCCAAGGACAGCAGAGAAAACTGCAACGGCAGCTCAAACCTGCGTTATTAGCCTGGGCATCACAGGTACACAAGTCCTTAAGCTATCAACTCACCCTCCAGCAAGAAATGCTACCGTTCATTAACCCTTTCAGTTGGTGTCCCAGTGCAGGTCTGCCTACTGTCAGACATCAGACTGAGTCACATCAGGGAGGCTTTAATCAAGTTGGCCTTTTCCTTACTTATTCTGCCCCCAAGATGTTCAATTCTTCAGACTTTTGATGCAAATTATTCCCAGGTGTTTACTAGCATTTCAGTTCCTAACTACTGTAGGAGCAACCCTGCTTTGCTCTTGTCAGATCAGTTGCCCACGCTGAGCTGCTGGGTGTCAGCTGGCAAGGGCAGACCACAACATCTTCTGGTGACCTGCTTATTTACTAGAAATAAATATCTGCAAACATCCCTGAACCCATGCCAGAGGATTCGGATAAACCATTTTGGGACAAAAGTAAACAAAAAAGACACCAGTGCATGAAAAGAAATTCTTTAGAAACTAAGCTTTCTGTCTCTGCTGCTGTCTTATAGATTGGCATGGTCATTTCAAAGCCTGTTAAGGATAGCATCAGAACAGTCAGGACAAACAGTGACAGTCTTTGCACCCAGACAAGCAGATTGTCCCAGTCAGAGGAAAGGTTGCCTAAAGGTACAGCTTCTGCCAGAAGAGAGAGCAGCTGTTGCACTGGAAACAGAATCAACTTCAGCATTAGATTACAACCAATGTGACAGGGTTTTGTTTTCCCTTTACATTCTCTGTTAGCCAAAGAACATTGCTGTGCTTAGGTTTCATCCCATCTAAAGGCAGGCTATTAACCAGGATGGTTTCCCAGGAAAAGGACAAAACACAAATACAAACAAACAAATACTTTTTTTTCAAAAAAAAAAAAAACATTTTTCCTACTACTAGTTTCAGTGCAGTGAATAACCCAAGCCAACCTATACATTAATAATTTTCCTAGAGACAGATATGCTTCACTCTTGACCTGCAATTGCTAACTTGTCTAGACACTTGTGCACATGTGTACATGCATGCAAAAACATTTATATAAATCTATACTTGTGTGTGAAAAAAGACTTGTTAAATCAATGCAAACCCCACTGACATTCCTCCTTTCCATGTTCATGGAAAAAAAAAAAAAATTTCCCATCTGAAACTATTCATTTCCCTGCCAGCACTGCAGTGATAATTTTTTTGTAGTTTTAAAGATAAAACTTTTTTGTTTTTCTGGTGTGGAGAGATTTAGAACAATTTGTCGAAACCTTAATTAACTTGAGAAACCATGGGAGTTGCCAGACAAAAACTGTTCTTGTTAGAAAAAGCCAGGAAAATATGAATACTTTCTTCCAGCTTGGCAGTCTGCTGCTTCATTCTTTAATTAGTCATATTGCAGAAGGTTGGATTACTCATGGAATTACCTAAAAGGTGTCATAAAAAAGATTTGCAATTTTACTACTGAAGTTACACATAGGTTCTAAAATTTGAAGAACCTGACATTCATATCCATATATTATGATGCTGAGGAAAACTCGAGACAATACCTGCTACCTTTAAAAGGCTCCTATACCTGAAAAAGGAGGAAAAAAGATTGTTAATTTATGCCAAACCTAGCCAAAGAAGAAGGATGTTGAAAGAGAATTTTCAGTAAGATCTGAAGATGAGAGAAAAGGGCCAAACTCTGTGCTTATGAAGAACAAGCGGTTCACAGTCATTATTAGGCAGCAAAAAAATCCAGGGATTTCACAAAGATCTGATTGAATCTCATTCAGTAGAAGTGCAGTGTTTTCACTGCTGCCTTTGCCACTCTGAGTACACAGGTGGCTACAGGGGAACAGGCTGAGGCTGCACTCTGACCTGAGATCTGTTTAAAATCTTCCCCAGTTTTGTTATTGTTCCAACTGGACCCAGCCAGCGTGTTAACTGTGCTACTGAAATAAGGGTTTAGAGAAACAGAATCAAATCAAGCATGGGATATAAATCACTCTGCTTAAAAGCAAATGCTTTTATTCTCACTGTTAAGAGTCCTAGATCAATTTAGCAGATCTTTCAGACCCCCAGCAGGAATGGGCACAGCCACTTTTTGTGTGGTTTCATCG
Source organism: Anomalospiza imberbis (assembly GCF_031753505.1). Lineage (NCBI taxonomy): Eukaryota > Metazoa > Chordata > Aves > Passeriformes > Viduidae > Anomalospiza > Anomalospiza imberbis. The sequence continues at coordinate 154,411 of NW_027100171.1, forward strand.
TAACACGCACAGGATTTCAGTAGATCATCCGTAAACCTGAGCTGCCGAGAAAGAACCAAATGTGTCAATGCACAGTGCAGTGCCCAGGAAAGGTCAAAACGAGGGACCAAAGGCAGTGTGGACCATCAGCCATCATGAACCATGCTGAGAACACTTTTTTTGCTTCTAGAGTACCTGCACCAGGTTGGTCTTTCTTAGCCACAATAAGAAGAGATCAGAGGGATGAACATTAAAGTGCCCCCTTCTTTAGGAGTTCCAGCATTCTCTCAAGTATTTTCCTACAGCAATTATCAAGACAGCATCCTCTGCTGTCATGTTTTATTATGGCTCTAAATCTGCATTCCAAAACCAAACTGCTAGTACCAACAAGATCTCTGTGTGAGTGGCTGTGGGGGTGTGAGAGTTAAGGAATGGCAACAGAATCACCCGAAAAGAAAAGCTTTCCATTCTGCAGTCCCAACCTACCCACCACTGACTGTACCTGTTAAAAGCAATAGAAACCAGTAAACTCAGTACCAGCAGGCCACACTCCTGTAAAATATTAAAATAGCAGTGCTGCAAGTACTACAGACTAGAAGAGGATGTGAAACTGCCAGCAAACTGCATTTAAGCTGGAAGAGAAGAGACTTGTGTTTGTCCTTATTACTGTGAGGGAGAAAAAAATAACATATTCAATGTAGCACATCCAAAGCAACTCCATTTTATCATCTCAGGCTTCATCTTTGCAGCCAAAGAAAGGTTTCTGCTGATTGATTGAAAGCATTACCTAGAGTTTGTGCTATACTTTATTTATTTCTTTGCAAGGAAGGAGTCTCAGCACTCATTAGGTCTTTATTCCATTGACCCGTCTTATCAAGGCTTTTGAAGTGCTATAAAACAGGCTAATCAGGTGAGCAACATTTATATTCATGGTTAGAGTGGCTACAAATGAATTGATCAGGTCCAAGGAAGCTTTCAATGGACGAGGTTTGAGGTTTTGCAGCCCAATACTCAGAGATGCTGAGGCTCTTCTAAACGTTACCTTAGGGATAATAACTGGGAACCTCCCTGTGTGAAAATGAACTGCTCAGCAAGTTTGGTTTTCCCCAGAGAGGGTGGCAAACTTTGAAGAGCATGATTCCAGTATCATGGAACTGGTACATCTCTAACCCACAGATGGGAGGAGCAAACTTGTGTTTACAATAGTGACAGGAGAGTCACTACAGCCACTGGGCACACCTGCAAGGACAAGGGTGACCAGCTTCAGACACGTTGTGGTATTTAGAAACATGTCCCTAAGAACACAGTGCAACTGCAAGAGCAGGAAAGAGCAAAGGCACCGTGCATGTCCAGCTGCCAGCTGGGATGGAACACGTCCAAAAAGGCATGGCAGTACTTCACTTGGTGTTTCCTTCCAGTACCCTGCAGTGTAAGGACAGCCAGCAGATTTTTTTAATTTTTATTTACAAAATAACAGCATCATTTTTTCATCCAATGCTGAACCAAGCCATCTTGTGCTGTGCTTCAGGAACTGTTACCTTTCAGATCAGATGTGAAGCCAAGCCAATTCCCTAATCCCAAGAAGCATTAAAGATCACTCCTACTGCATTTTTTCATTAATGTTAATCCTGATGCCCTGGCCATATTCCAATAGAGATAATTGCTATTTACCTCTGCAAATTCCTCCCTTTGTTTCAACAGGGCCTAAGCAGACAAAAATCATCCCTATGTAACAGCACCAGCATGTTTATTCTGTTCTTCCCCCAGGTTCTCTGCTTGCTGTATTGGGAACACGGTGCACTCCTGTCTCTTTTAGCAGCAGCATTACCCTGTGTCATTTCAGCAGGGGATGGTGCAATGCCACATGCAGAGTGGAACGAGGGCTTTTGTCAACACTAGACTGAATATCCTCCAGGTGCTAAGAATTTCCTGAGTAAGCTGAAGCAAACACACATTAGTCAATGTTAAGTTAGAATCTCCCCAAGCACAAGAAGGAAAAAAACCCAAGCCTGAGACCAATGTGACTTTTACCAGAGAGAGTACAGAAGACAAATCCTTGGTGAGGAGTGAGTGGCACTTGAGTGTGCAGACACCACACTGCACCATCCAGGACTCTGGCACCCAACCCCAGCTTCAAGGTTCAGGGAGATGGTACACTTGCATCTTCCCTCCTTCAGCCTCATTTTTAATTGCAATTATTTTATGTACAGGAAGGTTGTTATTCACTAAGGCGGAATTCACCTCTTGGAATTAAGCTAAACTTCAGGAATGAAACCTGGTCATGTGGACATGACCAGGAAAATGGTGAGGCACTCCTAGAGGGAAAGGTCTTTACAGAAACATTCAAGACATTTCCTGGCTCATCCTTTGCAAGTTGCATCACCTCCTAGCAGGAGCTCAGGCACTAGTTTTTACAGTACAGACGTTTTTTCTTCCCTAACTTTTAACACAGAAGAGGTGTTTTACTTTAAAAAGGTATTTGTCCAGAGCAAGTGTAGCAGAGATTAATCTCTCCATTCTTCAGAGCTGGCAGCACAGTCCCTCCCACAAAACATGAGAGATGTGGGAACTATTTAAAGGAATGCTCAGCCAGCTGCATGCAGCACACTGCATGAAACAATATTCCTGTCATTAAATACACCCCATGGAACATCCTTTCCTTGACATTACTGTTTAATGGCACAAGGTGATAGCCATCAAGTTACTGTATGAAATCCCAAAATATTCAAAACAGAGGGAAGGGACAAGGGGGTAAACCTATTAACTGTGACCTGTTAATGGGGCATTGGCTTCTGCTCAGGTTCCAATAATCCATGGGCACAGGGGGTTCACTTTTTACCCCTTTAAGCTGGCACAGGTCAGAGAGACCATGCCCTCCTTCGTGGGTCACCAGGCTGCAGGTGCCAAATACTTCTTATTTTCTGGGCAAGCAGCAGGTCTCGAATCTGCACATGGCATACTCAAGACTGCTCAATGCATAATAAAGTACCTTCTTTTTGCAACCTCATCTCTCCCTTAGGCAAAGCATGGACAATTTTAAGGAGCAATTTTCAGATTTTTTCTCTCACTGCTGAGCTAGCACAGCCAATATATCATCACTCCCATTTTCCTCCTTCCATCATGGCTTGTCAGTCACAATTAGAACCATTGCTCAGCTCCTGGATTGCTGCTTATGAACAAAGGCAACTTTGAAAAACAAAAAAAAGTCATCTTCAAACCATCTGATCTCTTCTTTCATCCCTAGCCAACAGCAAACAACACTAAAACACAACAAATCCAGATGTTCATGCATTCAACAGAAATGATCAGAACATGTCACTGTCCCAATCCAAGTATTCAAAATGCAACAATCAAAATGAGGTATTAACAAGGGACAAAAGGATTTAGAGAGTACCCAGTGGTGTTCCTATCATTACCCAGAAATTATTTTTACAGTTATTGTGCTTTTTGAAAGTTTTCTAACAGATCATTAATTTGACACAGAGTAGAAACTTCCCAAAAACAGTCCTAGTTTTTGAGCGGCACTAATCCAGCTGTACAATTTGTCAAAATTTTTTCCAAACTTATGAAAACAAATTCTTTACTATATTCCAGAAGATGAAAAACACTCTGCAGATGGAATGCTGGATATAATTCAGTCAGTAAAGACAGTCATGTTCATCAGGAATCAAAAGTATTAAATGAGGTTCAGCTTTGCACAGGATGTGCAGAAAAACATCACCTGCCTCATGGGAATTGTGTAGCTGATGCTCCACCCAAAAACACTTATAATTTGAACACAACATGACAACTTGCTTTTCATCACTTCCCACGAGCCTTCTGGCTGATGAGACTCTCCAGGATTTTCAGCAGAGACTGATGGCAATACCTGGCCATGGCTTAAGGTTGGCATTGGAGAGACACGTTGTAGTTTAACTTCTGTTTTAGAAAGAACATCCAAAGCTGGACTAGAGCTACTAGAACCTAACTTCTTAAACCAAAGCTCGACTCATGGTGCACACACTGTGTCTGTGTTTCCACAGCAGGGACATTAATTTCAGCAGTTGGTTCTGGTGGATGTTGGGTATAAGGTCACAATTCAAGATTCAGCCCATAGGTTGCTGTTCTCCTTCCCCTTCATCCTCATCAAAACTAGTTCATCCAGGTCTTAGACATGGTCTCCCAGTTCAGAGAAAAATTTAGGAAAGAAACTGTCAGGAAAAGATATTCCTCCTATCCCAACAAACTGGTACTAACACCTGAGGGATATAAAACCCATGACCACACATTAGTGATAACCAGCACATCTACAAATTCAAGATTGCAAATATTTACTATCTCATTTCAAAATAAGGAGAGCACCCAAACAATGCCAAGGGAAAAGGGAAAGGAAACCCTTCCACAAGCTCCCTGAGAGCAATTGGTGTCACAAGGACTAAAATGTTGGGAAAACTTCTGTGTTGATGGGAAAACAACATCAGAGGTCAGAGATGCTCTGTATGCATGTCACTACCTGCAGCACCATTTCACTGCAGCTGACATGTCTAGAGAAAGGATTTCCAGCTGCCAATGTTTACTGAGCTGAAAAAGGTCAAAGAAATAGAAGTGACCTTTTCATGTGGGCCTGTTGGGTAAACATGAGGCATTGCTAGGCTTGAAAATGGATTAAAGGGGGCAGAAGGGGAGAAAAGCTCTTGAAAGAGCCTCCATGGATAACATCCAGCAGTGCTTCCCTGCTCCATCTAGTGAGATCTCAGCAGTCATATGGGCTTCACTTTGTTGCATTTTCAGAGTAGGGACTTTTGGCCAAGTGTCCCATCTGACAGCATATAAAGACTGGAAAGCTCTCCTGCTCAGTCACCTAGGAAGGCAGACCCAAATGAGGCTGCACGTGCACCCTGTGCTTTACTGCTATCACCACTTGAGAGACACAGAAACAATTGCATGAAACCTTGATTTCCCCATGGTCCTTCATTTGGGGAAAAGGCAGCACTTTGTCTCTTTAGGCCAGGGACAGAAGCTGCCTTAGCTTTGCACAGCCAGGATTTCAGCAGTGATCTCCTCTCACACCCCAGCTCTTCAGCAGTAAGAGCTAGCCAGGCCCTCGCTCTCACTTCAACACACAGCACCACCTTATCTCTTCTGTCAGTGCTACTAAGACCTCTTTAAAAAGTGTCAATAGAACAGGATTGCAAAGATCTCTATTTACCAGACACACTGAACATGCATGATCCAACATCAGCATGCTGCTTCAGCAGCATGCACAGGAAACACTGAGCAACTCCAAAAAGCTCAAATTACATGAAGGCAAGCTTAGTCCAACCCTCAGTATTTTTTAAAAAAATCTCAGACCAAGAGCTGACATCCAGTGTTCAAGAAGCAAGTATTCACAATGTTAAAGACTGCATGCAGGATGAGAGCAACTGCAGGGCTTTGTCCTCCTTTGGAGATCCTGACAGCAGTGAGATACTGGGGAAAAGCACAGCACCAGGACAGCCTGGCTTTTGGATACAAGACAGTGTTCCTCTGTGGCTTCAGATCAAGTCTCACTGCTTCCAGACTGTGGAGGACATGCACAGAGTAGAACTAAGGTCCTTACAGAAACCCAGGAACAGCAATAACTCCTGTGAAGGGGCAGGTTCAGCGCTGAGCAAACACAAACCCTGCACTTTTGAAACCACAGTGAAATTTGTAGAAGTACAACTACTCAACTTGCTCTGGTCATATCAGCACAAAGCTGCTCTTGTGAAGTCATGAATAAAAATGGACAGCAGCCAACAACATGAAAGCTTCATAATTCCTTGGTTTTTAATATAGCAAAGCATTGTCTCAAAAAGCATATTTGTCCTAACTGTAGCATTCTTCTATATCACGTTGAAATTCAACATTTTGGTGACTTAAAAGCCTGCTGAGGCAAGTGACTATCACCATGTGAAATGGACATGAAAAGAAACAAGCAGGAAAAGAAATACAGCCTGACCAGTAACACATTTAGAACAGTCCTGCCATTTGAAGAGAACGTGTCATTTCACAAGACAGAGCAGTATTTCCCTTTGTGTGCATTCTTTTTTGTATTTTACTTTTTTCCTAGAACATTCAAGTGCATCTTTAATGTATTATTCAAACAGAAGCCATGATTAATTAATCAAAACTCCGTTGTATAGGGAGAAGAAAACTGGGCTCTTGTGCAACACCCGGCCAGATGCTCCACCTTAAAGGGAATCATAAGGGAGGATGTGTCAGCAAAAGTGCTTAATTATGCAGTAAAAAACAATGGAATTTCAGAGACAGCTTTTAGGGTTTTCGCAGCATCTCTTTTCAGTGTTTCTCTTCGCCATATATAAACCATGTGCCCCTTTGCATATCCCATCTACCAGAGACACTGCAAAGAGTCTTGATCCAATCTCACGGAAACCGGCTCACACGGAACCACGAGCAGCTGGATTCAAAACTGACCAATGTCTCTAAATTATGCTGCTTTAAATGACAAGTGTCCCTGGTGAGAAGCTCAGTACTTCTTAGGTAAGGAAGATGGTCTGTGTAACAAACCAGGAATCAAATCTGGAGTTAAGAAGGCTCTTCTCTGCTTTTGGCTTTGTTGAGCTGTATAAGCCTGCTCAGTTCTTGGTGCTTCTCTTTCTTTTCCCACACTGCATCTTCTTAAAGCTGAGTATTCAGCCCACAAAAAAAAAAAAAAAGGAATTTAGAATTGTTTCAAATGCTTTAAATCATCCTAATATATTATCCTAATCCCATCTAGGACGGGTTTGAGCAGGGCTTTTTCAAGAAGGGAACAAATTTCTTTTCAGGTTTGTCATGGGCAGGAGAGGAATCAAAACCTGCAGTCCCTACAAAGAAAATGTAAACTGAGTATTAAGAGAAAAGTTCCTGACAGCAATAGCAATGATGTGTGAGAACAGGTTCCTGAAATTTTCTATTCTCAGTAGCCCAGACCTTCTGAAGCATAGGCTGGATACATTTCTGTCCCAAATAGTTCAGGTTGAGTTGCTCTGGCCACAGGGAAGAAATCAGCAGTATAAGCTCTCATGATGTCTTCCAGCTCTACTTTTCTACAATTCCACATTTTTTTAATATCAGAAATGTAAAAGTTTCAAATCAGCATATCTTTTTCAAAGGACTGAGCTCTTCACTGTTTCCATTCATCAAAATATTTTTTTTTTTAGTGTTTTGCACAACATAACATTTTTGCCTCTGGTTAATACACCAAATCAGAAGCTACAGGAAAACATCAGCCCAAATAACTGATTTTTTCCCCTGTCATTTAAAGCACAAAGTAAGGTTTTAAGAGATTAAAAATAATGTAACAAAAACATGGAATGAAACAACTATTCACTACTCATCAGTCCTGGAGCTCAAAGACCACCAATTTTGTTTCCAACCAGTGTTATTTCTCTTGAGAATCACTACCTGAAGCCCATAAGAAAGAAAAAAAACCCACCCAAAAAACCATAAAACAACACCAAAAAAAAATACCCCCCAAAAAAACAAAACCAAAACCAAAAAAAGACCAGCTAGATGTACATGGACGGTGCACATGCATACAAAATCTCAAGGCAGAAAATGTGTCATTTTGAAGATTCATATTTACTCACAATTCTTTATTGTCCCCTCAACTCCGTATTTCTTTCCCTATCCTACTGCATCCTTCTCAAGGTCACACTTTTCCACTTTCACAATCACATGCATTATCAAACTGCAATGTCATGACATGGTAAGGATGCAGACAGCAATGGCAGCAGACTCAAGAAGAGTTATCCACGAGGAAGAGTCCACCACAGCAATTCTTCCTCAGCCACACAGTTAAACTTTCTGATTTAACTACCTAAACAGGCAATATGGGTTTTGCTTTTCCCAAGAAAACATATACCAGTATGCAGAACACAACCACCAAAAATTTAATGCCAAATTAATTACTCAAAAATATGCAATATGAGCAAAGACAAGTGCTTGCTGGATACTTCTCCTAGGTGAGAAGTAACTGGCAGATGCACCTGTCCATCCTGAATTTAAAGAAACCACTCTGCTTAGGCCCCTTAGAACAATCAGTCTGTAAAAAAGTGAAGCCAATTACTCGTTGTTTGTTCTTTTTCTGAAAGCTGACAATTGCTAGGGGCAAAGCTCCATGATACACAGGTATCTGAACCCACTCTGCTTCAATTAGCCATTATGTCCAAATGGCCTCAGGTGAAACCAAGGGGCCTGAGGAGGCCCTTGGAAGGCAGGTAGCCCTTCTGCACAACTCTTGAGCTAATTAGCCCTTTCAAGAAACAGGAATAAGTAGTGTAATTTGAGTCCCTTGCTACAAAGGGCACATTCCCTGCAGGTCCCTCTGCCTGGTGCTGCAGCAGGCAGACCTTGAAAGCTGGACAGCTGTGCTTCTGCCAGAGCTGTGTCTATAACATATTGATGCTAGCAAATCCTTCTCAAAAAATTCATTTCCATGCTTACTTCTACTCCTTCTCCATTTTGTTGTTAAAGATTAATTTTTTTCAGACCTATGTCCCTGGGGCTGTGGCTAGTTTCATTTTTAGCACTTACATTCACATGGATGATATAAAATGGGTTGTTAATGGGTATACTATGGTGCAAAATGGGTTTGTTACATCATCTTTCTTTTGATCAGTAATAGTTAATACTAGTTATGACAAAAGCTAACCTACAGGTTTCCCTATCACCTGATTTTTTTTCATCTCACTGAATCAGAAATAACTGGTGAGCAAGTGCCAGCAAGACTGGTCCTTTCATTGGTTGGGAACACTAATGTATCTTAATCCAGCTGGCCTAAACGCTTCCCAAAACATTGTGCACCATTAGCATCAGAGTCCAGACAACCCTCAAACTAATAAGGACAGTCCCAAGAAGCAGCTTGAGCTGATTTTCTTTGCCTAGTCAGTATGTACAGCTCTTTTTACATTTGCTCAACCATTCTGTGAGGTGTATGACCAGAAGGTATCTGTCTCACTCCACTTTGTGAGCAGCTCAGGAAGGAAAAAAAAGAACAACTCACACACTTGTTTTCCCTTTTTCAATAGAGCAGAGCAGTTAAAAAGAATCAGCAATTAGCCATTATAAACCCAAGCCTTGCTTTCCAAAGTTGCACATCAAATGTGGTGATGAAGATGGTCAGAGTAACAAGAAGACAGAGTGGCAATGCTACAGATGCCCTGAGGAATTCAGTCCATGTTTGGCATCCTTTAAGGCAGATGAAAAAAATGAACTCTTGCTTTTTTCTTCACTGGCAATGGAACAAAGCTATTTAATTTTAGAACAAGAATCATCTCTTGTCTTTCTTCTAAGGGCAAGCAAAGGAAGGTTGGAAAGCCACAAATCCACAGGCAAAGCCATGGCTGTGTCACTGCTCATCACCAAGGAGTGGGGACAGGTGACAGGTCTGGAGTTGAATCCACCTCCACCATGCTAGATATATCCCCAGTGTGATGGCACCCTCAGGCTTGCTCCCTTGGCCAACATGATCCTAAAACTGCCAGAACAGGCAGCCAGGGGGGAGCTTTGCTCTGGTGCACCCTTGTCTTACTGCACACCCATCAATCAGTGAGGAATGACTTTGCACTCGAGTTCAGATTCCTGTTGAAACTCCTGCTTTGGACACAAACCCATGTAACTGTCTCCAGATGCAAGGGTCACAGCTGTACAGTCATGCTGCCAGATGTCTACCATGGCCAGTTACCAACCACTGATTGATTCTCTTAATTCAAGTGCCAGATCCCTCCTATTACAGCTCCTCTTCCCCTTGATGCCTTGCATCACAGCCAGCAGACTATCCTTCATCCTGAGGATCTAGGGTGCTCTTTGCCAGCTGCATCCAATCTTGCATCTATTCTTCATCTCCATTGCCACTACCAAATTATACTGTGAGATAGCTCTTCATGCAGATGAAGGCTGAATGTTAATTAACAGTGTTAATATCTGCCAATGTGTTTCCTTATCATCTCCACCAAGCTCTTTTACCAAGACATAATCAGGCTGTTTTACTTCTGTCCTGGTTCTGATCCTCTGTCTGCATCTCTTGTTACCAGCCAGTGCTTCTACATCAGGTAAGTCCAAAATCCCCAACAGAACAAAACCAACACTCTTTCTCAAAAAGATCATGTTTCTCTCTTTGCATGAAATCAATCCAGCTATTTACATCTAAAAGAGTGAAATGTTCTTTTCCTTCTAGAGTGACTTTTTAGCCAGTCCTGGAGGTTAAACCACTATTAAAACCTATTATTTGGATTGTACTGCCCCAATGCACAAACCTTACCTTCTCCCACATTTCCCCCTGCCTGCTCTTTCATTTCTCTAGGCCATGTCCCAAAAACTTAGCTTTCTAACACAATCATATTATTCTTCTCCAACAGCAACTTCCATTTGCTGCCCCATCCCTGTATTTTCCAATCAACATCTCAGCACACAGTTTTCCAGCCTTATCCTCCCCCAGTTTTACTAGGTCTTCCCTCATTCTCCACATTGCCCCACAAAAAGAAAGGCTTCCTACCTGGTTAGAGCACATTTCTACCCCAGTACTGGTTCTTCAGTGGTAGAAAACATTTCAGACCACAGCAGATTTTCTTTCAATTGAGATAGCTCAACATCAGCTTCTCAAAGCTTACCAACAACCAAGGCTCAGCTTCTCTGCTGCAAGAAACTCAGCAGACTACTTAAAGCTTCACAAACTTCTACAAAAGATCCTCAGCTGTCTACACATCCCGCATATCACTTCCTGGTCATTAATCACTCCTTCCACCTGAGAGGGCAGGAAATTGCAGACAGATGGGTCCCTTTCAAGGGCCTCTTGACACCCTGAGAGCTTCCCTCATCTTCCTTCAAATTGCCTTCTTCTGCTTCACCCCATACCCTAAAATCAGTGCTCATCTCCTGTGTTTGTGCCCATCTGTATCTTCTTCAACCTTTATTTTTTTCCTCTTCCTTTCAAAAGTTAATTGTCTAAATCACAAAAACCTTTACTTGGCTGAATGGAGTGATCGCATAATCAATGGATCTGTAAACCCCGTGTTTCTGCTGCTCCTTATCGCCTGTTCACACATTTAAAACAGCAGCAAACATCCACCCTACCTCCTCCCTGAGCGGGGCCACTGCAATCCCGTTATCTGACTCCTACATAAAGCACTCCAGAGCATTCCTTGAGACACCTTCTGCCTCCCAGGTCATGGCTGAAACAGTTCTTTAAACCAGGAATCAAACACTTCTCTTTAAAGCATTTCAGTGCTTGATAGAGAAACATCGTACATCGATTGCAATTAACAGGGAGGAGACATCTCCTTGCTCCACACGAAAACGTTGTCAGCCATTAACACCTTCAGGAGGCTCTGCTTGAGTGGAAATAGTGCACCTTGGGATCTCGGCTATCAATCTGCTCAGCAGGGGAAGGGGTCAGAGTGGTGAAAAAACAGCTATGTGGGCCTTCAAAACAGTTTCTCTTGCAATTCATTCTCCCCTTGAGTTTCTGTTCTAGTTAACAAATGGTGAAGCTGCCACACTTCTGATTTTCCACAGAGCTATTCTCAGTAAAAGCTGTCATGTCAATGTTTCCACGACATACCCCTGGGGGCGGCGGGAGCGGGCTCGCCCGCTCCGACCCCGGGCTCGTCCTGCGGGGCAGCGGCGTCTCCGGTTCCCGAGCCTGCGCAGCCTGCTGGGCGTGCGGCGGCAGTGGGAGCCGCCGGAGCCGGGGCGCTGGCCGCTGTTCCGTCGGGCCCCGGCCCAGCAGGCGGGCAGCCCGCCCCGCTCCGCCCGGCGGGGGCGGTGCCCGCTGCGCGGCTCCGCGGCACGGCTCCGCCGCTCCTTGGGCCGTGCCGGGCTCCCTCGTGTCGGCCCGCGGTGCCGCGGCTCCGCACACCGCGTCTCTCTCTGCGCCCCATCCCTGCCCCGCGCCGGGGGCGGGGGGCGCCGCGCCGGGTCTGCGTTCCGCGCCGGCGCCTGTGTCCGCCGCGGTGCCCTCTGCCAGCGCTGCGGCGGGCGGCACCGCCGAGCTGCCGGCTGCTTCGGCCCCGCTCCCCCGCCTGCCGCGGGGGCTGAGGCTGCGGCGGGGCGCGGGGCTGTTTACCTTGAGCGCGGCTGCTGACGCGGCCGGCGGGAGACCGGTGGGTTCCCGTGGCCGCGGACCCTCCCCGTCGGCTCTGTGGACCCTCCCCGCCTGCCAGGTGACCGTGCGTCCGAGGCACCGCGGGCGGTTTTGGCAGGAGGTCCTGGGTAAGGCTGAGGAGATGTGCGACTCTGCCTCCTCGCAGCGCCTGCAGGATCGCGGAGGAGGCTCCTCTGGCTCTGCTGCTGCTGCGGGGAGCGTGGTGTCAAGTGATGCTGCGCTGCCTCGCAGTCAGGCGGCTGCTGCTGTCCCTGTGGAGCCCACGGGACGGGACACGGCAGGTGATGCGACCTTGCCAGGGGGTCCCAAGGCTTTCCCTGTGCTTAGGGGCGTTACTCACAGCACCCATCAGCCTTTATCGTTTAAGATGGTGAAAGAAAGATACAGACAAGAGAGGTATTCTGTGCCTCACGCTGGGAAACACTCCAAACTGCTATCAGCTCCCCAGCCTGAGCACTGCTTTCTCCCCCAGTAATAACTAGTTCACCAGAGGAAAAGTGGGGGGCTGCTGCCCTGTATCTCCACACCTTCCCCTCTCGTTTGGCAGAGGCGTCAGTGAACCAAGAATTTGCTGATTGTTCAGGGGAGAAAGGAGGGGCTACTTTGATTCCAGAGGCAGGTTTGTCATTGCTGCTATCCAAGCTCTCAGTTGCATCATCAGGAGCACACAGCAGCCTGGAGGGTGGGGAATGCTGGATCTGTACCACTGTGTGCTCATCCTTCACCTTAATGTGGAGCTGCCCCCAAAGTGGCCATGTATCACTTTTACAGTTCTCCTGTTGGCTATATCTTGGAGCAGCTGTTATATGTGGATTTTCATGGTGATCCTGTGGGAAGCAGCCATTTGCCTGCTGTGATATCCTCACAACTAATACTAACTCCTATTTCTCTTTGGTTTTATTAGTTTTTTTTTTATCTATTTGTTTGATTGGTTTGCGTGGGTTTGTTTGTTTGGGTTTTTGTCCATTTTGGTTTGAGCTTTATGTTTGCTTTTTTATGAATGACTGGTGAAGTTGGCATAGCCAAACTCAAGAAAATGTAAACCAGGCTTGACTTTCCAGAAATTATTTTTGGCCGGGTTTAGCTGCATCCTCCAGGCTCAGGATCACCGGTGTATTTGCAGGTTTTGCTCTGCATCATCAGCCTGCCCAGACTCTGCTCGGTGTTTCACAAATGGAGAAGACAATGGACATTGTGCCAAGCTTCCTTGCAAACAGCAACACCTGCATCAGCATGACAGAAAAGAAGGAAAAAAAAAAAAAAAGAAAATATTCACCAGTTAGACCAGAGCCAGTGTCCCACCATCTTCCCCTCCACTGTTATTATAGAGGCAAACCTGGGCCTAAAGCTTCCACCTCCCAGTTCCTGATGCTATTTGACTTCAGCCTTGGCTCCCCCTGATCTACCTGACTGCTGTCCAAGTGGGGCTGGGGATGCTCAGCCTGGAAAGAGGAGACACTGGGGAGGCCTCACTGCAGCTCTGCAGGACTGGAAGGGTCCCACAGGAAAGACGGGGACAGTGTTCAGCCGGGCCCGTGGCAACAGGACAAGAGGGGATGGCTTTCAACTGCAGGAGGCTGATTGAAGTTGGATCTGAGGAAGCTGCTCTTTTACACTGAGGCTGCTGAGGCACTGGCCCAGGCTGTGGATGCCCCATCCTTGGCAACAGGGCTGTGAGCAGCATGGTCTGGGGAAGATTGCTAAGCTCGGAACAAGATGCTCTTTAGATCCACTGTGATGTCACAGGTGTGATGTTCCAGCAGGAACTTCCAGCGTCCAGCAAAGAGCACAACACAACCACTGGCCCTTGTGTCAGCCCACCCTGTGCCAGCCCTCGTGCCAGCTCACCCTTCACCATGCTCCCTGTCACCCTTCTCGTCACCTGCGCCCTGATACTCCCATCAGTCCTGAAAGCTCTCTGTTGCCTGGATTTTGTCATCCGTCCCTGCAGGATGCTCACATTTGTCCTGAGGAAGGTACGGTGCCATTCCATGGAGGTGGACACCCCCCGGCTGCCCGGCTGGGCTGGAGTTCTGTGGGGATGGGGTGGGACAGGGACCCCACTCTGAGGTGTTGCTATCTCTGCAGGCTGTCACAGACAGAGAGGACGAGATGGAGGTGGACATGCAGGCTGATAGAGAGGAGAAGATGGAAGTGGATGGAGAAGAGAGTGGAGACGATGCAATGGAAGTGGACATGGAGATTGATACAGAGGAGAAGATGGAAGTGGATGGAGAAGAGAGTGGAGAGGAAGAGATGGAGGTAGATGTGGAAGAGGAGATGGACGTGGAAATGGAAGAGTACCTTGAGGACATGGACATTGATGAAAAAGATGAGGAAGAGGCCATGATCTTGGGATGAAGAGCAATACCAGCAGCAGGACAGGCATGTGGTCCCCACAGGCAGAGCGGGTCCCCTGCTGCCAGGCTGGGACTGGGCTGGGTAGTCCCTGCTCAGGGATGTGGGACCCGGTGCATTGGGTTCTGGTGGCCATCCCCAGCCTGTGCTGCGCTTGCTGGGCCAGCCTGGGGGGGGGCACATGGAAGAGCCCTCTCTGCCTGATTGGAGTGACTGTGCCTCTTGCTTTTCCTCAAGGACCGATGGAGATCCCGGACAGAGACGCCACTCTTTTGTACATACGTTGTAGAGTTTGTTGTTGTCTTTAGGCCATAGGTTTCAGGGCTTCTTTTTGTCTTCTGTAAATACGTTTCATTGACTTTTGTTGGATATGCTGTTGTGGTTTGACATGGAAGTGAATTCTTTCAGGAAGTTGGGTCAAACCAATCAGTAGTCAAGTTTGGATATTGGCACCTTAAGTGGCCACTAAAGGTGTGGATACGCCTCTGAGAACACAGGGGGTTAAAAGCAGGAACTCCCAAGAGCTCGCTCTCTTTGGTTCCGGTCAGGGTGCAGTGCAGATCTCCCCTGCCCAGCCATGGGGCTGGGTGGGGGAGGGGAAGCCATGCGGTCTGGTCGAGGTGAGCCGAGGGGGCTGAAGGACTGGAACCGAGCCAGCTCCTGTGGACAGAAGGGTGGAGAGAAGTGGAGATGTCTTTGTCGTTTCCCCCGCCAAGAGGGAAGAGACAGAGAGTCCAGACGGCACTTGTAACTTTGCTGGCGCGGAGGAGAAGGGGTGGGGGAAGGTGCCCAGCCTTGGCCTTGGGAATCGGCTGCTGGGCAGAGATATCAGCCGTCCAGGGAGTCTGAGCTTTTAACCCTTTCCTGAGAAATGAAGGCTTTGTAAATTATTACTCCTCCTTGATTTGAAGTAGAAGAGAGACAGTCTGGGATCCAAGATGATGGAAGAAGAAATTCTTGAGTTGGAAGGAGATGATGGAGTGGCTTGTGGCTGGACTTTTCTTGTTAGCCATAGACTGAACCAAATTCTCCTGACAGAAGCTGCACTTAGGGGGGTGGTTTGGTGAGCCAAGAGACTTGTATTAGTGATTACCAGCAGAGGATTAGAGAGAACAGAGGAGAGTTGGAGGAGAAAGTGTGGAGAAGCCCTCTATCTTCAAGGAAGAAGAAGAGGAGAAGAAGACCTCTGTTCTTGGACCCTCAGCCCCAGGGGAAAATGGGGGGGACTGTAGTCCCGCAATGAGAAACTGAACTGTTGTCTCTTTTGGTCCATGGCAAAGCATCCTTAAAGGAGCCCTATGAGCAGTCTGTCCATGCACGGTGGTGAGAGCACTGTGACATGGAGAGGAGAGTTTCACCACGGCAGATTTTCTCTGGGCGGTTGCCGTGTGTGACATGGAAACACAAGGGTGGCAATTGTGTTTCCTGGGGGGTCTGTGGCACAGGGGAGACTCCTGTCTCCCTTGAAAGATTGAGTATTTGAATATCTGAAGGGTGGCAACTTGATCAGGATCCCGGGTGGTGTCTCACTGTGGTTCCATTTGGAAATTAGGTGGGAATTAGTTGGGAGGAGGAAGAGTGTTTTGGAAGGTCCAGGATTGAGTGTCTGTGTTTTTATAGTAGTAGTAGTTTAATAAAGTTCTTTTCTTTGTTATTAAGCTTGAGCCTGCTCCGCTCTGTTCCTGATCACATCTCACAGCAATTATTTTAAAAAGTGCATTTTCATGGGAGTGCTGGCATCGCGCCAGCGTCAAACCATAACATATGTTCTTAGGTATATACGTTCTATAGATTGTTGTTGTTACAAATATTCTTACAATGTAAATGTGTTCTGTGTTTTCATTGCTGTTTTTCTGAAAATAAACAAGCTTTATTTTTCACACCCCAGTTCTCTTTCCATTTGCATCAGGCACAGGATCCCGAGAGGATCTGGGGGTACCCGGGTGATGCCGATGATGGTGATGGGGATCCCATGCTGGGTATAAATTTCATGATGAATTCCTGACGGGGGTTTTGTCTATATCCAGGGTTTTTAGGGTCCTGGTGGATTTTTGGGGGTTCCCAGGGGGGTTTTCAGGATTCCCAAAGAGGGGGATTGGGCAATCCCAGGGGGAACCCAAGGCTGGTTTGGGGTACCTGCCGGTGACAGAGATGGGGACCCTCTGCCATGTAAGAACCTTCTCAGGGGTGTCTGGGGGTGCTGGGAGGTCTTGTGGGAATTTTGATGTCCTGGGAGGGTTTGGGGGGTGTCTGTGTGGGGCCCAGGGATGATTTTGGGGTCCCGAGGAGGTGGGGGTGTCCCGGGGGGTTTGGGGGTTCCCGGGAGGGTTTGGGGATTCCTGGGTGATGCCGATGACAGAGTGGGACCCCGTGCCGGGTATGAACCTTCCCACTGTGCACGGGCAGCGTCAGCGTGTTCAGGGAGATCCTGGGAGGCCCGGGGGTCACCCCAAAACCCAGGGGACCCCTAATGCTCAGGGACCCCCCCCAAACTCCCCTCCCTGCTGGATCTGCTGCAGGCAGGGGGGCGCCAGCACTCGGCCCCCACCCCCACCATCACAGGAGGCTGTGGAAGAAATCTGGGGGTGCACGGACAGGTCAGGGGGACCCCCAAAGTCCTGGGAAAGGGGGAACACAGGGGAACTCCCAGGAATCCCCACTGGGGGCTTAGGGGAGATCCAGGAGGCGTTTGGGCGAGCCTAATTGTGTCACTATCGTCAGGAAATGGGACTCCAAGTGTCCCCGGTGTCCCCATTCCCAGCAAAAGGTGGGAAAACCCAGGCTGGCTGGAAATAGGGGTCCCGGGTGTCCTCGGTGTTGAGGAAAGGAGGGGCTGGGCACTGGGAAAGGCAGGAATAGGGGTCCAGGGGGTCTCTGGGTGAAGGAAAAGGGGGCTCTGGGTGCTGGGAGAGGCGGCATGGCCGGGAAAGGGGAGCGGGGGTTGCCGGTGCCGGATAAGGGGGTGCGGGGTGGAACCCAGGCCAGGGATGGGGGTGCGGGGGGATGGCGGCGCCCGGGAATGGGGGTTCAGGGGCCCCTCGGTGCTCCGGAATGGGCGACCAAAGAGTCCCGGTGCCGGGGGTCCCCCTCACCTCTCGCTGCCCCCCCGGGGCCCCAGGAGCGCCCCCAGCCCCAGCGCTGGAGCCATCGCGCTGCTCCTCCTCACTCCCAGTACGATCCCAGTATGATCCCAGTAGAACTTGGTCACCCAGGAGCCGCTCCCAGTATGATCCCAGGACAGCCCAGGCACTGCCACTCCTGGCATCCCCCCAGCCCTCTCTGCGTTCCGACCTGTCCCGGCACCATCCCCGCCCCTCCCGCGGCTGCGGGGGCTTCGGGAGCGGAGGAGGAGGAGGAGGGAGGGAGGAAGAGGCGCAGCGGCAGCAGGGAGCAGCCGGAGGAGAGGAGAGAAGGAATCGCGTGGCCCTGGCGCTGCCTGAGCTCGCAGCACCCCGGGAGCATCGCCCCCATCCCGCAGGTGCCCGGGGAGGGGGAGCTCGGCCCAAATATCCCGGGGCTCCCTGGGTTTGGGACTTTTTTGGGGGGATGTTTGGAGCTGGCAGGGCTCCAAAGCCGAGCCGCAGCTGGTCCTCGGGGGGACATCGGGGGGTCCCCGGGAGGTGTTTTTCGGGGGTCCCGGTGGGCGGTGAGGGCAGCAGAGCCCCGGCAGGGGGACACCGGTTTTGGGGAGCCCCAGGAGAGCCGCGGCTGCCCTGAGCGGGAGTCCAGAGAGAGGAGAGCCCCAGAAGCCCCAGCGGGGACCCCGAGAGGGGGGGACCCCTGGCAGTGCCGGCACCCCGGCAATGGGGGGTGCTGGGGCTGGAGGGGCGGCATGGCCGGGAAAGGGGTGCGGGGCTCCCGGGGCCGCCAGGGGCTGCTCCCAGCAGGAGCCCAGTTGCTGCCAGTCATTCCCCATTATGATACAATTTGCCCCCAGCATAGTCCCTTTTGCTCCCGCTTTCATCCAGTGTGTTCCTAGTTGCTCCCAGTCACAGCCAGTATGGGGGATGATGTGCCTGGTGTTTTCCCAGTCAGTCTCAGACACTCCCAGGATTAGTCCAGTCCTTCTCAGTATGGTCTAGAGATGAGACCAGTGTGCTCCCAGTCACTGCCAGTATGAACCAGTTGTGCCCCACATGGTTCCAGTTGCTCCCTTTAACCCTCACTTTTGTTCCAGTCACTCCCAGTCTCTCCCAGTGTACCCCAGTTCCTTCCAGCATACTCCCAGTCACTCCCAGTTCCTTCCAGCATGATCCCATTTGTTCACAACCACTCCCACTCAGCCTCAGTGTAGTTGCACTCACTGCCAATATGATCCCTGTCACCTCCAGCATGATCCCAGTTGATCCCAGTAAAAGCCCAGTTGTTTCCAGTCACCCCCAGCATGCACCCAGTGACTCCCAGTTCCTCCCACTTGCTCATAGCATGATCCCAGTTGCTCACAGTTGCTCCCAGTCAAACTCACAATGATCCCAGTCACTCCCAGTGTATCCTATTTGCGCCAGCATGGTCTCAATTGCCCGCTGCAGGCTCCTACTCTGTCCCAGTGTGATCCCAGTATGATCCCAATATGATCCCAGTCTCCCTCAGTGTGACCGCAGTCTGCCCCAGCATGGCCCCAGCTGCTCCCAGTATGATCCCAGTACGATCCCAGTATAACAAAGTGACTCCCAGTGCTGCCATTCCTGGGATCTCCCAGCCCTCTCTGCGTTCCCCCCTCCCGGATCTCCCGAGAGGAGCCCCAAGGGCTGGCAGTCCCCTGGCAGGGTCCCCAGCAAGGCCCAGTTTGGATGCGCAGCCCCCAGTTTTCCCAGTTTGCCTCTCCTTTTGCCCGGGCCGGGTTCCCCCCGCCCCCAGCGGGTGGGAGCAGCCGTGAGCCCCGCGCTGCCCATCCCGACCTGTCCCGGCTCCATCCCCGCTCCTGCCGCAGGCTGTCAGGGCTGCGGGAACAGGGCACCAAGGGTGTCACTGCTCCTGGGGGAGGAGGAGGAGGGAGGGAAGAAGAGGGATGGAGGAGGAGAGCCAGAAGGGATGGAAGTAGGAGAAGGAGGTGGGCTTAGGGAGGAGGAGGAGGGATGGAAGAGGAGGAGTGGGATGAAGAGGAAGAGGAGGGACAAAGGAGGATCAGGAAAAGAAAAAGGAACCACGAGGTCGAGCCCTTCCTGAATTCACAGCCCTGCTGGGACCATCAGCCCCCATCCCATGGGTGACCAGGGATGGGGAGCTCGGCCCAGATATCCTGGGGGGGTCCCTGGGTTGGGCTTTTTGGGGGGATGTTTGGAGAATGAAGAACTGCAAAGCTGAGTGGAAAAGGCCCCTTGGGGGGACACTGGGGGGTCCCGGTGGCAGCTGCCGGCAGAGGCAGCCTGGAGGAGCAGAGCCCTGTGTCCCCCAGGAGCCCAAAGTGGGGAGCCCAGAGAGGGGGGAGCGCCGTCATTGGCGGGACCCTCAACAGCCTGGAGAGGGGCAGGGGGGACTCCTTGGAGCCCCTGCAGCCCAAAGCAGAGAAGGAGGGGAGAAGGGACCCCGGGAGCCCAAAAAGCCCTGGCATCCTGTGCCAGGAAGGTGGACAGAGCTTCAGCCAGAGCTCGGAGCTGGTGGGCCATGAGCAGGTTCACCATGGGGAGAAGCCCTACAAGTGCTTGGAGTGTGGGAAGAGCTTCAGGCAGAGCTCCCACCTGATCCAGCACCAGATGATCCACACCGGGGAATGGCCCTACGAGTGTGGGGAGTGTGGGAAGGGCTTCAGCTGCAGCTCCCACCTCGTCACCCACCAAGGCATGCACACTGGGGAGAGGCCCTACGAGTGTCCCCAGTGTCAGAAGAGGTTTCAGACCAGCTCCAGTCTCCTCAGGTACCAGCGGATTCACACGGAGGAGAGGCCTTTCCGCTGCCCCAGCTGCGGGAAGGGCTTCAAACAAAAGTCCCACCTCGTCACCCACCAGCGCATCCACACTGGGGAGAGGCCCTACGAGTGTCCCCAGTGTGGGAAGAGCTTCTCCAGAAGCTCTACCTTGACCCAACACCAACAGAGGCACCGGTAAAGGAAGCCCTGCAAATGCCTCAGCTGTGGGAAGAGCTTCGTGCCCTGCTCCAACTCCATCCCCCATGGGAGGACCCACTTTGGTCAGAGCCCTAGTGACCCACATTCCCAGTGATCCCTGCTGAGAAGACACCTGGAAGGTGGTCTCCACATCCTCCTGGATCCCCATAGGCACCTGGATGAACACAGGGGCAGGAACATCCATCAGGACTCTGATCTAAACTGGAAATTCACTGGCAGAAAGTGATTTGTTGACTTTACACCCCAAAAAATCTCACCCGCTCTGTCCAGTTATTTCTTCTGGTGGCATCAAGCAGTGCTGCATGATCTTGGAGGTCTTTTCCATTTCAATAATTTCTTTCTTCACCCTGTCTAAACAACCAAAACTGGGGTGAAAATAAAGAAATCGAGCAAAGAGATCTAAAGCTGCACCATTTACCTGGATTTGGGGGTGAATTTAGGGTTGGTTCAATAGAATATTTGGGAGGATTTGGGTGTTCTGAAGCTATCAAAGGCAGGGGACATGTCCACAATCTCATAGGTGTGCCGGCAAAAGGTGTCCACCTGAGCCCGCCTGTTCTCCAATAATTCTAATTGTCTGTCCCAGTCCCTGGCCTGGCTCTCCCTATCCGGGATGTTCCCCCAAAGTGCCCAAATCACTGCTGAAGCGCCCGAGCTGATCCTGGCTGTAAATGTTCCTGTCCACCAAGCTCTCCTGGTCAGTGCCATGGGAGGTGGGAGTTTAGGGGCTCCTGGGGGGACTGGGAAGGGCTTCTGTCAATCCTGTGGGCATTTGTGGTGCTGGGAGGGGGCCTGGCAGGGTCTATGAGGGAGATTTGGGTCCCTGAAAGGGCTGTGTGGCTTGCAGAGAATTTGGGTGGGTCCTGGGGGACATGGAAACGGGTTTTGGTGGTTCTTGGGGTCATTAATCTTGCAGGGAGTAGTTGGGGGGGGGTCCTGGCTGGGAGCTGTGGGGTGGTTTGAGGAGTCTGGGAGTGGCTGTGGGGCTGGGAGGGCGTTTTTGGGTGGTTGTGACTCCCCCAGACTCCCAAAGCTGCCACCAGACCCCACCCCCCAAGATACTGCCAGAGGTCAGTGGCTCCATGTTGGGGTTCATCGTCCTGGCTCTGCAGAAGATATGGGGGGGTCCCCGGGGCCGTGCGTGTCCCCCCAGAGCGTGTGTGACACCCCCCATCCCATTGTCACCCCCTTGTCCCTCCCCACAGGGCTCCAGCCCCAGCTCCTGCTCCCCCAGAGGGAATTTGGGGAGGGGGCAGGGGGGTGTGCAGCCCCCGCCGGGGGATGGCCCCGGCACAGCCCCTTTGTTCAGCACCAAGCTGGGCTCGGGGCCGCAGGAGGAAGAGGCCGGTGGGAAGCAGATCCTGCAGCTGGGACAGTGCTGGCAGTCAGGGCAAGGGCCTGCCCTGCACACCTGGCTCAGGTGTGACCCTGCCCCGGCAAGGGAGCGGGACATTCCCATCCCCACGGATCAGGGCTGGGAGCAGCACTTGGGGCACGGACATGGAAACACTGGGAGCGACTGGGAGCACACTGAGGGCGTGAATTATTCCCCCGCCTCCACCTTCTCCGGCCGCCCTGCCAGCTGAGAAATGCTCGCTGGGCCTCGGCCTTGGCCAACAGCCCCTGGGCTCAGCTCCTTGGAGCTCATCACAAACACTGTCTGCTCCAGGCACTGCTGCTGCCCAACCAGCTCCTGGTGGCTTTAGGAGCAGCCCCGGGAAGTGTTTTTGTTCCCTCGGTGGCACAACAGTCCTGTTCTCACCCTGCCAAAGAAAGCTGTGGATGCCAAGTGCGGCCAGGATGAAACATTGCTGGCACTGAAGCCCCTCTCTTGGGGCCCTACAGACAGCGCTCCAAAAGGAGCCCCTTGGAGCTCTCCTGGGCCAGCGACTCCCTCGGAGTGGGGCCTCTCCGAGCCGGGAACTCTCCCGTTTGCTGCACTCGGGGATCCCCAACAACGAGGGAGCCTGGGCCGATCCCCCCACTCCTCCAGGCTCAACCCTTCCCCCGCTGGGGAGATGCCAAAGCATCGGCAGGGAGCATTTCCCGGCCCTCAGGGGAATTTCTCACAGGTGCCTTGCACTGACTCTTTGTGTCTGTGTGCACACAGGAGTGCCTGTGCTCGGGAAATGTGGCAGAAATGCTGCTCTCTGAGGGGTCTGAGTGCCTTGGATAGCTGAGCCAGTCAGGCCTGTCAGTAGGGTTAAATCACAAGGTCTAAGCTAAGTTAAATTGTGCTAAGAGTTGTTCTTTGCTAAGTTGTTAGGTTTAAAATATAAGCCAAGTTGAATATTGTTAAATGTTATTTCTCAGTGAAATTGCAAAGTCATAGGTTATAAGTTTGGTTAAATACTGTAGAGTGCTGCTCTTTTGCTAAATTGTGAAGTTGAAGGTGGAAGTTAAGGTTAAGGTATAAGTTAAGCCCTGTTAAGTTTGAGCTCTGTAAGCTCTTGGGCCTGTATTCCTTTTATCCTTGCCCTCATTTCCTTGTGTCTCACACTCTCACAGGGACAGTTCTTGGTTCATTTCTGGTTTGATTGCCTGGATTCTGTTTGGTTTTGTTGTTGCTTTGTTTCCTTGGTGTGCCTGAAGTGTCCAGTCAGGAGCAGAGTGACTCTTGCCAAGGAACTTTGTGGTGCTGTTGCTCAATATTAAATCGGGTTTTTGCTGCTCCCTTGCCGGGGATTTTTTCAGCGCTCTCAAGCCCTCGTTGGTAACAGGGTGAAGGAGCCCTGGGCCAGGCTCTGGCCCTGGGGGACTCGGGGACACTGCCGGGGGGTCCCTGTCCCCTGTCCCACCCCCCATGGCCCTGTGTCAGGCTCTGGGCTCGATCTCGTGGAACATCCTCTGGGGGAGGCTGCGGCGCCAGGGGCGGGGGGACGCGGGGGGACAGGGGACCCCGCTGTGCACGAGCAGTGTTGGACTTCTCTGGGGGAACTGGGAGGGGGGGCTGGGGCAGAGTCACCTCCCCAGTGACCTCACACAGCCCCTGTGATGTCACACAGCCCCTGCGATGTCACAGAGACAACTCTGAGATGTCACCCTGTGATGTCAGACAGCTGCTCTGTGATGTCACAGAAGACTCTGAGATGTCAACCTGCAATGCCACTATTTGTTCTTTGATGTGTTGGTACAAAGGCAAAGAGAATAAATGCTTCCAAACTACCATGAATCTCTACTATGTATGGCAAGAAGTAAATCATATTTTGTTTAGCTGCATCTGACCATGGGTAAAGCTGTGCATGGAAAGTGGCTCTCACTGCTAGACAATATTATATAGGCCTGGTGGAAAAGGTTATATTAATAGACCAGCAGGGCCTCTCCGAAAGGACACAGATAACCAGGAATAGAGAAATGAGAAAAACAGAAAAATTACTTTCTACTGTCACAATTTTGTGCCAAAACCTTGGTTATGAGAAGACAAAAAAAGATGTATTGAACCACATGTTTTGCAGTTAGGGACTTCTCTGACTTCAACTCTTAGGACTGAATTGTTCCCCAGGAGCGTATAGAAGTGACTGTGTGAAGAAAACTTTTCCAATTATTCCTAAAAATTCAGGAGTACTCTGCTGCAAAATTTCCGGCACTTCAGGGCATTTTCACTTCAAGCTTCATGCATTTCTATGGAAATGCTTGAGAGACAGCATACTTCATATATCCAACATCTCTGTTTGCAACAAGTTTTTATTTCAGATAGGGATATAGGAAGGACATTCTCTAAATACAGAGGGTTAAATACAAAGAATGACACATTTCAGGCAATTTGAGAAACTTATTTTCTTTTATTAATTTCTCAAACATAGATATTCAAATATTATTTAAAAGCAGACAAGCAACTACAGTAGGGTATTTCTCTATACTAAGGGTAACTTTGCAGAATAGTTATACACTCACGAGACTAAAGGGCATCTGGAAGGAATGCTAAGAAACTAGTCTAATTAAAGCTACAGCTCATTAAATGACTACACTAAGTCCCTAACAGACTAGGTTGCTGTCTTCGAGATATTTCAAGCAACCTCCATCAACTGCACTGTTCTTCTGTGAGGATGTGCAGGTGGAGCCAGTTTCTGCCTCATAGACTTAGGCAACAGCACCGTCGTAACTGGAAGGTGAAGGGCAAGGCCACTCAGAGATGTGTCTGCACAACGAATCCATGTGCTGCAGCATCTTCCTTCCGCAGGAGCAGGAGAGCAGCTTCAGGATTGCCAGTGACAAATGCAACAATTATGCAGCGTTCACGTGGCTGCCATCGGGTGTGACCCCCCCAGCACAGCTCTGTGCAGGGAACTCCTCTCAGTAGCTGGAGAGCAGCGTCCGGAGGCGAAATCGCAGCCGACCATAAGCTTGCAGCGCCTCTAGGTGGGCAGCAGGATCTCGGGCCAGGTGCTCAAAGAGGTTGAGTGGCTGAAGCCTTCGCATTGCTGGCGGCAAGCTGATCTCTGCAGGAAGCCTCCCGTTGCCTAGCACAAAGTGCTCCAGGTGTTTCAAGTGCAGGCAGCGGCGCAGGTACGCCATGATGTCCCACAGCCGCTGTGCAAATTCCCTCCTGCGCCACCGGGACAGCGGTACGGTGGTCAGCACGTGCATGACCACAGTCTTCCAGGTAGAGCTGGAAAAACCTGTGCCCCTCAGGATGTAGGTGAAGACCTGCAGGCATTTCAGGTGCAAGCTCTGGCACGGCATCTGCCTGGCGATGTGCTGGAAGAATTTTGCCTCTGCCACAGCATATGTCTCAGGCCATGCTGTGCTTGCGATGATGTTGGCCTCGGCGGGCTGACTGCTCACAAAGATGCTGGAGTTGCCTTTCTGGGCCTCTGTGGGATGGCTGACCACAAAGATGTCAGAGTCCCCTTGGCGCACCCCAAAGAGCATCTCCACCGTCAGGCTCTTCTTGCCTTTGCTCAGCTGGAATTGGCAGGACCGGCTGCAGGGCTGAAACACCAAGTGCCATGAGTATGACTGAGGCACGTGCAGCCATGAGCATCTCACCAACTGGTAGAACCAGCGGGAGGTTTTCTCCACATCCAAGTAGGAGCCGGTGCAGAGTGTCTCTAGGAGGCTGCGCTTCTGCTCCCGCCACAGCTCCTCCTGCGAGTGGTGCAGGAAGCACAACAGCTTCTCGCCCAGCCGCTCCCTCTCGCACAAGCACGCAAGCTCCACACGGACGCTGAAGGTCCTTGTGACCATCTGCCCTGCACTGTTCAGCTCTAGGTGGAAGACGTGCCCTGGCGGGGGATTCAGTGGGACCAGCACGTGGTACACACCATCCCACCCACGGGGACTCCAGCCCTCAAAGGCACTGCCCACCCCGATGGCTTCTTGAGGCACCGGGTAGAAGCTATTGCTCACGCTGTCCACAAAGACACGCGTGAAGCTCTCCATCAGCTCAGCTACCACTGAGCAACCTCTCTCCAGGTCCTCCACAGGCCACTGTATGCCATCCACTAAAAGGATGCCTTGCTCATTCCCAGCATCCTGAGTGTCTTCTCTGTCTTCGGGTCCACCACTGCCGCTCTCTTCCTTGCCACCATCACTGCCAACTTTTTCACTGGCAGCCACGTTACCTTGTTTGTCTTCTTTTCTATCCTTGTTCTTGTTTCCCTCCACGTTCACATCACCCTGTTCTTCAACCTTGTTTCTATCATTGCCATCTTCTTCTGTAACATCCTTATTTTCTTTCTCAGGTCCAGCAAAACCATTAAGGGCACTTTCATTCCCGCATTTACTGCTATCTTCCTGCTCAGTCACATCTCTGCTTCTCTGTTCACTGGCATCACTGCTTTCCTGCACCTTCACATCCATGTATTTTTCCTGTCCATCTATGTTGTCTTCACCTTCATTTATGTCATTGTTGTCGCCCACCTTTATAGTCACACTATTGTTTTTTTCTTCATTTCCATCTCCTTCTTCTTCCTTTCCAGTGTCCTTGTCTTGCTCCACCCGCACATCCTTGTGTTCTCCTTCATTTGCTTCATCTAGGTCTTCTTTATTTCCAACAACATGGCCAGGTTCTTCTTCATTTTCGTCACCACGACTGTCTCCTGGCACATCCCCATCACTCCGTCCCTCATCTTTCTTTAAATCATGTCCATTGTCTCTGTGAACATCGCTGTCTTCCTTCACCTTCACATTGTCATTGCCTTCAATGGCATCATCACTGTCTCCTTCACCTACAGCCACAGGACTGCCTCCTCTGTCATTTTCAGTGCTGCTGTCATCTGCCTCCACAGTCACGTCAGTGTTTTCTCCACCTTCCTCTGGATCAGTGCTGTTTTCTTTCTGTTCTGTTCCTTTCTCATCTCCCAAGGTCTTGCAGGAGCTCTGGTCCTTGCTGCTGCTGCTGCTGGTGTCACAGCTCCTTCTCCTGCAGCTAAACCACAGGCCCAAGAAGAGCAGGACGCCAGCAAGAACCCAGACCGGCCACTGCTGCAGGGCACCAAAGAGCACGGCTCCCCAGCCCTCGTCCTGCTGCTCCAGGGGCCCCCGCTCCAGCTCCTGCAGCAGCTGAGCCATCTCACGGTCCAGCAGCTCCTGACGCTCCTTCATTCGCTGGTGCGTGGCCTCATCCAGCCCATCCCCAGCCGGCTGGGGGTACTGGATCAGGCTTTGCACGAGCACGAAGAGCAGTGACAGTAAGGCCATGGTCTGCAGGAGGACACACAGAAGGGGTTCAGTGGGGCCGGAATGGAGACAGACAATGAGGGGCAGGAGCAGCAGGGATGTGGCGGCAGGAAGGAGAGGGCCCCCGGCAGCTGGCAAGGCCTGCACCGCTGCCCCAGCAAGCAGCGCGCCCTCAGCGAGGCGCTCCCGCCGGGGCTGGGCCCTGGATGCGGGGGCAGCCCCAGGTACCGGCGCTTCTCCCCCAGCCCTCCTCCAGCCCCCAGCCCCGTCTCCTCACTGCTGTGCACTCACCGCTTGCCCAGGCTCTACTGGGGCAGCGGCACCCGCTGGGGCCTTTTCTAGCTGCCCCCATTGTGACACGGCGCCTGCGATGTCACAGAACCCAGAGCGCGGCACAGGCCAGCCCCGCCCGCCGTCCCCAGCCCGGTCAGGGAACTCATCGTGGCCCTGGGCACCCCGAGCCCCAACAGACACCAAGTGCAGATCCATCACTCGGGAACCTGGGAACACCAGAGCTTCCCTTGACAGAGCAGGCACAAGCACCCTCACACACAACCCTTGTCAAATTCAAATCTGGGTGACATGACCCATGGATGTTCTCAGTGTACAAGTGTAGGCTTTTATTTAATACTGGTGGGGGACATTTTTTATTAGTAGTATTTATACTTATTACTTTGGGGTAGGATGTCATGGAAGCTAATGCTCTGTTACAGATTTAGTGAGATTTCTTTCTTTCTGGAAGAAATCCAGGCTGCTTGGATGATGCACAGGAAGAGTTAATACCATCCTAAAAAGGCCAAATAATTTAATTACAAAATTTTGATGCCTTCAATAACCTCTTAGCTCTCAAACTCTGTGGTTCAACACTGTGCAAAATTCTGGTATAGCCAGGATTTTGTTCAGAAAGTAGAATGTCTGTGTTTTCAAATTTGTGCAAAGATGTACCTCTGTCACTCCCACCATCTTCAAAATTGTCTCCCTTAAACAGTCTTAGCCAATCTCTTTGACTGATAAAGGAACTTCTGTCTCTTTCTGCTATCTCTTTGTGTACTTATCTCCAAAGGACTGTGAGTACAGGAGAGATTATACTCCTCGACCTTTCTTTGGGGAACTCATCTCTAAATGGAACTGCAGAAATGGGGAGGGAGGAAAGGGAAGCAGGATGTGACTTGAGTACCTGCATCGTGACCACAGATGGCCACTGCTAGACAGACACTGACCTCAGGCTGATCACGCTCACCCATTGGTGTGTAGCAGAATAATGTTGGGATGGCTAAAACTGCTCTGAATTGGATTTGATTAACAGATGTCATTAGTAAAAGTATTCCAATAAAGAGTTTTAAACTCTCTTCCGAGCTGATGCCACTTATCATGTATCTTCCCCGCATTCTTCTAGGGAAGCTGTTTTTGATGTTGTCCCTTCCTTCTTTTTACAAGGGAGCAAAAATTATTTGCCAAGTATCACTCTTCCAGATTTGTTTCCTCTCATTTTCCAAGATTTAATAAAGTGAACACTCAGCAGAATAGTTCCGTATTTTTTGAACACAATTCTGCCTTTACCCAACTGAGGCCCTTCTGTGACCATGAAAACACAAAAACTGTTGTGAGCTACAGTTTACACTTAAGAGGTTGATATGGGTCAGTTCTCCAAGGTTATTCTTAGTTCATCTGCTAAGTAAACTGTTGATGTCAGTGACTGGAAGCTGCTCTCCAGGACATTATATATGTACATATATATGATAATTATATGACAAAAAATGCAACATATAGTTGGATCTGACCTTCAAGTTCACTAGCTTAAAAAAAGAAAAAAAAAGTCTGTAAGAAATTTGCTGGTTTTTCTATTTATAAATGCCTTCACATTTATATTTAGTTTATGCACATACAAGAGCCTTTCCTTGCATGGACAGCAGTGCCCATCCATCATCAGTCTCGGGTATATTATAAGTCTCAATGATAACTGCCTCCAGAAAGCACTTTTGAGACAAAACAGGCAAATTCTTTTGCGTAACTATACAATCTTCCAGTAGTAGGATCTTCACTCTCACATAAACACTTCATGTTTTTCTGCAAAGGAATCTGAGATAGATTTTTCTGAGAGATAACAAACCACCAAAAATTAATTAAATAACAAACAAGAGGAAAACACCATTTCTTCACTCAACACACTTTCTTTGTTTTTTTCATAAGCATTCAGATTTACAGCTGCTGATGCTACCACAGGAGCAGGGCTTTGTCTGGTTTTGCTTCCTCTTCCAGCAGAGCAAGCACAGCTGCAAAATGCAAATGTTTTTTTTTTCCTGAGACGGCAATCAATCTTCTGGTTTGGCTATAGTCTACTTTTCCCTATAAAATAGAACCTAGAGATACACTCAGAAAATATGTATGGAAGTACCTCTCAATTAATTAAAAAATATTATTACCCAGAAGATAGAGACATGACTGTCTACACTGTATGAATTGAACATACATGAATTAGGACACAGACTCTTCCATTCTTTAGTAACAAAACTGATGCTGTCCTGAAAATGACATTAATGAATGAGACTGGTATATGAAAACCTTCTGCATCTGCTCTAGACGTTGGAATGAGCATGTTAAATGATGCAGCAGACAAGGAGGATGCACTTCTTAGGGAAGCTGAATGTCACTTCTGTGCTTAAGGAGTTCTGCAGTTTGGATGAAGGTCACAGGCTATGTCCAGGTGCACGAAAATGAATGATAAATACACACAGTTCTCTTAGACTGAAAGCAGAGCTAGACAAAGAGTATGAAAATATGGAATAATTCATCCCCTGGTTTTCTAAAGATGTCAATCTTCTATTAGAAGACAGTTTGTTAGCTCCTCCATGTATTAAAGCTATAACATAATAATAGAAGCACCTCAAAGTTGTAGAAGTATCTAAGTTGCATAGATTAAGTAAGGTCTATGCAGAGCGAGCACCCTAAAAACATCACAAGAGCAAGCAGTGACAATTTCTGGGATAGTAATGACATGAATCAGTATCTAAAAGTTAAGTATAAGTGAAGAAGAGAATTTTTCAACTAATGGATCAGGGAAAATGTGGGAACAAAGGATATGTGATTAAAGATCACAGTGTATTATATAAACAGAGGTGGAGAATATATGACTTTGATTCTGTATTACAACATATTTCAATTGAGTTGTGTGTAGCTTTAGTTTTATACATGCACAATTTTTTAGAACACATTTTTAGAGTATGGCATGCAATAAAGGAAATGCATTGTATTGCATTGATCCCCACATGACTCGCTGGAATATCTTAACATTTCCAGCACAGATTCCCACTTCTGAAGATGAAAACCCAGAGAAGATGAAAACCTGTAACTGCCATTAAGAGAAGGTCTAAAATTTTAATTGCTGTCTGAACACAAAGGAGCTGTGACATGCTGTGGTTTCTTGAAGCACTCCTGCAGTTACAGACACATCTTTAACTACCCCACCCTCTCCCTCTTCCCCATCCACCATTGACTGATGCAGCTGGGAGATTCAGTAACTGTGGAGCAAAATCTTGCTTACTTTCAGCTCTCCTGCCCCAGCAAATGCTCAGCTCTTCTGGGAAGATGGACCTATGCCATAAACACACTGCACCTGGAAGAGAATGAAAACTTCCCTTCAAACACACACATGTGACCAGGTTTCCGGAACTGCCTGATGTTGCCAGTTTTCGTCTGTTTCCCACAAAGAAGGGAAAGAACCTTGTATTTTCCTCCTCATGATATTTCAAGTCTTAATTCCAAAGAACAGAGATGCCAGGGCTTGTCAGTGACATGACTAACAATCTTATGAGAACTGGCAAGACAGCTCATTTCTCCTACATCTTACAGAAACCTTGGAATTATTTTGTCTGAAACACTTGGGGGAAGCAAGATGGACTTAATTCTGACAACTTTATTGAATATTCAGTACATCTGACATCCCGATATCAACAAAAAAAATATGGTTTAATTATGATAAGCCATACTGGTATCATTTACAATACCTAAGTGTGAAAAAACTGCAATGAATTTTTTCTTGATCCATGTGGAAAAATACACACCTTCCACCCCTCTAAAAAAGTAAGAAAAGGCACAATAAATTCTCGTAATTCTCTTTCTTCTGGTTTTTGAGTTCCATCACAGCTCTCCAAATTAAGATTTATGTGCAATTTTGCATCTGTATCTGTTGTTGCTTTCCCCCCTACAGGGATAGAGGTGGATAAGTTTGGACAGGAAACGGTATCCCTCAAGCCAAACTGAAAGGTTTATAAAGTTGCTAATAAAAGTTTGGGTCAGGGCCTAAATATCAATCATCTGCTCATTGTCTTTTTAAACGAGCTCAGGCATTTTCCCAACCACTCCCAGCAGGTCTCTGCCACTATTCTAAACTAATATTTCAGACATTTCTTTTTTTCCTGTGTTCACCTCAGTATTTTTTTTCTCCCCCTCTCTACCTGCCAGATGCATCCATCAGGATTTTGCCAAAGGCTATCTGCTTTTGAAGTTGAGAGGAATTCACTAATCGTGAGTGTCAAATCCACAATAAATGCCACTGCCATATGGTATGTGCTGCTTTTGGGAATTATCTCAAAAGGCCTAGCTGTGAGAAGGCTGGCTGTATGTTAGGAGGGTTTTACTGCTAACTTTCATAACTCATGTCAGGTTTTCAGTTTCTGTATTCATTGGCTTCAGTGAGTGCAACTGTTTCCTGAATTTATGAAAATGTTGTCAAGATCCCTTCATCTTGCTTCCTCCATCTCTCTCACACAAACACATCCAAACACATCTCTACACAGTGGAATAGCATGCACAGTGGCATGCAAATCTAGCAAAAGAGAAGCTTGTAAATAAATAGCATGTCATTCTGCTTACTCATTAAATTCATCTGGGTGTTAAACTCATGACAAACGTATCATAAGCCCCGATGAAGGGTTTACAGCCTGTCCCATCACACCATCCTGAGTGCAATTCTGCCATGCATAGGAAGACATAAGTTTGAAAAACAGAGCAGAAATAGCTCCCGTAAGGGCAGGGTGCTGACATAGATGAAACGTAACTAACTGGAGAGCGTTTGTTTTAGCTGAAGAAGACAGCATCAGTGTCTCATCTCTGTGCCTGTGGAGGTGTAATCTACATTCAAAGCAACAAGAAATCTATCTCCTTTAAAAAATTGTCCATTAATACATAAATGTGTCTGTGTTGAAACTCCTCAGATACCATTCCCAACAAGAACTACACACAAGACTAAGAAATTCCACAGAGAAACACGATTTGGTGATCCAAAGAGGCAAGGAGAAAGAAAACCACATATGTGGAGTTTAACATACCAACGTAGTGATAGAAAAAGAATTACAAAAATAAATGTCAGTCCCCTTGAAACACTTGAGGCAGCGCTCTCAACCTTCTCTGATGCTCTGGGAAGATGTGAATGTCCTCCATGTCTCACATCATCCCCACCAGCCACATGGAAATATCTCCAATGCTGCTCGGAGTGTTTCAAGTATAACTCCCCTCGAATTTATGTAGTCTGTTAACATCCTCTTGGAGCAAACAGAAATAATAGTTTAAAAAGACAGCTCTATTTCAGATACATGTGCCTCTACACGACAAAAAAAACCCAGAATTTAATACTGTCCCTCAGCACTGAGACCCCGTGACCCCCAGATCCCCGCTGAGGGCCGAAGACCTCTGCGGGCCTTCAAAGAACCCGCCCAAAAGCGGCCGGCCGCTTGCCGCCGGCGGTGCGGCGGGGCAGGGCGGGCCGAGTCGCATCGGGGGCCGGCGGCTGCTGCTGATTTCCGCCGCACGTACGTGCTTCTCTTCCCCGCTGGCCCCGCTGAGATGCTGTTTTGCAGGGGAGGGTTTGTAGGGTCCTGGGCAAGGGGCGGTGGGGAGGCCGTTTCGACAGTTCGGCGTGCCAGCAGGCCGAGCACAGGGCACGGGCTGCCCGTCAGCTTGGTCTGGGAGTGCTCTGGATACTAAAGGAAATGAAATAAAATTTGCCAAGAAAATTTCTTTTCCGGACAAGTTTCTTGTTCCAAGTAAATAGAAGAGCCATTCCTTCAAGAGAAGTGAAAAGAAAAAGGGGAGGGGGAATAAAACCCAAAAACCCAAAACCAAACCAAACCAAACCAAAGTACAAAATCAAAACAAAATGAAAAAAATAACCCAAAGCAAAAACAAAAAACCCAAACCAAAACCTGTGGGGATCTGTGATATGTAGATGCTCCCAAGATTGTAGAAAGTCTCGGTCTTTCAGTCCCGCTGCCAAAGAAGGAGTCGTAATTCTTCTTTGCTGGTTTTCAAGGTTGTTTATTTCTTCTTCTCTAAAATATTTTCTTTCTGACCTGCAGCAGGTCTGTCTTGCAGGACAGTGTGTGGGGCTCTGCCCCTCAGTGGGATGGTACAAACATATACCAAAAACTACGTGTGCTATATTTACAATAATGAGCCAATACCTATCACCCATGTTGAACAGTGTGTCCCCAGCCTAAACCCACAGAAAAATGCCAACACCACAGTGAAGTATGGAGGGTATGAAGAAGAAAAAGGACAAGGCACGCCCAGTTTCCTCCATCTTGCCCCCTTTGAAACCCTTATCTAGAATCCTAAAATTCTACTTTTGCACCCGTGCCACACTAATTACTATTTAAATCAAACAGTCAGAGCTTGTAATTCATCCTGAAAGATTGAAAAATCGTTTGCATGGACAGAGAACGGAGACAGTGTCTCTTGGGGCTCTGTGCAGGGGGGTTCCTGACCCCCTGCCAGGGTCCCAGACCTTCCAGGACAGCCAGAGGGATGCCCTGGATTCCCACATCTCCCCCTCCTTCTTGAACCAAGAACACTTCTTTGACAGCTCTGTCCGTGGTCTGCCGCATGCGCTAAAGCATGCACGGCACAAGCATCAGAAGAATTACAATACCCTGTAAAGATATACAACTGTTTTCAAAATTTCCTTCTACAACTGTGAAAGGTTAAACAAATTGAACACAGCATCCATCTAAGATTTAGTTTCCCTCCAGGTGTGTTTTCTCTCATGATACCTCTTCACATTTATCACTCTTGTGTCCATGTGCCCGCAATAGATGTTCAATTGCTGCTTTGTTCTCATTTCACACTCCTAGCTAACAAATCATTCAATGCAAAAGAAACGGCATGGGCATCTTTACTCTGCCCACAACCTCTTTTGATCCAGCTGTGCCAAGGCTCTTTTTGATGCCACCTGCTGTGAAAGCAGAACCATCCCAGTTTTCCGAGCCTTTTTTCCATGTGTTAACATTATCATTGTCACAATCTGGATCTCTTCACTCATTCGATTTTTTCCTTCTTGCTCTTTTATCAAAGTCATGCTGCGTGTTAACAAAAGATTTGCCAATGCTGCATGGACTGTCCCTGATATCTGTAGGGATAGCAAATCAAACTGTCTTACAAATGAAAAAGATCTCTCGTGGCAATTATTTTGAAACCTGGTTGGATGGTTTGTTCGACATCTTAGTGTAGATACACCAAGATGATGCTTCTTTGCAAATTCAGTGGTTTGGAGTGACTTCTATGATTTTATCTTTGTTTTGTGCCACTCCGAAAAGCCGAAAAATTATATAAAAATTCATTTTTGCCACAACTTTCCAGTTCTCAAGGCTCATAAGGAGCTGCAGCAAGAAACCCCATCCAAACACCACCTCCATTCTCCAAATTGCAAAATTGTTGGAGGGATATCTTTTGGAATCAGCCATTTGTTCCCTGGCAAATTCAAACATGTTGAAAAGGGCTTTTCTGGCCTTGAGTGTTTCAGACTGATAGGGTCAACCCTGATGTGTTGCCCCAAGTTTTCCAAACATTTCCCTTGGTTGAAACATGAACAAAACCACCCCATTGCCCAAGGCAATCAGTGAGAAGATGAGGCACAAGTATAACACTTGATCAAACTGCAGGCCTCATTCCCTGTGGGAATCTGGAATGCAACACCATCATCTCCCTTTCCTGAAATGGAAAGACGACAACTTAAGTCCCAAAAGAAGCCCAAGTCCCAGAGTCCTCTTTCTGCATGTAGAACGAAGAGATGTCCGCTGTCTTGACACCTGCTCACGTCTGCGTGCTGACTTCTCTGCTTCTGGAGTCAGGATCTGCTCTCCTCTGAACTCAACAAGATCTCATGCATACTTTCAACCCCTGTGAAAACACAAACACAATTCTTTCCCAAAGTTATTAATTTGAGTGGTTTTTACAATTTGATGTGTCCAGTGTCTGGGACTCTCCTCACGTTTCACTCGATGATCAGTGAAGTGCGCTTTACAAAAGAATTATTTCAAAAGATTAAAATACACAACATCTCCAACCTCATTCCAGCCTTATTTCAGGCACTTCTTCACATTTCTCTCCTCCTTTTTTTTTTTTTTTTTTTTAAACAGGAAGGTTGAAAAATACAAAACATAATATAAAATAAGACAAAATACCTCAATGATAAAATGCATAAAACTTACCAAAACTGACAAAAAAATCAAGAAGATTCAAAAGAAAGAGATTCTAAATAACATATATAAAATTGAACAAAGCATAATCATTAGAAACATTGTGCCAGCACTTCAGAGTCTGCAAACAGCTGCAACATTTGTTTGCAGTGAAAATCCTCGGCATCCTTTCCCGGGCAAGGCTGACAAGTTTCACCTCAAAGCTGCCTCAGCTGTTCCATCTGTGGTATCGAATTGGTAGGTCAAAATGACCTGCATATTATTCATTTTTTGTGCAGAAACCTCTGGATTTTGCTGGCAAACTCATCTGTCCAAGTTAAAATCAGAGCCTGGCCAGGGCCCAAACTTTAAACTGGAGTGATGTCCCCTAACATATTATCTAAAACCAAGCTTGTACCAACAATACATATATGATACTTAAAACATAACAACCTATCATAACATTGTCACATAAAATAAACACTTGAAGTTCAAGAGGGTAAATCGATCAGATGACAAAAAGATTCATTTTCCTTGAAACTTCTTTGAGGGAAAAAGGATGTCAATTGGACGAAATCATAAGATCAAGAGTTGACAAAAGGCTGACAAAATGTTTCAGACATCTCCCTTTGAGATCTTCTGAAAAACATTTGAGAATGATAAAAAATAGAAATGCAATTATTCCACTCACAAGAGATATAAAAACAAACCAGAAGGTCCACCTAGAAAAATGCACAATACAGTTAGAAACCAAAATGAGACTTCAAAATGGCATGCAACCTGGATAAGATTGCATAAAGGACATTAAAACATATGAAAATTTGCTATGAAAGAACAAAGCACAAGGCTTCAGCTAGTAATAAGATAAAATTTCTTAACACTAATATTTGTAAAACACTTAAATAGTTGAAAAATAAAAGAAAGGATTTGAAAACAACAAACACCCTTTGTATCATTATATAAAGAAATAACAGACTATAAAAACTGACTATTAAATGATGAAATCAATCTCAGAAAACCCAAAA
The DNA here is from genome assembly GCF_031753505.1 of Anomalospiza imberbis. Taxonomy (NCBI): domain Eukaryota; kingdom Metazoa; phylum Chordata; class Aves; order Passeriformes; family Viduidae; genus Anomalospiza; species Anomalospiza imberbis. The sequence continues at coordinate 191,014 of NW_027100171.1, forward strand.
CAAATTCCTTTAAGACTCTTATATATTGATAAACTTATAATAAAACACAGAAGACTGAAACAAAACCAAGGATTCAACAAACTGTGTCTCCTCCTTAAATCAATGTTCATCAATGTCTCATGACTTCCTTTTCAGTTGAAATCCTCCCATCATTAAAGAAAAACAACTAAACTTTGTTAGCTAAATAAACTTGATCTTTGAAAAACTTAAAATAATTTTTGAATCAAACAGTACTGAAACTCAATATAAAAAATATCTTGGTAAAAAATTCCTAAATTATATTAACTTTATAAAATCCAGATGTATCAAATTAATAATATATAAATTCATTATCAATTAAACTTTTATAAAACTTAACTTCTTCAGGGCCCAAACCTAAAATAAAACTTCAAGTGATATACTCTAATTAAACAATACTTAAACTCAAACCAAACTATATAAAAATCAAGCCCATCATCAATAAAATATTAAAATACGACCTAACTTAAACCTTAATATAATAAATTACTAAAAATTTATGCTATTTAATTTTCTATTTCAATTTTCATTATGATAAGATGTCCCTTTCTCACAGTGTGTATCCCACACAATGATAACCTGTCTCACAAAAAAGAAACAAGTAATTGTGATTCTTTCTTCTGGTCCTCTTCCACAATCTTCATGTGTCATCTGTAAAGTTGTTTCGTTGAAACAGTAATTGAAGTGCTCTGAGAAATCTTCCATCCCGAACTTGGAGGATCCTTTCAAGTTGCTCTCCCCAGATGTTTGCCTGAATGGATGCAGTGTGTTGAGGTGTATCATTTCTGCTGCAGGCCCTCACCATTTCTTCCAACGAGGGTTGACCAGGCAGTGTGTTGATGATTTTGTGTTGGCATTTGCAAATGCAAGACCCCAAATCAGGAGTGGTTTTGCTGTTTCTTCATTCACTTGCCTGTTCACTGCTTGTGTGAGGCACTCAAGGAATGAAGTAAAAGGTCCTGAAGGTCCTCACCTGATCCCTGTGTAGATGTTTTCAGGTGTTCCTGCTGATGGAGTTTGTAAAATTGCATTGCATGCTGCATTCTTGATGTCAATCAACACATCCCGTGGTAGCTCTTTAATCTGTTGTCCTGTATTATCATTTGGTCCCAGGGGTTCCACAGTGGTTTGAGTGTCATTACTCCGGCCGGCTCTCTGTGGGACCCTCTTCATACTGGTGCCATGAACAGGGACACCTTTGCTTAAATGCGGATTGCTTAAATGCAGAAGACTCTGAAGCATCAGGCAAGCACCTGATTTGGGAGCCAGAGAGCTGGAGGCAGGAGAGGCCTGGTGAAGAAGGAGACCAGAGTCCAGAGCTTAAGCGGCTGATCAAGTCCCTGCTGAGGTAAGACCACGATGGAATTAGACACGGCAATTAAATTACTGACAACTATCCTCTCTAAGAGAGGTGAGGACACCAAAGAAGCAGATGTCATAGCCCTAATAAAATGGGCACATAAAAAAGGAAAGTTTCTGACCCTGCTGTGCTGTTTAGTGAATCTGAGTGGCAAGAGGTAGGAAACTACCTCAGGGGCATTATGATAGAAGGTGGAAAAAATGGAAAAGAAGCCAGAGAGTTAGGAGTTACTTGGAAATCCATCATCAAAACTTTAGAGACTATGAAAGCTGAGAAAAAGGTGGCTGCCACAGCCATTGAGGCTTTGGGAGGCGATGTAAAACCAGTTCCTTCCAAACTGTCACGTCTTGCTAACTTTTTTGGAGTTGGAAATGTCCCCATGAAAGGAATCTCTGCCCCTGTTTGCTCTAATTTGCAAGAGTTGCTAAATAATCCATCACAAAAAGAGGAGGCTGCCCCATCAGAGTCTGCTGCAGCTGATCCAAAATTAGAAAAAGTAACCGATCCCCCTTCAGGAGAAGCAATAGATATGGAAGCAGTGCCTGAAGCAGGAGAAATAGAAGAATTTCCTCAGGCGGAGGGTGATTCAAGGCTGAAAAAGGGAGTTTCAGCTTGTGGGCAGAAAGGAAAAAGAAAAGAATGCCGCCCTTCCCTGTACCCTCCTTTGCCTCACACAGCGTCAGATGAATCTATGCCGTCGGCTGAGTCCGAGGGAGAGGAAAAAGATACAGTTAGAAGGTCAAAACGCTCTGAATCTAAGAACAAAGTTAAAAAATCAAATTCTAATGACTCCATTCAAGAAGTCTTAAAGAAATTAGCAGAATTATCCATACCGCAGGAACAGTTAGAAAAACAGAGACTGTGCCAGTGCTAAAAACTATTCCTACACCCCTTTCTGTCCCAATCCCAGTGACACCCCCTGTGGAGCCTACTGCTCCACTGATGCCCAGATGCCTTGCAATACCCCTGCAGGCACCAAGGCCAGAAAAAATCCAATTCAACAACGATGGTCGGGTGTGATTCGAGATGCTGTCATAGAAAGTGAGTGGCAGGCTGCCAGTTCTCTTGCTTGCCCTGTAATAATCAGTAATAATCAAGCAAATTGGGAACCTCATGATTGGAAAATACTGCAACAAGCAAAACAAACAGTTACTACCCATGGTATTCGATCAGAAGCTGGCCGACAAATTACTCAGTTGATTTTTACAGCAGATGTCCTTGCCCCTGCTGACTGTGCAAGAGTTGCTTCCCTTCTCCTCACTCCGTCTCAGTATTTGTTGTTTGAAAGAGAATGGAAAAGATTAGCAGTTGAAGAAGCAAATAAACATTTAATAGTAGGAGACCCTCTGTATGGTATACAAGCAGATATGCTAACTGGGCAAGGACCCTATTCTAACACACAAGTTCAGCTACAATATCCTATTCAAATGCACCAAATTGCACAGACTTTAGCCCACCGAGCTCTTTTGTCTGTACCTGATAAGAAGAAAACTGCACCCTATACCACTGTCCGTCAGGGAAGCACAGAGCCCTGTGGACAATTCCCAGACCGTTTCTCAGCAGCAATAAAAGACAATGCAGAGTTGCCACCTGAACTCCAGGAACATATGTTCCGCACTCTGGCTTTTGAAGGAGCAAATCCTAGAACAAGAGCAATCCTGGCAACATTACCACAAGGGAGCCCAGTTGACGAAATGCTTATGAGAGCCACTCGGGCAGAACAGAATAATCAGACAGCCGCCTCCACGGCAGCGATGAAAGAAACATTAAAGGAACAAGGTCATGTAATTGCAGCTGCTCTGTCTGGAAGCGGAGGCAAGCAAACTAAAATAAAAGGTCAAAGTAACAAAAAGATTGAAACTGGTACCCGCTTCTGATGCGCTGAATTTGGTCACAGGCAGCGAACCTGTTCCAAAACTGTTTGGTGTTGTGTGTGTAACTCTGATGCTCGTGCTACTGCTGCCTGTACTCGCAGACCGTCAGGAAACACGCAGAGCAGCATGAGGGGTCTCCGTGTGAAGACACAAGTACAGACCCCTTTGACCCAGCACACCCCTTTGACACAGATGAAAAATACAGTTTCCTATACCAGCACGTCCCAGCCACCCGAGGGAGTCTCGGAGTGGACGTGGCAACCACAGTAGAGGCAACCCTGAGCAACAGAGAGGTAACATTGATTCCAGCTGAAGTAAAAGGCCCTGTGCTCAGTGCTGAGTCTCGAGTAGGAGGACTTTTACGTGGCAGGTCGTCAACAAGTAAAAAGGAGTAATTGTATTACCCGGTGTGATAGATGCAGAGTTCATAGGGCAAGTACAAATCACAGCCTATGCTTTACAACCACCTGTAACAATTCCCAGAGGCAGCAAGATTGCACAAATACTTCCCTATGAAAACTTTCTTACACATCAAGAGTATTATGAAAAACTCAAAAAACAAGGCCAAATTGCGAAAATAAGGGGAAATGAGGTTCAGCTTTGCACAGGATGTGCAGAAAAACATCACCTGCCTCATGGGAATTGTGTAGCTAATGCTCCACCCAAAAGCACTCATAATTTGAACACAACATGACAACTTGCTTTTCATCACTTATCCACGAGCCTTCTGGCTGATGAGACTCTCCAGGATTTGCAGCAGAGACTGATGGCAATACCTGGCCATGGCTTAAGGTTGGCATTGGAGAGACACATTGTAGTTTAACTTTTGTTTTAGAAAGAACATCCAAAGCTGGACTAGAGCTGCTAGAACCTAACTTCTTAAACCAAAGCAGGACAAAGCTCTACTCATGGTGCACACACTGTGTCTGTGTTTCCACAGCAGGGACATTAATTTCAGCAGTTGGTTCTGGTGGATATTGGGTAGAAGGTCACAATTCAAGATTCAGCCCGTAGGTTGCTGTTCTCCTTCCCCTTCATCCTCACCAAAACTAGTTCATCCAGGTCTTAGACATGGTCTCCCAGTTCAGAGAAAAATTTAGGAAAGAAACTGTCAGGAAAAGATTTTCCTCCTATCCCAACAAACTGGTACTAACACCTGAGGGATATAAAACCCATGACCACACATTAGTGACAACCGGCACATCTACAAATTTAAGATTGCAAATATTTACTATCTCATTTCAAAATAAGGAGAGCACCCAAACAATGCCAAGGGAAAAGGGAAAGGAAACCCTTCCACAAGCTCCCTGAGAGCAGTTGGTGTCACAAGGACTAAAATGTTGGGAAAACTTCTGTGTTGATGGGAAAACAACATCAGAGATCAGAGATGCTCTGTATGCATGTCACTACCTGCAGCACCATTTCACTGCAGCTGACATGTCTAGAGAAAGGATTTCCAGCTGCCGATGTTTACTGAGCTGAAAAAGGTCAAAGAAATAGAAGTGACCTTTTCATGTGGGCCTGCTGGGTAAACATGAGGCATTGCTAGGCTTGAAAATGGATTAAAGGGGGCAGAAGGGGAGAAAAGCTCTTGAAAGAGCCTCCATGGATAACATCCAGCAGTGCTTCCCTGCTCCATCTAGTGAGATCTCAGCAGTCATATGGGCTTCACTTTGTTGCATTTTCAGAGTAGGGGCTTTTGGCCAAGTGTCCCATCTGACAGCATATAAAGACTGGAAAGCTCTCCTGCTCAGTCACCTAGGAAGGCAGACCCAAATGAGGCTGCAGGTGCACCCTGTGCTTTACTGCTATCACCACTTGAGAGACACAGAAACAACTGCATGAAACCTTGATTTCCCCATGGTCCTTCATCTAGGGAAAAGGCAGCACTTTGTCTCTTTAGGCCAGGGACAGAAGCTGCCTTAGCTTTGCATAGTCGGGATTTCAGCAGTGGTCTCCTCTCACACCCCAGCTCTTCAGCAGTAAGAGCTAGCCAGGCCCTCGCTCTCACTTCAACACACAGCACCACCTTATCTCTTCTGTCACTGCTACTAAGACCTCTTTAAAAAGTGTCAATAGAACAGGATTGCAAAGAGCTCTATTTACCAGACACACTGAAGATGCATGATCCAACATCAGCATGCTGCTTCAGCAGCATGCACAGGAAACACTGAGCAACTCCAAAAAGCTCAAATTACATGAAGGCAAGCTTAGTCCAACCCTCAGTATTTAAAAAAAAAAGTCTCAGACCAAGAGCTGAAACCATAGTGAAATTTGTAGAAGTACAACTACTCAACTTGCTCTGGTCATATCAGCACAAAGCTGCTCTTGTGAAGTCATGAATAAAAATGGACAGCAGCCAACAATATGAAAGCTTCATAATTCCTTGGTTTTTAATATAGCAAAGCATTGTCTCAAAAAGCATATTTGTCCTAACTGTAGCATTCTTCCATATCATGTTAAAATTCAATATTTTGGTGACTTAAAAGCCTGCTGAGGCAAGTGACTATCACCATGTGAAATGGACATGAAAAGAAACAAGCAGGAAAAGAAATACAGCCTGACCAGTAACACATTTAGAACAGTCCTGCCATTTGAAGAGAACATGTCATTTCACAAGACAGAGCAGTATTTCCCTTTGTGTGCATTCTTTTTTTAATTTTACTTTTTTCCTAGAACATTCAAGTGCCTCTTTAATGTATTATTCAAACAGAAGCCATGATTAATTAATCAAAACTCCGTTGTATAGGGAGAAGAAAACTGGGCTCTTGTGCAACACCCGGCCAGATGCTCCACCTTAAAGGGAATCATAAGGGAGGATGTGTCAGCAAAAGTGCTTAATTATGCAGTAAAAAACAATGGAATTTCAGAGACAGCTTTTAGGGTTTTCGCAGCATCTCTTTTCAGTGTTTCTCTTCGCCATATATAAACCATGTGCCCCTTTGCATATCCCATCTACCAGAGACACTGCAAAGAGTCTTGATCCAATCTCACGGAAACTGGCTCACACGGAACCACGAGCAGCTGGATTCAAAACTGACCAATGTCTCTAAATTATGCTGCTTTAAATGACAAGTGTCCCTGGTGAGAAGCTCAGTACTTCTTAGGTAAGGAAGATGGTCTGTGTACCAAACCAGGAATCAAATCTGGAGTTAAGAAGGCTCTTCTCTGCTTTTGGCTTTGTTGAGCTGTATAAGCCTGCTCAGTTCTTGGTGCTTCTCTTTCTTTTCCCACACTGCATCTTCTTAAAGCTGAGTATTCAGCCCACAAAAAAAAAAAAAAAAGGAATTTAGAATTGTTTCAAATGCTTTAATTTCATCCTAATATATTATCCTAATCCCATCTAGGACGGGTTTGAGCAGGGCTGTTTCAAAAAGGGGAACAAATTTCTTTTCAGGTTTGTCATGGGCAGGAGAGGAATCAAAACCTGCAGTCCCTACAAAGAAAATGCAAACTGAGTATTAAGAGAAAAGTTCCTGACAGCAATAGCAATGATGTGTGAGAACAGGTTCCTGAAATTTTCTATTCTCAGTAGCCCAGACCTTCTGAAGCATAGGCTGGATACATTTCTGTCCCAAATAGTTCAGGTTGAGTTGCTCTGGCCACAGGGAAGAAATCAGCAGTATAAGCTCTCATGAAGTCTTCCAGCTCTACTTTTCTACAATTCCACATTTTTTTAATATCAGAAATGTAAAAGTTTCAAATCAGCATATCTTTTTCAAAGGACTGAGCTCTTCACTGTTTCCATTCATCAAAATATTTGTATTTGTCCTAATTCAACTACACATAAGCAATAGGTTCATCTTTTTTGTTTTTTTAGTGTTTTGCACAACATAACATTTTTGCCTCTGGTTAATACACCAAATCAGAAGCTACAGGAAAACATCAGCCCAAATAACTGATTTTTTCCCCTGTCATTTAAAGCACAAAGTAAGGTTTTAAGAAATTAAAAATAATGTAACAAAAACATGGAATGAAATAACTATTCACTACTCATCAGTCCTGGAGCTCAAAGACCACCAATTTTGTTTCCAACCAGTGTTATTTCTCTTGAGAATCACTACCTGAAGCCCATAAGAAAGAAAAAAAACCCACCCAAAAAACCATAAAACAACACCAAAAAAAAATACCCCCCAAAAAAACAAAACCAAAACCAAAAAAAGACCAGCTAGATGTACATGGACGGTGCACATGCATACAAAATCTCAAGGCAGAAAATGTGTCATTTTGAAGATTCATATTTACTCACAATTCTTTATTGTCCCCTCAACTCCGTATTTCTTTCCCTATCCTACTGCACCCTTCTCAAGGTCACACTTTTCCACTTTCACAATCACATGCATTATCAAACTGCAATGTCATGACATGGTAAGGATGCAGACAGCAATGGCAGCAGACTCAAGAAGAGTTATCCACGAGGAAGAGTCCACCACAGCAATTCTTCCTCAGCCACACAGTCAAACTTTCTGATTTAACTACCTAAACAGGCACAATGTTTCTAACGATTATGCTTTGTTCAATTTTATATATGTTATTTAGAATCTCTTTCTTTTGAATCTTCTTGATTTTTTGTCAGTTTTGATAAGTTTTATGCATTTTATCATTGAGGTATTTTGTCTTATTTTATATTATGTTTTAAATTTTTCAACCTTCCTGTTTAAAAAAAAAAAAGGAGGAGAGAAATGTGAAGAAGTGCCTGAAATAAGGCTGGAATGAGGTTGGAGATGTTGTGTATTTTAATCTTTTGAAATAATTCTTTTGTAAAGCGCACTTCACTGATCATCGAGTGAAACGTGAGGAGAGTCCCAGACACTGGACACATCAAATTGAAAAAACCACTCAAATTAATAACTTTGGGAAAGAATTGTGTTTGTGTTTTCACAGGGGTTGAAAGTACGCGTGAGATCTTGTTGAGTTCAGAGGAGAGCAGATCCTGACTCCAGAAGCAGAGAAGTCAGCACGCAGACGTGAGCAGGTGTCAAGACAGCGGACATCTCTTCGTTCTACATGCAGAAAGAGGACTCTGGGACTTGGGCTTCTTTTGGGACTTAAGTTGTCGTCTTTCCATTTCAGGAAAGGGAGATGATGGTGTTGCATTCCAGATTCCCACAGGGAATGAGGCCTGCAGTTTGATCAAGTGTTATACTTGTGCCTCATCTTCTCACTGATTGCCTTGGGCAATGGGGTGGTTTTGTTCATGTTTCAACCAAGGGAAATGTTTGGAAAACTTGGGGCAACACATCAGGGTTGACACTATCAGTCTGAAACACTCAAGGCCAGAAAAGCCCTTTTCAACATGTTTGAATTTGCCAGGGAACAAATGGCTGATTCCAAAAGATATCCCTCCAACAATTTTGCAATTTGGAGAATGGAGGTGGTGTTTGGATGGGGTTTCTTGCTGCAGCTCCTTATGAGCCTTGAGAACTGGAAAGTTGTGGCAAAAATGAATTTTTATATAATTTTTCGGCTTTTCGGAGTGGCACAAAACAAAGATAAAATCATAGAAGTCACTCCAAACCACTGAATTTGCAAAGAAGCATCATCTTGGTGTATCTACACTAAGATGTCGAACAAACCATCCAACCAGGTTTCAAAATAATTGCCACGAGAGATCTTTTTCATTTGTAAGACAGTTTGATTTGCTATCCCTACAGATATCAGGGACAGTCCATGCAGCATTGGCAAATCTTTTGTTAACACGCAGCATGACTTTGATAAAAGAGCAAGAAGGAAAAAATCGAATGAGTGAAGAGATCCAGATTGTGACAATGATAATGTTAACACATGGAAAAAAGGCTCGGAAAACTGGGATGGTTCTGCTTTCACAGCAGGTGGCATCAAAAAGAGCCTTGGCACAGCTGGATCAAAAGAGGTTGTGGGCAGAGTAAAGATGCCCATGCCGTTTCTTTTGCATTGAATGATTTGTTAGCTAGGAGTGTGAAATGAGAACAAAGCAGCAATTGAACATCTATTGCGGGCACATGGACACAAGAGTGATAAATGTGAAGAGGTATCATGAGAGAAAACACACCTGGAGGGAAACTAAATCTTAGATGGTTGCTGCGTTCAATTTGTTTAACCTTTCACAGTTGTAGAAGGAAATTTTGAAAGCAGTTGTATATCTTTACAGGGTATTGTAATTCTTCTGATGCTTGTGCCGTGCATGCTTTAGCGCATGCGGCAGACCACGGACAGAGCTGTCAAGGAAGTGTTCTTGGTTCAAGAAGGAGGGGGAGATGTGGGAATCCAGGGCATCCCTCTGGCTGCCCTGGAAGGTCTGGGACCCTGGCAGGGGGTCAGGAACCCCCCTGCACAGAGCCCCAAGAGACACTGTCTCCGTTCTCTGTCCATGCAAACGATTTTTCAATCTTTCAGGATGAATTACAAGCTCTGACTGTTTGATTTAAATAGTAATTAGTGTGGCACGGGTGCAAAAGTAGAATTTTAGGATTCTAGATAAGGGGTTCAAAGGGGGCAAGATGGAGGAAACTGGGCGTGCCTTGTCCTTTTTCTTCTTCTTCATGCCCTCCATGTTTCACTGTGGTGTTGGCATTTTTCTGTGGGTTTAGGCTGGGGACACACTGTTCAACATGGGTGATAGGTATTGGCTCATTATTGTAAATATAGCACACGTAGTTTTTGGTATATAATGTTTGTACCATCCCACTGAGGGGCAGAGCCCCACACACTGTCCTGCAAGACAGACCTGCTGCAGGTCAGAAAGAAAATATTTTAGAGAAGAAGAAATAAACAACCTTGAAAACCAGCAGAGATGAATTACGACTCCTTCTTTGGCAGCGGGGCTGAAAGACAGAGACTTTCTACAATCTTGGGAGCATCTACATATCACAGATCCCGACAGGTTTTGGTTTGGGTTTTTTGTTTTTGCTTTGGGTTATTTTTTTCATTTTGTTTTGATTTTGTACTTTGGTTTGATTTGGTTTGGTTTTGGGTTTTTGGGTTTTATTCCCCCCCCCCCCCATTTTTTCTTGGCAAATTTTATTTCGTTTCCTTTAGTATCCAGAGCACTCCCAGACCAAGCTGACGGGCAGCCCGTGCCCTGTGCTCGGCCTGCTGGCACGCCGAACTGTCGAAACGGCCTCCCCACCGCCCCTCGCCCAGGACCCTACAAACCCTCCCCTGCAAAACAGCATCTCAGCGGGGCCAGCGGGGAAGAGAAGCACGTACGTGCGGCGGAAATCAGCAGCAGCCGCCGGCCCCCGATGCGACTCGGCCCGCCCTGCCCCGCCGCACCGCCGGCGGCAAGCGGCCGGCCGCTTTTGGGCGGGTTCTTTGACGGCCCGCAGAGGTCTTCGGCCCTCGGTGGGGGTCTGGGGGGTCACAGGGTCTTGGTGCTGAGGTACGGTATTAAATTCTGGGGTTTTTTTGTCGTGTAGAGGCACATGTATCTGAAATAGAGCTGTCTTTTTAAACTATTATTTCTGTTTGCTCCAAGAGGATGTTAACAGACTACATAAATTCGAGGGGAGTTATACTTGAAACACTCCGAGCAGCATTGGAGATATTTCCATGTGGCTGGTGGGGATGATGTGAGACATGGAGGACATTCACATCTTCCCAGAGCATCAGAGAAGGTTGAGAGCGCTGCCTCATGTGTTTCAAGGGGACTGACATTTATTTTTGTAATTTTTTTCCTATCACTACGTTGGTATGTTAAACTCCACATATGTGGTTTTCTTTCTCCTTGCCTCTTTGGATCACCAAATCATGTTTCTCTGTGGAATTTCTTAGTCTTGTGTGTAGTTCTAGTTGGGAATGGTATCTGAGGAGTTTCAACACAGACACATTTATGTATTAATGGACAACTTTTTAAAGGAGATAGATTTCTTGTTGCTTTGAATGTAGATTACACCTCCACAGGCACAGAGATGTGACACTGATGCTGTCTTCTTCAGCTAAAACAAACGCTCTCCAGTTAGTTACGTTTCATCTGTGTCAGCACCCTGCCCTTACAGAAGCTATTTCTGCTCTGTTTTTCAAACTTATGTCTTCCTATGCATGGCAGAATTGCACTCAGGATGGTGTGATGGGACAGGCTGTAAACCCTTCATCGGGGCTTATGATACGTTTGTCATGAATTTAACACCCAGAGGAATTTATTGAGTAAGCAGAATGACATGCTATTTATTTACAAGCTTCTCTTTTGCTAGATTTGCATGCCACTGTGCATGCTATTCCACTGTTTAGAGATGTGTTTGGATGTGTTTGTGTGAGAGAGATGGAGGAAGCAAGATGAAGGGATCTTGACAACATTTTTATAAATTCAGGAAACAGTTGCACTCACTGAAGCCAATCAATACAGAAACTGAAAACTTGACATGCGTTATGAAAGTTAGCAGTAAAACCCTCCTAACATACAGCCAGCCTTCTCACAGCTAGGCCTTTTGAGATAATTCCCAAAAGCAGCACATACCATATGGCAGTGGCATTTATTGTGGATTTGACACTCACGATTAGTGAATTCCTCTCAACTTCAAAAGCAGATAGCCTTTGGCAAAATCCTGATGGATGCATCTGGCAGGTAGAGAGGGGGAGAAAAAAAATATTGAGGTCAACACAGGAAAAAAAGAAATGTCTGAAATCTTGGTTTAGAATAGTGGCAGAGACCTGCTGGGAGTGGTTGGGAAAATGCCTGAGCTCGTTTAAAAAGACAATGAGCAGATGATTGATATTTAGGCCCTGACCCAAACTTTTATTAGCAACTTTATAAACCTTTCAGTTTGGCTTGAGGGATACCGTTTCCTGTCCAAACTTATCCACCTCTATCCCTGTAGGGGGGAAAGCAACAACAGATACAGATGCAAAATTGCACATAAATCTTAATTTGGAGAGCTGTGATGGAACTCAAAAACCAGAAGAAAGAGAATTACGAGAATTTATTGTGCCTTTTCTTACCTTTTTGGGGGGGTGGAAGGTGTGTATTTTTCCCCATGGATCAAGAAAAAATTCATTGCAGTTTTTTCACACTTACGTATTGTAAATGATACCAGTATGGCTTATCATAATTAAACTATATTTTTGTTGTTGATATCGGGATGTCAGATGTACTGAATATTCAATAAAGTTGTCAGAATTAAGTCCATCTTGCTTCCCCCAAGTGTTTCAGACAAAATAATTCCAAGGTTTCTGTAAGATGTAGGAGAAATGAGCTGTCTTGCCAGTTCTCATAAGATTGTTAGTCATGTCACTGACAAGTCCTGGCATCTCTGTTCTTTGGAATTAAGACTTGAAATATCATGAGGAGGAGAATACAAAGTTCTTTCCCTTCTTTGTGGAAAACAGACGAAAACTGGCAACATCAGGCAGTTCCAGAAAGCTGGTCACATGTGTGTGTTTGAAGGGAAGTTTTCATTCTCTTCCAGGTGCAGTGTGTTTATGGCATAGGTCCATCTTCCCAGAAGAGCTGAGCATTTGCTGGGGCAGGAGAGCTGAAAGTAAGCAAGATTTTGCTCCACAGTTACTGAATCTCCCAGCTGCATCAGTCAATGGTGGATGGGGAAGAGGGAGAGGGTGGGGTAGTTAAAGATGTGTCTGTAACTGCAGGAGTGCTTCAAGAAACCACAGCATGTCACAGCTCCTTTGTGTTCAGACAGCAATTAAAATTTTAGACCTTCTCTTAATGGCAGTTACAGGTTTTCATCTTCCCTGGGTTTTCATCTTCAGAAGTGGGAATCTGCGCTGGAAATGTTAAGATATTCCAGGGAGTCATGTGGGGATCAATGCAGTACAATGCATTTCCTTTATTGCATGCCATACTCTAAAAATGTGTTCTAAAAAATTGTGCATGTATAAAACTAAAGCTACACACAACTCAATTGAAATATGTTGTAATACAGAATCAAAGTCATATATTCTCCACCTCTGTTAATATAATACACTATGATCTTTAATCACATATCCTTTATTCCCACATTTCCCCTAATCCATTAGTTGAAAAAATCTCTTCTTCACTTATACTTAACTTTTAGATACTGATTCATGTCATTACTATCCCAGAAATTGTCACTGCTTGCTCTTGTGATGTTTTTAGGGTGCTCGCTCTGCAGAGACCTTACTTAATCTATGCATCTTAGATACTTCTACAAGTTTGAGGTGCTTCTATTATTATTTTATAGCTTTAATACATGGAGGAGCTAACAAACTGTCTTCTAATAGAAGATTGACATCTTTAGAAAACCAGGGGATGAATTATTCCTGATTTTAATACTCTTTGTCTAGCTCTGCTTTCTGTCTAAGAGAACTGTGTGTGTTTATCATTCATTTTCGTGCACCTGGACATAGCCTGTGACCTTCATCCAAACTGCAGAACTCCTTAAGCACAGAAGTGACATTCAGTTTCCCTAAGAAGTGCATCCTCCTTGTCTGCTGCATCATTTAACATGCTCATTCCAACGTCTAGAGCAGATGCAGAAGGTTTTCATATACCAGTCTCATTCATTAATGTCATTTTCAGGACAGCATCAGTTTTGTTACTAAAGAATGGAAGAGTCTGTGTCCTAATTCATGTATGTTTAATTCATACAGTGTAGACAGTCGTGTCTCTATCTTCTGAGTAATAATATTTTTTAATTAATTGAGAGGTACTTCCATACATATTTTCTGAGTGTATCTCTAGGATCTAATTTATAGGGAAAAGTAGACTATAGCCAAACCAGAAGATTGATTGCCGTCTCAGGAAAAAAAAAAACAAAAATTAAACATTTTCCACTTTGTGGCTATCCTAAAATTTCCCTGCAGAAATGGAGATTCCTAACTGCAAATGTAACCTTATTGATTTGATTTACTTTGCTGATTTTCATGGACATCTTAGTTAGTGTAGTCTTTTTTTCTCAGTGAATGCAGTTATTTTACAGAAGTGTGCACCCTGGTTTATTGGCTGAGGGAGATGCCCCAGCCCAGATTTGGATGTTGTCCCCAGTGACATCCACAAACATATATCATTCCCATGTGGGAATGTGGCCACGCCCCAGAGCATGCCATGCTTGCTGTGAGCAGTGGTGACTTGGTCACAAAACCAGGAATCCTCCACTGTGACACAGTACATAGGAAAAAGCACAACTGAAGGTAACCTTTGGCTTTTAGAAGAGGATTTACTTAGCACTGTTAAAACCAACTATGGTAGTAATATCAATCTAATCAACAAGAGCATTATTCTCAGCTGATTTGTTTTTCTCCACATTGAATGAGCTAAGATGCAGTCTCACTCCCACTGAAGTCATGGCAAGTGTTTGGCCACTGAAGTAAATTGAAGCAAGATCAAATTCACACTCCTCACTTTCTTCATCTTGCATAAGTAAACTGAAGACAGGCAGTTCTTTCTCCTCTGCTGAAGGATGACACTGCTAAATCATCAGCTCCACATGGAAATTAGCCACGTTTAAAGCATTGTTTAGTTACATGCAGTGTTTCGCACACAGGATTTTCTTCCCCCTAAGAGTGATCCATTCTTTTACCATGGTGAAAAAGCAAACAGAAAACATTTTGGTGCCAGGAACTCTTGAAAATTTGACTGGATGAGTACACTTGCTTAAAGTTCAGAAATGGTCCTTTGAACATGCTACTTTACAATGTCATGCATTCTGTTCTCTATTGTTTTTGCTTTAAACCTGTTTCATTTTATAACTGATGAGATGCTTGACTGTTCAATCAGAGCAGTTAGTTTGTTCAGTTTCAGTACAGTTGGCTTATCTCCATGTAACGCATCATTTAATTATCCATACAAAACATAGTTAAAATTATGTACAGCTCCTTGAGCCTCACTTAAACTGTCTGTGACACTGCAGTAATCCCAGTACCCTGACGGGGTGTTGCACAACTAGGACTGGTTGGAATGTGTTAAACTGGTGATGTAGAAGAGAGCCTAGAAATGAGTTTGCATTTTGCAGCTGTGCTTGCTCTGCTGGAAGAGGAAGCAAAACCAGACAAAGCCCTGCTCCTGTGGTAGTATCAGCAGCTGTAAATCTGAATGCTTATGAAAATCAAGGAAAGTGTATTGAGCGAAGAAATGGTGTTTTCCTCTTGTTTGTTATTTAATTAATTTTTGGTGGTTTGTTATCTCTCAGAAAAATCTATCTCAGATTCCTTTGCAGAAAAACATGAAGTGTTTATGTGAGAGTGAAGATCCTACTACTGGAAGATTGTATAGTTACGCAAAAGAATTTGCCTGTTTTGTCTCAAAAGTGCTTTCTGGAGGCAGTTATCATTGAGACTTATAATATACCCGAGACTGATGATGGATGGGCACTGCTGTCCATGCAAGGAAAGGCTCTTGTATGTGCATAAACTAAATATAAATGTGAAGGCATTAATAAATAGAAAAACCAGCAAATTTCTTACAGACTTTTTTTTTCTTTTTTTTAAGCTAGTGAACTTGAAGGTCAGATCCAACTATATGTTGCATTTTCTGTTATATAATTATCATATATATAATATCCTGGAGAGCAGCTTCTAGTCACTGACATCAACAGTTTACATAGCAGTTGAACTAATAATAACCTGGGAGAACTGACCCATATCAACCTCTTAAGTGTAAACTGTAGCTCACAACAGTTTTTTGTGTTTTCATGGTCACAGAAGGGCCTCAGTTGGGTAAAGGCAGAATTGTGTTCAAAAAATACGGAACTATTCTGCTGAGTGTTCACTTTATTAAATCTTGGAAAATGAGAGGAAACAAATCTGGAAGAGTGATACTTGGCAAATAATTTTTGCTCCCTTGTAAAAAGAAGGAAGGGACAACATCAAAAACAGCTTCCCTAGAAGAATGCAGGGAAGATACATGATAAGTGGCATCAGCTCGGAAGAGAGTTTAAAACTCTTTATTGGAATACTTTTACTAATGACATCTGTTAAGCAAATCCAATTCAGAGCAGTTTTAGCAATCCCAACATTATTCTGCTACACACCAATGGGCGAGCGTGATCAGCCTGAGGTCAGTGTCTGTCTAGCAGTGGCCATCTGTGGTCACGATGCAGGTACTCAAGTCACATCCTGCTTCCCTTTCCTCCCTCCCCATTTCTGCAGTTCCATTTAGAGATGAGTTCCCCAAAGAAAGGTCGAGGAGTATAATCTCTCCTGTACTCACAGTCCTTTGGAGATAAATACACAAAGAGATGGCAGAAAGAGACAGAAGTTCCTTTATCAGTCAAAGAGATTGGCTAAGACTGTTTAAGGGAGACAATTTTGAAGATGGTGGGAGTGACAGAGGTACATCTTTGCACCAATTTGAAAACACAGACATTCTACTTTCAGAACAAAATCCTGGCTATACCAGAATTTTGCACGGTGTTGAACCACAGAGTTTGAGAGCTAAGAGGTTATTGAAGGCATCAAAATTTTGTAATTAAATTATTTGGCCTTTTTAGGATGGTATTAACTCTTCCTGTGCATCATTCAAGCAGCCTGGATTTCTTCCAGAAAGAAAGAAATCTCACTAAGTCTGTAACAGAGCATTAGCTTACACGACATCCTACCCCAAAGTAATAAGTATAAATACTACTAATAAAAAATGTCCCCCACCAGTATTAAATAAAAGCCTACACTTGTACACTGAGAACATCCCTGGGTCATGTCACCCAGATTTGAATTTGACAAGGGTTGTGTGTGAGGGTGCTTGTGCCTGCTCTGTCAAGGGAAGCTCTGGTGTTCCCAGGTTCCCGAGTGATGGATCTGCACTTGGTGTCTGTTGGGGCTCGGGGTGCCCAGGGCCACGATGAGTTCCCTGACCGGGCTGGGGACGGCGGGCGGGGCTGGCCTGTGCCGCGCTCTGGGTTCTGTGACATCGCAGGCGCCGTGTCACAATGGGGGCAGCTAGAAAAGGCCCCAGCGGGTGCCGCTGCCCCAGTAGAGCCTGGGCAAGCGGTGAGTGCACAGCAGTGAGGAGACGGGGCTGGGGGCTGGAGGAGGGCTGGGGGAGAAGCGCCGGTACCTGGGGCTGCCCCCGCATCCAGGGCCCAGCCCCGGCGGGAGCGCCTCGCTGAGGGCGCGCTGCTTGCTGGGGCAGCGGTGCAGGCCTTGCCAGCTGCCGGGGGCCCTCTCCTTCCTGCCGCCACATCCCTGCTGCTCCTGCCCCTCATTGTCCGTCTCCATTCCGGCCCCACTGAACCCCTTCTGTGTATCCTCCTGCAGACCATGGCTTTACTGTCACTGCTCTTCGTGCTCGTGCAAAGCCTGATCCAGTACCCCCAGCCGGCTGGGGATGGGCTGGATGAGGCCACGCACCAGCGAATGAAGGAGCGTCAGGAGCTGCTGGACCGTGAGATGGCTCAGCTGCTGCAGGAGCTGGAGCAGGGGCCCCTGGAGCAGCAGGACGAGGGCTGGGGAGCCGTGCTCTTTGGTGCCCTGCAGCAGTGGCCGGTCTGGGTTCTTGCTGGCGTCCTGCTCTTCTTGGGCCTGTGGTTTAGCTGCAGGAGAAGGAGCTGTGACACCAGCAGCAGCAGCAGCAAGGACCAGAGCTCCTGCGAGACCTTGGGAGATGAGAAAGGAACAGAACAGAAAGAAAACAGCACTGATCCAGAGGAAGGTGGAGAAAACACTGACGTGACTGTGGAGGCAGATGACAGCAGCACTGAAAATGACAGAGGAGGCAGTCCTGTGGCTGTAGGTGAAGGAGACAGTGATGATGCCATTGAAGGCAATGACAATGTGAAGGTGAAGGAAGACAGCGATGTTCACAGAGACAATGGACATGATTTAAAGAAAGATGAGGGACGGAGTGATGGGGATGTGCCAGGAGACAGTCGTGGTGACGAAAATGAAGAAGAACCTGGCCATGTTGTTGGAAATAAAGAAGACCTAGATGAAGCAAATGAAGGAGAACACAAGGATGTGCAGGTGGAGCAAGACAAGGACACTGGAAAGGAAGAAGAAGGAGATGGAAATGAAGAAAAAAACAATAGTGTGACTATAAAGGTGGGCGACAACAATGACATAAATGAAGGTGAAGACAACATAGATGGACAGGAAAAATACATGGATGTGAAGGTGCAGGAAAGCAGTGATGCCAGTGAACAGAGAAGCAGAGATGTGACTGAGCAGGAAGATAGCAGTAAATGCGGGAATGAAAGTGCCCTTAATGGTTTTACTGGACCTGAGAAAGAAAACAAGGATGTTACAGAAGAAGATGGCAATGATAGAAACAAGGTTGAAGAACAGGGTGATGTGAACGTGGAGGGAAACAAGAACAAGGATAGAAAAGAAGACAAACAAGGTAACGTGGCTGCCAGTGAAAAAGTTGGCAGTGATGGTGGCAAGGAAGAGAGTGGCAGTGGTGGACCCGAAGACAGAGAAGACACTCAGGATGCTGGGAATGAGCAAGGCATCCTTTTAGTGGATGGCATACAGTGGCCTGTGGAGGACCTGGAGAGAGGTTGCTCAGTGGTAGCTGAGCTGATGGAGAGCTTCACGCGTGTCTTTGTGGACAGCGTGAGCAATAGCTTCTACCCGGTGCCTCAAGAAGCCATCGGGGTGGGCAGTGCCTTTGAGGGCTGGAGTCCCCGTGGGTGGGATGGTGTGTACCACGTGCTGGTCCCACTGAATCCCCCGCCAGGGCACGTCTTCCACCTAGAGCTGAACAGTGCAGGGCAGATGGCAGCAAGGACCTTCAGCGTCCGTGTGGAGCTTGCGTGCTTGTGCGAGAGGGAGCGGCTGGGCGAGAAGCTGTTGTGCTTCCTGCACCACTCGCAGGAGGAGCTGTGGCGGGAGCAGAAGCGCAGCCTCCTAGAGACACTCTGCACCGGCTCCTACCTGGATGTGGAGAAAACCTCCCGCTGGTTCTACCAGTTGGTGAGATGCTCGTGGCTGCACGTGCCTCAGTCATACTCATGGCACTTGGTGTTTCAGCCCTGCAGCCGGTCCTGCCAATTCCAGCTGAGCAAAGGCAAGAAGAGCCTGACGGTGGAGATGCTCTTTGGGGTGCGCCAAGGGGACTCTGATATCTTTGTGGTCAGCCATCCCACAGAGTCCCAGAAAGGCAACTCCAGCATCTTTGTGAGCAGTCAGCCCGCCGAGGCCAACATCATCGCAAGCACAGCGTGGCCTGAGACATATGCTGTGGCAGAGGCAAAATTCTTGCAGCACATCGCCAGGCAGATGCCGTGCGAGAGCTTGCACCTGAAATGCCTGCAGGTCTTCACCTGCATCCTGAGGGGCACAGGTTTTTCCAGCTCTACCTGGAAGACTGTGGTCATGCACGTGCTGACCACCGTACCGCTGTCCCGGTGGCGCAGGAGGGAATTTGCACAGCGGCTGTGGGACATCATGGCGTACCTGCGCCGCTGCCTGCACTTGAAACACCTGGAGCACTTTGTGCTAGGCAACGGGAGGCTTCCTGCAGAGATCAGCTTGCCGCCAGCAATGCGAAGGCTTCAGCCACTCAACCTCTTTGAGCACCTGGCCCGAGATCCTGTTGCCCACCTAGAGGCGCTGCAAGCTTATGGTCGGCTGCGATTTCGCCTCCGGACGCTGCTCTCCAGCCACTGAGAGGAGTTCCCTGCACAGAGCTGTGCTGGGGGGGTCACACCCGATGGCAGCCACGTGAACGCTGCGTAATTGCTGCATTTGTCACTGGCAATCCTGAAGCTGCTTTCCTGCTCCTGCGGAAGGAAGATGCTGCAGCACATGGATTCGTTGTGCAGACACATCTCTGAGTGGCCTTGCCCTTCACCTTCCAGTTACGACGGTGCTGTTGCCTATGTCTATGAGGCAGAAACTGGCTCCACCTGCACATCCTCACAGAAGAACAGTGAAGTTGATGGAGGTTGCTTGAAATATCTCGAAGACAGCAACCTAGTCTGTTAGGGACTTAGTGTAGTCATTTAATGAGCTGTAGCTTTAATTAGACTTGTTTCTTAGCATTCCTTCCAGATGCCCTTTAGTCTTGTCAGTGTATAACTATTCTGCAAAGTTACCCTTAGTGTAGAGAAATACCCTACTGTAGTTGCTTGTCTGCTTTTAAATAATATTTGAATATCTATGTTTGAGAAATTAATAAAAGAAAATAAGTTTCTCAAATTGCCTGAAATGTGTCATTCTTTGCATTTAACCCTCTGTATTTAGAGAATGTCCTTCCTATATCCCTATCTGAAATAAAAACTTGTTGCAAACAGAGATGTTGGATATATGAAGTATGCTGTCTCTCAAGCATTTCCATAGAAATGCATGAAGCTTGAAGTGAAAATGCCCTGAAGTGCCGGAAATTTTGCAGCAGAGTACTCCTGAATTTTTAGGAATATTTGGAAAAGTTTTCTTCACACAGTCACTTTTATACGCTCCTGGGGAACAATTCAGTCAGAAGAGTGGAAGTCAGAGAAGTCCCTAACTGCAAAACATGTGGTTCAATACATCTTTTTTTGTCTTCTCATAACCAAGGTTTTGGCACAAAATTGTGACAGTAGAAAGTAATTTTTCTGTTTTTCTCTTTTCTCTATTCCTGGTTATCTGTGTCCTTTCGGAGAGGCCCTGCTGGTCTATTAATATAACCTTTTCCACCAGGCCTATATAATATTGTCTAGCAGTGAGAGCCACTTTCCATGCACAGCTTTACCCATGGTCAGATGCAGCTAAACAAAATATGATTTACTTCTTGCCATACATAGTAGAGATTCATGGTAGTTTGGAAGCATTTATTCTCTTTGCCTTTGTACCAACACATCAAAGAACAAATAGCGGCATTGCAGGGTGACATCTCAGAGTCTTCTGTGACATCACAGAGCAGCTGTCTGACATCACAGGGTGATATCTCAGAGTTGTCTCTGTGACATCGCAGGGGCTGTGTGACATCACAGGGGCTGTGTGAGGTCACTGGGGAGGTGACTCTGCCCCAGCCCCCCCTCCCAGTTCCCCCAGAGAAGTCCAACGCTGCCCGTGCACAGCGGGGTACCCTGTCCCCCCGCGTCCCCCCGCCCCTGGCGCCGCAGCCTCCCCCAGAGGATGTTCCACGAGATCGACCCCAGAGCCTGACACAGGGCCATGGGGGGTGGGACAGGGGACAGGGACTCCCCGGCAGCGTCCCCGTGTCCTCCAGGGCCAGAGCCTGGCCCAGGGCTCCTTCACCCTGTTACCAACGAGGGCTTGAGAGCGCTGAAAAAATCCCCGGCAAGGGAGCAGCAAAAACCCGATTTAATATTGAGCAACAGCACCACAAAGTTCCTTGGCAAGAGTCACTCTGCTCCTGACTGGACACTTCAGGCACACCAAGGAAACAAAGCAACAACAAAACCAAACAGAATCCAGGCAATCAAACCAGAAATGAACCAAGAACTGTCCCTGTGTGAGCGTGAGACACAAGGAAATGAGGGCAAGGATAAAAGGAATACAGGCCCAAGAGCTTACAGAGCTCAAACTTAACACGACTTAACTTATACCTTAACCTTAACTTCCACCTTCAACTTCACAATTTAGCAAAAGAACAGCACTCTATAGTATTTAACCAAACTTATAACCTTTGACTTTGCAATTTCACTGAGAAATAACATTTAACAATATTCAACTTGGCTTATATTTTAAACCTAACAGCTTAGCAAAGAACAACTCTTAGCACAATTTAACTTAGCTTAGACCTTGTGATTTAACCCTACTGACAGGCCTGACTGGCTCAGCTCTCCAAGGCACTCAGACCCCTCAGAGAGCAGCATTTCTGCCACATTTCCCGAGCACAGGCACTCCTGTGTGCACACAGACACAAAGAGTCAGTGCAAGGCACCTGTGAGAAATTCCCCTGAGGGCAGGGAAATGCTCCCTGCCGATGCTTTGGCATCTCCCCAGCGGGGGAAGGGCAGAGCCTGGAGGAGTGGGGAGATCGGCCCAGGCTCCCTCGTTGTTGGGGATCCCCGAGTGCAGCAAACGGGAGAGTTCCCGGCTCGGAGAGGCCCCACTCCGAGGGAGTCGCTGGCCCAGGAGAGCTCCAAGGGGCTCCTTTTGGAGCGCTGTCTGTAGGGCCCCAAGAGAGGGGCTTCAGTGCCAGCAATGTTTCATCCTGGCCGCACTTGGCATCCACAGCTTTCTTTGGCAGGGTGAGAACAGGGCTGTTGTGCCACCGAGGGAACAAAAACACTTCCCGGGGCTGCTCCTAAAGCCACCAGGAGCTGGTTGGGCAGCAGCAGTGCCTGGAGCAGACAGTGTTTGTGATGAGCTCCAAGGAGCTGAGCCCAGGGGCTGTTGGCCAAGGCCGAGGCCCAGCGAGCATTTCTCAGCTGGCAGGGCGGCCGGAGAAGGTGGAGGCGGGGGAATAATTCACGCCCTCAGTGTGCTCCCAGTCGCTCCCAGTATTTCCATGTCCGTGCCCCAAGTGCTGCTCCCAGCCCTGATCCCTGGGGATGGGAATGTCCCGCTCCCTTGCCGGGGCAGGGTCACACCTGAGCCAGGTGTGCAGGGCAGGCCCTTGCCCTGACCCCCAGCACTGTCCCAGCTGCAGGATCTGCTTCCCCCAGGCCTCTTCCTCCTGCGGCCCCGAGCCCAGCTTGGTGCTGAACAAAGGGGCTGTGCCGGGGCCATCCCCCGGCGGGGGCTGCACACCCCCCTGCCCCCTCCCCAAATTCCCTCTGGGGGAGACGGAGCTGGGGCTGGAGCCCTGTGGGGAGGGACAAGGGGGTGACAATGGGATGGGGGGTGTCACACACGCTCTGGGGGGACACACACGGCCCCGGGGACCCCCCCATATCTTCTGCAGAGCCAGGACGATGAACCCCACCATGGAGCCACTGACCTCTGGCAGTATCTTGAGGGTGGGGTCTGGTGGCAGCTTTGGGAGTCTGGGGGAGTCACAACCACCCAAAAACGCCCTCCCAGCCCCACAGCCACTCCCAGACTCCTCAAACCACCCCACAGCTCCCAGCCAGGACCCCTCCCCCCAACTACTCCCTGCAAGATAAATGACCCCAAGAACCACCAAAACCCGTTTCCATCTCCCCCAGGACCCACCCAAATTCTCTGCAAGCCACACAGCCCTGTCAGGGACCCAAATCTCCCTCATAGACCCTGCCAGGCCCCCTCCCAGCACCACAAATGCCCACAGGATTGACAGAAGCCCTTCCCAATCCCCCCAGGGGCCCCTAAACTCCCACCTCCTATGGCACTGACCAGGAGAGCTTGGTGGACAGGAACATTTACAGCCAGGATCAGCTCGGGCGCTTCAGCAGTGATTTGGGCACTTTGGGGGAACATCCCGGATAGGGAGACCCAGGCCAGGGACTGGGACAGACAATTAGAATTCCTGGAGAACAGGCGGGCTCAGGTGGACACCTTTTGCCAGCACACCTATGAGATTGTGGACATGTCCCCTGCCTTTGATAGCTTCAGAACACCCAAATCCTCCCAAATATTCTATTGAACCAACCGCAAATTCACCCCCAAATCCTGGTAAATGGTGCGGCTTTAGATCTCTTTGCTCGATTTCTTTATTTTCACCCCAGTTTTGGTTGTTTAGACAGGGTGAGGAAAGAAATTATTGAAATGGAAAAGACCTCCAAGATCATGCAGCACTGCTTGATGCCACCAGAAGAAATAACTGGACAGAGCGGGTGAGATTTTTTTGGGGTGTAAAGTCAACAAATCACTTTCTGCCAATGAATTTCCAGTTTAGATCAGAGTCCTGATGGATGTTCCTGCCCCTGTGTTCATCCAGGTGCCTATGGGGATCCAGGAAGATGTGGAGACCACCTTCCAGGTGTCTTCTCAGCAGGAATCACTGGGAATGTGGGTCACCAGGGCTCTGACCAAAGTGGGTCCTCCCATGGGGGATGGAGTTGGAGCAGGGCACGAAGCTCTTCCCACAGCTGAGGCATTTGCAGGATTTCCCTTACCGGTGCCTCCGTTGGTGTTGGGTCAAGGTAGAGCTCCTGGAGAAACTCTTCCCACACTGGGGACACTCGTAGGGCCTCTCCCCAGTGTGGATGCGCCGGTGGGTGACAAGGTGGGACTTTTGTCTGAAGCCCTTCCCACAGTTGGGGCAGCGGAAAGGCCTCTCCTCCGTGTGAATCTGCTGGTGCCTGAGGAGACTGGAGCCTCAGGCAGAGGTTTCAGTGTCTGAAACCTCTTCTGACACTGGGGACACTCGTAGGGCCTCTCCCCAGTGTGCATGCCTTGGTGGGTGACGAGGTGGGAGCTGCAGCTGAAGCCCTTCCCACACTCCCCACACTCGTAGGGCCATTCCCCGGTGTGGATCATCTGGTGCTGGATCAGGTGGGAGCTCTGCCTGAAGCTCTTCCCACACTCCAAGCACTTGTAGGGCTTCTCCCCATGGTGAACCTGCTCATGGCCCACCAGCTCCGAGCTCTGGCTGAAGCTCTGTCCACCTTCCTGGCACAGGATGCCAGGGCTTTTTGGGCTCCCGGGGTCCCTTCTCCCCTCCTTCTCTGCTTTGGGCTGCAGGGGCTCCAAGGAGTCCCCCCTGCCCCTCTCCAGGCTGTTGAGGGTCCCGACAATGGTATCGCTCCCCCCTCTCTGGGCTCCCCACTTTGGGCTCCTGGGGGACACAGGGCTCTGCTCCTCCAGGCTGCCTCTGCCGGCAGCTGCCACCGGGACCCCCCAGTGTCCCCCCAAGGGGCCTTTTCCACTCAGCTTTGCAGTTCTTCATTCTCCAAACATCCCCCCAAAAAACCCAACCCAGGGACCCCCACAGGATATCTGGGCCGAGCTCCCCATCCCCGGTCACCCATGGGATGAGGGGCTGATGGTCCCAGAGGGGCTGCGAATTCAGGGAGGGCTCCAGCTCATGGTTTCTTTTTCTTTCCCTGATCCTCATTTGTCCCTCCTCTTCCTCTTCGTCCCATGCCTCCTCTTCCCTCCCTCCTCCTCCTCCCCCAGGAGCAGCGACACCCTTGGTGCCCCGTTCCCGCAGCCCTGACAGCCTGCGGCAGGAGCGGGGATGGAGCCGGGACAGGTCGGGATGGGCAGCACGGGGCTCTCGGCTGCTCCCACCCGCTGGGGGCGGGGGGAACCCAGCCCAGGCAAAAGGAGAGGCAAACTGGGAAAACTGGGGGCTGCACATCCAAACTGGGCCTTGCTGGGGACCCTGCCAGGGGACTGCCAGCCCTTGGGGCTCCTCTCGGGAGATCCGGGAGGGGGGAATGCAGAGAGGGCTGGGGGATCCCAGGAATGGCAGCACTGGGAGTCACTTTGTAATACTGGGATCGTACTGGGATCATACTGGGAGCAGCTGGGCCCATGCTGGGGCAGACTGCGGTCACACCGAGGGAGACTGGGATCATATTGGGATCATACTGGGATCACACTGGGACAGAGTAGGAGCCTGCAGCGGGCAATTGAGACCATGCTGGCGCAAATAGGATACACTGGGAATGACTGGGATCATTCTGAGTTTGACTGGGAGCAACTGTGAGCAACCGGGATCATGCTATGAGCAAGTGGGAGGAACTGGGAGTCACTGGGTGCATGC
This sequence comes from Anomalospiza imberbis, assembly GCF_031753505.1. NCBI lineage: Eukaryota > Metazoa > Chordata > Aves > Passeriformes > Viduidae > Anomalospiza > Anomalospiza imberbis. The sequence continues at coordinate 216,677 of NW_027100171.1, forward strand.
TGGGGGTGACTGGAAACAACTGGGCTTCTGGTGGGATCAACTGGGATCATGCTGGAGGTGACAGGGATCATATTGGCAGTGAGTGCAACTACACTGAGGCTGAGTGGGAGTGGTGGAGAACAAATGGGATCATGCTGGAAGGAACTGGGAGTGACTGGGAGTATGCTGGAAGGAACTGGGGTACACTGGGAGAGACTGGGAGTGACTGGAACAAAAGTGAGGGTGAAAGGGAGCAACTGGAACCATGTGGGGCACAACTGGTTCAAACTGGCAGTGACTGGGAGCACACTGGTCTCATCTCTAGACCATACTGGGAAGGACTGGACTAATATTGGGAGTGTCTGAGAGTGACTGGGAACACACCAGGCACATCATCCCCCATACTGGGTGTGACTGGGAGAAACTGGGAACACACTGGATGAAAGTGGGAGCAACAGGGACTGTGCTCGTGCAAATTGTATCATAATGGGGAGTGACTGGCAGCAACTGGGCTCCTGCTGGGAGCAGCCCCTGGCGGCCCCGGGAGCCCCGCACCCCTTTCCCGGCCATGCCGCCCCTCCAGCCCCAGCACCCCCCATTGCCGGGGTGCCGGCACTGCCAGGGGTCCCCCCCTCTCGGGGTCCCCGCTGGGGCTTCTGGGGCTCTTCTCTCTCTGGGCTCCCGCTCAGGGCAGCCGCGGCTCTCCTGGGGCTCCCCAAAACCGGTGTCCCCCTGCCGGGGCTCTGCTGCCCTCACCGCCCACCGGGACCCCCGAAAAACACCTCCCGGGGACCCCCCGATGTCCCCCCGAGGGCCAGCTGCGGCTCGGCTTTGGAGCCCTGCCAGCTCCAAACATCCCACCCAAAAAAAAACCCCAAACCCAGGGAGCCCCGGGATATTTGGGCCGAGGTCCCCCTCCCCGGGCACCTGCGGGATGGGGGCGATGCTCCCGGGGTGCTGCGAGCTCAGGCAGCGCCAGGGCCACGCGATTCCTTCTCTCCTCTCCTCCGGCTGCTCCCTGCTGCCGCTGCGCCTCTTCCTCCCTCCCTCCTCCTCCTCCCCCGCTCCCGGATCCTGAACCGTGAGGGGAAAGGGGGCGAGGAAAGGACGGAACCGTGAGGGGAAAGGAGCGGGGCCAAGGGGACGCGCTGTCCTAAAAAAGCCCGGTTTGACCCAACATCACCCAAAAGGGCATCAAATGCAGCCTACATCCACATGGTTCAGCCTGACATCAACCAAATGGGATTAAAAGTATCCAGAGGGCTCTAAAATCCAACCAAAGGGGCTTAAAACTGCCCCAAGTGTTTTATAGCCCTCCAGAAATGGCTTAACATCACCCGTAAATCATTCAAATGTGACTAAAATCCACCCTGAAAGTATCTGGTCCAGCCTAAAATCATCCAAAGGTATCTAAAATCACCAAAATGTCCCTGACACCAACACAAGAAGACCTAAAGTCACCCTAAAAAGGCTTGGTTCAACCTAAAATTGCCCAAAGAAGCAAAAAACCGTACTTAAATGGGCCCAAAATACCCAAAAAAGGGACCTAAAATCACCCACACAGGATTAGGATTCACCCATATGGGCCCAGTTTTTCCTAAACTCACCCAAATGGGCCCCAGCCCCACCCCCATGGGCCTAAAATCATCCAAAAGGATCTGAAATCCCCCCTAAACCCCACCAGATTCGGCCTCAAATCAGCCACAGGGGCTGAAAATCCACCCAAAAAGGCTCGGGATCCCCGCAAGGGATCTGAAGCCCACCCTAAACCTGCCCGGATCGGCCCAAAATCCTCCAAAGGGGCTGAGCCTGAGGCCGAGCCCGGGATCGGCTCCGGGGTCGCTCCGGGACCTCCGCTCTCGCTCCGGGCAGTTTTGGCCGCGGCTCCGGACGGGCCTGGGCGGGACCGGGAGGGACCAGGGAGGGCTCGGGAGGGGTTTGGGCATCTGGGGCTTTTTTGGGCTTTGGGGAATCGAGTTGGGAGTTTATGGGGAATTGTTGGGGTTTTTGGGGAGAATTATTGGGTTTGGAGGCAGTTGGGGGATTTTGGGGAGTTTGGATTTTGAGGGGTTTTATTGGTGCTTTGAGTGAGAAGTTGTTTTCCTGGGGGTATTTGGGGGTTAATTGAAATTTTTTGTGTTCTCTTTAGAATTTTGGAAGGTTTTACTGGGATTTTGTGGGGATTTTGTAGGATCCTCTGGAATTATTTCTGGGTTTTATTGGGATTTTTAGGGGATTTGGAGGCAATTTATTGGAATTGTGGGGGCATTTAGTGGGATTCTTTGGGGAATTGGGTTTGTTAGGAATTTTAGTGGGGATTTGGGGGGGTTTTGTAGGTTTTTTTTAGGTTGTTGACGGAATTTCTTTGGTCTCGTGAGTATTTTGTGGGGCTTCTTGTGGTTTTGGAGACATTTTTGGCGGGGATTTGTGGGGTTTAATTGGGATTCGAGGGTGTTCTAATGGGAATTTGTGAAATTTAATTGTGATTTCATGGGGTTTATTGGGACTTTCAGGGGTTTAAAGGAGACTTTGGTGCTTCTCAGCCCTTCCCCACACCCTGGGACAACTCCAAAGCCCCCCAAAATTCCACTAAAACCCCCCAAAATCCACAAAAAATCCCAATTAAAAACTCCTAAACACCAAAGAATCCAACAAAATCCCAATGGAACCCACAAAAAAAAAAAAAAAAAAAAAAAAAAAAAACCCCAAAAAAAAACCACCCAAAAATTTCAATAAACCCCCCAAAAAATAACCACTGCATAACCCTAAAAAAATCCCTAAAATCCAAAATCCTCAAAACCCACAAAACCCCCATAACTCCACAAACCCAGTAATTCTTTCCCAAATCAAATAATTCCCCCTAATCTCCCAACAAAATCCCCCAAAGCCCATAAATGCCACCAAAATCCCCCCAAAATCCCCCCTGAGCCCCCCAGACTCACCGGGGGCTGTCCTGGATCAGGGGGCACCAGCCGGCGGAACAGGAGCCACTTCAGGGGGCCCGCGAAGTTTTTGGGGAGGGGGCACCATGGGAAACCTCCCAAAAATGGGGGAGGGGAACCCCTGTGACACCCCATCCCCAGAAAGCCCCCTCCCCCGGTTCAGGAATAGCAAACTCAAGAAAATGTCAACCAGGCTTGACATGTGTTAGCACAAGTGGTACTAGCCCTAGAGTAAGGGAGGTCCAGCAGCACAGGTTGGCCAGGGTAATGTGCTGGATTGTTGGGATCATTTGGTGCACAGCAGAGGAGTCAGAGTAGATACAGACAAGAGAGGTATTCTGTGCCTCACGCTGGGAAACACTCCAAACTGCTATCAGCTCCCCAGCCTGAGCACTGCTTTCTCCCCCAGTAATAACTAGTTCACCAGAGGAAATGTGGGGGGCTGCTGCCCTGTATCTCCACACCTTCCCCTCTCGTTTGGCAGAGGCATCAGTGAACCAAGAATTTGCTGATTGCTCAGGGGAGAAAGGAGGGGCTACTTTGATTCCAGAGGCAGGTTTGTCATTGCTGCTATCCAAGCTCTCAGTTGCATCATCAGGAGCACACAGCAGCCTGGAGGGTGAGGAATGCTGGATCTGTACCACTGTGTGCTCATCCTTCACCTTAATGTGGAGCTGCCCCCAAAGTGGCCGTGTATCACTTTTACAGTTCTCCTGTTGGGTATATCTTGGAGCAGCTGTTATATGTGGCTTTTCATGGTGATCCTGTGGGAAGCAGCCATTTGCCAGCTGTGATATCCTCACAACTAATACTAACTCCTATTTCTCTTTGGTTTTATTAGGTGGTTTTTTATCTATTTGTTTGATTGGTTTGCGTGGGTTTGTTTGTTTGGGTTTTTGTCCGTTTTGGTTTGAGCTTTATGTTTGCTTTTTTATGAATGACTGGTGAAGTTGGCATAGCCAAACTCAAGAAAATGTAAACCAGGCTTGACTTTCCAGAAATTATTTTTGGCCGGGTTTAGCTGCATCCTCCAGTCTCAGGATCACCGGTGTATTTGCAGGTTTTGCTCTGCATCATCAGCGTGCCCAGACTCTGCTCGGTGTTTCACAAATGGAGAAGACAATGGATATTGTGCCAAGCTTCCTTGCAAACAGCAACACCTGCATCAGCATGACAGAAAAGAAGGAAAAAAAAAAAAAGAAAATATTCACCGGTTAGAACAGAGCCAGTGTCCCACCATCTTCCCCTCCACTGTTATTATAGAGGCAAACCTGGGCCTAAAGCTTCCACCTCTCAGTTCCTGATGCTGTTTGACTTCAGCCTTGACTCCCCCTGATCTACCTGACTGCTGTCCAAGTGGGGCTGGGGATGCTCAGCCTGGAAAGAGGAGACACTGGGGAGGCCTCACTGCAGCTCTGCAGGACTGGAAGGGTCCCACAGGAAAGACGGGGACAGTGTTCAGCTGGGCCCGTGGCAACAGGACAAGGGGGGACGGCTTTCAACTGCAGGAGGCTGATTGAAGTTGGATCTGAGGGAGCTGCTCTTTTACACGGAGGCTGCTGAGGCACTGGCCCAGGCTGTGGATGCCCCATCCTTGGCAACAGGGCTGTGAGCAGCATGGGCTGGGAAAGATTGCTCAGCTTGGGACAAGATGCTCTTTAGATCCACTGTGATGTCACAGATGTGATGTTCCAGCAGGAACTTCCAGCGTCCAGCAAAGAGCACAACACAACCACTGGCCCTTGTGTCAGCCCACCCTGTGCCAGCCCTTGTGTCAGCTCACCCTTCACCATGCTCCCTGTCACCCTTCTCGTCACCTGCGCCCTGATGCTCCCATCAGTCCTGAAAGCTCTCTGTTGCCTGGATTTTGTCATCCGTCCCTGCAGGATGCTCACATTTGTCTTGAGGAAGGTACGGTGCCATTCCATGGAGGTGGACACCCCCCAGCTGCCCGGCTGGGCTGGAGTTCTGTGGGGATGAGGTGGGACAGGGACCCCACTCTGAGGTGTTGCTATCTCTGCAGGCTGTCACAGAGAGAGAGGACGAGATGGAGGTGGACATGCAGGCTGATAGAGAGGAGAAGATGGAAGTGGATGGAGAAGAGAGTGGAGACGATGCAATGGAAGTGGACATGGAGATTGATACAGAGGAGAAGATGGAAGTGGATGGAGAAGAGAGTGGAGAGGAAGAGATGGAGGTGGACATGCAGATGGATACCGAGGAGGAGATGGAAGTGGATGAAGAAGAGACTGGAGAGGAAGAGATGGAGGTGGACATGCAGATGGATACGGAGGAGGATATGGAAGTGGATGAAGAAGAGACTGGAGAGGAAGAGATGGAGGTGGACATGCAGATGGATACGGAGGAAGAGATGGAAGTGGAAGGAGAAGAGACTGGTGAAGAAGAGATGGAGGTAGATGTGGAAGAGGAGATGGACGTGGAAATGGAAGAGTACCTTGTGGACATGGACATTGATGAAAAAGATGAGGAAGAGGCCATGATCTTGGGATGAAGACCAATCCCAGCAGCAGGACAGGCATGTGGTCCCCACAGGCAGAGCGGGTCCCCTGCTGCCAGGCTGGGACTGGGCTGGGTGGTCCCTGCTCAGGGATGTGGGACCCGGTGCATTGGGTTCTGGTGGCCATCCCCAGCCTGTGCTGCGCTTGCTGGGCCAGCCTGGGGGCACATGGAAGAGCCCTCTCTGCCTGATTGGAGTGACTGTGCCTCTTGCTTTTCCTCAAGGACCGATGGAGATCCCGGACAGAGACGCCACCCTTTTGTACATACGTTGTAGAGTTTGTTGTTGTCTTTAGGCCATAGGTTTCAGGGCTTCTTTTTGTCTTCTGTAAATACGTTTCATTGACTTTTGTTGGATATGCTGTTGTGGTTTGACATGGAAGTGAATTCTTTCAGGAAGTTGGGTCAAACCAATCAGTAGTCAAGTTTGGATATTGGCACCTAAAGTGGCCACTAAAGGTGTGGATACGCCTCTGAGAACACAGGGGGTTAAAAGCAGGAACTCCCAAGAGCTCGCTCTCTTTGGTTCCGGTCAGGGTGCAGTGCAGATCTCCCCTGCCCAGCCATGGGGCTGGGTGGGGGAGGGGAAGCCATGTGGTCTGGTCGAGGTGAGCTGAGGGGGCTGAAGGACTGGAACCGAGCCAGCTCCTGTGGATGGAAGGGTGGAGAGAAGTGGAGATGTCTTTGTCGTTCCCCCCGCCAAGAGGGAAGAGACACAGAGTCCAGACGGCACCTGTAACTTTGCTGGCGCGGAGGAGAAGGGGTGGGGGAAGGTGCCCAGCCTTGGCCTTGGGAATCGGCTGCTGGGCAGAGATATCAGCCGTCCAGGGAGTCTGAGCTTTTAACCCTTTCCTGAAAAATGAAGGCTTTGTAAAATATTACTCCTCCTTGATTTGAAGTAGAAGAGAGACAGTCTGGGATCCGAGATGATGGAAGAAGAAATTCTTGAGTTGGAAGGAGATGATGGAGTGGCTTGTGGCTGGACTTCTCTTGTTAGCCATAGACTGAACCAAATTCTCCTGACAGAAGCTGCACTTAGGGGGGTGGTTTGGTTAGCCAAGAGACTTGTATTAGTGATTACCAGCAGAGGATTAGAGAGAACAGAGGAGAGTTGGAGAAAGTGTGGAGAAGCCCTCTATCTTCAAGGAAGAAGAAGAGGAGAAGAAGACCTCTGTTCTTGGACCCTCAGCCCCAGGGGAAAATGGGGGGGACTGTAGTCCCGCAATGAGAAACTGAACTGTTGTCTCTTTTGGTCCATGGCAAAGCATCCTTAAAGGAGCCCTATGAGCAGTCTGTCCATGCACGGTGGTGAGAGCACTGTGACATGGAGAGGAGAGTTTCACCACGGCAGATTTTCTCTGAGTGGTTGCCATGTGTGGCATGGAAACACAAGGGTGGCAATTGTGTTTCCTGGGGGGTCTGTGGCACAGGAGAGACTCCTGTCTCCCTTGAAAGATTGAGTATTTGAATATCTGAAGGGTGGCAACTTGATCAGGATCCCGGGTGGTGTCTCACTGTGGTTCCATTTGGAAATTAGGTGGGAATTAGTTGGGAGGAGGAAGAGTGTTTTGGAAGGTCTTCGTCCAGGATTGAGTGTCTGTGTTTTTATAGTAGTAGTAGTTTAATAAAGTTCTTTTCTTTGTTATTAAGCTTGAGCCGCCTCCGCTCTGTTCCTGATCACATCTCACAGCAATTATTTTAAAAAGTGCATTTTCATGGGAGTGCTGGCATCACGCCAGCGTCAAACCACAACATATGTGCTTAGGTATATACGTTCTATAGATAGTTGTTGTTACAAATATTCTTACAATGTAAATGTGTTCTGTGTTTTCATTGCTGTTTTTCTGAAAATAAACAAGCTTTATTTTTCACACCCCAGTTCTCTTTCCATTTGCATCAGGCACAGGATCCCGAGAGGATCTGGGGGTACCCGGGTGATGCCGATGATGGTGATGGGGATCCCATGCTGGGTATAAATTTCATGATGAATTCCTGATGGGGGTTTTGTCTATATCCAGGGTTTCTGGGGTCCCGGTGGATTTTTGGGAGTTCCCAGGGGGGTTTTCAGGATTCCCAAAGGGGGGGATTGGGCGATCCCAGGGGGAACCCAAGGCTGGTTTGGGGTACCTGCCAGTGACAGAGATGGGGACCCTCTGCCATGTAAGAACCTTCTCAGGAGTGTCTGGGGGTGCTGGGAGGTCTTGTGGGAATTTTGATGTCCTGGGATGGTTTGGGGGGTGTCTGTGTGGGGTTTTTGTGGTCTTGGGGAGTTTTTGGAGGGCCCAGGGATGATTTTGGGGTCCCGGGGAGGTCTGGGTGTCCCGGGGGATTTGGGGGTTCCCGGGAGGGTTTGGGGGTTCCTGGGCAATGCCGGTGACAGAGCTGAGACCCCGTGCCGGGTATGAACCTTCCCACTGCGCACGGGCAGCGTCAGCGTGTTCAGGGAGATGCTGGGAGGCCCGGGGGTCACCCCAAAACCCAGGGGACCCCAGATGCTCAGGGACCCCCCCCAAACTCCCCTCCCCGCTGGATCTGCTGCAGGCAGGGGGGCGCCAGCACTCGGCCCCCACCCCCACCATCACAGGAGGCTGTGGAAGAAATCTAGGGGTGCACGGACAGGTCGGGGGGACCCCCAAAGTCCTGGGAAAGGGGGAACACAGGGGAACTCCCAGGAATCCCCACTGGGGGCTTAGGGGAGATCCAGGAGGCGTTTGGGCGAGCCTAATTGTGTCACTATCGTCAGGAAAGGGGACTCCAAGGGTCCCCGGTGTCCCCATTCCCTGCAAAAGGTGGGAAAACCCAGGCTGGCTGGAAATAGGGGTCCCGGGTGTCCTCGGTGTTGAGGAAAGGAGGGGCTGGGCACTGGGAAAGGCAGGAATAGGGGTCCAGGGGGTCTCTGGGTGAAGGAAAAGGGGGCTCGGGGGGCTGGGAGAGGTGGCATGGCCGGGAAAGGGGAGCGGGGGTTGCCGGTGCCGGATAAGGGGGTGCGGGGTGGAACCAAGGCCGGGAATGGGGGTGCGGGGGGATGGCGGCGCCCGGGAATGGGGGTTCAGGGGCCCCTCGGTGCTCCGGAATGGGCGACCAAAGAGTCCCGGTGCCGGGGGTCCCCCTCACCTCTCGCTGCCCCCCCGGGGCCCCAGGAGCGCCCCCAGCCCCAGCGCTGGAGCCATCGCGCTGCTCCTCCTCACTCCCAGTACGATCCCAGTATGATCCCAGTAGAACTCGGTCACCCAGGAGCCGCTCCCAGTATGATCCCAGGACAGCCCAGGCACTGCCACTCCTGGCATCCCCCCCAGCCCTCTCTGTGTTCCGACCTGTCCCAGCTCCATCCCCGCCCCTCCCGCAGCTACGGGGGCTTCGGGAGCGGAGGAGGAGGAGGAGGGAGGGAGGAAGAGGCGCAGCGGCAGCAGGGAGCAGCCGGAGGAGAGGAGAGAAGGAATCGCGTGGCCCTGGCGCTGCCTGAGCTCGCAGCACCCCGGGAGCATCGCCCCCATCCCGCAGGTGCCCGGGGAGGGGGACCTCGGCCCAAATATCCCAGGGCTACCTGGGTTTGGGGTTTTTTGGGGGGATGTTTGGAGCTGGTAGGGCTCCAAAGCCGAGCCGCAGCTGGTCCTCGGGGGGACATCGGGGGGTCCCCGGGAGGTGTTTTCCGGGGGACCCGGTGGGCGGTGAGGGCAGCAGAGCCCCGGCAGGGGGACACCGGTTTTGGGGAGCCCCAGGAGAGCCACGGCTGCCCTGAGCGGGAGTCCAGAGAGAGGAGAGCCCCAGAAGCCCCAGCGGGGACCCCGAGAGGGGGAGACCCCTGGCAGTGCTGGCACCCCGGCAATGGGGGGTGCTGGGGCTGGAGGGGCGGCATGGCCAGGAAAGGGGTGCGGGGCTCCCGGGGCCGCCAGGGGCTGCTCCCAGCAGGAGCCCAGTTGCTCCCAGTCATTCCCCGTTATGATACAATTTGCCCCCAGCACAGTCCCTGTTGCTCCCACTTTCATCCAGTGTGTTCCTAGTTGCTCCCAGTGACACCTAGTATGGGGGATGATGTGCCTGGTGTTTTCCCAGTCAGTCTCAGACACTCCCAATATTAGTCCAGTCCTTCCCAGTATGGTCCAGAGATGAGCCCAGTCTACTCCCAGTCACTCCCAGTATGAACCAGTTGTGCCCCACATGGTTCCAGTTGCTCCCTTTCACCCTCACTTTTGTTCCAGTCACTCCCAGTCTCTCCCAGTGTACCCCAGTTCCTTCCAGCATACTCCCAGTCACTCCCAGTTCCTTCCAGCATGATCCCATTTGTTCACCACCACTCCCAGTCAGCCTCAGTGTAGTTGCACTCACTGCCAATATGATCCCTGTCACCTCCAGCATGATCCCAGTTGATCCCAGTATAAGCCCAGTTGTTTTCAGTCACCCCCAGCATGCACCCAGTGACTCCCAGTTCCTCCCACTTGCTCATAGCATGATCCCAGTTGCTCACAGTTGCTCCCAGTCAAACTCAGAATGATCCCAGTCACTCCCAGTGTATCCTATTTGCGCCAGCATGGTCTCAATTGCCAGCTGCAGGCTCCTACTCTGTCCCAGTGTGATCCCAGTATGATCCCAATATGATCCCAGTCTCCCTCGGTGTGACCGCAGTCTGCCCCAGCATGGGCCCAGCTGCTCCCAGTATGATCCCAGTACGATCCCAGTGTAACAAAGTGACTCCCAGTGCTGCCATTCCTGGGATCCCCCAGCCCTCTCTGCGTTCCCCCTTCCCGGATCTCCCAAGAGGAGCCCCAAGGGCTGGCAGTCCCCTGGCAGGGTCCCCAGCAAGGCCCAGTTTGGATGCGCAGCCCCCAGTTTTCCCAGTTTGCCTCTCCTTTTGCCTGGGCTGGGTTCCCCCCGCCCCCAGCGGTTGGGAACCAGCCGAGAGCCCCGCGCTTCCCATCCCGACCTGTCCCGGCTCCATCCCCGCTCCTGCCGCGGGCTGCCAGGGCTGCGGGAACGGGGCACCAAGGGTGTCGCTGCTCTTTGGGGAGGAGGAGGAGGGAGGGAAGAAGAGGGATGGAGGAGGAGAGCCAGAAGGGATGGAAGTAGGAGAAGGAGGTGGGCTTAGGGAGGAGGAGGAGGGATGGAAGGGGAGGAGTGGGACGAAGAGGAAGAGGAGGGACAAAGGAGGATCAGGAAAAGAAAAAGGAACCACGAGGTCGAGCCCTTCCTGAATTCACAGCCCTGCTGGGACCATCAGCCCCCATCCCATGGGTGACCAGGGATGGGGAGCTCGGCCCAGATATCCTGGGGGGGTCCCTGGGTTGAGTTTTTTGGGGGGATGTTTGGAGAATGAAGAACTGCAAAGCTGAGTGGAAAAGGCCCCTTGGGGGGACACTGGGGGGTCCCGGTGGCAGCTGCCGGCAGAGGCAGCCTGGAGGAGCAGAGCCCTGTGTCCCCCAGGAGCCCAAAGTGGGGAGCCCAGAGAGGGGGGAGCGCCGTCATTGGCGGGACCCTCAACAGCCTGGAGAGGGGCAGGGGGGACTCCTTGGAGCCCCTGCAGCCCAAAGCAGAGAAGGAGGGGAGAAGGGACCCCGGGAGCCCAAAAAGCCCTGGCATCCTGTGCCAGGAAGGTGGACAGAGCTTCAGCCAGAGCTCGGAGCTGGTGGGCCATGAGCAGGTTCACCATGGGGAGGAGCCCTACAAGTGCTTGGAGTGTGGGAAGAGCTTCAGGCAGAGCTCCCACCTGATCCAGCACCAGATGATCCACACCGGGGAATGGCCCTACGAGTGTGGGGAGTGTGGGAAGGGCTTCAGCTGCAGCTCCCACCTCGTCACCCACCAAGGCATGCACACTGGGGAGAGGCCCTACGAGTGTCCCCAGTGTCAGAAGAGGTTTCAGACCAGCTCCAGTCTCCTCAGGTACCAGCGGATTCACACGGAGGAGAGGCCTTTCCGCTGCTCCAACTGCGGGAAGGGCTTCAAACAAAAGTCCCACCTCGTCACCCACCAGCGCATCCACACTGGGGAGAGGCCCTACGAGTGTCCCCAGTGTGGGAAGAGCTCCAGAAGCACTACCTTGACCCAACACCAACGGAGGCACCGGTAAGGGAAGCCCTGCAAATGCCTCAGCTGTGGGAAGAGCTTCGTGCCCTGCTCCAACTCCATCCCCCATGGGAGGACCCACTTTGGTCAGAGCCCTGGTGACCCACATTCCCAGTGATCCCTGCTGAGAAGACACCTGGAAGGTGGTCTCCACGTCCTCCTGGATCCCCATAGGCACCTGGATGAACACAGGGGCAGGAACATCCATCAGGACTCTGATCTAAACTGGAAATTCACTGGCAGAAAGTGATTTGTTGACTTTACACCCCAAAAAATCTCACCCGCTCTGTCCAGTTATTTCTTCTGGTGGCATCAAGCAGTGCTGCATGATCTTGGAGGTCTTTTCCATTTCAATAATTTCTTTCTTCACCCTGTCTAAACAACCAAAACTGGTATGAAAATAAAGAGATTGAGCAAAGAGATCTAAAGCTGCACCATTTACCTGGATTTGGGGGTGAATTTAGGGTTGGTTCAATAGAATATTTGGGAGGATTTGGGTGTTCTGAAGCTATCAAAGGCAGGGGACATGTCCACAATCTCATAGGTGTGCCGGCAAAAGGTGTCCACCTGAGCCCGCCTGTTCTCCAATAATTCTAATTGTCTGTCCCAGTCCCTGGCCTGGCTCTCCCTATCCTGGATGTTCCCCCAAAGTGCCCAAATCACTGCTGAAGTGCCCGAGCTGATCCTGGCTGTAAATGTTCCTGTCCACCAACCTCTCCTGGTCAGTGCCATGGGAGGTGGGAGTTTAGGGGCTCCTGGGGGGACTGGGAAGGGCTTCTGTCAATCCTGTGGGCATTTGTGGCGCTGGGAGGGCGCTTGGCAGGGTCTATGAGGGAGATTTGGGTCCCTGACAGGGCTGTGTGGCTTGCAGAGAATTTGGGTGGGTCCTGGGGGAGATGGAAATGGGTTTTGGTGGTTCTTGGGGTCATTTATCTTGCAGGGAGTAGTTGGGGGGAGGGGTCCTGGCTGGGAGCTGTGGGGTGGTTTGAGGAGTCTGGGAGTGGCTGTGGGGCTGGGAGGGCGTTTTTGGGTGGTTGTGACTCCCCCAGACTCCCAAAGCTGCCACCAGACCCCACCCCCGAAGATACTGCCAGAGCTCAGTGGCTCCATGTTGGGGTTCATCGTCCTGGCTCTGCAGTAGATATGGGGGGGTCCCCGGGGCCGTGTGTGTCCCCCCAGAGCGTGTGTGACACCCCCCATCCCATTGTCACCCCCTTGTCCCTCCCCACAGGGCTCCAGCCCCAGCTCCTGCTCCCCCAGAGGGAATTTGGGGAGGGGGCAGGGGGGTGTGCAGCCCCCGCCGGGGGATGGCCCCGGCACAGCCCCTTTGTTCAGCACCAAGCTGGGCTCGGGGCCGCAGGAGGAAGAGGCCGGTGGGAAGCAGATCCTGCAGCTGGGACAGTGCTGGGGGTCAGGGCAAGGGCCTGCCCTGCACACCTGGCTCAGGTGTGACCCTGCCCCGGCAAGGGAGCGGGACATTCCCATCCCCAGGGATCAGGGCTGGGAGCAGCACTTGGGGCACGGACATGGAAATACTGGGAGCGACTGGGAGCACACTGAGGGCGTGAATTATTCCCCCGCCTCCACCTTCTCCGGCCGCCCTGCCAGCTGAGAAATGCTCGCTGGGCCTCGGCCTTGGCCAACAGCCCCTGGGCTCAGCTCCTTGGAGCTCATCACAAACACTGTCTGCTCCAGGCACTGCTGCTGCCCAGCCAGCTCCTGGCTGCTTTAGGAGCAGCCCCGGGAAGTGTTTTTGTTCCCTCGGTGGCACAACAGCCCTGTTCTCACCCTGCCAAAGAAAGCTGTGGATGCCAAGTGCGGCCAGGATGAAACATTGCTGGCACTGAAGCCCCTCTCTTGGGGCCCTACAGACAGCACTCCAAAAGGAGCCCCTTGGAGCTCTCCTGGGCCAGCGACTCCCTCGGAGTGGGGCCTCTCCGAGCCGGGAACTCTCCCGTTTGCTGCACTCGGGGATCCCCAACAACGAGGGAGCCTGGGCCGATCCCCCCACTCCTCCAGGCTCAACCCTTCCCCCGCTGGGGAGATGCCAAAGCATCGGCAGGGAGCATTTCCCTGCCCTCAGGGGAATTTCTCACAGGTGCCTTGCACTGACTCTTTGTGTCTGTGTGCACACAGGAGTGCCTGTGCTCGGGAAATGTGGCAGAAATGCTGCTCTCTGAGGGGTCTGAGTGCCTTGGATAGCTGAGCCAGTCAGGCCTGTCAGTAAGGTTAAATCACAAGGTCTAAGCTAAGTTAAATTGTGCTAAGAGTTGTTCTTTGCTAAGTTGTTAGGTTTAAAATATAAGCCAAGTTGAATATTGTTAAATGTTATTTCTCAGTTAAATTGTAAAGTCATAGGTTGTAATTTTGTTTAAATACTTTAGAGTGATGTTCTTTTGCTAAATTGTGAAGTTGAAGGTGGAAGTTAAGGTTAAGGTATACGTTAAGTCCTGTTAAGTTTGAGGTCTGTAAGCTCTTGGGCAGAATCTGCTCTATGGCCTCATACCCGACTCTGTGATGTCACAGTCCACTCTCTGATGTCACAAAACCCTCCCTGTGATGTCATACTGCCACTCTGTGATGTCACAGAACACACTTTGACCTCACTGCCCGCTCTATGATGTCATACAGCCATGCCATGATGTCACAGCCTGCTCTGTGATTTCACACTGTCCCCTCTATCACGCCTTAGCTGCTTGATGACCTCACACAACAAACTCTGTGATGCCATAGCCCAGTCTGTGACAGCAGCACCTCTGTGGCTGTGTCATGGAGGCACAGAGCAGCTGTGATGTCAGAGAGGGGCTGTGTGACAGCACAGCGTGGGTTGTGTGAGGTCACAGATTGGGCTGTGACATCACAGAGTTTTTTGCATGAGGTCATCCTCACGAGGGGATCCTGCGGCCCGAGCATAGCATTCCTTTGCACTGCGCTGGCCGCCAAACGAGCCCACTTGGGCTCAAAAACCTCAAACTGCACAGAGTCAAAAAGAGCATCTGCCACAGAACGGATGTCGGAAGGTGTCAGCATCTCAGCAAGGAGCATTCCAATCAGACCCGACACCATGCTGGGCAACGGTGTCACGGATTTCTTTCACCATCTTAAACGATAAAGGCTGATGGGTGCTGTGAGTAACGCCCCTAAGCACAGGGAAAGCCTGGGGACCCCCTGGCAAGGTCGCATCACCTGCCGTGTCCCGTCCCGTGGGCTCCACAGGGACAGCAGCAGCCGCCTGACTGCAAGGCAGCGCAGCATCACTTGACAGCACGCTCCCCGCAGCATCAGCAGAGCCAGAGGAGCCTCCTCCGCGATCCTGCAGGCGCTGCGAGGAGGCAGAGTCGCACATCTCCTCAGCCTTACCCAGGACCTCCTGCCAAAACCGCCCGCGGTGCCTCGGACGCACGGTCACCTGGCAGGCGGGGAGGCTCCACAGAGCCGACGGGGAGGGTCCGCGGCCACGGGAACCCACCGGCCTCCCGCCGGCCGCGTCAGCAGCCGCGCTCAAGGTAAACAGCCCCGCGCCCCGCCGCAGCCTCAGCCCCCGCGGCAGGCGGGGGAGCGGGGCCGAAGCAGCCGGCAGCTCGGCGGTGCCGCCCGCCGCAGCGCTGGCAGAGGGCACCGCGGCGGACACAGGCGCCGGCGCGGAACGCAGACCCGGCGCGGCGCCCCCCGCCCCCGGCGCGGGGCAGGGATGGGGCGCAGAGAGAGACGCGGTGTGCGGAGCCGCGGCACCGCGGGCCGACACGAGGGAGCCCGGCACGGCCCAAGGAGCGGCGGAGCCGTGCCGCGGAGCCGCGCAGCGGGCACCGCCCCCGCCGGGCGGAGCGGGGCGGGCTGCCCGCCTGCTGGGCCGGGGCCCGACGGAACAGCGGCCAGCGCCCCGGCTCCGGCGGCTCCCACTGCCGCCGCACGCCCAGCAGGCTGCGCAGGCTCGGGAACGGGAGACGCCGCTGCCCCGCAGGACGAGCCCGGGGTCGGAGCGGGCGAGCCCGCTCCCGCCGCCCCCAGGGGCTATGTCGTGGAAACATTGACATGACAGCTTTTACTGAGGATAGCTCTGTGGAAAATCAGAAGTGTGGCAGCTTCACCATTTGTTAACTAGAACAGAAACTCAAGGGGAGAATGAATTGCAAGAGAAACTGTTTTGAAGGCCCAAATAGCTGTTTTTTCACCACTCTGACCCCTTCCCCTGCTGAGCAGATTGATAGCCGAGATCCCAAGGTGCACTATTTCCACTCGAGCAGAGCCTCCTGAAGGTGTTAATGGCTGACAACGTTTTCGTGTGGAGCAAGGAGATGTCTCCTCCCTGTTAATTGCAATCGATGTACGATGTTTCTCTGTCAAGCACTGAAATGCTTTAAAGAGAAGTGTTTGATTCCTGGTTTAAAGAACTGTTTCAGCCATGACCTGGGAGGCAGAGGGTGCCTCAAGGAATGCTCTGGAGTGCTTTATGTAGGAGTCAGATAACGGGATTGCAGTGGCCCCGCTCAGGGAGGAGGTAGGGTGGATGTTTGCTGCTGTTTTAAATGTGTGAACAGGCGATAAGGAGCAGCAGAAACACGGGGTTTACAGAGCCATTGATTATGCGATCACTCCATTCAGCCAAGTAAAGGTTTTTGTGATTTAGACAATTTACCTTTGAAAGGAAGAAAAAAAATAAAGGATGAAGAAGATACAGATGGGCACAAACACAGGAGATGAGCATTGATTTTAGGGTATGGGGAGAAGCAGAAGAAGGCAATTTGAAGGAAGATGAGGGAAGCTCTTAGGGTGTCAAGAGGCCCTTGAAAGGGACCCATCTGTCTGCAATTTCCTGCCCTCTCAGGTGGAAGGAGTGATTAATGACCAGGAAAGGATATGAGGGATGTGTAGAGTGCTGAGGGTCTTTTGCAGAAGTTTGTGAAGCTTTAAGTAGTCTGCTGAGTTTCTTGCAGCAGAGAAGCTGAGCCTTGGTTGTTGGTAAGCTTTGAGAAGCTGATGTTGAGCTATCTCAATTGAAAGAAAATCTACTGTGGTCTGAAATGTTTTCTACCACTGAAGAACCAGTACTGGGGTAGAAATGTGTTCTAACCAGGTAGGAAGCTTTTCTCTTTGTGGGGCAATGTGAAGTGGAGAATGAGAGAAGACCTAGTAAAACTGGGAGGGGATAAGGCTGGAAAACTGTGTGCTGAGATGTTGATTGGAAAATACAGGGATGGGGCAGCAAATGGAAGTTGCTGTTGGAGAAGAATAATATGATTGTGTTAGAAAGCTAAGTTTTTGGGACATGGCCTAGAGAAATGAAAGAGCAGGCAGGGGGAAATGTGGGAGAAGGTGAGGTTTGTGCATTGGGGCAGTACAATCCAAATAATAGGGTTTAATAGTGGTTTAACCTCCAGGACTGGCTCAAAAGTCACTCTAGAAGGAAAAGAACATTTCGCTCTTTTAGATGCAAATAGCTGGATTGATTTCATGCAAAGAGAGAAACATGATCTTTTTGAGAAAGAGTGTTGGTTTTGTTCTATTGGGGATTTTGGACTTACCTGATGTAGAAGCACTGGCTGGTAACAAGAGATGCAGACAGTGGATCAGAGCCAGGATAGAAGTAAAACAGCCTGATTATGTCTTGGTAAAAGAGCTTGGTGGAGATGATAAGGAAACACATTGGCAGATATTAACACTATTAATTAACATTCAGCCTTCATCTGCATGAAGAGCTATCTCACAGTATAATTTGGTAGTGGCAATGGAGATGAAGAATAGATGCAAGATTGGATGCAGCTGGCAAAGAGCACCCTAGATCCTCAGGATGAAGGATAGTCTGCTGGCTGTGATGCAAGGCATCAAGGGGGAGAGGAGCTGTAATAGGAGGGATCTGGCACTTGAATTAAGAGAATCAATCAGTGGTTGGTAACTGGCCATGGTAGACATCTGGCAGCATGACTGTACAGCTGTGACCCTTGCATCTGGAGACAGTTACATGGGTTTGTGTCCAAAGCAGGAGTTTCAACAGGAATCTGAACTCGAGTGCAAAGTCATTCCTCACTGACTGATGGGTGTGCAGTAAGTCAAGGGTGCACCAGAGCAAAGCTCCCCCCTGGCTGCCTGTTCTGGCAGTTTTAGGATCATGTTGGCCAAAGGAGCAAGCCTGAGGGTGCCATCACGCTGGGGATATATCTGGCATGGTGGAGGTGGATTCAACTCCAGACCTGTCACCTGTCCCCACTCCTTGGTGATGAGCAGTGACACAGCCATGGCTTTGCCTGTGGATTTGTGGCTTTCCAACCTTCCTTTGCTTGTCCTTAGAAGAAAGACATGAGATGGCTTTGTTCTAAAATTAAATAGCTTTGTTCCATTGCCAGTGAAGAAAAAAGCAAGAGTTCATTTTTTTCATCTCCCTTAAAGGATGCCAAACATGGACTGAATTCCTCAGGGCATCTGTAGCACTGCCACTCTGTCTTCTTGTTACTCTGACCATCTTCATCTCTGCAGAGAGCGCGGGACTCCAGGACGGTTTGGATGGATGAGAGTTCTCTGAAGTCAGGTCTTGGAAGATGTGGTTTATTAAAAGGGGTGAAAGGCCCTGCTTGGAGTTGCCAGGCCCAACTCGTGGCAGGCCCAGGGAGAGAGGGAGAGGGAGAGAGCGAGGGTTCCAGGTGAGGGTCCCAGGGGAAGGTCCAAGAGAGCATCCAGTCCCTCGGGCACACCTTATCAGGGGGCTTCAAGGTGGGCTGGAGCAGGTCTTGGGCCAATGGGGTCAGAGATATCTGATACTTCAGGGGAGGATCACAGGTGTGGGATGAACCATACATTGGGGGTGAGACAGAGCATTCCATTTGACCCTTGGACCTATCTGCAGGTAAAGGGCGTTGTTTAATCAGAAGGGGGGGTTGCTTTCAGCCTGGCTATACTATTATTTTCTAGTTATTCAGTAGTCAAGGTTTGTTATTTCAAATCTAGTTCTCATCTCAATGTCTGTATTTTCCAAATCTTTTGCCAGGCAATCATATTTATAAGGTTTTCCTATTTCATCTTCCCCAACAAGTGACCCCAAAACCTGAGGGACTGAGGGGACTTGTGGGATTTCAGAGAGGTTTTATGGGATTTTAGTGAGAACTTAAGGGATTTCAATGGGATCTTATGGGATTTTAATGAGGTTTGATGGGATTTTTTGGGGGATCTGATGGGATTTTAATGGGATTTAAGGGATTGGGATTAGGGACCAATTCCCGTCAGAGCCCTTGAGTCCAGACATATGGGATTTTATGGGCGGAATATTTACGGGAGGTTTTCACTGGAATTTTTGGGAGGGTTTATTGGGGATTGTGAGGAGGATTTTGGAGGATTTTTGCAGGAATTTTTTTGAGTGATCTTTGTGGGATTTTTGGGGTGGATTTTGTGAGATTTTGTTGGGGTTTGGTGGGATTTTGAGGGAAGTTTTTGTAGGGATTTTTTGGTTGGATTTTCTCAGACTTTGGGTGGGATTTGAAGGGACTTGGGAGCATTTTTGGGGGATTTGAGAGGGGTTTGGTGGGATCTTGGTGCAGATTTTTTGAGTGGATTTTTGGTGGAGTTTGGGGGGTTTCTGGGGAAATTTTTGTGGGATATTTTGGGTGATTTGGAGGGATGTTATGTGTGGATTTTGTGTGCTTTGGAGATTTTTGGGGGGATTTTTGTGCAGATTTTTCTGTGTGGATTCTGTGGGATTTTCACGGGGATTTAGTGGGACTTTTTGAGAGATTTTTCTGTGGGATTTAGGGGGGATTTGGGTCTGATTTTCGTTGGGATTTTAAAGGATTTGTGTGGGCTTTGGGGCGATTCTTGTGGGGATTTTTAGTGGGAGGATTCTATGGGGGATTTTGGGGCACTTTTGTGGAATTTTGGTGGGGCTTTACCTGGAATTTTGGGTGGATTTTGTGGGATTTTTGAGGATTCTTTGTGAAAGTTTTGCGGGCATTTGAGGGGATTTTTGTGGAATTTTGTTGTGATTTTTTTAGTGGGATTTTTGATGGGATTTTTGGTGAGGATTTTGAGGAGATTTTTATTGGATTGAGGTGGGGTTTCTGTGGGGTTTGGGAAAGACTTTTGTGGGATTTTGGGGTGATTTTTGTGTTTTTTTTTGGGATTTTGGGCGATTTTTGTGGGTGTTTTTTTTAGGATTTTGGGGGATTTTGGACAGATTTTTTTGGTGTGTATCCAGAGTGACTTTGGGCAGATTTTGGGCCTGACTGGGGCAGCTTTGGGGCTGATTTTGGGGTTTTTCTCCCGTTTCCCCCAGCTGTGGGAAGCCTTGAAGCACATCCTGTTCCTGCCCGAGCTCCCTGAGCAGCCCCAGGAGCTGATGCTCTCCGTGCTCCTCAGCCAGTGAGGTCTGGGGCAGTCCCGGCATTCCGGGGATTCCGGCCGGGCTTTGGGGCACTTGGGGATTTTGGGGCTCGGGGGGGAGAGAGGATGAGGGGGGCTTGGGGCTGGATGTTTTGGGAAAATATCGGGATTTTTGGGGGGAATATCTGGTTTTTAGAGGGGAATTTCTGGATTTTGGGGGGAAAATACCAGATTTGGGCGGGGAGGGGGGGAATAACTGGGTTCTTAGGGGGGAATTTCTGGATTTTGGGGGGAAAATACCAGATTTGAGGGGGGGGAGGAAATACTGGACTTCTTAGGGGGGGAATTTCTAACGTTTTGGGGAGGAGTTACTAGTTTTTGGGGAGGTATTTCTAGATTTTTTTGAGGGGGAATTTCTGGATTTTTTTGGGAATGTTTCAGGATGGGGAACGGGGTTTAGTTTGGATTTTTTTGGGGGGGAATATTTCTCGATTTTCTGGAGGATTTTCCTAGTTTGTTGGGAATGTTCCAGGATTTTTTTTAGCATCATTTCTGGATTTCTTTGGGGAAAATTTCTGAATATCTGGGGGAATATTTCAGGAATTTTTTTTTTTTTTTTTTTTTTTTTTTTTTTTTTTTTTTTTTTTGAGAGCATTTCTGGATTTGTGGGGAACATTCCCGGGTGTCTGGGGGAACATTCCCGGGTGTCTGGGGGAAGGTTCCCAGCTGTCTGGGGGAAGGTTCCCGGGTGTTTTCGGGCTCTCCTGACCCCGTTCCCATCCCAGGTTCCCGGGTTCAGGAGCTGCGCTGGTGCCCGGGCGCCGCGACATCGCCTTGATGCAGTTGGACACCGGGGTGCAGGCAGGCGCCGCCCGCGAGGCCCTGCAGGGCTTCAGCATCACCCAGAGCAACGCCATGGAGATCTTCACCAAAAAGTTACCCAAAATGCCCAAACCCCTCAAAAATAACCCCAAACTAAAAAAAAAAGGGCCTGAAATACCCAAAAATCCCAAAAAAAACCACATCAAACCCACCCCTAAACAGCCAAAAACCGCCCCAAGCACCCCAAATCCCACCAAACCACCCCCAAATCCCATAGAAATGTCCTGAAATCCCACCAAACCACCCCAAAACCCCTCAAAACTGCCCCTGAATACCCTAAAGCTGCCCCAAATCCTTCAAGCTGCCCCAAAATCCCATAGAAACACCCTAAAGACCCTCCAGACCAGCCCAAAATCCCATAGAAATACCCTGAAATCCCTCAAAACCACCCCAAATCCTTCCCTGTCCACCCCAAATCCCCTTTTCCCACCCAGGATCTTTCCCCATCCTGAATCCCCCAATTCCCAACCCAATCCCCCTTTTTTCCCCAGCGTTGGACCCAGGGTCTCTCTGCAGACATTGCACCTGGAGCTGCCCCAAACAAACACCAAATAAACCCAACAAACTCTAAACAAACCCCAAACAACCCAATCAAACCCCAAATCACCCCAAATAAACCCCAAATAACCCCAAACAAACCCCAAATAAACACCAACAAACCCCAAATAGTCCAAACAGACCCCAAATAAACCCAAACAAACCCCAAATAAACCCCAAATAACCCCAAACAAACCTCAAATAATCCAAACAGACCCCAAATAAACCCAAACAAACCCCAAATAAACCCAAACAAACCCCAAATAAATCCAAATAACCCCAAACAGACCCCAAATAAACCCAAACCCCACTGTGCCCCCCAGGCTGGAGTGGGTTTTGGGGGGGGTGGGGGATTGGGGACTGGGGGTGTCATGACCCCAAACTTTGGGGATTGGGGGTGTTTGATCCTAAAATTTGGGGTTTGGGGGGGGTTTGACACCAGGGTTTGGGATTTGGGGTTTTTGACCCCAGGATTTGGGGATCAGGGGCTTTGACCCCCAAACTTTGGGATCAGGGCGGTTGGGCACCCCAGATGTTTCAAACCCCAGGATTTGGGGTCGGGGGGATTTAACCCCATCGTTTGGGAATTGGGGAGTGTTTGACACCCCAGGATCTGGGATTTGGAGGGTTTGATCCTAAAATTTGGGGTTCGGGGCTGGGGGGGTGGGGTAGGGCTTGACATCCCAGAGTTTGGGTTTGAGGGTGTTTGAACCCCCAGGATTTGGGGTCGGGGGGAGTTGACCCCAGGATCTGGGGTGTTTGACCCGCTGGGTTTGGGGTCGGGGTTGAGAGCAGAGCCATTTCCTGGAAACAGCGGCGGGACCGGGACTGGGAACAGGATCGGGATCGGGAATGGGAGTGGGATCGGGGTCGGGAATGAGATCGGGAACGGGAACAGAAATGGGAATGGGATTGGGATCAGGAACAGGATCAGGAACGGGATTGGGCTCGGGAAGGGGAGAGGCCCTGGCCCAATAATGGACCCCTCCCCCAGGGAGCGACCCTGCCCCAATCCCGGGATGGAGCAATCCCCTCAATTCCAGACCCCTCCCCAATTCCCAAACCCTCCCCAATGCCAGCCCCTCCCCCAGTGCCAGACCCCCTCCCCAGTCGCTGAACGGACCCTCCCTCAATCCCAGCCCGCCCCGATCCGGATCGGAGCCATCCCCGGAGCCTCCCCCATTCCCGGACCGGACCCTTCAATCCCTTTTTGGGGCGGCTCCTGCCGCTTCCAGCCCATTTTTGGGGGATCCAAACGGCTCCGGGGACCCTCCCCACTTTGGGGGTGTTGGGGTGGCCCCAGGGCCGCCCCGAGGGCCGAGGGGGGATGGAAACCCCCAAAGCCGGGGGGCTCCTGGGGGTCCCCAGTTCCTCCCGTCCCCACCCCAAAACAGCTCCTGGCCAATCAGAGCGCGCGGCGCTGCTGACAACTCAGTTGCCGGGCCGGCGATTTTCAGCCAATCAGCGCCTGCGATAGCTCTGACTCATCGGTTGCCAGGCAGATCACAGCGCTTCTCAATGCGCTAGCCAATCAGAGACTGCGCGGGGCCATTTCTAGCCAATCAGAGCGCTTGTTCTCGATGACTCCTCAGTCGCCAGGCGGACCCGCAGCGCCCAGCGCTCCCCGGGAGCGGAATTTGGGGAGGGGGGAGGTGACCCTGGGGATGGGGATGGGGCGTGCGGGGGCAGCTGGGGCCGGACTGGTGGCACTGGTGGTGCTGAGAGCCCCCCCGGCCGCGGGGGTCGCGGTGAGAAGGGGTCGGGGGCCCCAAATTAAACCAAAGAGGGATCGGGACCCCCCCACGGAGCAGGAGGGGCCTGGAACCCCCAAAACCAAACACGGGGGAGGGGAGCGGGGATTGGGGGAACGATGGGGAAGGCGGGGGAAAGAGGGGGATGGGACACCCAAAAAGGATCAAGACAACTTGAGGTGGCCACCTTTATATGTGGATGGTAGCCAATGGTAGCCAATGCTTTTTCCCAGTCCATGGGATCCCAGTCTGTGCAATCCCAGTCGATGTGGTCCCAGTCCACATAATCTCAACCCAGTTTATCCCAGTGTGTACCGTCCTGATCCCTATGGTCCCATTCCATATGGTCCCAGTCCATAGGATCTCAGTCCAGGTGATCCCAGCCCATGTTTGATCCCAGTCTGTGTGGTTCTGCACACACTGCCAGGGTCTGAAATTCCAGTCACCAGCCAGGAAAAAATGTTCCTACCCTTGAATGTCCTTGCTGTCCTCTCAACGAGTTATAATAAAACTAAAAATCAATAAATTTTAATTTAAATAAAATAGAATAAAAATGAAATTAAAAAATTTCAACTCTTACTTACAGTACTCCAATAATGATTTAAACCAAAACCACCTTTTGCTGAGAATGGAGACACCGGGGACCCTTGGAGTCCCCTTTCCTGACGATAGTGACACAATTAAGCTCGCCCAAACTCCTCCTGGATCTCCCCTAAGCCCCCAGTGGTGATTCCTGGGAGTTCCCCTGTGTTCCCCCTTTCCCAGGACTTTGGGGGTCCCCCTGACCTGTCCGTGCACCCCCAGATTTCTTCCACAGCCCCCTGTGATGGTGAGGGGTGGGAGCTGAGTGCTGGTGCCCCCCTGCCTGCAGCAGATCCAACGGTGAGGGGAGTTTGGGGGGGTCCCTAAGCATTTGGGGTCCCCTGGGTTTTGGGGTGACCCCCGGGCCCCCCAGGATCTCCCTGAACACGCTGACACTGCCCGTGCGCAGTGAGAAGGTTCATACCCGGCACGGGGTCCCAGCTCTGACACCGGCATTGCCCAGGAACCCCCAAACTCTCCCGGGAACCCCCAAACCCCAATATCCCGACCTCCCCGGGACCCCAAAACCATTCCTGGGCCCTCCAAAAACTCCCCAAGACTGCAAAAACCCCACACAGACACCCCCCAAACCCTCCCAGGACATCAAAATTCCCACAAGAGCTCCCAGCACCCCCCAGACCCCCCTGAGAAAGTTCGTACCTGGCAGGGGTTCCCCATCTCTGTCACCGGCAGGTACCCCAAACCAGCCTTGGGTTCGCCCTGGGATTGCCCAATCCCCCCCTTTGGGAATCCTGAAAACCCCCCTGGGATCCCCCTAAAAATCCACCGGGACCCCAAAAACCCTGGATATAGATAAAACCCCCCCAGGAATTCATAATGAAATTTATACCCAACACGGGGTCCCCATCACCATCATCGGCATCACCCGGGTACCCCCAGATCCTCTCGGGATCCTGTGCCTGAAGCAAATGGAAAGAGAACTGGGGTGTGAAAGATAAAGCTTGTTTCTTTTCAGAAAAACAGCAATGAAAACACAGAACACATTTACATTGTAAGAATATTTGTAACAACAACTATCTATAGAACGTATATACCTAAGAACATATGTTATGGTTTGACGCTGGCGCGATGCCAGCACTCCCATGAAAATGCACTTTTTAAAATAATTGCTGTGAGATGTGATCAGGAACAGAGCGGAGGCGGCTCAAGCTTAATAACAAAGAAAAGAACTTTATTAAACTACTACTACTATAAAAACACAGACACTCAATCCTGGACGAAGACCTTCCAAAACACTCTTCCTCCTCCCAACTAATTCCCACCTAATTTCCAAATGGAACCACAGTGAGACACCACCCGGGATCCTGATCAAGTTGCCACCCTTCAGATATTCAAATACTCAATCTTTCAAGGGAGACAGGAGTCTCTCCTGTGCCACAGACCCCCCAGGAAACACAATTGCCACCCTTGTGTTTCCATGCCACACATGGCAACCACTCAGAGAAAATCTGCCGTGGTGAAACTCTCCTCTCCATGTCACAGTGCTCTCACCACCGTGCATGGACAGACTGCTCATAGGGCTCCTTTAAGGATGCTTTGCCATGGACCAAAAGAGACAACAGTTCAGTTTCTCATTGCGGGACTACAGTCCCCCCCATTTTCCCCTGGGGCTGAGGGTCCAAGAACAGAGGTCTTCTTCTCCTCTTCTTCTTCCTTGAAGATAGAGGGCTTCTCCACACTTTCTCCAACTCTCCTCTGTTCTCTCTAATCCTCTGCTGGTAATCACTAATACAAGTCTCTTGGCTAACCAAACCACCCCCCTAAGTGCAGCTTCTGTCAGGAGAATTTGGTTCAGTCTATGGCTAACAAGAGAAGTCCAGCCACAAGCCACTCCATCATCTCCTTCCAACTCAAGAATTTCTTCTTCCATCATCTCGGATCCCAGACTGTCTCTCTTCTACTTCAAATCAAGGAGGAGTAATATTTTACAAAGCCTTCATTTCTCAGGAAAGGGTTAAAATCTCAGACTCCCTGGACAGCTGATATCTCTGCCCAGCACCCGATTCCCAAGGCCAAGGCTGGGTGCATTCCCCCCCCTCTCCTTCTCCTCCGCGCCGACAATGTTACAGGTGCTGTCCGGACTCTCTGTCTCTTCCCGCTGGGGGGGATGACAAAGACATCTCCACTTCTCTCCACCCTTCTGTCCACAGGAGCTGGCTCGGTTCCAGTCCTTCAGCCCCCTCGGCTCACCTCGACCAGGCCACATGGCTTCCCCTCCCCCACCCAGCCCCATGGCTGGGCAGGGGAGATCTGCACTGCACCCTGACCGGAACCAAAGAGAGCGAGCTCTTGGGAGTTCCTGCTTTCAACCCCCTGTGTTCTCAAAGGCGTATCCACACCTTTAGTGGCCACTTAAGGTGCCAATATCCAAACTTGACTACTGATTGGTTTGACCCAACTTCCTGAAAGAATTCACTTCCATGTCAAACCACAACAGCATATCCAACAAAAGTCAATGAAACGTATTTACAGAAGACAAAAAGAAGCCCTGAAACCTATGGCCTAAAGACAACAACAAACTCTACAACGTATGTACAAAAGGGTGGCGTCTCTGTCCAGGATCTCCATCGGTCCTTGAGGAAAAGCAAGAGGCACAGTCACTCCAATCAGGCAGAGAGGGCTCTTCCATGTGCCCCCAGGCTGGCCCAGCAAGCGCAGCACAGGCTGGGGATGGCCACCAGAACCCAATGCACCGGGTCCCACATCCCTGAGCAGGGACCACCCAGCCCAGTCCCAGCCTGGCAGCAGGGGACCCGCTCTGCCTGTGGGGACCACATGCCTGTCCTGCTGCTGGGATTGGTCTTCATCCCAAGATCATGGCCTCTTCCTCATCTTTTTCATCAATGTCCATGTCCTCAAGGTACTCTTCCATTTCCACGTCCATCTCCTCTTCCACATCTACCTCCATCTCTTCCTCTCCAGTCTCTTCTTCATCCACTTCCATCTCCTCCTCTGTATCAATCTCCATGTCCACTTCCATCTCTTCGTCTCCACTCTCTTCTCCATCCACTTCCATCTTCTCCTCTGTATCAATCTCCATGTCCACTTCCATCTCTTCGTCTCCACTCTCTTCCCCATCCACTTCCATCTCCTCCTCTCTATCAGCCTGCATGTCCACCTCCATCTCGTCCTCTCTTTCTGTGACAGCCTGCAGAGATAGCAACACCTCAGAGTGGGGTCCCTGTCCCACCCCATCCCCACAGAACTCCAGCCCAGCCGGGCAGCCGGGGGGTGTCCACCTCCATGGAATGGCACCGTACCTTCCTCAGGACAAATGTGAGCATCCTGCAGGGACGGATGACAAAATCCAGGCAACAGAGAGCTTTCAGGACTGATGGGAGCATCAGGGCGCAGGTGACGAGAAGGGTGACAGGGAGCATGGTGAAGGGTGAGCTGGCACGAGGGCTGGCACAGGGTGGGCTGACACAAGGGCCAGTGGTTGTGTTGTGCTCTTTGCTGGACGCTGGAGGTTCCATCTGGAACATCACATCTGTGACATCACAGTGGATCTAAAGAGCATCTTGTTCCGAGCTGAGCAATCTTCCCCAGCCCATGCTGCTCACAGCCCTGTTGCCAAGGATGGGGCATCCACAGCCTGGGCCAGTGCCTCAGCAGCCTCAGTGTAAAAGAGCAGCTTCCTCAGATCCAACTTCAATCAGCCTCCTGCAGTTGAAAGCCATCCCCCCTTGTCCTGTTGCCACGGGCCCGGCTGAACACTGTCCCCGTCTTTCCTTTGGGACCCTTCCAGTCCTGCAGAGCTGCAGTGAGGCCTCCCCAGTGTCTCCTCTTTCCAGGCTGAGCATCCCCAGCCCCACTTGGACGGCAGTCAGGTAGATCAGGGGGAGTCAAGGCTGAAGTCAAACAGCATCAGGAACTGGGAGGTGGAAGCTTTAGGCCCAGGTTTGCCTCTATAATAACAGTGGAGGGGAAGATGGTGGGACACTGGCTCTGTTCTAACCGCGGTGAATATTTTCTTTTTTTTTTTTTCCTTCTTTTCTGTCATGCTGATGCAGGTGTTGCTGTTTGCAAGGAAGCTTGGCACAATATCCATTGTCTTCTCCATTTGTGAAACACTGAGCAGAGTCTGGGCAGGCTGATGATGCAGAGCAAAACCTGCAAATACACCGGTGATCCTGAGCCTGGAGGATGCAGCTAAAACCGGCCAAAAATAATTTCGGGAAAGTCAAGCCTGGTTTACATTTTCTTCAGTTTGGCTATGCCAACTTCACCAGTCATTCATAAAAATGCAAACATAAAGCTCAAACCAAAACAGACAAAAACCCAAACAAACAAACCCACGCAAACCAATCAAACAAATAGATAAAAAAACCTAATAAAACCAAAGAGAATGAGGAGTTAGTATTAGTTGTGAGGATATCACAGCAGGCAAATGGCTGCTTCCCACAGGATCACCATGAAAAGCCACATATAACAGCTGCTCCAAGATATAGCCAACAGGAGAACTGTAAAAGTGATACATGGCCACTTTGGGGGCAGCTCCACATTAAGGTGAAGGATGAGCACACAGTGGTACAGATCCAGCATTCCTCACCCTCCAGGCTGCTGTGTGCTCCTGATGATGCAGCTGAGAGCTTGGATAGCAGCAATGACAAACCTGCCTCTGGAATCAAAGTAGCCCCTCCTTTCTCCCCTGAGCAATCAGCAAATTCTTGGTTCACTGATGCCTCTGCAAAACGAGAGGGGAAGGTGTGGAGATACAGGGCAGCAGCCCCCCACATTTCCTCTGGTGAACTAGTTATTACTGGGGGAGAAAGCAGTGCTCAGGCTGGGGAGCTGATAGCACTTTGGAGTGTTTCCCAGCGTGAGGCACAGAATACCTCTCTTGTCTGTATCTACTCTGACTCCTCTGCTGTGCACCAAATGATCCTAACAATCCAGCACATTACCCTGGCCAACCTGTTCTGCTGGACCTCCCTTACTCTAGGGCTAGTACCACTTGTGCTAACACCCCCTCTGAATAAATATGCATGGGAAGCCTCTGGTGCTCTAGGGAAAGAGCATCGCATCAATACATGCTATATAATTCCATCATTCTAACTTTTCTGCCTCTCGGGGGCAGGATTCTGTTGTGTTTACTTTTACAGAAGAACTCCGAGGGACATGAAGACCACCTAAACCATGATAAAACTGGTGATAGTTTTCTGCATCCTGCCACAACCCCATGGCCAGAAACCAGCTGAGTGGTCTGAAATAATTGTGGTAGCATGCAGAAAAAAAGTAAAAGGATCTTTTGAAGCACAAAAAGGTTTGTACGCACCCAAGCGTACAGGACTGGCACAATTTCACATTAACACAAACTCTAGAAGAATTTTGGCTTTGGTCTAAAAATACTGAATGGCTTTTTTTTTTTTTTTTTAAGTTTAAAGTATTGATTTAAATCCTGGGGAGAACTTGATGTTAATGTTGTGACACCTACCACCCAACCACCAGTTACGCTTGGCCTGAAAATTTTTGGAATTGGACCATACATAATCAGGAAAACAGGTCAACAACAAATATTCTTTAATCCAGCGTGGTCTCTCAAACAAGTAAAATTGCTGATGCAAAAAAATGTCTCAGAAATTCAGCCAGCTTGTTCACCTTTTTTGTAAACTTCTTTTCAGGATTGGACGACCTGGTTGCGACAGCGGAACCCTTCTAAAAGACGGATGCTAAGAGACATAACCGGTGCTGTGGGAACAGGATTGGGAATTCTAAATAGCATTGATTCAGAAGTATTAATGAATACATTGGCTGCCACCACTAGAGATTTGACCAAATTCCAACAACCACTGCAGTCGTCCTTACTGGCCTTGGGAAGACATCAGTGCTTGCTATCAAACATATTACCAAGTTGGGAGGAAGCAAGCGTAAATAATCACAAATTGGTAATTGATGCACTCGGTGCCACACAAAAGAACCTTTCTTTAGCTCTCAGCTGTATCCAGGCTCAATTATGGATGCAGTCGGTTGCTGCCTCGATTATAAGAGAAGGTGAAGAAGGCACTTTTCCTACTGAGATTCGGAAAATAGTTTGGGACAGTGCCGCTGATTTTGAAAAGGAATTCCAATCCCGGTGGAACCTAGTGAACTTTACCTATGACCCCATCACAAACATAGCCACAGCTTTGGTGTTAACCGTACGTGATGCCTCAAGTGCATTTGGTATTCCCCATCATGGCACTAGGACTGGGACACATATGGAGCCACTGGGAATGTACTGGGGCCAACTGGGACCACGCTGGGGGAAACTGGGGACAAGGGTGAGTGACTGGGGCCCTGCTGCGAGAGACTGGGATCACACTGGACTCATACTGGGATCTTACTGGGAGTGACTGGGACTATTCTAGGGGCAGCTGGGAGAACTGGGAAAACACTGGATGGCACTGGGAACAACGGGGACAGCGCTGGGGGCAAATTGTATCAAAATGGGGAGAGACTGGGAGCAACTGGGCTCCTGCTGGGAGCAGCCCCTGGCGGCCCCGGGAGCCCTGCACCCCTTTCCTGGCCATGCCGGCCCTCCAGGCCCAAGAGCCCCCATTGCCGGGGTGCCGGCACTGCCAGGGGTCCCCCCCTCTCGGGGTCCCCGCTGGGGCTTCTGGGGCTCTTCTCTCTCTGGGCTCCCGCTCAGGGCAGCGACGGCTCTCCTGGGGCTCCCCAAAATCGGTGTCCCCCCGCCGGGGCTCTGCTGCCCTCACCGCCCACCGGGACCCCCGGAAAACACCTCCCGGGGATCCACCGATGTCCCCCCGAGGACCAGCTGCGGCTCGGCTTTGGAGCCCTGCCAGCTCCAAAAATCCCACCCAAAAAAAACCCCAAACCCAGGGAGCCCCGGGATATTTGGGCCGAGGTCCCCCTCCCCGGTCACCTGCGGGATGGGGGCGATGCTCCCGGGGTGCTGCGAGCTCAGGCAGCGCCAGGGCCACGCGATTCCTTCTCTCCTCTCCTCCGGCTGCTCCCTGCTGCCGCTGCACCTCTTCCCCCCTCCCTCCTCCTCCTCCCCCGCTCCGGGATCCTGAACCGTGAGGGGAAAGGGGGTGAGGAAAGGGCGGAACCGTGAGGAGAAAGGAGCGGGGCCAAGGGGACGCGCTGTCCTAAAAAAGCCCGGTTTGACCCAAAATCACCCAAAAGGGCATCAAATGCAGCCTACATCCACATGGTTCAGCCTGACATCAACCAAATGGGATTAAAAGTATCCAAAGGGCTCTAAAATCCAACCAAAGGGGCTTAAAACTGCCCCAAGTGTTTTATAGCCCTCAAGAAATGGCTTAACATCACCCATAAATCTTTCAAATGTGACTAAAATCCAGCCTGAAAGTATCTGGTCCAGCCTAAAATCATCCAAAGGTATCTAAAATCACAAAAATGTCCCTGACACCAACACAAGAAGACCTAAAATCACCCTAAAAAGGCTTGGTTCAACCTAAAATTGCCCAAAGAAGCAAAAAAAGGTACTTAAATGGGCCCAAAACACCCAAAAAAGGGACCTAAAATCACCCACACAGGATTAGGATTCACCCATATGGGCCCAGTTTTTCCTAAACTCACCCAAATGGCCCCAGCCCCACCCACATGGGCCTAAAATCACCCAAAGGGATCTGAAATTCCCCCTAAACCCCACCAGATTCGGCCTCAAATCAGCCACAGGGGCTGAAAATCCACCCGAAAAGGCTCGGGATCCCCGCAAGGGATCTGAAGCCCACCCTAAACCTGCCCGGTTCGGCCCAAAATCCCCCAAAGGGGCCGAGCCCGAGGCCGAGCCCGGGATCGGCTCCGGGGTCGCTCCGGGACCTCCGCTCTCGCTCCGGGCAGTTTTGGCTGCGGCCCCGGACGGGCCTGGGCGGGACCGGGAGGGACCAGGGAGGGCTCGGGAAGGGTTTGGGCATCTGGGGCTTTTTTGGGCTTTGGGGAATCGAGTTGGGAGTTTATGGGGAATTGTTGGGGTTTTTGGGGAGAATTATTGGGTTTGGAGGCAGTTGGGGGATTTTGGGGAGTTTGGATTTTGAGGGGTTTTATTGGTGCTTTGAGTGAGAAGTTGTTTTCCTGGGGGTATTTGGGGGTTAATTGAAATTTTTTGTGTTTTCTTTTGAAGTTCGGAAGGTTTTACTGGGATTTTGTGGGGATTTTGTGGGATCCTCTGGAATTATTTCTGGGTTTTATTGGGATTTTTAGGGGATTTGGAGGCATTTTATTGGAATTGTGGGGGCATTTAGTGGGATTCTTTGGGGAATTGGGTTTGTTAGGAATTTTAGTGGGGATTTGGGGGGGTTTTGTAGGTTTTTTTTAGGTTGTTGTCGAGATTTCTTTGGTCTTGTGAGTATTTTGTGGGGCTTCTTGTGGTTTTGGAGACATTTTTGGCGGGGATTTGTGGGGTTTAATTGGGATTTTGTGGGCTTTTATTGGGATTCGAGGATGTTCTAATGGGAATTTGTGAAATTTAATTGCAATTTCATGGGGTTTATTGGGACTTTCAGGGGTTTAAAGGAGACTTTGGTGCCTCTCAGCTCTTCCCCACACCCTGGGACAACTCCAAAGCCCCCCAAAATTCCACTAAAACCCCCCAAAATCCTCCAAAAATCCCAATAAAAAACTCCTAAACACCAAAGAATCCCACAAAATCCCAATGGAACCCACCAAAAAAAAAAACAAAAAAACAAAAACAGACAAAAAAAAAACCGCCCAAAAATTTCAATAAACCCTCCAAAAAATAACCACCCCAAAACCCTAAAAAAATCCCTAAAATCCAAAATCCTCAAAACACACAAGACCCCCATAACCCCACAAACCCAGTAATTCTCTCCAAAATCCAATAATTCCCCCTAATCTCCCAACAAAATCCCCCAAAGCCCATACATGCCGCCAAAATCCCCCCAGAATCCCCCCAGAGCCCCCCAGACTCACCGGGGGCCGTCCTGGATCAGGGGGCACCAGCCGGTGGAACAGGAGCCACTTCAGGGGGCCCGCGGTGCGTTTTGGGGAGGGGGCACCATGGGAAACCTCCCAAAAATGGGGGAGGGAGACCCCTATGGCACCCCCTCCCCAGAAAGCCCCCTCCCCCGGTTCAGGAATAGCCAAATTCAAGAAAATGTAAACCAGGCTTGACTTTCCAGAAATTATTTTTGGCCGGGTTTAGCTGCATCCTCCAGGCTCAGGATCACCGGTGTATTTGCAGGTTTTGCTCTGCATCATCAGCCTGCCCAGACTCTGCTCAGTGTTTCACAAATGGAGAAGACAATGGATATTGTGCCAAGCTTCCTTGCAAACAGCAACACCTGCATCAGCATGACAGAAAAGAAGGAAAAAAAAAAAAAAAGAAAATATTCACCGGTTAGAACAGAGCCAGTGTCCCACCATCTTCCCCTCCACTGTTATTATAGAGGAAAACCTGGGCCTAAAGCTTCCACCTCCCAGTTCCTGATGCTGTTTGACTTCAGCCTTGACTCCCCCTGATCTACCTGACTGCTGTCCAAGTGGGGCTGGGGATGCTCAGCCTGGAAAGAGGAGACACTGGGGAGGCCTCACTGCAGCTCTGCAGGACTGGAAGGGTCCCAAAGGAAAGACGGGGACAGTGTTCAGCCGGGCCCGTGGCAACAGGACAAGGGGGGATGGCTTTCAACTGCAGGAGGCTGACTGAAGTTGGATCTGAGGGAGCTGCTCTTTTACACTGAGGCTGCTGAGGCACTGGCCCAGGCTGTGGATGCCCCATCCTTGGCAACAGGGCTGTGAGCAGCATGGGCTGGGGAAGATTGCTCAGCTCGGAACAAGATGCTCTTTAGATCCACTGTGATGTCACAGATGTGATGTTCCAGATGGAACCTCCAGCGTCCAGCAAAGAGCACAACACAACCACTGGCCCTTGTGTCAGCCCACCCTGTGCCAGCCCTCGTGTCAGCTCACCCTTCACCATGCTCCCTGTCACCCTTCTCGTCACCTGCGCCCTGATGCTCCCATCAGTCCTGAAAGCTCTCTGTTGCCTGGATTTTGTCATCCGTCCCTGCAGGATGCTCATATTTGTCCTGAGGAAGGTACGGTGCCATTCCATGGAGGTGGACACCCCCCGGCTGCCCGGCTGGGCTGGAGTTCTGTGGGGATGGGGTGGGACAGGGACCCCACTCTGAGGTGTTGCTATCTCTGCAGGCTGTCACAGAAAGAGAGGACGAGATGGAGGTGGACATGCAGGCTGATAGAGAGGAGGAGATGGAAGTGGATGGGGAAGAGAGTGGAGACGAAGAGATGGAGGTGGACATGGAGATTGATACAGAGGAGGAGATGGAAGTGGATGGGGAAGAGAGTGGAGAGGAAGAGATGGAGGTGGACATGGAGATTGATACTGAGGAGGAGATGGAAGTGGATGGAGAAGAGAGTGGAGAGGAAGAGATGGAGGTGGACATGCAGATGGATACAGAGGAGGAGATGGAAGTGGATGGAGAAGAGAGTGGAGAGGAAGAGATGGAGGTGGACATGCAGATGGATACAGAGGAGGAGATGGAAGTGGATGGAGAAGAGAGTGGTGAAGAAGAGATGGAGGTAGATGTGGAAGAGGAGATGGACGTGGAAATGGAAGAGTACCTTGAGGACATGGACATTGATGAGAAAGATGAGGAAGAGGCCATGATCTTGGGATGAAGACCAATCCCAGCAGCAGGACAGGCATGTGGTCCCCACAGGCAGAGCGGGTCCCCTGCTGCCAGGCTGGGACTGGGCTGGGTGGTCCCTGCTCAGGGATGTGGGACCCGGTGCATTGGGTTCTGGTGGCCATCCCCAGCCTGTGCTGCGCTTGCTGGGCCAGCCTGGGGGCACATGGAAGAGCCCTCTCTGCCTGATTGGAGTGACTGTGCCTCTTGCTTTTCCTCAAGGATGATGGAGATCTCGGATAGAGATGCCACCCTTTTGTACATACGTTGTGGAGTTTGTTGTTGTCTTTAGGCTATAGGTTTTAGGGCTTCTTTTTGGCTTCTGTAAATACGTTTCATAGACTTTTGTTAGATATGTTCTTGGGTATATACGTTCCATAGATAGTTGTTGTTACAAATATTCTTACAATGTAAATGTGTTCTGTGTTTTCTTTGCTGTTTTTCTGAAAATAAACAAGCTTTATTTTTCACACCCCAGTTCTCTTTCCATTTGTTTCAGGCACAGGTAGGATTTGCAAAGTTGTGGTTTCCGCTTGCTCCAGGTTCCCAGGGCTGGAGGTCAGTGGGGGAGCTGGCACAGCCACAACCATGTGCTGCTACCCAAACCAGGGTAAGCTGGACCACATGGTGTCGCTTAACGAGGTTTCTATAGCAGCACACAAAAATTAGGTTCCTCAAGAACTGTTATTCCCTTTTCCTCTCGATGCCCTCGGGCTGCAGGTTGGGCACCAAAATCTGTCTTGGTTTGAAAAGACAGGTGTCTGCTAAGGAAGGCAGGAGCCTTCCTGGAAATGGAAAATGTAAACCCCCTCCCTCCAAATTATTATAATTTTGAAAGTAAAAGGCTCTCAGGCAAAGATATGGGAATAGGAATAACAGTTCTTTACTAGAAAAACTTAAAAGATAACTGCAATAATACAAACAAACAAAAAAACCAAACTGCTGACAGAGTCAGAACACGACCTGACACCCTGTGGGTCAGGGTGTTGGTAGCAGCACCCCAAACCCAGTTGGGGGAGCGGAGGTTTGGGGGGAACAATGGGAAGGGGGTGGGAGAGGGGGCAAAGGGGGAGGTGGGACCCACTGAGGCTCCCCCAGGTCACCCCTAGACCCCCAGGGGTACCTGGGAGGATTTGGGGGTCCCAGGAGGGTTTGGGAGTCCCGAGAGGATCTGGGGGTACCCGGGTGATGCCAATGATGGTGATGGGGACCCCGTGCTGAGTATAAACTTCCCTGAAGAATTCCTGGGGGGGTTTTGTCTATCTCCAGGGTTTTTCGGTTCCTGGTGGATTTTGGGGGGATTCCCAGGGGGGTTTTAGGGATTCCCAAAGGGGGGGATTGGGCAATCCCAGGGCGAACCCAAGGCTGGTTTGGGGTACCTGCTGGTGACAGAGATGGGGAACCCCTGCCAGGACCGAACCTTCTCAGGGGGGTCTGGGGCGTGCTGGGAGGTCTTGTGGGAATTTTGATTTCCTGGGAGGGTTTGGGGGGTGTCTGTGTGGGGTTTTTGGCGGTCTTGGGGAGTTTTTGGACGGCCCAGGGATGGTTTTGGGGTTTCAGGGAGGTCGAGGTGTCCCGGGGGGTTTGGGGGTCCCAGGAGGGTTTGGGGGTTCCTGGGCGATGCCGGTGACAGACCCGGGACCCCGTGCCGGGTATGAACCTTCTCACTGCGCACGGGCAGTGTCAGCGTGTTCAGGGAGATCCTGGGGGGCCCGGGGGTCACCCCAAAACCCAGGGGACCCCAAATGCTCAGGGACCCCCCCAAACTCCCCTCACCGTTGGATCTGCTGCAGGCAGGGGGGCACCAGCACTCGGCTCCCAACCCCACCATCACAGGGGGCTGTGGAAGAAATCTGGGCGTGCACGGACAGGTCAGGGGGACCCCCAAAGTCCTGGGAAAGGGTAAACACAGGGGAACTCCCAGGAATCCCCACTGGGGGCTTAGGGGAGATCCAGGAGGAGTTTGGGCGAGCTTAATTGTGTCACTATCGTCAGCAAAGAGGACTGCAAGGGTCCCCGGTGTCCCCATTCCCAGCAAAAGGTGGGAAAACCCAGGCTGGCTGGGAATAGGGGTCTCAGATGTCCTCGGTGTTGAGGAAAGGAGGGGCTGGGCGCTAGGAAAGGCAGGAATAGGGGTCCAGGGGGTCTCTGGGTGAAGGAAAAGGGGGCTCTGGGGCCTGGAGGGCCGGCATGGCCAGGAAAGGGGTGCAGGGCTCCCGGGGCCGCCAGGGGCTGCTCCCAGCAGGAGCCCAGTTGCTGCCAGTCACTCCCCATTATGATACAATTTGCCCCCAGCGCTGTCCCCGTTGTTCCCAGTGCCATCCAGTGTTTTCCCAGTTCTCCCAGTTGCCCCTAAATTAGTCCCAGTCACTCCCAGTACGATCCCTGTATGAGTCCTGTATGATCCCAGTCTCTCCCAGCAGGGCCCCAGTCACTCACCCTTGTCCCCAGTTGCCCCCAGCGTGGTCCCAGTTACCCCCAGCACATTTCCAGTGGCTCCCAGTGTGTCCCAGTCCTAGTGCTTGTTCTGGTGCTTTCCATGAACTGACTGAACTCTTGATTTATGAACCAATGCACTAGATGTGGAATCCTCTACACTGAACTCAGAAACAAATGCCCTCTGTCAGAGCATTTTCATCTTCTAGATCACTTTCAAGATGCCCATGGGGATGTTGCAATGATTATCACACAGCTCTCCATTTCTGGCTGCAGGCTCTGCAGATTCTTTCTCTGCATTCAGTCCGGCTTGCATTCCCTGACAATTCCTGGTACCCCCTCATGGTTTCTTAGGGCAAAACAGTAACAATGAAAACCTTACCAATGGCACAACTGCCCAGCCCACAAGGAAAAGAAAGAACAAGCTGTCAAATCCTTCAAACATTTGTCCTGCTGTGCTGCAAGAGTTGAGCTGCACACAAGGTGTGGAAAGCCTAGAGAAGCTGCAGCTGGTGGCACATCTTGTGACAGAAGCTGCACCTCGTTCTCCAGGAAAGGTTCTTGGAAAGAGCAAACAGGAGTGTGGAGAAGATTCTGGGAAAACTGAAACAGCTTTTAAGGAATGAAATGAAAATGGCAAGAAACAACTGAAGATGTTTTTCTCTGTTTTTTTTATGCTCCTCTTTTCCATCTTGAACTACTGCTCCATCCCCTTAATCCAAATAGATCTCATCTCTAAGATTCATTACTTGGCGAATTTTAGACCCTGTAAAATACCATGAGCTACACACAGTTTCACAGTTTGCCTTCCCCATTTTCGTTTTGTTTTTTTGGGGGTTTTTTTGGGGTTTTTTTGGTTTTGGTTTTTTTTTTTGTTTGTTTGTTTTTTGTTTTCTTTTGGTTTTTTTTTGGTTTTTTTTGCTTTTTTAATCATTGCTGGAGAGGTAAGTGCAGTGCCTGGGTAAGGTACAAATTCTGCATTCAGGGAATGTGCTCCGATAGGGTTTGATCCTCAGTGGGGACAAGGCACAGCAGCGCTCAAGGGGATACCTATGCCCCTGTGCAGGAGTCCAGACTCTGGGTCTGGGCTGAACAGGGCAAAGTTCCCGTGTTTGGACAGGCTCAGGGGCTGCCCCTGGGGAGCGGGGGGCTGGGCGCGGGGGCGAGCGGGCAACGGAAAAAACGGACACGGGGACAAACGGCCCCGGAGCTTCAGTTGCAGCGGCAGCAGCAGCGGCAGCAGCAGCGGCAGCAGCGGCAGCAGCGAAAGCAGATAGTCTATCGACCCCCTCGCACTCCTCTCCCTCTCCCGCTGTCCCGCACCCTCTCCTGCTCTCCCTTTCACGGTGTCCCCTCCTCTCCCAGTCTCCCTCTCCCCTGCTGGCCTGGGCCATGTCCCCAGCCCGTCACCGTCCCCGTCCCCGCCCCGGTTCCCGTCCCCATCCCGGCCGTCCCGCCGGGGTCTCGCCTCCGCCTGGCTCTGGGCGTGCTGGCGGTGGCGCTGCTGGGCGGGCATCAGTGCCTGGGGCTGGGGCGGCATCGCCGCCCTCTGGCTCCGCCTGGCCCGAGCCCGGCCCCGGCCCCGACGTGGGCTCCAGTCCCGGCCCGGCCCCGGCTCCTCCCGGGCCCCGCGGAGGACACACGCGGCGCGGCCGCTCCCGCCGCCCCCGCTGCGGCTTCCCTGGCCTGAGCTCCGCCGCTCGGCACCGCAGCCGCCGGCCCCGAGCCGCCGCTGTCCCGTTCCAGGGACAGAACGCCTCTAGGGGGCCGGCCCGGGGCGCTCGGGGGGTGCTCGGGGGCCGCTCCTGGCCCCGGGCCGAGCGCTGACAGCCGCCTCCCGCCCGCAGGGAAGTCGCAGCAGGGCCTGAAGGAGCGGTACCGGCTGGGTTCGCTGCTGGGCAGAGGCGGCTTCGGCAGCGTCTTCGCAGCCACGCGGCTCTCGGACGGCGCCCCGGTGAGCGGCGGGGCCGGCGGCGGGCACAGGAGGAGGGGGCGGAGGAGGAGGAGGAGGAGGAGGTGGAGGAGGAAGGGAAGGAGGGGGAGGAGGAGGAGAAGGAGGAAGGAAAGGAGGAGGAGGAGGAGGTGGAGGAGGAGGGAAGGAGGGGGAGCATGGGGCTGGGCAGGGCAGGTGGCGAGCTCAGCCCGCTGCTGCTCTTGGCTTGCAGGTGGCCATCAAAAGGGTGCCAAGGAACCGCGTCCGGCACTGGGGCGAGCTGGTGAGTGAGCGGGGCCAGCGGCAGAAGCTGGGCGGGGATGAGCCGAGGCCCGGCAGGCTGGAAGCCACCAGGACACCTCGAGGGAGAGCAGGCGTGGGGCCAGCGCAAGGCGCAGAGCATCCCGGGCCGGGTGAGGGGTTCCCGACCCCCGGCACGGCATCAGCCCCACTGACGGCATCGCGCTCCTCCTGCAGCCCGACGGCACCAGCGCACCCCTGGAGGTCGTGCTGCTGGCCAAGGTGTCCACTGGCTTCCCCGGTGTCGTCCAGCTGCTGGAGTGGAAGGAGCTCCCCAGTGACGTCTTGATGGTGCTGGAACGCCCGGAGAGGTGCCAGGACCTGCACCATTTCATTCAGGAACGGGGGTTCCTGTCTGAGGAGTTGGCGCGGGAACTGTTCCGCCAGGTGCTGGAGGCCGTGCGGCACTGCACCAGCTGCGGGGTCCTGCACAGAGACATCAAACCAGAGAACATCCTGGTTGACCTGGCCACCGGGCAGGCCAAACTGATTGACTTTGGCTGCGGCACCTACCTGCAAGACACAGCCTACACTCGTTTTGCAGGTGAGCCCACGCAGGGGTGTGCTCTAAGTCCCGTCATCTCATGGCCCAACACCTCACAGCCCAAGCTGGGTGTGGCAGCGGGGATTCTCCCTTTTGCTGCCCTTCATGGCACTGAGATTTCAGCTGAGTTGCTTTTGAGCAGGGCTGGGTGGGGAGCCAGCTTCCAGCCCTGCTGGCAGCCTTTGCCCACCACTCTGCCCAGGACTGGGGCTGGGGCTGGGGCAGCCAGCCTGACAAAACACCCGTGGGTGGGGGGTAGCAGAGAGGGGGGCCGGAACCTGTGTCCCAGCCGGTTTGGTGTGCAGGTGACAAAGGGCTTGGACTGCTCCACTCACCTGGTTTGGTTTGATTCATAATGTTTTTGGGGCAGTGCAGGCAGGGAGGATGAGGGCATGGTTTTCCCAAGCAATGAGTGGGTTTTTTCCCGTCATGGTCGGGCCTTGACAGGACTTCTGCTGCCCTCTTCCAGCACCAGTGGCTTCTTTTCCATCCCCGAGTCTGTACACAAGTCCCAGGTGCTGGCGAGAGGGCAGCGGTCACCCCGTGTGCCACTGGGGCAGCCCCCACACACCCAGGGATGCTGGGGCCAGGCTCAGGGAGCAGCAGCGTCCCCCTGATGAACCCCATCTGTATTCCATAGGAACACGGTCATACAGCCCACCAGAATGGACCCAATTTGGCTGGTACTACGGCAAGCCAGCTACCATCTGGTCCCTGGGCATCCTGCTGCACCAGATGGTCTGCGGGGACCACCCTTTCAGGAGGAGCCAGAACATCAGCTGGGACCATCAACTCTCGCTGCCACAACGGCTCTCTCAAGGTGGATCCTCATCTCTGGCCACGGGGGCAATACCAGTGCTGGGAGACAGCAGCAGCTCGTCAGCATCCCGCTCTGGCAGCTGCTGAGGAGGTGGCACATGTCCTGCTCTCCTGCTCTCCTCCAAAACAGGGAATTGATGGGGACGTTTAGGCCCAGCTCTGAGCACATCCAGCATGGCCTGGGCACGGGAATAGTGGGGCAAAGCCAACAGGAGCCTTCTCCAACTGACCGGCGGTTTCTGGTTTCTCTGCCCAGAGTGCCAAGATCTGATCAGGCGGTGTTTATCCATGCTGGACTTGGACAGGCCCTCTTTAGAAGAGCTGTTCTGTGATCCCTGGCTGCAGGATATTGATCTGCCCTAGAAGAAGGGAGAGAGCCACAGGCACGCTTTGATGCAAGGCCCTGGTAAGTTACAGCTCCACACATGCCTTGGCAATGAGAAGCAAAGGAACCCAGACATTTTGTCCTGCCTGTGTCACTGCCCAGGGGTCATCAGATGGGAACACGCAGCCCTTGTGCTGGAGCTCAGCTGCTCTGCCTAGCACTGGTGGCCACCATCCGAGCTGGTTTTGCTTGTCCTGGTTCCCTGACAGCTGGGGCCCTGGGCAGAACCCTGACAGCCTGGGCTCACCCCAGGGAAGGAGAAGGAGCCCCTGGAGAAGCTGTACCAGGTGGGGCTGCTGCTGCTGGGGACAAGGAGGATGACATCAAGGATGACAACCTCTTCCTCCACCTGGTCACCGGCAGCTGAGGATGATGGACTTTGATTCTGGCACCTTCTCCAAAGCCAGGCTGCACAGGGAATGTGCAGATGAGTCCACACGCAGGGGGATGCTCCCAGATTTGGGCATTGCACAGCCTGGCCAGGAACCAAAGGTTCCCCCCTTTGCTGGGGCGGATGCAGCTGATCCTTCAGTCGGCTGCCAGGCTGCTTTTGGCAGGGCTGGGGGGATGGGCTGGGGTGCTGATGAAATGGGAGTGGGCTCCTGGCCCTGCCAACAGCCCCAGCACCCACCCTGCCCCGGGCTGGGGCTGGGGCAGCCAGCCCGACACAAACAAACCCCCATGGTGGGAGCAGAGGTGGGACTCCAGAACCTGTGCAGGGGCTGCTTTGCTTTGCAGGCAAGGAAGGGCTTGGGCTGCTCCACTGCCCCTGTTTGCTTGGGATCACCGTTATTTTGGGGGGCAGTGCAGGGGGGAAGGGAGCAAGCCTGGGCTTCCCTCACCTCTGGGTGGGTTTTTCCCTGGCATGCAGGGGTTGGGCCTTCCTCAAGCCCCTGACAGAGATAAGATTTTTGACCTTTTTTCTTGTTCCCCTTTTTGTCTGTAATCTATTTTCAATCATTTGTTGTGTGTTTTTCTAGAGGAAGCTTTCCAGGTGGGGTCCAGTCTGGATGGGGAAGTGCTTGGGAGCAGCTGTGGCGTGGATGGGCCGTGCCCTTGGAGAAGGCTGAGGACATTGTTTGGGACCAGCTTTTCTTCCAGCGTGATGTGGGTCTTGTCTGCTTGGCATGGTGGGATCAGAGCTTTGGGGAGATGGCAGCGAGCACAGGAGCATCCTGCTCTGGGCAGCTGCTGAGGGCTGGATGTGCCGTGGCTGGCTGCAGGCTGGGCACATGTCCTGCCCTCCTGCTCTGCTCCCAAAGGCAGCAGGGATGGGCAGCTCTGGGCACAGCTCTGGGCACGGCCAGCATGGCCTGGGCACCGCGGGCGGCTGGGACAAGGGGACAGGAGCCTTCAGCTGACGGGCGCTTTCTGGTTTCTCTCCTTGCAGCCGGGCTCTGCGGGTGCTGAGGCTGCTCTGGGCTCTGCCAGGGCTCTGCTGGAGCTCAGCACCGGGCCGCAATCAGCCAAAGAAGAAATGGGGTGACCTGCAGCACAGACCTGCTGGAGCATTTCAGCAACACAGCTCAAGTGTGCAGAGTGTACACCTCCAAGGGCAAACATGACACCACCCAAAAATTAAACTTGTTCAATAACTTCTGAAATGAAATCAATCTGGGATGACCCCAAATGACATTTTGCAGCTTGCTCAAGCTGTAGCTCAGCCCTTCTCTGAACTGTTCTCTCCCCCACCTGCCTTTTACTTCCCAACTGCTCCCTCTTGTCCCCCAGTGAGTTCCAGCCCATGGCAGTCTCCATCACACTGTCGCCTTCCTTGGTGCCCCTCACCATGAGGAAGGCCGAGCCCCAGGCTTAGGGACTCATCCTGTCACTGGCTGAGGAGCAGCAATGTCTCAGAGCTCCAGTGGGATTTTAGTGTCTTTCAGAGCTGCTCTCCAGCCCTCAGCTCTCCTCACTGCTGAGTTCCCACTCCCTTTTCCTCGTCCTTGCAGCAGGATGAGCTCAGTGAATCCCCTTGAGCCTCCCCACTCTTCCAGTCCACGCACCCACCTCAGTTATGCTGAAGCTGCAGCTTCTCTGTCTCCTGTGGCACACCAGTCCAGTCCCCTGTGCGGGGAGCCCCAGCCCCAGAGCACAGCACTCAGCAGTGCACTCCGGGCTGGAGCAGCTCCCTGCCAGCCCCAGCCCAGGGACCCCTCCAGCCCCGGGGCTTGGGGCACCGTCAGCACCCGCTGCTCCAGCCACCGCTTCTGCTGGCCCTGACAGCAACACCCAAAGTGGGGCTGATCCCGAGGGAGCAGCAGCAGGCCTGGATCTGATCCTGGATCTTCGGCTCGGCTTGGAGCCCTGCCAGCTCCAAACATCCCCCCAAAAAAATCCCAAACTCAGGCACCCCCCAGGATATTTGGGCCGAGCTCCCCCTCCCCGGCACCTGCGGGATGGGGGCGATGCTCCCGGGGTGCTGCGAGCTCAGGCAGCGCCA
Source organism: Anomalospiza imberbis (assembly GCF_031753505.1). Lineage (NCBI taxonomy): Eukaryota > Metazoa > Chordata > Aves > Passeriformes > Viduidae > Anomalospiza > Anomalospiza imberbis. The sequence continues at coordinate 259,746 of NW_027100171.1, forward strand.
GGGCCACGCGATTCCTTCCCTCCTCTCCTCCGGCTGCTCCCTGCTGCCGCTGCGCCTCTTCCTCCCTCCCTCCTCCTCCTCCCCCGCTCCCAGATCCTGAACCGTGAGGGGAAAGGAGCGAGGAAAGGGCGGAACCGTGAGGGGAAAGGAGCGAGGAAAGGGCGGAACCGTGAAGGGAAAGGGCCGGGGCCAAGGGGACGCACTGTCCTAAAAAAGCCCGGTTTGACCCAAAATCACCCAAAAGGCATCAAATGCAGCCTACATCCACATGGTTCGGCCTGACATCAACCAAATGGGATTAAAAGTATCCAAAGGGCTCTAAAATCCAACCCAAGGGGCTTAAAACTGCCCCAGGTGTTTTATAACCCTCAATAAATGGCTTAACATCACCCGTAAATCTTTCAAATGTGACTAAAATCCAGCCTGAAAGTATCTGGTCCAGCCTAAAATCATCCAAAGGTATCTAAAATCACCAAAATGTCCCTGACACCAACACAACAAGACCTAAAATCACCCTAAAAAGGCTTGGTTCAACCTAAATTGCCCAAAGAAGCAAACAACCCTACTTAAATGGGCCCAAAATACCCAAAAAAGGGACCTAAAATCACCCACACAGGATTAGGATTCACCCATATGGGCCCAGTTTTTCCTAAACTCACCCAAATGGGCCCCAGCCCCACCCCCATGGGCCTAAAATCATCCAAAGGGGTCTGAAATCCCCCCTAAACCCCACCAGATTCGGCCTCAAATCAGCCAAGGGGCTGAAAATCCACCCGAAAAGGCTCGGGATCCCCGCAAGGGATCTGAAGCCCACCCTAAACCTGCCGGTTCGGCCCAAAATCCCCCAAAGGGGCCGAGCCGAGGCCGAGCCCGGGATCGGCTCCGGGGTCGCTCCGGGACCTCCGCTCTCGCTCCGGGCAGTTTTGGCCGCGGCCCCGGACGGGCCTGGGCGGGACCGGGAGGGACCAGGGAGGGCTCGGGAGGGGTTTGGGCATTTGGGGCTTTTTTGGGCTTTGGGGAATTGTGTTGAATTGTGTTGGGAGTTTACAGGGAATTGTTGGGGTTTTTGGGGAGAGTTATTGGGTTTGGAGGCAGTTGGGGGATTTGGGGAGTTTGGATTTTGAGGGGCTTTATTGGTGCTTTGAGTGGGAAGTTGTTTTCCTGGGGGTATTTGGGGGTTAATTGAAATTTTTTGTGTTTTCTTTTGAAGTTCGGAAGGTTTTACTGGGATTTTGTGGGGATTTTGTGGGATCCTCTGGAATTATTTCTGGGGTTTATTGGGATTTTTAGGGGATTTGGAGGCATTTTATTGGAATTGTGGGGGCGTTTAGTGGGATTCTTTGGGGATTTGGGTTTTTTAGGAATTTTAGTGGCGATTTGGGGGGGGTTGTGGGTTTTTTTGGGTGTTGCCAAGATTTCTTTGGGTCTCGTGAGAATTTTGTGGGGCTTCTTGTGGTTTTGGAGACATTTCTGGGGGGGGATTTGTGGGGTTTAATTGGGATTTTGTGAGCTTTTATTGGGATTCGAGGGTGTTCTAATGGGAATTTGTGAAATTTAATTGCGATTTCATGGGGTTTATTGGGACTTTCAGGGGTTTAAAGCAGATTTTGGTGCCTCTCGGCCCTTCCCCACACCCTGGGACAACTCCAAAGCCCCCCAGAATTCCTCTAAACCCCCCCCAAAATCCCCCAAAAATCCCAATAAAAAACTCCTAAACACCAAAGAATCCCACAAAATCCCAGTGGAACCCACCAAAATTTAAAGAAAAAAAAAAAAAAAAAAAAAAAGCCTCCCAAAAATTTCAATAAACCCCCCAAGAAATAACCACCCCAAAACCCTAAAAAAATCCCCAAAATCCAAAATCATCAAATCCCACAAAACCCCCATAACCCCACAAACCCAGTAATTCTCTCCAAAATCCAATAATTCCCCCTATCTCCCAACCAAATCCCCCAAAGCCCATAAATGCCGCCAAAATCCCCCCAAAATCCCCCCTGAGCCCCCCAGACTCACCGGGGGCCGTCCTGGATCAGGGGGCACCAGCCGGTGGAACAGGAGCCACTTCAGGGGGCCCGCGGTGCGTTTTGGGGAGGGGGCACCATGGGAGACCCCCCAAAAACGGGGGAGGGGAACCCCTGTGGTAGCACCTCCCCAGAAAGCCCCCTCCCCCGGTTCAGGAATAGCCAAACTCAAGAAAATGTAAGCCAGGCTTGACTTTCCAGAAATTATTTTTGGCCGGGTTTAGCTGCATCCTCCAGGCTCAGGATCACTGGTGTATTTGCAGGTTTTGCTCTGCATCATCAGCCTGCCCAGACTCTGCTCAGTGTTTCACAAATGGAGAAGACAATGGACATTGTGCCAAGCTTCCTTGCAAACAGCAACACCTGCATCAGCATGACAGAAAAGAAGGAAAAAAAAAAAAAAGAAAATATTCACCGGTTAGAACAGAGCCAGTGTCCCACCATCCTCCCCTCCACTGTTATTATAGAGGCAAACCTGGGCCTAAAGCTTCCACCTCCCAGTTCCTGATGCTGTTTGACTTCAGCCTTGACTCCCCCTGATCTACCTGACTGCCGTCCAAGTGGGGCTGGGGATGCTCAGCCTGGAAAGAGGAGACACTGGGGAGGCCTCACTGCAGCTCTGCAGGACTGGAAGGGTCCCACAGGAAAGACGGGGACAGTGTTCAGCCGGGCCCGTGGCAACAGGACAAGGGGGGATGGCTTTCAACTGCAGGAGGCTGACTGAAGTTGGATCTGAGGGAGCTGCTCTTTTACACTGAGGCTGCTGAGGCACTGGCCCAGGCTGTGGATGCCCCATCCTTGGCAACAGGGCTGTGAGCAGCATGGGCAGGGGAAGATTGCTCAGCTCGGAACAAGATGCTCTTTAGATCCACTGTGATGTCACAGATGTGATGTTCCAGCAGGAACCTCCAGCGTCCAGCAAAGAGCACAACACAACCACTGGCCCTTGTGTCAGCCCACCCTGTGCCAGCCCTTGTGTCAGCTCACCCTTCACCATGCTCCCTGTCACCCTTCTCGTCACCTGCGCCCTGATACTCCCATCAGTCCTGAAAGCTCTCTGTTGCCTGGATTTTGTCATCCGTCCCTGCAGGATGCTCACATTTGTCCTGAGGAAGGTACGGTGCCATTCCATGGAGGTGGACACCCCCCAGCTGCCCGGCTGGGCTGGAGTTCTGTGGGATGGGGTGGGACAGGGACCCCACTCTGAGGTGTTGCTATCTCTGCAGGCTGTCACAGACAGAGAGGACGAGATGGAGGTGGACATGCAGGCTGATAGAGAGGAGGACATGGAAGTGGATGGAGAAGAGAGTGGAGACGAAGAGATGGAGGTGGACATGGAGATTGATACCGAGGAGGAGATGGAAGTGGATGGGGAAGAGAGTGGAGACGAAGAGATGGAGGTGGACATGGAGATTGATACTGAGGAGGAGATGGAAGTGGATGGAGAAGAGAGTGGAGAGGAAGAGATGGAGGTAGATGTTGAAGAGGAGATGGACGTGGAAATGGAAGAGTACCTTGAGGACATGGACATTGATGAGAAAGATGAGGAAGAGGCCATGATCTTGGGATGAAGAGCAATACCAGCAGCAGGACAGGCATGTGGTCCCCACAGGCAGAGTGGGTCCCCTGCTGCCAGGCTGGGACTGGGCTGGGTGGTCCCTGCTCAGGGATGTGGGACCCGGTGCATTGGGTTCTGGTGGCCATCCCCAGCCTGTGCTGCGCTTGCTGGGCCAGCCTGGGGGCACATGGAAGAGCCCTCTCTGCCTGATTGGAGTGACTGTGCCTCTTGCTTTTCCTCAGGGACCGATGGAGATCCCGGACAGAGACGCCACCCTTTTGTACATACGTTGTAGAGTTTGTTGTTGTCTTTAGGCTATAGGTTTTAGGGCTTCTTTTTGGCTTCTGTAAATACGTTTCATAGACTTTTGTTAGATATGTTCTTGGGTATATACGTTCCATAGATAGTTGTTGTTACAAATATTCTTACAATGTAAATGTGTTCTGTGTATTCTTTGCTGTTTTTCTGAAAATAAACAAGCTTTATTTTTCACACCCCCAGTTCTCTTTCCATTTGCTAAAGGCACAGGTAGCATTTGCAAAGTTGTGGTTTCCCGCTTGCTCCAGGTTCCCAGGGCTGGAGGTCGGTGGGGGCGCTGGCACAGCCACAACCATGTGCTGCTACCCAAACCAGGGTAAGCTGGACCACATGGTGTCGCTTAATGAGGTTTCTAGAGCAGCACACAAAAATTAGGTTCCTCAAGAACTGTTATTCCCTTTTCCTCTCGATGCCCTCGGGCTGCAGGTTGGGCACCAAAATCTGTCTTGGTTTGAAAAGACAGGTGTCTGCTAAGGAAGGCAGGAGCCTTCCTGGAAATGGAAAATGTAAACCCCCTCCCTCCAAATTATTATAATTTTGAAAGTAAAAGGCTCTCAGGCAAAGATATGGGAATAGGAATAACAGTTCTTTACTAGGAAAACTTAAAAGATAACTGCAATAATACAAACAAACAAAAAAACCAAACTGCTGACAGAGTCAGAACACGACCTGACACGCTGTGGGTCAGGGTGTTGGTAGCAGCACCCCAAACCCAGCTGGGGGAGCGGAGGATTGGGGGGAACAATTGGAAGGGGGTGGGAGAGGGGGCACAGGGGGAGGTGGGACCCACTGAGGCTCCCCCAGGTCACCCCAGGACCCCCAGGCCCCGTCCCAGGCCCCCCAGTTCCCTCCGCAGCCCCGGCTGAGGGGGGCTCAGCCCAGGAGCCGCCGTCGTTCGGGGCTCCCCCGAGGGCAGCCAACGGGAGAGCTCCCGGCTCAGAGAGGCCCCAGCAGAGGAGGGGATCTTGTCCCTCCTCGAGGGCCCTGAAGGGTCTTCAGGCCCCTCTGAAGAGGAGTTTTTCTCTTTTTAGGGATGTTTGGGGGGACCTCACCCCTCCAAGGGTGTTTTTTTCCTCCCCATTTTCAGGTGTTTGTGGGGCCACAGCCCCACAAGCCCCTTTTCAGGGGTGATCATGACAGCTTTAAGTGACATTTTTCTGGGGGACTCACTCCAAGCCGCTGTAGGGGATGTTTTGCCCCCCAGGGTGGATTTTTGGGGTTTAAGGGCCCCCGCTCTGGTCGGGTCCCACTCTAACTCCCCTGAAGAGGCCAACACCACTCCTGCTGATTCCGGCAGCGGAGCCCTAGGAGGGTTGTAAGAGTTGAAATTTTTAAATTTCATTTTTATTCTATTTTATTTAAATTAAAATTTATTGATTTTTAGTTTTATTATAACTCGTCGAGAGAAAAGCAAGGACATTCAAGGGCAGGAACAATTTTTCCTGGCTGGTGACTGGAATTTCAGACCCTGGCAGTGTGTGCAGAACCACACAGACTGGGATCAAACATGGGCTGGGATCACCTGGACTGAGATCCTATGGACTGGGACCATATGGAATGGGACCATAGGGATCAGGACGGTACACACTGGGATAAACTGGGTTGAGATTATATGGACTGGGACCACATCGACTGGGATTGCACAGACTGGGACCCCATGGACTGGGAAAAAGCATTGGCTACCATTGGCTACCATCCACATATAAAGGTGGCCACCTCAAGTTGTCTTGATCCTTTTTGGGTGTCCCATCCCCCTCTTTCCCCCGCCTTCCCCATCGTTCCCCCAATCCCCGCTCCCCTCCCCCGTGTTTGGTTTTGGGGGTTCCAGGCCCCTCCTGCTCCGTGGGGGGGTCCCGATCCCTCTTTGGTTTAATTTGGGGCCCCCGACCCCTTCTCACCGCGACCCCCGCGGCCGGGGGGGCTCTCAGCACCACCAGTGCCACCAGTCCGGCCCCAGCTGCCCCCGCACGCCCCATCCCCATCCCCAGGGTCACCTCCCCCCTCCCCAAATTCCGCTCCCGGGGAGCGCTGGGCGCTGCGGGTCCGCCTGGCGACTGAGGAGTCATCGAGAACAAGCGATCTGATTGGCTGGAAATGGCCCCGCGCAGTCTCTGATTGGCTAGCGCATTGAGAAGCGCTGTGATCTGCCTGACAACCGATGAGTCAGAGCTACCAGGGCGCTGATTGGCTGAAAATCGCCGGCCCGGCAACTGAGTTGTCAGCAGCACCGCGCGCTCTGATTGGCCAGGAGCTGTTTTGGGGTGGGGACGGGAGGAACTGGGGACCCCCCGGAGCCCACCGGCTTTGGGGGTTTCCATCCCCCCTCGGCCCTCGGGGCGGCCCTGGGGCCACCCCAACACCCCCAAAGTGGGGAGGGTCCCCGGAGCCGTTTGGATCCCCCAAAAATGGGCTGGAAGCGGCAGGAGCCGCCCCAAAAAGGGATTGAAGGGTCCGGTCCGGGAATGGGGGAGGCTCCGGGGATGGCTCCGATCCGGATCGGGGCGGGCTGGGATTGAGGGAGGGTCCGTTCAGCGACTGGGCAGGGGTCTGGGACTGGGGGAGGGGCTGGCATTGGGGAGGGTTTGGGAACTGGGGAGGGGTCTGGGATTGAGGGGATTGGTCCATCCCGGGATTGGGGCAGGGTCGCTCCCTGGGGGAGGGGTCCATTATTGGGCCAGGGCCTCTCCCCTTCCCGAGCCCAATCCCGTTCCTGATCCTGTTCCCGATCCCAATCCCATTCCCATTTCTGTTCCCGTTCCCGATCTCATTCCCGACCCCGATCCCACTCCCATTCCCGATCCCGATCCTGTTCCCAGTCCCGGTCCCGCCGCTGTTTCCAGGAAATGGCTCTGCTCTCAACCCCGACCCCAAACCCAGCGGGTCAAACACCCCAGATCCTGGGGTCAACTCCCCCCGACCCCAAATCCTGGGGGTTCAAACACCCTCAAACCCAAACTCTGGGATGTCAAGCCCTACCCCACCCCCCCAGCCCCAAACCCCAAATTTTAGGATCAAACCCTCCAAATCCCAGATCCTGGGGTGTCAAACACTCCCCAATTCCCAAACGATGGGGTTAAATCCCCCTGACCCCAAATCCTGGGGTTTGAAACATCTGGGGTGCCCAACCGCCCTGATCCCAAAGTTTGGGGGCCAAACCCCTGATCCCCAAATCCTGGGGTCAAAAACCCCAAATCCCAAACCCTGGTGTCAACCCCCCCCCCAAACCCCAAATTTTAGGATCAAACACCCCCAATCCCCAAAGTTTGGGGTCATGACCCCCCCAGTCCCCAATCCCCCACCCCCCCCAAAACCCACTCCAGCCTGGGGGGCACAGTGGGGTTTGGGTTTATTTGGGGTCTGTTTGGGGTTATTTGGGTTTATTTGGAGTTTGTTTGGATTTATTTGGGGTTTGTTTGGGTTTATTTGGGGTCTGTTTGGATTATCTGAGGTTTGTTTGGGGTTATTTGGGGTTTTTTGGGGATTTGGCTTTATTTGGGGTTTGTTGGTGTTTATTTGGGGTTTGTTTGGGGTTATTTGGGGTTTATTTGGGGTTTGTTTGGGTTTATTTGGGGTCTGTTTGGACTATTTGAGGTTTGTTGGTGTTTATTTGGGGTTTGTTTGGGGTTATTTGGGGTTTATTTGGGGTGATTTGGGGTTTGTTTGGGTTGTTTGGGGTTTGTTTAGAGTTTGTTGGGTTTATTTGGTGTTTGTTTGGGGCAGCTCCAGGTGCAATGTCTGCAGAGAGACCCTGGGTCCAACGCTGGGGAAAAAAGGGGGATTGGGTTGGGAATTGGGGGATTCAGGATGGGGAAAGATCCTGGGTGGGAAAAGGGGATTTGGGGTGGACAGGGAAGGATTTGGGGTGGTTTTGAGGGATTTTCAGGTGTTTCTATGGGATTTGGGAAGACTTCTATGGCATTTTGTGTGTTTCTACAAGATTTTGGCTGGTTTTCAGGGATTTCAGGGTATTTCTATGGGATTTTGGGCTGGTCTGGAGGGTCTTTAGGGTGTTTCTATGGGATTTTGGGGCAGCTTGAAGGATTTGGGGCAGCTTTAGGGTATTCAGGGGCAGTTTTGAGGGGTTTTGGGGTGGTTTGGTGGGATTTCAGGACATTTCTATGGGATTTGGGGGTGGTTTGGTGGGATTTGGGGTGCTTGGGGCGGTTTTTGGCTGTTTAGGGGTGGGTTTGATGTGTTTTTTTGGGATTTTTGGGTATTTCAGGCCCTTTTTATTTAGTATGGGGTTATTTTTGAGGGGTTTGGGCATTTTGGGTAACTTTTTGGTGAAGATCTCCATGGCGTTGCTCTGGGTGATGCTGAAGCCCTGCAGGGCCTCGCGGGCGGCGCCTGCCTGCACCCCGGTGTCCAACTGCATCAAGGCGATGTCGCGGCGCCCGGGCACCAGCGCAGCTCCTGAACCCGGGAACCTGGGATGGGAACGGGGTCAGGAGAGCCCGAAAACACCCGGGAACCTTCCCCCAGACAGCTGGGAACCTTCCCCAGACACCCGGGAATGTTCCCCCAGACACCGGGAATGTTCCCCACAAATCCAGAAATGCTCTCACAAAAAAAAAAAAAAAAAAAAAAAAAAAAAAAAAAAAAAAAAAAAAAAAAAATTCCTGAAATATTCCCCCAGATATCAGAAATTTTCCCCAAAGAAATCCAGAAATGATGCTCCAAAAAATCCTGGAACATTCCCAACAAACTAGGAAAATCCTCCAGAAAATCGAGAAATATTCCCCCTCAAAAAAATCTAGAAATACCTCCCCAAAAACTAGTAACTCCCCCCCAAAACGTTAGAAATTCCCCCCTAAGAAGTCCAGTATTTCCTCCCCCCCCCCAAATCTGGTATTTTCCCCCCCAAAATCCAGAAATTCCCCCCTAAGAACCCAGTTATTCCCCCCCTCCCCGCCCAAATCTGGTATTTCCCCCCCAAAATCCAGAAATTCCCCTCTAAAAACCAGATATTCCCCCCAAAAATCCCGATATTTTCCCAAAACATCCAGCCCCAAGCCCCCCTCATCCTCTCTCCCCCCCGAGCCCCAAAATCCCCAAGTGCCCCAAAGCCCGGCCGGAATCCCCGGAATGCCGGGACTGACCCAGACCTCACTGGCTGAGGAGCACGGAGAGCATCAGCTCCTGGGGCTGCTCAGGGAGCTCGGGCAGGAACAGGATGTGCTTCGGGGCTTCCCACAGCTGGGGGAAACGGGAGAAAAACCCCAAAATCAGCCCCAAAGCTGCCCCAATCAGGCCCAAAATCTGCCCAAAGTCACTCTGGATACACACCAAAAAAATCTGTCCAAAATCCCCCAAAATCCTAAAAAAAACACTCACAAAAATTGCCCAAAATCCCAAAAAAAAACACAAAAATCACCCCAAAATCCCACAAAAGTCTTTCCCAAACCCCACAGAAACCCCACCTCAATCCAATAAAAATCTCCTCAAAATCCTCACCAAAAATCCCATCAAAAATCCCACTAAAAAATTCTCAACAAAATTCCACAAAAATCCCCTCAAATGCCCGCAAAACTTTCACAAAGAATCCTCAAAAATCCCACAAAATCCACCCAAAATTCCAGGTAAAGCCCCACCAAAATTCCACAAAAGTGCCCCAAAATCCCCCATAGAATCCTCCCACTAAAAATCCCCACAAGAATCGCCCCAAAGCCCACACAAAATCCTTTAAAATCCCAACGAAAATCAGACCCAAATCCCCCCTAAATCCCACAGAAAAATCTCTCAAAAAGTCCCACTAAATCCCCGTGAAAATCCCACAGAATCCACACAGAAAAATCTGCACAAAAATCCCCCCAAAAATCTCCAAAGCACACAAAATCCACACATAACATCCCTCCAAATCACCCAAAATATCCCACAAAAATTTCCACAGAAACCCCCCAAACTCCACCAAAAATCCACTCAAAAAATCTGCACCAAGATCCCACCAAACCCCTCTCAAATCCCCCAAAAATGCTCCCAAGTCCCTTCAAATCCCACCCAAAGTCTGAGAAAATCCAACCAAAAAATCCCTACAAAAACTTCCCTCAAAATCCCACCAAACCCCAACAAAATCTCACAAAATCCACCCCAAAAATCCCACAAAGATCACTCAAAAAATTCCTGCAAAAATCCTCCAAAATCCTCCTCACAATCCCCAATAAACCCTCCCAAAAATTCCAGTGAAAACCTCCCGTAAATATTCTGCCCATAAAATCCCATATGTCTGGACTCAAGGGCTCTGACGGGAATTGGTCCCTAATCCCAATCCCTTAAATCCCATTAAAATCCCATCAGATCCCCCAAAAAATCCCATCAAACCTCATTAAAATCCCATAAGATCCCATTGAAATCCCTTAAGTTCTCACTAAAATCCCATAAAACCTCTCTGAAATCCCACAAGTCCCCTCAGTCCCTCAGGTTTTGGGGTCACTTGTTGGGGAAGATGAAATAGGAAAACCTTATAAATATGATTGCCTGGCAAAAGATTTGGAAAATACAGACATTGAGATGAGAACAAGATTTGAAATAACAAACCTTGACTACTGAATAACTAGAAAATAATAGTATAGCCAGGCTGAAAGCAACCCCCCCTTCTGATTAAACAACGCCCTTCACCTGCAGATAGGTCCAAAGGTCAAATGGAATGCTCTGTCTCACCCCCAATGTATGGTTCATCCCACACCTGTGATCCTCCCCTGAAGTATCAGATATCTCTGACCCCATTGGCCCAAGACCTGCTCCAGCCCACCTTGAAGCCCCCTGATAAGGTGTGCCCGAGGGACTGGATGCTCTCTTGGACCTTCCCCTGGGACCCTCACCTGGAACCCTCGCTCTCTCCCTCTACCTCTCTCCCTGGGCCTGCCACAAGTTGGGCCTGGCAACTCCAAGCAGGGCCTTTCACCCCTTTTAATAAACCACATCTTCCAAGACCTGACTTCAGAGAACTCTCATCCATCCAAACCGTCCTGGAGTCCCGCGCTCTCTGCAGAGATGAAGATGGTCAGAGTAACAAGAAGACAGAGTGGCAGTGCTACAGATGCCCTGAGGAATTCAGTCCATGTTTGGCATCCTTTAAGGGAGATGAAAAAAATGAACTCTTGCTTTTTTCTTCACTGGCAATGGAACAAAGCTATTTAATTTTAGAACAAAGCCATCTCATGTCTTTCTTCTAATAACAAGCAAAGGAAGGTTGGAAAGCCACAAATCCACAGGCAAAGCCATGGCTGTGTCACTGCTCATCACCAAGGAGTGGGGACAGGTGACAGGTCTGGAGCTGAATCCACCTCCACCATGCCAGATATATCCCCAGTGTGATGGCACCCTCAGGCTTGCTCCTTTGGCCAACATGATCCTAAAACTGCCAGAACAGGCAGCCAGGGGGGAGCTTTGCTCTGGTGCACCCTTGTCTTACTGCACACACATCAGTCAGTGAGGAATGACTTTGCACTTGAGTTCAGATTCCTGTTGAAACTCCTGCTTTGGACACAAACCCATGTAACTGTCTCCAGATGCAAGGGTCACAGCTGTACAGTCATGCTGCCAGATGTCTACCATGGCCAGTTACCAACCACTGATTGATTCTCTTAATTCAAGTGCCAGATCCCTCCTATTACAGCTCCTCTCCCCCTTGATGCCTTGCATCACAGCCAGCAGACTATCCTTCATCCTGAGGATCTAGGGTGCTCTTTGCCAGCTGCATCCAATCTTGCATCTATTCTTCATCTCCATTGCCACTACCAAATTATACTGTGAGATAGCTCTTCATGCAGATGAAGGCTGAATGTTAATTAATAGTGTTAATATCTGCCAATGTGTTTCCTTATCATCTCCACCAAGCTCTTTTACCAAGACATAATCAGGCTGTTTTACTTCTATCCTGGCTCTGATCCTCTGTCTGCATCTCTTGTTACCAGCCAGTCCTTCTACATCAGGTAAGTCCAAAATCCCCAATAGAACAAAACCAACACTCTTTCTCAAAAAGATCATGTTTCTCTCTTTGCATGAAATCAATCCAGCTATTTGCATCTAAAAGAGTGAAATGTTCTTTTTCTTCTAGAGTGACTTTTTAGCCAGTCCTGGATCTTAAAGCACTATTAAAACCTATTATTTGGATTGTACTGCCCCAATGCACAAACCTCACCTTCTCCCACATTTCCCCCTGCCTGCTCTTTCATTTCTCTAGGCCATGTCCCAAAAACTTAGCTTTCTAACACAATCATATTATTCTTCTCCAACAGCAACTTCCATTTGCTGCCCCATCCCTGTATTTTCCAATCAACATCTCAGTACACAGTTTTCCAGCCTTATCCTCCCCCAGTTTTACTAGGTCTTCCCTCATTCTCCACATTGCCCCACAAACAGAAAGGCTTCCTACCTGGTTAGAACACATTTCTACCCCAGTACTGGTTCTTCAGTGGTAGAAAACATTTCAGACCACAGTAGATTTTCTTTCAATTGAGATAGCTCAACATCAGCTTCTCAAAGCTTACCAACAACCAAGGCTCAGCTTCTCTGCTGCAAGAAACTCGGCAGACTACTTAAAGCTTCACAAACTTCTACAAAAGACCCCCAGCTATCTACACATCCCTCATATCCCTTCCTGGTCATTAATCACTCCTTCCACCTGAGAGGGCAGGAAATTGCAGACAGATGGGTCCCTTTCAAGGGCCTCTTGACACCCTGAGAGCTTCCCTCATCTTCCTTCAAACTGCCTTCTTCTGCTTCTCCCCATACCCTAAAATCAGTGCTCATCTCCTGTGTTTGTGCCCATCTGTATCTTCTTCAACCTTTTTTTTTTTTTCTTCCTTTCAAAAGTTAATTGTCTAAATCACAAAAAACCTTTACTTGGCTGAATGGAGTGATCGCATAATCAATGGCTCTGTAAACCCCGTGTTTCTGCTGCTCCTTATCGCCTGTTCACACATTTAAAACAGCAGCAAACATCCACCCTACCTCCTCCCTGAGCGGGGCCACTGCAATCCCGTTATCTGACTCCTACATAAAGCACTCCAGAGCATTCCTTGAGGCACCTTCTGCCTCCCAGGTCATGGCTGAAACAGTTCTTTAAACCAGGAATCAAACACTTCTCTTTAAAGCATTTCAGTGCTTGACAGAGAAACATCGTACATCGATTGCAATTAACAGGGAGGAGACATCTCCTTGCTCCACACGAAAACGTTGTCAGCCATTAACACCTTCAGGAGGCTGTGCTTGAGTGGAAATAGTGCACCTTGGGATCTAGGCTATCAATCTGCTCAGCAGGGGAAGGGGTCAGAGTGGTGAAAAAACAGCTATGTGGGCCTTCAAAACAGTTTCTCTTGCAATTCATTCTCCCCTTGAGTTTCTGTTCTAGTTAACAAATGGTGAAGCTGCCACACTTCTGATTTTCCACAGAGCTATCCTCAGTAAAAGCTGTCATGTCAATGTTTCCACGACATAGCCCCTGGGGGCGGCGGGAGCGGGCTCGCCCGCTCCGACCCCGGGCTCGTCCTGCGGGGCAGCGGCGTCTCCCGTTCCCGAGCCTGCGCAGCCTGCTGGGCGTGCGGCGGCAGTGGGAGCCGCCGGAGCCGGGGCGCTGGCCGCTGTTCCGTCGGGCCCCGGCCCAGCAGGCGGGCAGCCCGCCCCGCTCCGCCCGGCGGGGGCGGTGCCCGCTGCGCGGCTCCGCGGCACGGCTCCGCCGCTCCTCGGGCCGTGCCGGGCTCCCTCGTGTCGGCCCGCGGTGCCGCGGCTCCGCACACCGCGTCTCTCTCTGCGCCCCATCCCTGCCCCGCGCCGGGGGCGGGGGGCGCCGCGCCGGGTCTGCGTTCCGCGCCGGCGCCTGTGTCCGCCGCGGTGCCCTCTGCCAGCGCTGCGGCGGGCGGCACCGCCGAGCTGCCGGCTGCTTCGGCCCCGCTCCCCCGCCTGCCGCGGGGGCTGAGGCTGCGGCGGGGCGCGGGGCTGTTTACCTTGAGCGCGGCTGCTGACGCGGCCGGCGGGAGACCGGTGGGTCTAACAACTTCGCAAAGAACAACTCTTAGCACAAATTAACTTAGCTTAGACCTTGTGATTTAACCCTACTGACAGGCCTGACTGGCTCAGCTATCCAAGGCACTCAGACCCCTCAGAGAGCAGCATTTCTGCCACATTTCCCGAGCACAGGCACTCCTGTGTGCACACAGACACAAAGAGTCAGTGCAAGGCACCTGTGAGAAATTCCCCTGAGGGCAGGGAAATGCTCCCTGCCGATGCTTTGGCATCTCCCCAGCGGGGGAAGGGTTGAGCCTGGAGGAGTGGGGGGATCGGCCCAGGCTCCCTCGTTGTTGGGGATCCCCGAGTGCAGCAAACGGGAGAGTTCCCGGCTCGGAGAGGCCCCACTCCGAGGGAGTCGCTGGCCCAGGAGAGCTCCAAGGGGCTCCTTTTGGAGCGCTGTCTGTAGGGCCCCAAGAGAGGGGCTTCAGTGCCAGCAATGTTTCATCCTGGCCGCACTTGGCATCCACAGCTTTCTTTGGCAGGGTGAGAACAGGGCTGTTGTGCCACCGAGGGAACAAAAACACTTCCCGGGGCTGCTCCTAAAGCAGCCAGGAGCTGGTTGGGCAGCAGCAGTGCCTGGAGCAGACAGTGTTTGTGATGAGCTCCAAGGAGCTGAGCCCAGGGGCTGTTGGCCAAGGCCGAGGCCCAGCGAGCATTTCTCAGCTGGCAGGGCGGCCGGAGAAGGTGGAGGCGGGGGAATAATTCACGCCCTCAGTGTGCTCCCAGTCGCTCCCAGTGTTTCCATGTCCGTGCCCCAAGTGCTGCTCCCAGCCCTGATCCGTGGGGATGGGAATGTCCCACTCCCTTGCCGGGGCAGGGTCACACCTGAGCCAGGTGTGCAGGGCAGGCCCTTGCCCTGACCCCCAGCACTGTCCCAGCTGCAGGATCTGCTTCCCACCGGCCTCTTCCTCCTGCGGCCCCGAGCCCAGCTTGGTGCTGAACAAAGGGGCTGTGCCGGGGCCATCCCCCGGCGGGGGCTGCACACCCCCCTGCCCCCTCCCCAAATTCCCTCTGGGGGAGCAGGAGCTGGGGCTGGAGCCCTGTGGGGAGGGACAAGGGGGTGACAATGGGATGGGGGGTGTCACACACGCTCTGGGGGGACACACACGGCCCCGGGGACCCCCCCATATTTTCTGCAGAGCCAGGACGATGAACCCCAACATGGAGCCACTGACCTCTGGCAGTATCTTGAGGGTGGGGTCTGGTGGCAGCTTTGGGAGTCTGGGGGACTCACAACCACCCAAAAACGCCCTCCCAGCCCCACAGCCACTCCCAGACTCCTCAAACCACCCCACAGCTCCCAGCCAGGACCCCCCCCCAACTACTCCCTGCAAGATAAATGACCCCAAGAACCACCAAAACCCGTTTCCATCTCCCCCAGGACCCACCCAAATTCTCTGCAAGCCACACAGCCCTGTCAGGGACCCAAATCTCCCTCACAGACCCTGCCAGGCCCCCTCCCAGCACCACAAATGCCCACAGGATTGACAGAAGCCCTTCCCAATCCCCCCAGGGGCCCCTAAACTCCCACCTCCCATGGCACTGACCAGGAGAGCTTGGTGGACAGGAACATTTACAGCCAGGATCAGCTCGGGCACTTCAGCAGTGATTTGGGCACTTTGGGGGAACATCCTGGATAGGGAGACCCAGGCCAGGGACTGGGACAGACAATTAGAATTCTTGGAGAACAGGCGGGCTCAGGTGGACACCTTTTGCCGGCACACCTATGAGATTGTGGACATGTCCCCCGCCTTTGATAGCTTCAGAACACCCAAATCCTCCCTAATATTCTATTGAACCAACCCCAAATTCACCCCCAAATCCTGGTAAATCGTGCAGCTTTAGATCTCTTTGCTCAATTTCTTTATTTCCACCCCAGTTTTGGTTGTTTAGACAGGGTGAGGAAAGAAATTATTGAAATGGAAAAGACCTCCAAGATCATGCAGCACTGCATGGTGCCACCAGAAGAAATAACTGGACAGAGCAGGTGAGATTTTTTTGGGGTGTAAAGTCAACAAATCACTTTCTGCCAATGAATTTCCAGTTTAGATCAGAGTCCTGATGGATGTTCCTGCCTCTGTGTTCATCCAGGTGCCTATGGGGATCCAGGAGGACGTGGAGACCACCTTCCAGGTGTCTTCTCAGCAGGGATCACTGGGAATGTGGGTCACCAGGGCTCTGACCAAAGTGGGTCCTCCCATGGGGGATGGAGTTGGAGCAGGGCACGAAGCTCTTCCCACAGCTGAGGCATTTGCAGGATTTCCCTTACCGGTGCCTCCGTTGGTGTTGGGTCAAGGTAGAGCTCCTGGAGAAACTCTTCCCACACTGGGGACACTCGTAGGGCCTCTCCCCAGTGTGGACGCGCCGGTGGGTGACAAGGTGGGACTTTTGTTTGAAGCCCTTCCCACAGTTGGGGCAGCGGAAAGGCCTCTCCTCCGTGTGAATCCGCTGGTGCCTGAGGAGACTGGAGCTGGTCTGAAACCTCTTCTGACACTGGGGACACTCGTAGGGCCTCTCCCCAGTGTGCATGCCTTGGTGGGTGACGAGGTGGGAGCTGCAGCTGAAGCCCTTCCCACACTCCCCACACTCCTAGGGCCATTCCCCGGTGTGGATCATCTGGTGCTGGATCAGGTGGGAGCTCTGCCTGAAGCTCTTCCCACACTCCAAGCACTTGTAGGGCTTCTCCCCATGGTGAACCTGCTCATGGCCCACCAGCTCCGAGCTCTGGCTGAAGCTCTGTCCACCGTCCTGGCACAGGATGCCAGGGCTTTTTGGGCTCCCGGGGTCCCTTCTCCCCTCTCTCTCTGCTTTGGGCTGCAGGGGCTCCAAGGAGTCCCCCCTGCCCCTCTCCAGGCTGTTGAGGGTCCCGACAATGGTATCGCTCCCCCCTCTCTGGGCTCCCCACTTTGGGCTCCTGGGGGACACAGGGCTCTGCTCCTCCAGGCTGCCTCTGCTGTCAGCTGCCACTGGGACCCCCCAGTGTCCCCCCAAGGGGCCTTTTCCACTCAGCTTTGCAGTTCTTCATTCTCCAAACATCCCCCCCAAAAACCCAACCCAGGTACCCCCCCAGGATATCTGGGCCGAGCTCCCCATCCCCGGTCACCCATGGAATGAGGGGGTGATGGTCCCAGGGGGACTGCGAATTCAGGGAGGGCTCGACCTCGTGGTTCCTTTTTCTTTCCCTGATCCTCCTTTGTCCCTCCTCTTCCTCTTCCTCCCATGCCTCCTCTTCTCTCCCTCCTCCTCCTCCCCCAGGAGCAGCGACATCCTCGGTGCCCCGTTCCCGCAGCCCTGGCAGCCTGCGGCAGGAGCGGGGATGGAGCCGGGACGGGTCGGGATGGGCAGCGCGGGGCTCACAGCTGCTCCCACCCGCTGGGGGCGGGGGGAACCCGGCCCGGGCAAAAGGAGAGGCAAACTGGGAAAACTGGGGGCTGCACATCCAAACTGGGCCTTGCTGGGGACCCTGCCAGGGGACTGCCAGCCCTTGGGGCTCCTCTCGGGAGATCCAGGAGGGGGGAACGCAGAGAGGGCTGGGGGATCCCAGGAATGGCAGCACTGGGAGTGACATTTTTATACTGGGATCGTACTGGGATCATACTGGGAGCAGCTGGGCCCATGCTGGGGCAGACTGCGGTCACACCGAGGGAGACTGGGATCATATTGGGATCATACTGGGATCACACTGGGACAGAGTAGGAGCCTGCAGCGGGCAATTGAGACCATGCTGGCGCAAATAGGATACACTGGGAGTGACTGGGATCATTCTGAGTTTGACTGGGAGCAACTGTGAGCAACTGGGATCATGCTATGAGCAAGTGGGAGGAACTGGGAGTCACTGGGTGCATGCTGGGGGTGACTGGAAACAACTGGGCTTCTACTGGGATCAACTGGGATCATGCTGGAGGTGACAGGGATCATATTGGCAGTGAGTGAAACTACACTGAGTCTGAGTGGGAATGGTTGTGAACAAATGGGATCATGCTGGAAGGAACTGGGAGTGACTGGGAGTATGCTGGAAGGAACTGGGGTACACTGGGAGAGACTGGGAGTGACTGGAACAAAAGTGAGGGTGAAAGGGAGCAACTGGAACCATGTGGGGTACAACTGGTTCATACTGGCAGGGACTGGGAGCACACTGGGCTCATCTCTAGACCATACTGGGAAGGACTGGACTAATATTGGGAGTGTCTGAGAGTGACTGGGAACACACTAGGCACATCATCCCCCATACTGGGTGTGACTGGGAGCAGCTGGGAACACACTGGATGAAAGTGGGAGCAACAGGGACTATGCTGGGGGCAAATTGTATCATAATGGGGAGTGACTGGCAGCAACTGGGCTCCTGCTGGGAGCAGCCCCTGGCGGCCCCGGGAGCCCCGCACCCCTTTCCCGGCCATGCCGCCCCTCCAGCCCCAGCACCCCCCATTGCCGGGGTGCCGGCACTGCCAGGGGTCCCCCCCTCTCGGGGTCCCCGCTGGGGCTTCTGGGGCTCTTCTCTCTCTGGGCTCCTGCTCAGGGCAGCCGCGGCTCTCCTGGGGCTCCCCAAAACCGGTGTCCCCCTGCCGGGGCTCTGCTGCCCTCACCGCCCACCGGGAACTCCCAAAAACACTTCCCGGGGATCCACCGATGTCCCCCCGAGGGCCAGCTGCGGCTCGGCTTTGGAGCCCTGCCAGTTCCAAACATCCCACCCTAAAAAAACCCCAAACCCAGGCAGCCCCGGGATATTTGGGCCGAGGTCCCCCTCCCCGGGCACCTGCGGGATGGGGGCGATGCTCCCGGGGTGCTGCGAGCTCAGGCAGCGCCAGGGCCACGCAATTCCTTCTCTCCTCTCCTCCGGCTGCTCCCTGCTGCCGCTGCGCCTCTTCCTCCCTCCCTCCTCCTCCTCCCCCGCTCCAGGATCCTGAACCGTGAGGGGAAAGGAGCGAGGAAAGGGCGGAACCGTGAGGAGAAAGGAGCGAGGAAAGGGCGGAACCGTGAGGGGAAAGGGCCGGGGCCAAGGGGACGCACTGTCCTAAAAAAGCCCGGTTTGACCCAAAATCACCCAAAAGGGCATCAAATGCAGCCTACATCCACATGGTTCGGCCTGACATCAACCAAATGGGATTAAAAGTATCCAAAGGGCTCTAAAATCCAACCCAAGGGGCTTAAAACTGCCCCAGGTGTTTTATAACCCTCAATAAATGGCTTAACATCACCCGTAAATCTTTCAAATGTGACTAAAATCCAGCCTGAAAGTATCTGGTCCAGCCTAAAATCATCCAAAGGTATCTAAAATCACCAAAATGTCCCTGACACCAACACAACAAGACCTAAAATCACCCTAAAAAGGCTTGGTTCAACCTAAAATTGCCCAAAGAAGCAAAAAAAACGTACTTAAATGGGCCCAAAACACCCAAAAAAGGGACCTAAAATCACCCACACAGGATTAGGATTAGGATATGGGCCCAGTTTTTCCTAAACTCACCCAAATGGGCCCCAGCCCCACCCCCATGGGCCTAAAATCATCCAAAGGGATCTGAAATTCCCCCTAAACCCCACCAGATTCGGCCTCAAATCAGCCACAGGGGCTGAAAATCCACCCGAAAAGGCTCGGGATCCCCGCAAGGGATCTGAAGCCCACCCTAAACCTGCCCGGTTCGGCCCAAAATCCCCCAAAGGGGCCGAGCCCGAGGCCGAGCCCGGGATCGGCTCCGGGGTCGCTCCGGGACCTCCGCTCTCGCTCCGGGCAGTTTTGGCCGCGGCCCCCGGACGGGCCTGGGCGGGAGCGGGAGGGACCAGGGAGGGCTCGGGAGGGGTTTGGGCATCTGGGGCTTTTTTGGGCTTTGGGGAATCGTGTTGGGAGTTTACAGGGAATTGTTGGGGTTTTTGGGGAGAGTTATTGGGTTTGGAGGCAGTTGGGGGATTTTGGGGAGTTTGGATTTTGAGGGGTTTTATTGGTGCTTTGAGTGGGAAGTTGTTTTCCTGGGGGTATTTGGGGGTTAATTGAAATTTTTTGTGTTTTCTTTTGAAGTTCGGAAGGTTATACTGGGATTTTGTGGGGATTTTGTGGGATCCTCTGGAATTATTTCTGGGGTTTATTGGGATTTTTAGGGGATTTGGAGGCATTTTATTGGAATTGTGGGGGCATTTAGTGGGATTCTTTGGGGATTTGGGTTTTTTATGAATTTTAGTGGCGATTTGGGGGGGGTTGTGGGTTTTTTTGGGTGTTGCCAAGATTTCTTTGGGTCTCGTGAGAATTTTGTGGGGCTTCTTGTGGTTTTGGAGACATTTTCGGGGGGGGATTTGTGGGGTTTAATTGGGATTTTGTGAGCTTTTATTGGGATTCGAGGGTGTTCTAATGGGAATTTGTGAAATTTAATTGCGATTTCATGGGGTTTATTGGGACTTTCAGGAGTTTAAAGCAGATTTTGGTGCCTCTCGGCCCTTCCCCACACCCTGGGACAACTCCAAAGCCCCCCAGAATTCCTCTAAAACCCCCCCAAAATCCCCCAAAAATCCCAATAAAAAACTCCTAAACACCAAAGAATCCCACAAAATCCCAGTGGAACACATCTAAATTAAAAAAAAAATAAACAAACAAAAAAAAAAAAACCTCCCAAAAATTTCAATAAACCCCCCAAGAAATAACCACCCCAAAACCCTAAAAAAATCCCCAAAATCCAAAATCATCAAATCCCACAAAACCCCCATGACCCCACAAACGCAGTAATTCTCTCCAAAATCCAATAATTCCCCCTAATCTCCCAACAAAATCCCCCAAAGCCCATACATGCCGCCAAAATCCCCCCAAAATCCCCCCTGAGCCCCCCAGACTCACCGGGGGCCGTCCTGGATCAGGGGGCACCAGCCGGTGGAACAGGAGCCACTTCAGGGGGCCCACGGTGGGTTTTGGGGAGGGGGCACCATGGGAAACCTCCCAAAAACGGGGGAGGGGAACCCCTGTGGTACCCCCTCCCCACAAAGCCCCCTCCCCCGGTTCAGAAATAGCCAAACTCAAGAAAATGTAAACCAGGCTTGACTTTCCAGAAATTATTTTTGGCCGGGTTTAGCTGCATCCTCCAGGCTCAGGATCACCGGTGTATTTGCAGGTTTTGCTCTGCATCATCAGCGTGCCCAGACTCTGCTCGGTGTTTCACAAATGGAGAAGACAATGGACATTGTGCCAAGCTTCCTTGCAAACAGCAACACCTGCATCAGCATGACAGAAAAGAAGGAAAAAAAAAAAAAAAAGAAAATATTCACCGGTTAGAACAGAGCCAGTGTCCCACCATCTTCCCCTCCACTGTTATTACAGAGGCAAACCTGGGCCTAAAGCTTCCACCTCCCAGTTCCTGATGCTGTTTGACTTCAGCCTTGACTCCCCCTGATCTACCTGACTGCTGTCCAAGTGGGGCTGGGGATGCTCAGCCTGGAAAGAGGAGACACTGGGGAGGCCTCACTGCAGCTCTGCAGGACTGGAAGGGTCCCACAGGAAAGACGGGGACAGTGTTCAGCCGGGCCCGTGGCAACAGGACAAGGGGGGACGGCTTTCAACTGCAGGAGGCTGATTGAAGTTGGATCTGAGGAAGCTGCTCTTTTACACGGAGGCTGCTGAGGCACTGGCCCAGGCTGTGGATGCCCCATCCTTGGCAACAGGGCTGTGAGCAGCATGGGCTGGGAAAGATTGCTCAGCTCGGAACAAGATGCTCTTTAGATCCACTGTGATGTCACAGATGTGATGTTCCAGATGGAACTTCCAGCGTCCAGCAAAGAGCACAACACAACCACTGGCCCTTGTGTCAGCCCACCCTGTGCCAGCCCTCGTGCCAGCTCACCCTTCACCATGCTCCCTGTCACCCTTCTCGTCACCTGCGCCCTGATACTCCCATCAGTCCTGAAAGCTCTCTGTTGCCTGGATTTTGTCATCCGTCCCTGCAGGATGCTCACATTTGTCCTGAGGAAGGTACGGTGCCATTCCATGGAGGTGGACACCCCCCGGCTGCCCGGCTGGGCTGGAGTTCTGTGGGGATGGGGTGGGACAGGGACCCCACTCTGAGGTGTTGCTACCTCTGCAGGCTGTCACAGACAGAGAGGACGAGATGGAGGTGGACATGCAGGCTGATAGAGAGGAGAAGATGGAAGTGGATGGGGAAGAGACTGGAGACGATGCAATGGAAGTGGACATGGAGATTGATACAGAGGAGAAGATGGAAGTGGATGGAGAAGAGAGTGGAGACGAAGAGATGGAGGTGGACATGCAGATGGATACGGAGGAGGATATGGAAGTGGATGAAGAAGAGACTGGAGAGGAAGAGATGGAGGTAGATGTGGAAGAGGAGATGGACGTGGAAATGGAAGAGTACCTTGAGGACATGGACATTGATGAAAAAGATGAGCAAGAGGCCATGATCTTGGGATGAAGAGCAATCCCAGCAGCAGGACAGGCATGTGGTCCCCACAGGCAGAGCGGGTCCCCTGCTGCCAGGCTGGGACTGGGCTGGGTGGTCCCTGCTCAGGGATGTGGGACCCGGTGCATTGGGTTCTGGTGGCCATCCCCAGCCTGTGCTGCGCTTGCTGGGCCAGCCTGGGGGCACATGGAAGAGCCCTCTCTGCCTGATTGGAGTGACTGTGCCTCTTGCTTCTCCTCAAGGACCGATGGAGATCCCGGACAGAGACGCCACCCTTTTGTACATACGTTGTAGAGTTTGTTGTTGTCTTTAGGCCATAGGTTTCAGGGCTTCTTTTTGTCTTCTGTAAATACGTTTCATTGACTTTTGTTGGATATGCTGTTGTGGTTTGACATGGAAGTGAATTCTTTCAGGAAGTTGGGTCAAACCAATCAGTAGTCAAGTTTGGATATTGGCACCTAAAGTGGCCACTAAAGGTGTGGATACGCCTCTGAGAACACAGGGGGTTAAAAGGAGGAACTCCCAAGAGCTCGCTCTCTTTGGTTCCGGTCAGGGTGCAGTGCAGATCTCCCCTGCCCAGCCATGGGGCTGGGTGGGGGAGGGGAAGCCATGCGGTCTGGTCGAGGTGAGC
The DNA here is from genome assembly GCF_031753505.1 of Anomalospiza imberbis. Taxonomy (NCBI): domain Eukaryota; kingdom Metazoa; phylum Chordata; class Aves; order Passeriformes; family Viduidae; genus Anomalospiza; species Anomalospiza imberbis. The sequence continues at coordinate 282,669 of NW_027100171.1, forward strand.
CGAGGGGGCTGAAGGACTGGAACCGAGCCAGCTCCTGTGGACAGAAGGGTGGAGAGAAGTGGAGATGTCTTTGTCATCCCCCCCAGCGGGAAGAGGCAGAAAGTGCGGATGGCACCTGTAAATTTGTCGGCGCGGAGGAGAAGGAGAGGGGGGGGGAATGCACCCAGCCTTGGCCTTGGGAATCGGCTGCTGGGCAGAGATATCAGCCGTCCAGGGAGTCTGAGCTTTTAACCCTTTCCTGAAAAATGAAGGCTTTGTAAAATATTACTCCTCCTTGATTTGAAGTAGAAGAGATGTCTGGGATCCGAGATGATGGAAGAAGAAATTCTTGAGTTGGAAGGAGATGATGGAGTGGCTTGTGGCTGGACTTCTCTTGTTAGCCATAGACTGAACCAAATTCTCCTGACAGAAGCTGCACTTAGGGGGGTGGTTTGGTGAGCCAAGAGACTTGTATTAGTGATTACCAGCAGAGGATTAGAGAGAACAGAGGAGAGTTGGAGAAAGTGTGGAGAAGCCCTCTATCTTCAAGGAAGAAGAAGAGGAGAAGAAGACCTCTGTTCTTGGACCCTCAGCCCCAGGGGAAAATGGGGGGGACTGTAGTCCCGCAATGAGAAACTGAACTGTTGTCTCTTTTGGTCCATGGCAAAGCATCCTTAAAGGAGCCCTATGAGCAGTCTGTCCATGCACGGTGGTGAGAGCACTGTGACATGGAGAGGAGAGTTTCACCACGGCAGATTTTCTCTGGGCAGTTGCCATGTGTGACATGGAAACACAAGGGTGGCAATTGTGTTTCCTGGGGGGTCTGTGGCACAGGAGAGACTCCTGTCTCCCTTGAAAGATTGAGTATTTGAATATCTGAAGGGTGGCAACTTGATCAGGATCCCGGGTGGTGTCTCACTGTGGTTCCATTTGGAAATTAGGTGGGAATTAGTTGGGAGGAGGAAGAGTGTTTTGGAAGGTCTTTGTCCAGGATTGAGTGTCTGTGTTTTTATAGTAGTAGTAGTTTAATAAAGTTCTTTTCTTTGTTATTAAGCTTGAGCCTGCTCTGCTCTGTTCCTGATCACATCTCACAGCAATTATTTTAAAAAGTGCATTTTCATGGGAGCGCTGGCATCGCGCCAGCGTCAAACCATAACATATGTTCTTAGGTATATACGTTCTATAGATTGTTGTTGTTACAAATATTCTCACAATGTAAATGTGTTCTGTGTTTTCATTGCTGTTTTTCTGAAAAGAAACAAGCTTTATTTTTCACACCCCAGTTCTCTTTCCATTTGCTAAAGGCACAGGTAGCATTTGCAAAGTTGTGGTTTCCGCTTGCTCCAGGTTCCCAGGGCTGGAGGTCGGTGGGGAGCTGGCACAGCCACAACCATGTGCTGCTACCCAAACCAGGGTAAGCTGGACCACATGGTGTCGCTTAACGAGGTTTCTATAGCAGCACACAAAAATTAGGTTCCTCAAGAACTGTTATTCCCTTTTCCTCTCGATGCCCTCGTGCTGCAGGTTGGGCACCAAAATCTGTCTTGGTTTTAAAAGACAGGTGTCTGCTAAGGAAGGCAGGAGCCTTCCTGGAAATGGAAAATGTAAACCCCCTCCCTCCAAATTATTATAATTTTTAAATTAAAAGGCTCTCAGGCAAAGATATGGGAATAGGAATAACAGCTCTTTGCTAGGAAAATTTAAAAGATAACTGCAATAATACAAACAAACAAAAAAACCCAAACTGCTGACAGAGTCAGAACACGACCTGACACCCTGTGGGTCAGGGTGTTGGGAGCAGCACCCCCAAACCCAGCTGGGAGAGCAGAGGTTTGGGGGGAACAATGGGAAGGGGGTGGGAGAGGGGGCACAGGGGGAGGTGGGACCCACTGAGGCTCCCCCAGGTCACCCCAGGACCCCCAGGCCCCGTCCCAGCCCCCCCAGTTCCCTCCGCAGCCCCGGCTGAGGGGGGCTCAGCCCAGGAGCCGCCGTCGTTCGGGGCTCCCCCGAGGGCAGCCAACGGGAGAGCTCCCGGCTCAGAGAGGCCCCAGCAGAGGAGGGGATCTTGTCCCTCCTCGAGGGCCCTGAAGGCTCTTCAGGCCCCTCTGAAGAGGAGTTTTTCTCTTTTTAGGGGTTTTTGGGGGGACCTCACCACTCCAAGGGTGTTTTTCCTCCCCATTTTTGGGTGTTTGTGGGGCTGCAGCCCCACAAGCCCCTTTTCAGGGGTGATCATGACGGCTTTAAGTGCCATTTTTCTGGGGGACTCACTCCAAGCCGCTGTAGGGGATGTTTTGCCCCCCAGGGTGTATTTTTGGGGTTTAAGGGCTCCCGCTCTGGTCGGGTCCCACGCTAACTCCCCTGAAGAGGCCAACACCACCCCTGCTGATTCTGGCAGCGGAGCCCGGGGAGGGTTGGGAGTCCTGGGAAGATGTAGGGATACCTGGGAGGGTTTGGGGGTCCCAGGAGGGTTTGGGAGTCCCGAGAGGATCTGGGGGTACCCGGGTGATGCCGATGATGGTGATGGGGACCCCGTGTTGGGTATAAATTTCATGATGAATTCCTGACGGGGGTTTTGTCTATATCCAGGGTTTTTGGGGTCCCGGTGGATTTTTGGGGGTTCCCAGGGGGGTTTTCAGGATTCCCAAAGGGGGGGATCGGGCGATCCCAGGGCGAACCCAAGGCTGGTTTGGGGTACCTGCCAGTGACAGAGATGGGGAACCCCTGCCAGGTATGAACCTTCTCAGGGTGGTCTGGGGCGTGCTGGGAGCTCTTGTGGGAATTTTGATGTCCTGGGAGGGTTTGGGGGGTGTCTGTGTGGGGTTTTTGCGGTCTTGGGGAGTTTTTGGAGGGCCCAGAAATGGTTTTGGGGTCCCGGGGAGGTCGGGGTATTGGGGTTTGGGGGTTCCCGGGAGAGTTTGGGGGTTCCTGGGCAATGCCGGTGACAGAGCTGGGACCCCGTGCCGGGTATGAACCTTCTCACTACGCACGGGCAGCGTCAGCATGTTCAGGGAGATCCTGGGGGGCCCGGGGGTCACCCCAAAACCCAGGGGACCCCAAATGCTCAGGGACCCCCCCCAAACTCCCCTCACCGTTGGATCTGCTGCAGGCAGGGGGGCACCAGCACTCGGCTCCCACCCCCACCATCACAGGGGGCTGTGGAAGAAATCTGGGGGTGCACGGACAGGTCAGGGGGACCCCCAAAGTCCTGGGAAAGGGTAAACACAGGGGAACTCCCAGGAATCCCCACTGGGGGCTTAGGGGAGATCAAGGAGGAGTTTGGGTGAGCTTAATTGTGTCACTATCGTCAGGAAAGGGGCCTCCAAGGGTCCCCAGTGTCCCCATTCCCTGCAAAAGGTGGGAAAACCCGTGCTGGCTGGGAATAGGGGTCCCAGGTGTCCTCGGTGTTGAGGAAAGGAGGGTCTGGGCACTGGGAAAGGCAGGAATAGTGGTCCAAGGGGTCTCTGGGTGAAAGAAAAGGGGGCTCTGGGGGTTGGGAGAGGCAGCATGGCCGGGAACGGTGTGCGGGGGTTGCCGGTGCCGGATAAAGGGGGTGCGGGGTGGAATCCCGGCCGGGAATGGGGGTGTGTGGGGGGATGGTGGTGCCCGGGAATGGGGGTTCAGGGGCCCCTCGGTGCTCCGGAATGGGCGACCAAAGAGTCCCGGTGCCGGGGCTCCCCCTCACCTCTCGCTGCCCCCCCGGGGCCCCAGGAGCGCCCCCAGCCCTAGCGCTGGAGCCATCGCGCTGCTCCTCCTCACTCCCAGTACGATCCCAGTATGATCCCAGTAGAACTCGGTCACCCAGGAGCCGCTCCCAGTATGATCCCAGGACAGCCCAGTCACTGCCACTCCTGGCATCTCCCCCAGCCCTCTCTGCGTTCCGACCTGTCCCAGCTCCATCCCCGCCCCTCCCGCGGCTGCGGGGGCTTCGGGAGCGGGGGAGGAGGAGGAGGGAGGGAGGAAGAGGCGCAGCGACAGCAGGGAGCAGCCGGAGGAGAGGAGAGAAGGAATCGCGTGGCCCTGGCGCTGCCTGAGCTCGCAGCACCCCGGGAGCATCGCCCCCATCCCGCAGGTGCCCGGGGAGGGGGACCTCGGCCCAAATATCCCGCGGCTCCCTGGGTTTGGGTTTTTTTGGGGGGGATGTTTGGAGCTGGCAGGGCTCTAAAGCCGAGCCGCAGCTGGTCCTCGGGGGGACATCGGGGGGTCCCCGGGAGGTGTTTTCGGGGGTCCCGGTGGGCGGTGAGGGCAGCAGAGCCCTGGCGGGGGGACACCGGTTTTGGAGAGCCCCAGGAGAGCCGCGGCTGCCCTGAGCGGGAGCCCAGAGAGAGAAGAGCCCCAGAAGCCCCAGCGGGGACCCCGAGAGGGGGGGACCCCTGGCAGTGCCGGCACCCCGGCAATGGGGGGTGCTGGGGCTGGAGGGGCGGCATGGCCGGGAAAGGGGTGCGGGGCTCCCGGGGCCGCCAGGGGCTGCTCCCAGCAGGAGCCCAGTTGCTGCCAGTCACTCCCCATTATGATACAATTTGCCCCCAGCATATTCCCTGTTGCTCCCACTTTCATCCAGTGTGTTCCCAGCTGCTCCCAGTCACACCCAGTATAGGGGATGATGTGCCTAGTGTGTTCCCAGTCACTCTCAGACACTCCCAATATTAGTCCAGTCCTTCTCAGTATGGTCTAGAGATGAGCCCAGTGTGCTCCCAGTCCCTGCCAGTATGAACCAGTTGTGCCCCACATGGTTCCAGTTGCTCCCTTTCACCCTCACTTTTGTTCCAGTCACTCCCAGTCTCTCCCAGTGTACCCCAGTTCCTTCCAGCATACTCCCAGTCACTCCCAGTTCCTTCCAGCATGATCCCATTTGTTCACAACCATTCCCACTCAGACTCAGTGTAGTTTCACTCACTGCCAATATGATCCCTGTCACCTCCAGCATGATCCCAGTTGATCCCAGTAGAAGCCCAGTTGTTTCCAGTCACCCCCAGCATGCACCCAGTGACTCCCAGTTCCTCCCACTTGCTCATAGCATGATCCCAGTTGCTCACAGTTGCTCCCAGTCAAACTCAGAATGATCCCAGTCACTCCCAGTGTATCCTATTTGCGCCAGCATGGTCTCAATTGCCCGCTGCAGGCTCCTACTCTGTCCCAGTGTGATCCCAGTATGATCCCAATATGATCCCAGTCTCCCTCGGTGTGACCGCAGTCTGCCCCAGCATGGGCCCAGCTGCTCCCAGTATGATCCCAGTACGATCCCAGTATAAAAATGTCACTCCCAGTGCTGCCATTCCTGGGATCCCCCAGCCCTCTCTGCATTCCCCCCTCCTGGATCTCCCGAGAGGAGCCCCAAGGGCTGGCAGTCCCCTGGCAGGGTCCCCAGCAAGGCCCAGTTTGGATGCGCAGCCCCCAGTTTTCCCAGTTTGCCTCTCCTTTTGCCCGGGCCGGGTTCCCCCCGCCCCCAGCGGGTGGGAGCAGCCGTGAGCCCCGCGCTTCCCATCCCGACCCGTCCCGGCTCCATCCCCGCTCCTGCCGCAGGCTGTGAGGGCTGCAGGAACAGGGCACCAAGGGTGTCACTGCTCCTGGGGGAGGAGGAGGAGGGAGGGAAGAAGAGGGATGGAGGAGGAGAGCCAGAAGGGATGGAAGTAGGAGAAGGAGGTAGGCTTAGGGAGGAGGAGGAGGGATGGAAGAGGAGGAGTGGGACGAAGAGGAAGAGGAGGGACAAAGGAGGATCAGGAAAAGAAAAAGGAACCACGAGGTCGAGCCCTTCCTGAATTCACAGCCCTGCTGGGACCATCAGCCCCCATCCCATGGGTGACCAGGGATGGGGAGCTTGGCCCAGATATCCTGGGGGGGTCCCTGGGTTGGGTTTTTGGGGGGGATGTTTGGAGAATGAAGAACTGCAAAGCTGAGTGGAAAAGCCCCCTTGGGGGAAAATGGGGGGTCCAAGTGGCGGCTGACAGCGAGGCAGCCTGGAGGAGCAGAGCCCTGTGTCCCCCAGGAGCCCAAAGTGGAGAGCCCAGAGAGGGGGGAGCACCGTCATTGTCGGGACCCTCAACAGCCTGGAGAGGGGCAGGGGGGACTCCTTGGAGCCCCTGCAGCCCAAAGCAGAGAGAGAGGGGAGAAGGGACCCCGGGAGCCCAAAAAGCCCTGGCATCCTGTGCCAGGACGGTGGACAGAGCTTCAGCCAGAGCTCGGAGCTGGTGGGCCATGAGCAGGTTCACCATGGGGAGAAGCCCTACAAGTGCTTGGAGTGTGGGAAGAGCTTCAGGCAGAGCTCCCACCTGATCCAGCACCAGATGATCCACACCGGGGAATGGCCCTAGGAGTGTGGGGAGTGTGGGAAGGGCTTCAGCTGCAGCTCCCACCTCGTCACCCACCAAGGCATGCACACTGGGGAGAGGCCCTACGAGTGTCCCCAGTGTCAGAAGAGGTTTCAGACCAGCTCCAGTCTCCTCAGGCACCAGCGGATTCACACGGAGGAGAGGCCTTTCCGCTGCCTCAACTGCAAGAAGGGCTTCAAACAAAAGTCCCACCTCGTCACCCAACAGCGCATCCACACTGGGGAGAGGCCCTACGAGTGTCCCCAGTGTGGGAAGAGTTTCTCCAGGAGCTCTACCTTGACCCAACACCAACGGAGGCACCGGTAAGGGAAGCCCTGCAAATGCCTCAGCTGTGGGAAGAGCTTCGTGCCCTGCTCCAACTCCATCCCCCATGGGAGGACCCACTTTGGTCAGAGCCCTGGTGACCCACATTCCCAGTGATCCCTGCTGAGAAGACACCTGGAAGGTGGTCTCCACATCTTCCTGGATCCCCATAGGCACCTGGATGAACACAGAGGCAGGAACATCCATCAGGACTCTTATGTAAACTGGAAATTCACTGGCAGAAAGCGATTTGTTGACTTTACACCCCAAAAAAATCTCACCTGCTCTGTCCAGTTATTTCTTCTGGTGGCATCAAGCAGTGCTGCATGATCTTGGAGGTCTTTTCCATTTCAGTAATTTCTTTCTTCACCCTGTCTAAACAACCAAAACTGGTATGAAAATAAAGAGATTGAGCAAAGAGATCTAAAGCTGCACCATTTACCTGGATTTGGGGGTGAATTTGGGGTTGGTTCAATAGAATATTTGGGAGGATTTGGGTGTTCTGAAGCTATCAAAGGCAGGGGACATGTCCACAATCTCATAGGTGTGCCGGCAAAAGGTGTCCACCTGAGCCCGCCTGTTCTCCAAGAATTCTAATTGTCTGTCCCAGTCCCTGGCCTGGGTCTCCCTATCCGGGATGTTCCCCCAAAGTGCCCAAATCACTGCTGAAGTGCCCGAGCTGATCCTGGCTGTAAATGTTCCTGTCCACCAAGCTCTCCTGGTCAGTGCCATGGGAGGTGGGCGTTTAGGGGCTCCTGGGGGGACTGGGAAGGGCTTCTGTCAATCCTGTGGGCATTTGTGGTGCTGGGAGGGGGCTTGGCAGGGTCTATGAGGGAGATTTGTGTCCCTGACAGGGCTGTGTGGCTTGCAGAGAATTTGGGTGGGTCCTGGGGGAGATGGAAACGGGTTTTGGTGGTTCTTGGGGTCATTTATCTTGCAGGGAGTAGTTGGGGGGAGGGGTCCTGGCTGGGAGCTGTGGGGTGGTTTGAGGAGTCTGGGAGTGGCTGTGGGGCTGGGAGGGCGTTTTTGGGTGGTTGTGACTCCCCCAGACTCCCAAAGCTGCCACCAGACCCCACCCTCAAGATACTGCCAGAGGTCAGTGGCTCCATGTTGGGGTTCATCGTCCTGGCTCTGCAGAAGATATGGGGGGGTCCCCGGGGCCGTGTGTGTCCCCCCAGAGCGTGTGTGACACCCCCCATCCCATTGTCACCCCCTTGTCCCTCCCCACAGGGCTCCAGCCCCAGCTCCTGCTCCCCCAGAGGGAATTTGGGGAGGGGGCAGGGGGGTGTGCAGCCCCCGCCGGGGGATGGCCCCGGCACAGCCCCTTTGTTCAGCACCAAGCTGGGCTCGGGGCCGCAGGAGGAAGAGGCCGGTGGGAAGCAGATCCTGCAGCTGGGACAGTGCTGGGGGTCAGGGCAAGGGCCTGCCCTGCACACCTGGCTCAGGTGTGACCCTGCCCCGGCAAGGGAGTGGGACATTCCCATCCCCACGGATCAGGGCTGGGAGCAGCACTTGGGGCACGGACATGGAAACACTGGGAGCGACTGGGAGCACACTGAGGGCGTGAATTATTCCCCCGCCTCCACCTTCTCCGGCCGCCCTGCCAGCTGAGAAATGCTCGCTGGGCCTCGGCCTTGGCCAACAGCCCCTGGGCTCAGCTCCTTGGAGCTCATCACAAACACTGTCTGCTCCAGGCACTGCTGCTGCCCAACCAGCTCCTGGCTGCTTTAGGAGCAGCCCCGGGAAGTGTTTTTGTTCCCTCGGTGGCACAACAGCCCTGTTCTCACCCTGCCAAAGAAAGCTGTGGATGCCAAGTGCGGCCAGGATGAAACATTGCTGGCACTGAAGCCCCTCTCTTGGGGCCCTACAGACAGCGCTCCAAAAGGAGCCCCTTGGAGCTCTCCTGGGCCAGCGACTCCCTCGGAGTGGGGCCTCTCCGAGCCGGGAACTCTCCCGTTTGCTGCACTCGGGGATCCCCAACAACGAGGGAGCCTGGGCCGATCCCCCCACTCCTCCAGGCTCAACCCTTCCCCCGCTGGGGAGATGCCAAAGCATCGGCAGGGAGCATTTCCCTGCCCTCAGGGGAATTTCTCACAGGTGCCTTGCACTGACTCTCTGTGTCTGTGTGCACACAGGAGTGCCTGTGCTCGGGAAATGTGGCAGAAATGCTGCTCTCTGAGGGGTCTGAGTGCCTTGGATAGCTGAGCCAGTCAGGCCTGTCAGTAGGGTTAAATCACAAGGTCTAAGCTAAGTTAATTTGTGCTAAGAGTTGTTCTTTGCGAAGTTGTTAGACCCACCGGTCTCCCGCCGGCCGCGTCAGCAGCCGCGCTCAAGGTAAACAGCCCCGCGCCCCGCCGCAGCCTCAGCCCCCGCGGCAGGCGGGGGAGCGGGGCCGAAGCAGCCGGCAGCTCGGCGGTGCCGCCCGCCGCAGCGCTGGCAGAGGGCACCGCGGCGGACACAGGCGCCGGCGCGGAACGCAGACCCGGCGCGGCGCCCCCCGCCCCCGGCGCGGGGCAGGGATGGGGCGCAGAGAGAGACGCGGTGTGCGGAGCCGCGGCACCGCGGGCCGACACGAGGGAGCCCGGCACGGCCCGAGGAGCGGCGGAGCCGTGCCGCGGAGCCGCGCAGCGGGCACCGCCCCCGCCGGGCGGAGCGGGGCGGGCTGCCCGCCTGCTGGGCCGGGGCCCGACGGAACAGCGGCCAGCGCCCCGGCTCCGGCGGCTCCCACTGCCGCCGCACGCCCAGCAGGCTGCGCAGGCTCGGGAACGGGAGACGCCGCTGCCCCGCAGGACGAGCCCGGGGTCGGAGCGGGCGAGCCCGCTCCCGCCGCCCCCAGGGGCTATGTCGTGGAAACATTGACATGACAGCTTTTACTGAGGATAGCTCTGTGGAAAATCAGAAGTGTGGCAGCTTCACCATTTGTTAACTAGAACAGAAACTCAAGGGGAGAATGAATTGCAAGAGAAACTGTTTTGAAGGCCCACATAGCTGTTTTTTCACCACTCTGACCCCTTCCCCTGCTGAGCAGATTGATAGCCGAGATCCCAAGGTGCACTATTTCCACTCAAGCACAGCCTCCTGAAGGTGTTAATGGCTGACAACGTTTTCGTGTGGAGCAAGGAGATGTCTCCTCCCTGTTAATTGCAATCGATGTACGATGTTTCTCTGTCAAGCACTGAAATGCTTTAAAGAGAAGTGTTTGATTCCTGGTTTAAAGAACTGTTTCAGCCATGACCTGGGAGGCAGAAGGTGCCTCAAGGAATGCTCTGGAGTGCTTTATGTAGGAGTCAGATAACGGGATTGCAGTGGCCCCGCTCAGGGAGGAGGTAGGGTGGATGTTTGCTGCTGTTTTAAATGTGTGAACAGGCGATAAGGAGCAGCAGAAACACGGGGTTTACAGAGCCATTGATTATGCGATCACTCCATTCAGCCAAGTAAAGGTTTTTTGTGATTTAGACAATTAACTTTTGAAAGGAAGAAAAAAAAAAAAAGGTTGAAGAAGATACAGATGGGCACAAACACAGGAGATGAGCACTGATTTTAGGGTATGGGGAGAAGCAGAAGAAGGCAGTTTGAAGGAAGATGAGGGAAGCTCTCAGGGTGTCAAGAGGCCCTTGAAAGGGACCCATCTGTCTGCAATTTCCTGCCCTCTCAGGTGGAAGGAGTGATTAATGACCAGGAAGGGATATGAGGGATGTGTAGATAGCTGGGGGTCTTTTGTAGAAGTTTGTGAAGCTTTAAGTAGTCTGCCGAGTTTCTTGCAGCAGAGAAGCTGAGCCTTGGTTGTTGGTAAGCTTTGAGAAGCTGATGTTGAGCTATCTCAATTGAAAGAAAATCTACTGTGGTCTGAAATGTTTTCTACCACTGAAGAACCAGTACTGGGGTAGAAATGTGTTCTAACCAGGTAGGAAGCCTTTCTGTTTGTGGGGCAATGTGGAGAATGAGGGAAGACCTAGTAAAACTGGGGGAGGATAAGGCTGGAAAACTGTGTACTGAGATGTTGATTGGAAAATACAGGGATGGGGCAGCAAATGGAAGTTGCTGTTGGAGAAGAATAATATGATTGTGTTAGAAAGCTAAGTTTTTGGGACATGGCCTAGAGAAATGAAAGAGCAGGCAGGGGGAAATGTGGGAGAAGGTGAGGTTTGTGCATTGGGGCAGTACAATCCAAATAATAGGTTTTAATAGTGCTTTAAGATCCAGGACTGGCTAAAAAGTCACTCTAGAAGAAAAAGAACATTTCACTCTTTTAGATGCAAATAGCTGGATTGATTTCATGCAAAGAGAGAAACATGATCTTTTTGAGAAAGAGTGTTGGTTTTGTTCTATTGGGGATTTTGGACTTACCTGATGTAGAAGGACTGGCTGGTAACAAGAGATGCAGACAGAGGATCAGAGCCAGGATAGAAGTAAAACAGCCTGATTATGTCTTGGTAAAAGAGCTTGGTGGAGATGATAAGGAAACACATTGGCAGATATTAACACTATTAATTAACATTCAGCCTTCATCTGCATGAAGAGCTATCTCACAGTATAATTTGGTAGTGGCAATGGAGATGAAGAATAGATGCAAGATTGGATGCAGCTGGCAAAGAGCACCCTAGATCCTCAGGATGAAGGATAGTCTGCTGGCTGTGATGCAAGGCATCAAGGGGGAGAGGAGCTGTAATAGGAGGGATCTGGCACTTGAATTAAGAGAATCAATCAGTGGTTGGTAACTGGCCATGGTAGACATCTGGCAGCATGACTGTACAGCTGTGACCCTTGCATCTGGAGACAGTTACATGGGTTTGTGTCCAAAGCAGGAGTTTCAACAGGAATCTGAACTCAAGTGCAAAGTCATTCCTCACTGACTGATGGGTGTGCAGTAAGTCAAGGGTGCACCAGAGCAAAGCTCCCCCCTGGCTGCCTGTTCTGGCAGTTTTAGGATCATGTTGGCCAAAGGAGCAAGCCTGAGGGTGCCATCACACTGGGGATATATCTGGCATGGTGGAGGTGGATTCAACTCCAGACCTGTCACCTGTCCCCACTCCTTGGTGATGAGCAGTGACACAGCCATGGCTTTGCCTGTGGATTTGTGGCTTTCCAACCTTCCTTTGCTTGTCCTTAGAAGAAAGACAGGAGATGATTCTTGTTCTAAAATTAAATAGCTTTGTCCCATTGCCAGTGAAGAAAAAAGCAAGAGTTCATTTTTTTCATCTGCCTTAAAGGATGCCAAACATGGACTGAATTCCTCAGGGCATCTGTAGCACTGCCACTCTGTCTTCTTGTTACTCTGACCATCTTCATCTCTGCAGAGAGCGCGGGACTCCAGGACGGTTTGGATGGATGAGAGTTCTCTGAAGTCAGGTCTTGGAAGATGTGGTTTATTAAAAGGGGTGAAAGGCCCTGCTTGGAGTTGCCAGGCCCAACTCGTGGCAGGCCCAGGGAGAGAGGGAGAGGGAGAGAGCGAGGGTTCCAGGTGAGGGTCCCAGGGGAAGGTCCAAGAGAGCATCCAGTCCCTCGGGCACACCTTATCAGGGGGCTTCAAGGTGGGCTGGAGCAGGTCTTGGGCCAATGGGGTCAGAGATATCTGATACTTCAGGGGAGGATCACAGGTGTGGGATGAACCATACATTGGGGGTGAGACAGAGCATTCCATTTGACCTTTGGACCTATCTGCAGGTAAAGGGCGTTGTTTAATCAGAAGGGGGGATTGCTTTCAGCCTGGCTATACTATTATTTTCTAGTTATTCAGTAGTCAAGGTTTGTTATTTCAAATCTAGTTCTCATCTCAATGTCTGTATTTTCCAAATCTTTTGCCAGGCAATCATATTTATAAGGTTTTCCTATTTCATCTTCCCCAACAAGTGACCCCAAAACCTGAGGGACTGAGGGGACTTGTGGGATTTCAGAGAGGTTTTATGGGATTTTAGTGAGAACTTAAGGGATTTCAATGGGATCTTATGGGATTTTAATGAGGTTTGATGGGATTTTTTGGGGGATCTGATGGGATTTTAATGGGATTTAAGGGATTGGGATTAGGGACCAATTCCCGTCAGAGCCCTTGAGTCCAGACATATGGGATTTTATGGGCGGAATATTTACGGGAGGTTTTCACTGGAATTTTTGGGAGGGTTTATTGGGGATTGTGAGGAGGATTTTGGAGGATTTTTGCAGGAATTTTTTTGAGTGATCTTTGTGGGATTTTTGGGGTGGATTTTGTGAGATTTTGTTGGGGTTTGGTGGGATTTTGAGGGAAGTTTTTGTAGGGATTTTTTGGTTGGATTTTCTCAGACTTTGGGTGGGATTTGAAGGGACTTGGGAGCATTTTTGGGGGATTTGAGAGGGGTTTGGTGGGATTTTGGTGCAGATTTTTTGAGTGGATTTTTGGTGGAGTTTGGGGGGTTTCTGGGGAAATTTTTGTGGGATATTTTGGGTGATTTGGAGGGATGTTATGTGTGGATTTTGTGTGCTTTGGAGATTTTTGGGGGGATTTTTGTGCAGATTTTTCTGTGTGGATTCTGTGGGATTTTCACGGGGATTTAGTGGGACTTTTTGAGAGATTTTTCTGTGGGATTTAGGGGGGATTTGGGTCTGATTTTCGTTGGGATTTTAAAGGATTTGTGTGGGCTTTGGGGCGATTCTTGTGGGGATTTTTAGTGGGAGGATTCTATGGGGGATTTTGGGGCACTTTTGTGGAATTTTGGTGGGGCTTTACCTGGAATTTTGGGTGGATTTTGTGGGATTTTTGAGGATTCTTTGTGAAAGTTTTGCGGGCATTTGAGGGGATTTTTGTGGAATTTTGTTGTGATTTTTTTAGTGGGATTTTTGATGGGATTTTTGGTGAGGATTTTGAGGAGATTTTTATTGGATTGAGGTGGGGTTTCTGTGGGGTTTGGGAAAGACTTTTGTGGGATTTTGGGGTGATTTTTGTGGTATTTTTTGGGATTTTGGGCAATTTTTGTGGGTGTTTTTTTTAGGATTTTGGGGGATTTTGGACAGATTTTTTTGGTGTGTATCCAGAGTGACTTTGGGCAGATTTTGGGCCTGATTGGGGCAGCTTTGGGGCTGATTTTGGGGTTTTTCTCCTGTTTCCCCCAGCTGTGGGAAGCCCCGAAGCACATCCTATTCCTGCCTGAGCTCCCTGAGCAGCCCCAGGAGCTGATGCTCTCCGTGCTCCTCAGCCAGTGAGGTCTGGGGCAGTCCCGGGCATTCCGGGGATTCCGGCCGGGCTTTGGGGCACTTGGGGATTTTGGGGCTCGGGGGGGAGAGAGGATGAGGGGGGCTTGGGGCTGGATGTTTTGGGAAAATATCGGGATTTTTGGGGGGAGTATCTGGTTTTTAGAGGGGAATTTCTGGATTTTGGGGGGAAAATACCAGATTTGGGCGGGGAGGGGGGGAATAACTGGGTTCTTAGGGGGGAATTTCTGGATTTTGGGGGGAAAATACCAGATTTGGGGGGGGGGAGGAAATACTGGACTTCTTAGGGGGGAATTTCTAACGTTTTGGGGGGGAGTTACTAGTTTTTAGGGAGGTATTTCTAGATTTTTTTGAGGGGGAATATTTCTCGATTTTCTGGAGGATTTTCCTAGTTTGTTGGGAATGTTCCAGGATTTTTTGGAGCATCATTTCTGGATTTCTTTGGGGAAAATTTCTGAATATCTGGGGGAATATTTCAGGAATTTTTTTTTTTTTTTTTTTTTTTTTTTTTTTTTTTTTTTTTTTGAGAGCATTTCTGGATTTGTGGGGAACATTCCCGGGTGTCTGGGGGAAGGTTCCCAGCTGTCTGGGGGAAGGTTCCCGGGTGTTTTCGGGCTCTCCTGACCCCGTTCCCATCCCAGGTTCCCGGGTTCAGGAGCTGCGCTGGTGCCCGGGCGCCGCGACATCGCCTTGATGCAGTTGGACACCGGGGTGCAGGCGGGCACCGCCCGCGAGGCCCTGCAGGGCTTCAGCATCACCCAGAGCAACGCCATGGAGATCTTCACCAAAAAGTTACCCAAAATGCCCAAACCCCTCAAAAATAACCCCAAACTAAAAAAAAAAAGGGCCTGAAATACCCAAAAATCCCAAAAAAACCACATCAAACCCACCCCTAAACAGCCAAAAACCGCCCCAAGCACCCCAAATCCCACCAAACCACCCCCAAATCCCATAGAAATGTCCTGAAATCCCACCAAACCACCCCAAAACCCCTCAAAACTGCCCCTGAATAACCTAAAGCTGCCCCAAATCCTTCAAGCTGCCCCAAAATCCCATAGAAACACCCTAAAGACCCTCCAGACCAGCCCAATATCCCATAGAAATACCCTGAAATCCCTGAAAACCACCCCAAAATCTTGTAGAATCACACAAAATGCCATAGAAGTCTTCCCAAATCCCATAGAAATACCCTGAAAATCCCTCAAAACCACCCCAAATCCTTCCCTGTCCACCCCAAATCCCCTTTTCCCACCCAGGATCTTTCCCCATCCTGAATCCCCCAATTCCCAACCCAATCCCCCTTTTTTCCCCAGCGTTGGACCCAGGGTCTCTCTGCAGACATTGCACCTGGAGCTGCCCCAAACAAACACCAAATAAACCCAAATAACTCTAAAACCCCAAACAACCCAAACAAACCCCAAATCACCCCAAATAAACCCCAAATAACCCCAAACAAACCCCACATAAACACGAACAAACCTCAAATAGTCCAAACAGACCCCAAATAAACCCAAACAAACCCCAAATAACCCCAAACAAACCCCAAATAAACACCAACAAACCCCAAATAAAGCCAAACAAACCCCAAATAAACCCCAAATAACCCCAAACAAACCTCAAATAATCCAAACAGACCCCAAATAAACCCAAAAAAAACCCCAAATAAACCCAAACAAACTCCAAATAAACCCAAATAACCCCAAACAGACCCCAAATAAACCCAAACCCCACTGTGCCCCCCAGGCTGGAGTGGGTTTTGGGGGGGGGTGGGGGATTGGGGACTGGGGGGGTCATGACCCCAAACTTTGGGGATTGGGGGTGTTTGATCCTAAAATTTGGGGTTTGGGGGGGGTTTGACACCAGGGTTTGGGATTTGGGGTTTTTGACCCCAGGATTTGGGGATCAGGGGCTTTGACCCCCAAACTTTGGGATCAGGGCGGTTGGGCACCCCAGATGTTTCAAACCCCAGGATTTGGGGTCAGGGGGATTTAACCCCATCGTTTGGGAATTGGGGAGTGTTTGACACCCCAGGATCTGGGATTTGGAGGGTTTGATCCTAAAATTTGGGGTTTGGGGCTGGGGGGGTGGGGTAGGGCTTGACATCCCAGAGTTTGGGTTTGAGGATGTTTGAACCCCCAGGATTTGGGGTCGGGGGGAGTTGACCCCAGGATCTGGGGTGTTTGACCCGCTGGGTTTGGGGTCGGGGTTGAGAGCAGAGCCATTTCCTGGAAACAGCGGCGGGACCGGGACTGGGAACAGGATCGGGAATGGGAGTGGGATCGGGGTCGGGAATGAGATCGGGAACGGGAACAGAAATGGGAATGGGATTGGGATCGGGAACAGGATCAGGAACGGGATTGGGCTCGGGAAGGGGAGAGGCCCTGGCCCAATAATGGACCCCTCCCCCAGGGAGCGACCCTGCCCCAATCCCGGGATGGACCAATCCCCTCAATCCCAGACCCCTCCCCAATTCCCAAACCCTCCCCAATGCCAGCCCCTCCCCCAGTGCCAGACCCCCTCCCCAGTCGCTGAACGGACCCTCCCTCAATCCCAGCCCGCCCCGATCCGGATCGGAGCCATCCCCGGAGCCTCCCCCATTCCCGGACCGGACCCTTCAATCCCTTTTTGGGGCGGCTCCTGCTGCTTCCAGCCCATTTTTGGGGGATCCAAACGGCTCCGGGGACCCTCCCCACTTTGGGGGTGTTGGGGTGGCCCCAGGGCCGCCCCGAGGGCCGAGGGGGGATGGAAACCCCCAAAGCCGGGGGGCTCCGGGGGGTCCCCAGTTCCTCCCGTCCCCACCCTAAAACAGCTCCTGGCCAATCAGAGCGCGCGGCGCTGCTGACAACTCAGTTGCCGGGCCGGCGATTTTCAGCCAATCAGCGCCCTGGTAGCTCTGACTCATCGGTTGCCAGGCAGATCACAGCGCTTCTCAATGCGCTAGCCAATCAGAGACTGCGCGGGGCCATTTCCAGCCAATCAGATCGCTTGTTCTCGATGACTCCTCAGTCGCCAGGCGGACCCGCAGCGCCCAGCGCTCCCCGGGAGCGGAATTTGGGGAGGGGGGAGGTGACCCTGGGGATGGGGATGGGGCGTGCGGGGGCAGCTGGGGCCGGACTGGTGGCACTGGTGGTGCTGAGAGCCCCCCCGGCCGCGGGGGTCGCGGTGAGAAGGGGTTGGGGGCCCCAAATTAAACCAAAGAGGGATCGGGACCCCCCCACGGAGCAGGAGGGGCCTGGAACCCCCAAAACCAAACACGGGGGAGGGGAGCGGGGATTGGGGGAACGATGGGGAAGGCGGGGGAAAGAGGGGGATGGGACACCCAAAAAGGATCAAGACAACTTGAGGTGACCACCTTTATATGTAGATGGTGGCCAATGGTAGCCAATGCTTTTTCCCAGTCCATGGGATCCCAGTCTGTGCAATCCCAGTCGATGTGGTCCCAGTCCATATAATCTCAACCCAGTTTATCCCAGTGTGTACCGTCCTGATCCCTATGGTCCCATTCCATAGGATCTCAGTCCAGGTGATCCCAGCCCATGTTTGATCCCAGTCTGTGTGGTTCTGCACACACTGCCAGGGTCTGAAATTCCAGTCACCAGCCAGGAAAAAATGTTCCTACCCTTGAATGTCCTTGCTGTCCTCTCAACGAGTTATAATAAAACTAAAAATCAATAAATTTTAATTTAAATAAAATAGAATAAAAATGAAATTAAAAAATTTCAACTCTTACTTACAGTACTCCAATAATGATTTAACCCAAAACCACCTTTTGCTGGGAATGGAGACACCGGGGACCCTTGGAGTCCCCTTTCCTGACGATAGTGACACAATTAGGCTTGCCCAAACTCCTCCTGGATCTCCCCTAAGCCCCCAGTGGGGATTCCTGGGAGTTCCCCTGTGTTCCCCCTTTCCCAGGACTTTGGGGGTCCCCTCGACCTGTCCGTGCACCCCCAGATTTCTTCCACAGCCCCCTGTGATGGTGAGGGGTGGGGGCCGAGTGCTGGTGCCCCCCTGCCTGCAGCAGATCCAGCGGGGAGGGGAGTTTGGGGGGGTCCCTGAGCATTTGGGGTCCCCTGGGATTTGGGGTGACCCCCGGGCCCCCCAGGATCTCCCTGAACACGCTGACGCTGCCCGTGCGCAGTGAGAAGGTTCATACCCGGCACGGGGTCCCAGCTCTGTCACCGGCATTGCCCAGGAACCCCCAAACTCTCCCGGGAACCCCAAACCCCAATACCCCGACCTCCCCGGGACCCCAAAACCATTTCTGGGCCCTCCAAAAACTCCCCAAGACCGCAAACACCCCACACAGACACTCCCCAAACCCTCCCAGGACATCAAAATTCCCACAAGAGCTCCCAGCACGCCCCAGACCCCCCTGAGAAGGTTCATACCTGTCAGGGGGTCCCCATCTCTGTCACTGGCAGGTACCCCAAACCAGCCTTGGGTTCGCCCTGGGATTGCCCAATCCCCCCCTTTGGGAATCCTGAAACCCCCCTGGGATCCCCCCAAAAATCCACCAGGACCCGAAAAACCCTGGAGATAGACAAAACCCCCCCAGGAATTCTTCAGGGAAGTTTATACCCAGCACGGGATCCCCATCACCATCATCGGCATCACCCGGGTACCCCCAGATCCTCTCGGGATCCTGTGCCTGATGCAAATGGAAAGAGAACTGGGGTGTGAAAAATAAAGCTTGTTTCTTTTCAGAAAAACAGCAATGAAAACACAGAACACATTTACATTGTAAGAATATTTGTAACAACAACTATCTATAGAACGTATATACCTAAGAACATATGTTATGGTTTGACGCTGGCGCGATGCCAGCGCTCCCATGAAAATGCACTTTTTAAAATAATTGCTGTGAGATGTGATCAGGAACAGAGCAGAGCAGGCTCAAGCTTAATAACAAAGAAAAGAACTTTATTAAACTACTACTACTATAAAAACACAGACACTCAATCCTGGACAAAGACCTTCCAAAACACTCTTCCTCCTCCCAACTAATTCCCACCTAATTTCCAAATGGAACCACAGTGAGACACCACCCGGGATCCTGATCAAGTTGCCACCCTTCAGATATTCAAATACTCAATCTTTCAAGGGAGACAGGAGTCTCTCCTGTGCCACAGACCCCCCAGGAAACACAATTGCCACCCTTGTGTTTCCATGTCACACATGGCAACTGCCCAGAGAAAATCTGCCGTGGTGAAACTCTCCTCTCCATGTCACAGTGCTCTCACCACCGTGCATGGACAGACTGCTCATAGGGCTCCTTTAAGGATGCTTTGCCATGGACCAAAAGAGACAACAGTTCAGTTTCTCATTGCGGGACTACAGTCCCCCCCATTTTCCCCTGGGGCTGAGGGTCCAAGAACAGAGGTCTTCTTCTCCTCTTCTTCTTCCTTGAAGATAGAGGGCTTCTCCACACTTTCTCCTCCAACTCTCCTCTGTTCTCTCTAATCCTCTGCTGGTAATCACTAATACAAGTCTCTTGGCTCACCAAACCACCCCCCTAAGTGCAGCTTCTGTCAGGAGAATTTGGTTCAGTCTATGGCTAACAAGAAAAGTCCAGCCACAAGCCACTCCATCATCTCCTTCCAACTCAAGAATTTCTTCTTCCATCATCTCGGATCCCAGACTGTCTCTCTTCTACTTCAAATCAAGGAGGAGTAATATTTTACAAAGCCTTCATTTCTCAGGAAAGGGTTAAAAGCTCAGACTCCCTGGACGGCTGATATCTCTGCCCAGCAGCCGATTCCCAAGGCCAAGGCTGGGTGCATTCCCCCCCCTCTCCTTCTCCTCCGTGCCGGCAAAGTTACAGGGGCCATCCGCACTTTCTGCCTCTTCCCGCTGGGGGGGATGACAAAGACATCTCCACTTCTCTCCACCCTTCTGTCCACAGGAGCTGGCTCGGTTCCAGTCCTTCAGCCCCCTCGGCTCACCTCGACCAGACCGCATGGCTTCCCCTCCCCCACCTAGCCCCATGGCTGGGCAGGGGAGATCTGCACTGCACCCTGACCGGAACCAAAGAGAGCGAGCTCTTGGGAGTTCCTGCTTTTAACCCCCTGTGTTCTCAGAGGCGTATCCACACCTTTAGTGGCCACTTAAGGTGCCAATATCCAAACTTGACTACTGATTGGTTTGACCCAACTTCCTGAAAGAATTCACTTCCATGTCAAACCACAACAGCATATCCAACAAAAGTCAATGAAACATATTTACAGAAGACAAAAAGAAGCCCTGAAACCTATGGCCTAAAGACAACAACAAACTCTACAACGTATGTACAAAAGGGTGGCATCTCTGTCCGGGATCTCCATCGGTCCTTGAGGAAAAGCAAGAGGCACAGTCACTCCAATCAGGCAGAGAGGGCTCTTCCATGCGCCCCCAGGCTGGCCCAGCAAGCGCAGCACAGGCTGGGGATGGCCACCAGAACCCAATGCACCGGGTCCCACATCCCTGAGCAGGGACCACCCAGCCCAGTCCCAGCCTGGCAGCAGGGGACCCGCTCTGCCTGTGGGGACCACATGCCTGTCCTGCTGCTGGTATTGCTCTTCATCCCAAGATCATGGCCTCTTCCTCATCTTTTTCATCAATGTCCATGTCCTCAAGGTACTCTTCCATTTCCACGTCCATCTCCTCTTCCACATCTACCTCCATCTCTTCCTCTCCACTCTCTTCTCCATCCACTTCCATCTCCTCCTCTGTATCCATCTGCATGTCCACCTCCATCTCTTCCTCTCCACTCTCTTCTCCATCCACTTCCATCTCCTCCTCTCTATCAGCCTGCATGTCCACCTCCATCTCGTCCTCTCTGTCTGTGACAGCCTGCAGAGATAGCAACACCTCAGAGTGGGGTCCCTGTCCCACCCCATCCCCACAGAACTCCAGCCCAGCCGGGCAGCTGGGGGGTGTCCACCTCCATGGAATGGCACCGTACCTTCCTCAGGACAAATGTGAGCATCCTGCAGGGACGGATGACAAAATCCAGGCAACAGAGAGCTTTCAGGACTGATGGGAGTATCAGGGCGCAGGTGACGAGAAGGGTGACAGGGAGCATGGTGAAGGGTGAGCTGGCACGAGGGCTGGCACAGGGTGGGCTGACACAAGGGCCAGTGGTTGTGTTGTGCTCTTTGCTGGACGCTGGAAGTTCCATCTGGAACATCACACCTGTGACATCACAGTGGATCTAAAGAGCATCTTGTTCCGAGCTGAGCAATCTTCCCCTGCCCATGCTGCTCACAGCCCTGTTGCCAAGGATGGGGCATCCACAGCCTGGGCCAGTGCCTCAGCAGCCTCCGTGTAAAAGAGCAGCTTCCTCAGATCCAACTTTAGTCAGCCTCCTGCAGTTGAAAGCCATCCCCCCTTGTCCTGTTGCCACGGGCCCGGCTGAACACTGTCCCCGTCTTTCCTGTGGGACCCTTCCAGTCCTGCAGAGCTGCAGTGAGGCCTCCCCAGTGTCTCCTCTTTCCAGGCTGAGCATCCCCAGCCCCACTTGGACAGCAGTCAGGTAGATCAGGGGGAGTCAAGGCTGAAGTCAAACAGCATCAGGAACTGGGAGGTGGAAGCTTTAGGCCCAGGTTTGCCTCTGTAATAACAGTGGAGGGGAAGATGGTGGGACACTGGCTCTGTTCTAACCGGTGAATATTTTCTTTTTTTTTTTTTTTCCTTCTTTTCTGACATGCTGATGCAGGTGTTGCTGTTTGCAAGGAAGCTTGGCACAATATCCATTGTCTTCTCCATTTGTGAAACACCGAGCAGAGTCTGGGCACGCTGATGATGCAGAGCAAAACCTGCAAATACACCAGTGATCCTGAGCCTGGAGGGTGCAGCTAAACCCGGCCAAAAATAATTTCTGGAAAGTCAAGCCTGGTTTACATTTTCTTGAGTTTGGCTATTCCTGAACCGGGGAAGGGCTTTCTGGGGAGGGGGTACCACAGGGGTTCCCCTCCCCCGTTTTTGGGGGGTCTCCCATGGTGCCCCCTCCCCAAAAAGCTCCGCGGGCCCCCTGAAGTGGCTCCTGTTCCACCGGCTGGTGCCCCCTGATCCAGGACGGCCCCCGGTGAGTCTGGGGGGCTCAGGGGGGATTTTGGGGGGATTTTGGCGGCATTTATGGACTTTGGGGGATTTTGTTGGGAGATTAGGGGGAATTATTGGATTTTGGAGAGAATTACTGGGTTTGTGGGGTTATGGGGCTCTTGTGGGATTTGATGATTTTGGATTTTGGGGATTTTTTTAGGGTTTTGGGGTGGTTATTTCTTGGGGGGTTTATTGAAATTTTTGGGATTTTTTTTTTTTTTTTTTTTTTTAATTTTGGTGTGTTCCACTGGGATTTTGTGGGATTCTTTGGTGTTTAGGAGGTTTTTTTTGGGATTTTTGGGGGATTTTGGGGGGGTTTTAGAGGAATTCTGGGGGGCTTTGGAGTTGTCCCAGGGTGTGGGGAAGGGCCGAGAGGCACCAAAATCTGCTTTAAACCCCTGAAAGTCCCAATAAACCCCATGAAATCGCAATTAAATTTCACAAATTCCCATTAGAACACCCTCGAATCCCAATAAAAGCTCACAAAATCCCAAATAAACCCCACAAATCCCCCCCCAAAAATGTCTCCAAAACCACAAGAAGCCCCACAAAATCCTCACGAGACCCAAAGAAATCTTGGCAACACCCAAAAAAACCCACAAATCCCCCCCAAATCCCCACTAAAATTCCTAAAAAACCCAATTCCCCAAAGAATCCCACTAAATGCCCCCACAATTCCAATAAAATGCCTCCAAATCCCCTAAAAATCCCAATAAAACCCAGAAATAATTCCAGAGGATCCCACAAAATCCCCACAAAATCCCAGTAAAACCTTCCAAACTTCAAAAGAAAACACAAAAAATTTCAATTAACCCCCAAATACCCCCAGGAAAACAACTTCCCACTCAAAGCACCAATAAAGCCCCTCAAAATCCAAGCTCCCCAAAATCCCCCAACTGCCTCCAAACCCAATAACTCTCCCCAAAAACCCCAACAATTCCCCATAAACTCCCAACACAATTCCCCAAAGCCCAAAAAAGCCCCAAATGCCCAAACCCCTCCCGAGCCCTCCCTGGTCCCTCCCGCTCCCGCCCAGGCCCGTCCGGGGCCGCGGCCAAAACTGCCCGGAGCGAGAGCGGAGGTCCCGGAGCGACCCCGGAGCCGATCCCGGGCTTGGCCCCTTTGGGGGATTCTGGGCCGAACCGGGCAGGTTTAGGGTGGGCTTCAGATCCCTTGCGGGGATCCCGAGCCTTTTTGGGTGGATTTTCAGCCCCTGTGGCTGATTTGAGGCCGAATCTGGTGGGGTTTAGGGGGGATTTCAGACCCCTTTGGATGATTTTAGGCCCATGGGGGTGGGGCTGGGGCCATTTGGGTGAGTTTAGGAAAAACTGGGCCCATATGGGTGAATCCTAATCCTGTGTGGGTGATTTTAGGTCCCTTTTTTGGGTATTTTGGGCCCATTTACTACGGTTTTTTGCTTCTTTGGGCAATTTTAGCTTGAACCAAGCCTTTTTAGGGTGATTTTAGGTCTTGTTGTGTTGGTGTCAGGGACATTTTGGTGATTTTAGATACCTTTGGATGATTTTAGGCTGGACCAGATACTTTCAGGCTGGATTTTAGTCACATTTGAAAGATTTACGGGTGATGTTAAGCCATTTCTTGAGGGCTATAAAACACTTGGGGCAGTTTTAAGCCCCTTTGGTTGGATTTTAGATCCCTCTGGATACTTTTAATCCCATTTGGTTGATGTCAGGCCGAACCATGTGGATGTAGGCTGCATTTGATGCCCTTTTGGGTGATTTTGGGTCAAACCGGGCTTTTTTAGGACAGCGCGTCCCCTTGGCCCTGGCCCTTTCCCCTCACGGTTCCGCCCTTTCCTCGCCCCCTTTCCCCTCACGGTTCAGGATCCTGGAGCGGGGGAGGAGGAGGAGGGAGGGAGGAAGAGGCGCAGCGGCAGCAGGGAGCAGCCGGAGGAGAGGAGAGAAGGAATTGCGTGGCCCTGGCGCTGCCTGAGCTCGCAGCACCCCGGGAGCATTGCCCCCATCCCGCAGGTGCCCGGGGAGGGGGACCTCGGCCCAAATATCCCGGGGCTCCCTGGGTTTGGGGTTTTTTTTTGGGGGGATGTTTGGAGCTGGCAGGGCTCCAAAGCTGAGCCGCAGCTGGCCCTCGGGGGGACATCGGTGGACCCCCGGGAGGTGTTTTCTGGGGGTCCCGGTGGGCGGTGAGGGCAGCAGAGCCCCGGCGGGGGGACACCGGTTTTGGAGAGCCCCGGGAGAGCCATGGCTGTACTGAGCGGGAGCCCAGAGAGAGAAGAGCCCCAGAAGCCCCAGCGGGGACCCCGAGAGGGGGGGACCCCTGGCAGTGCCGGCACCCCGGCAATGGGGGGTGCTGGGGCTGGAGGGGCGGCATGGCCGGGAAAGGGGTGCGGGGCTCCCGGGGCCGCCAGGGGCTGCTCCCAGCAGGAGCCCAGTTGCTCCCAGTCATTCCCCGTTATGATACAATTTGCCCCCAGCATAGTCCCTGTTGCTCCCACTTTCATCCAGTGTGTTCCCAGTTGCTCCCAGTCACAGCCAGTATGGGGGATGATGTGCCTAGTGTGTTCCCAGTCAGTCTCAGACACTCCCAGTATTAGTCCAGTCCTTCCCAGTATGGTCCAGAGATGAGACCAATGTGCTCCCAGTCCCTGCCAGTATGAACCAGTTGTGCCCCACATGGTTCCAGTTGCTCCCTTTCACCCTCACTTTTGTTCCAGTCACTCCCAGTCTCTCCCAGTGTACCCCAGTTCCTTCCAGCATACTCCCAGTCACTCCCAGTTCCTTCCAGCATGATCCCATTTGTTCTCCACCACTCCCACTCAGCCTCAGTGTATTTGCACTCACTGCCAATATGATCCCTGTCACCTCCAGCATGATCCCAGTTGATCCCAGTAAAAGCCCAGTTGTTTCCAGTCACCCCCAGCATGCACCCAGTGACTCCCAGTTCCTCCCACTTGCTCATAGCATGATCCCAGTTGCTCACAGTTGCTCCCAGTCAAACTCAGAATGATCCCAGTCACTCCCAGTGTATCCTATTTGCGCCAGCATGGTCTCAGTTGCCCGCTGCAGGCTCCTACTCTGTCCCAGTGTGATTCCAGTATGATCCCAATATGATCCCAGTCTCCCTCAGTGTGACCGCAGTCTGCCCCAGCATGGGCCCAGCTGCTCCCAGTATGATCCCAGTACGATCCCAGTATAACAAAGTGACTCCCAGTGCTGCCATTCCTGGGATCCCCCAGCCCTCTCTGCATTCCCCCCTCCCGGATCTCCCGAGAGGAGCCCCAAGTGCTGGCAGTCCCCTGGCAGGGTCCCCAGCAAGGCCCAGTTTGGATGCGCAGCCCCCAGTTTTCCCAGTTTGCCTCTCCTTTTGCCCGGGCCGGGTTCCCCCCGCCCCCAGTGGGTGGGAGCAGCCGAGAGCCCCGCGCTGCCCATCCCGACCCGTCCCGGCTCCATCCCCGCTCCTGCCGCGGGCTGCCAGGGCTACGGGAACGGGGCACCAAGGGTGTCACTGCTCCTGGGGAAGGAGGAGGAGGGAGGGAAGAGGAGGCATGGGACGAAGAGGAAGAGGAGGGACAAATGAGGATCAGGGAAAGAAAAAGGAACCATGAGCTGGAGCCCTCCCTGAATTCGCAGCCCCTCTGGGACCATCACCCCCTCATCCCATGGGTGACCAGGGATGGGGAGCTCGGCCCAGATATCCTGGGGGGGGGCCTGGGTTGGGTTTTTGGGGGGGATGTTTGGAGAATGAAGAACTGCAAAGCTGAGTGGAAAAGGCCCCTTGGGGGGACACTGGGGGGTCCCGGTGGCAGCTGACAGCAGAGGCAGCCTGGAGGAGCAGAGCCCTGTGTCCCCCAGGAGCCCAAAGTGGGGAGCCCAGAGAGGGGGGAGCGCCGTCATTGGCGGGACCCCAACAGCCTGGAGAGGGGCAGGGGGGACTCCTTGGAGCCCCTGCAGCCCAAAGCAGAGAAGGAGGGGAGAAGGGACCCCGGGAGCCCAAAACCCCCAGCATCCCTGAGTGGGGGAATGGAAAAGGGAAATATTCAGATTCCCGGGACTCCCAGCAGCCTGGGGAGGGCAGGGACCGGGTAAACGGGGGAGCCCCAATACTAGCGTGACCCCCAGCAGCTGGGACAGGGGGAACCTCCCCGGGCACCTGCGGGATGGGGGCGATGCTCCCGGGGTGCTGCGAGCTCAGGCAGCGCCAGGGCCACGCGATTCCTTCTCTCCTCTCCTCCGGCTGCTCCCTGCTGCCGCTGCGCCTCTTCCTCCCTCCCTCCTCCGCCTCCCCCGTTCCCGAAGCCCCCGCAGCCGCGGGAGGGGCGGGGATGGAGCCGGGACAGGTCGGAACGCAGAGAGGGCTGGGGGGGTTGCCAGGAGTGGCAGTGACTGGGCTGTACGGGGATCATACTGGGAGCGGCTCCTGGGTGACCGAGTTCTACTGGGATCATACTGGGATCGTACTGGGAGTGAGGAGGAGCAGCGCGATGGCTCCAGCGCTGGGGCTGGGGGCGCTCCTGGGGCCCCGGGGGGGCAGCGAGAGGTGAGGGGGACCCCCGGCACCGGGACTCTTTGGTCGCCCATTCCGGAGCACCGAGGGGCCCCTGAACCCCCATTCCCGGGCGCCGCCATCCCCCCACACCCCCATTCCCGGCCTGGGTTCCACCCCGCACCCCCTTATCCGGCACCGGCAACCCCTGCACCCCTTTCCCGGCCATGCCGCCTCTCCCAGCCCCCCGAGCCCCCTTTTCCTTCACCCAGAGACCCCCTGGACCCCTATTCCTGCCTTTCCCAGTGCCCAGACCCTCCTTTCCTCAACACCGAGGACACCTGGGACCCCTATTCCCAGCCAGCCCGGGTTTTCGCACCTTTTGCTGGGAATGGGGACACTGGGGACCCGTGGAGCTCCCTTTCCTGGATACAGGAACCCCCTTAACCCCGCCTGTCCCACCTCTACCCACCCCAGCCTCCCCTTTTCTCAGTCCTGGAACCCTCAAACCCCGTTCCCAGATCTCCTGTTCCCCTGTTCTCTCCCCCGTGCCCCGCCAGCCCCCAAATCTCCTTGTCCCCCCAGTTCTCCTGTCGCCGCGTTCCCTGCCCGTGGCGCTGTTGGAGCCTGGCCTGGGGTTCCCCCAGTTCGTGTCCATGGGGTCCCTGGATGGGATCCCCTTCCAGCGGGGCCGGGCAGAGCTGCAGCTGCCGGGGGTGGCGGCCGGAGCCGAGCCAGGATCTCGGCACCGCCAGAGCCGGCACAACGAGCGGCACCGGCACCGGGGAGCTGCAGGTGCTGCAGCATGCATCCTGTCATTCCCAGTTGCTCCCAGTTCCTCCTAGCGTGTGCGCAGTTGGCTCCCAGCATGCGCCTGGTACCTCCCAGTAACCCCAGTCAGGGTCCACTGACAGCCACTGCAATCCCAGTACAATTGTAGCTACTTTTGGTATGATCCCAGTCACTCCAAGTATGATGCCAGTCAGTTGTGGTCTAACTCCAGTTGCTCCCAGTCACTCCCAGTATGATGCCAGTGGCCCCCCCTGTGTGATTCCAGTTGCTCCCTGTCGATGCCAGCATGACCCCAGGAGCCTCCAGTATGATCCCTGTGATTCCCAGTCTCTCTCAGTATATCCCAGTCATCCCCAGTATGTTCCTGCTCCAGAAGCTTGAAGTGTATTCAAACTGAATATATCATCTTTAAAAAGACAGTGAGAAAACATGTTTTAGGTCCTGTTTAGGTTTTTTCTTCCTGTTAATACATGGCTATGTGCAATCTCCAAGTGACACTGAATCCAAGTACCTCCTCATGCAGTTGGAATCGATAGGAACATCGAGACCCTTCATGGCTGACAATCAATCAGTCTCTGTCCCTACTCCCACCCCAGCATTTCCCCCTTCCAAGCCCTGCACATCCAAGCAAGAATTTTGTCTCCAGAGAAATCCCCAAAAGACACATTCACTCCTCTGGTGATGGCAACCCCATAAGCTCACGGACTAGTTTTCCCTGCAACATGCCACTCTGCCTGGGCTTTACTAGGCCAGGACTAGACCCAGAGCTAAGCAAACACATGCAGCAGGTGACACATGCATCAAGTTTTGCTTTCAGACAACCTAATTAACACATTCACATGCCCTTTCTTCTGTGACATCAGAAGCTGGCAAGCATGAGGACTTTGCTGTCAAAGGTTACAGTTTGCACTGGGCCCAGAAGTGGTTTTCCTTAAGGCAAAGCAAATTGAAATGCGAAGTTTAAAAGCTTCAAGTGACTATGAAAGGAACTGCGGAATAATTTCTGTCAGTGATCATGCAGCCCACCAACAGCGGGAGCTGAATCCAGAATTGTTTCTTCCAGATCTGCAGAAATTCATGACACTGGCAAGCACTGGTCCATGGGAACAAATGACTCCCTGGCTCTGGGCTGAATGGCCCCCAGGCGGTGGTATAGATTTGAGGAACCCTTGGAACTTGTTACTGGCCTCACAGTGCACTCATCCTTCTGCAAATAAGGTGCAAACAACACAGTTGGACTGCTTTTCCAGGTAAATGTACCTACAGATGACTTTTCCAAAGCAGTGCATCTTTTCCCAGTGAAATACACAACCTCTTCTTACCTATGAAATTGTGATTGAAGACCCCTGTGAGCCAGATCTGTGTGAGATTGCAAAGGGGCAAAGCTTTGGGATTTGGGCACACTTCTCTTTGTTTCCTTGCTCGGGCCTTTTGTGAGCACAGAACACATCTAGGTAGAAAACTTTGAACTATACAAGATCTTTTGGATCCATTGTCCCCCAAAGTGGTCAACAGGTGGCCCCGCTGTAATGCCAAGTAACAAAGAGCAGCACAAATGACACAAAGATAACATGGCAAAAGAGGAAGAGGAAAGGCCCAATGAGGAAAGGATGTGGTGAAACAATGGCTCATGGAGTGAGCTGCACTGCCATAATCACTAGGCTAGCAGGTCCTGGTCTCACATTCTGCTCTTGGTTTATTTAAATTTTATTTATTTATTTACCTTTTTTTTTTAGTCATCAAAATAAAATATATGCAATTAAAAATATGTCATCAAAATTTAAAGATACAATCAAAACACATTTATTCAAAACTACATCTAAAGGTCAGAACATATGTACATCTATAACTATGAAGCCTAACACATAAATCCTATTCTTCAAACACTCTACAGACAGGTGGCAGCGTCCTCCTGAGCTTGGAGGAAAGAGAGCTCTTCTGGATGGGAGGCACTGGCTTGGAGGGAAGGAGCATAGAGGCACTGGCCAGGGAAAACCTCTTGGCAAGAGGGTAGCCAGTCAGGCCTGCAAAGTGGAGACACAAAATATAACTGAGGCCACAATGCAAACCTAAAGCATCTGAAGCTCCATATTTCATGGGACGCATTTCCTGCCAACTTCTAAACAGCTGCCCAGGGAAACATGCTCCTGCTGGCAGACACTGGAGGCAGGCCAGGGGAAAACCCTGACCCACTTCCACAGAGCTACCACAGGAACAGCCTGGCCTCTGGGCTGCCCTGGGACAGCAGGGAGCCCAGAGGCCTGTGCTTTCCAGGAATGGCTCAGCTGCACATGCACCCTCCTGCTCCTCTCCCTGCCCCACAGCTGAGCAGCCCTACAGCTACACGGGGCACTGGGAGAGCACAGCTCCATGCAGGGGGCACACGCAGGGCACAGCTGTTCCCTGGGAATGTGCACAGGCTCTCTGGGCTGCCACAAGACCCTTCCTCCCACCAGAGATGGGCCCAGCTCCCCCCTCACCTCTGTGTGAGCCTGAGCCATGCTCAGCCTTCACCTTGTCCTCCCTGGCAGTGGCCCTGGGGCCAGCGCTGCTCCGCTGACTCTGCTGGGGCTCCTGGGCCAAGTCCCCCTGAGCCGGCCGGGGGCCGAGACCTCCATTGCCAAGGCCGAGGTTCGGCACATGAGTCTCCAATCCGAACAGGTCAGCGAGTTTTCTTGGGAGCAGAGGCATCCCAGCTCCTATCTTACAGCATGAGCTCTTTCCCTTCTTCCTCTGCGTTTTTGTTGTAGACTCAGAAGAAGCTGTAATTCAGGTACAAGAGAAGAAGTGAATTCATTGAACTCACCCCTTTACCATCAACCCATCTAATGGGTAAGGATTCAAAGTGTATTTGAGTTCCCAAAAAGATTGGTTGTTTTTTTATTTTTCATGAAACTAGCATCAGTTTAATTTCTCTGAACAATATGGAGCTGGCAAGCCAGGAGAGGAGGGTTCTACTACTTCATGTGTTGCCCGTTGCCTCCCAACTACTACAGGAGCCCTTTTCTTCCAAACAATTGGAAATTCACAGTGGTCTCTAGAATCTGACACTGTCAAGGAAGTAATTGTTTTCAAAAGTAGTTTTCAAGGCCTTTGTTTCTGTATGTCCCACTCAATTCTAGGTTGGGTTTTGCACTTTTGGGATTTTTATGCTACTCTTTGCAACAAAGAAGTGCTGGGACACAAACAATGGCACCAGGTGTGTGACACAAAAGAAGCTCTTCTTTCTCCATCAGATCGGCCCAGGATGCTGTGAGCCTGTATTTGTAGGGAACACAGCGGTCCTCAAAAAGTTCCACTTTTGCTCTCCTTACTTGTTCAAGGGGTTTATTCTCTGCTTGCTTTTCAGCAGAGACACGCAAACCCAAAGTAAAGATGATCTGCCTCAAAATATTTCTATCTTGGCTAATACTGAAAATTCAAAATTTCCTTAAGAGAAGTAGCAGGGGGCAGGTCATTCTGAAATACTCTCCAACAGAGTTGTTTGAACTAAGAAGTAATTCTTTACATAGCTTCACAGAGGATAAATTCATATGGCAGCCAAGCATGCCTGAGAGGAATACCTGTCTTAAAACTGGATTCCTTCACTCTGTAGAATGCTCGGATCAGTAATAAAAGGGAGAAAGGTAAGGTTTAATGGGATGCAGCATATCTAGTCAGAACTAACCCAGAAAAAAATGTCACCTTACTTACTGAGCAATACTTCTCCCTAGCTGCACTAAGCATTCCAGCTGCATATCAGCAATTAAGGAGTCATTCCAAAGGGGTCGCACCCAGGATTTGGCAGAACTAACCCTGAGCAAAGGGACCAGGGGATCTGATCCCTTTTTCTGCATCAGCAGAATTATTTCTTCAAGTCTCATCTCTCCTATCATTACACACCCAGAGATGGCAAAGGAACAACAACAGACTTTGATTGAGGCTTTCAACTTGAAAGCACTGGCTGACCCAGATGCACCAGAGACCGCATTTTGTCTGGCACTATTCCACTTGTCAGGGATCAGGCAAGGCAGGGAGGGAGGACAAGGCAGAAGGCATTTCCTCCCCCAGCCTCAGCCTGCAACACTGACACAGGCAGAGAGAGCCTGGGAAGAGATTTGTCATCATGAACCTGCCATAGGTGGCTTTGGGCTTGTGCTCTCAGAGGATGACAAACTGAGACCTTGCACAGGCTGCAGCCATTTGGAAGGCCCTTTCTCTCTTACTGGAAAATTGAGAAGGACATTCTGTCAGAGGAGGTTTTCCTATTTCTGCCAATACAAAACCAGGCAATGTCAATGAATCTCCTTCAGATCTCAAAGGGTTCAGCTCAGAAATTGCCCCAAGGAAATGTTTTCGGCTTCAAAAGCAGGAGGATGGAGTGGGAACATTTCCCATTTCATGCAAAATGCCTTCTTTTTCCTTATTAATTGTGACGCTAGAAAGGCTGCAGGGAGATAAAATGCATGTGCAGGATGGAGAGCAATGTCTCCTTTTCCTGCACTGCATTTCCAGGGCCCCAAGGTACCAATCCAGCTCCTGCCACTCAACACTTCACACTGGAGGAATTTCCACAGCACCACCAGCGAACACTCCCAGTGCCTGGGCTCTGGGAGAGTCCACTGAGCCCATCAAGGAATTGAAATGAATTTAAAGAAATTTTAAAAAGAATGGGTTTCAACCAAGCTTTCCAAATGTCACCTCTGAGTCAAGAGTACAATGGTATTTTAGGACAGACATGCCCTGTACCTACCTGCATGTTCACAGTTCTCCTCCTTGCTTCTGCTGCTGGATGTTGGCCTGGAGAAGACAGAGGCCAAAAAAACATATGAGGAGGTAGAAAGAGAATGGAGGGAATGGGTGTATCATGAAAGGAGGCAAACCTTCTCAGCATGGTCACTCTGATGAAGGAGGAAATGCAACACATAAACCTAAGAGGATGCAGAGCTAATTCATTGTCCTTAAGCTTTCCATTGCTGGAGTCACACAGAGCTGGCCAGGCTCGGTGTGAAACAATAGCCAAGTCCAGCAGAGGACCCATCTTGAGCTGCTTTGAATCCCTGCCTCCTCTTGCCCACCACCAGCAGTCATTCTTCAACTTGCATCGTAACTCCCCAATTCTGCTGTCTCTCCTTTTGGAGCCAAGTGGCTCCTACAGCCTCTCTGAAGCAGCAAGAGCTGCTGAGCTGAGACACCAGTCTGTGTGGAGGGCAGCTACTTTTATACAGCTGCCAAAGCTTGACTTTGCCTGCTCGTGCCTTACCCTGGCGACAGTCTCATGCTGCATGTGGTCAGAGCCCTGCTGTCTCCTTGGAATGATATTACACCTCCTGACACTTTCAAGAACAAACAGGCTTTTTCCAACTCAGCTGCTAGGGGAGGATATTCAGATTGCACTTTAAAAAGGCCCTACCAAAGATTTTCTATAGGAATGATAATTCTGTGTCTATTTCTTTATTTTTATCACTTGGATATGCTTGACAGCTACATTTTCTAAGGCATATCCAAGCCAATATCTTTCCATCTGATACAGTCCTATAACTCTTCTCTAGCACCTTGCTCTTTTTGATCTTAAGCGCAGATCAAAATATTAAATGTTGATTGCATTATACATCCTTGAAACTTATCTGGGATCTCATTTCACAGTGCAGGCCCAGGCACAATGAAGTTATACCTGATGATTACAGAAGCAGCATCTGAATTTGCAGACACCTCTCCAGTAGCCTCTATTGGCCCATATATATCCTCAGGGGTGCAAAAGCTGACAGACAAGGATCAGAGAATGCAAAGATCTGCAGGATCCAGACCCATGCAATTCAGTTGGCAAATGACACCACAACCATTACAGAGGGAATCAACAGCCAAGTCCAGCAGAGGACCCATCTTGAGGTGCTTTGAAGCCCTGCTTCCTCTTCCTCACCACCACCTCTGCTCTTGGGACATCGGTGTTGCCTTTTTATTGTGCTGGATCATCATAGATGGGCATAATGGGGATTACACAGAGGTTTGCCTAAATACATGGGACACCTGACTGTGCAAAATTACCACACGAGATGGGAAGAGAGAGGTGATCAGCACACTGCAGCAGCAGACTCCTTGGCTTACCTCATCTCCTGGGACTCCTGGAATGCCAGCTGCAGAGAGCTTTGCGGAGATCCCGCAGCACTGCCGAGAGGGGGACTTATTGCCTTGCGTATGGGGGGGATCAAGGGTGGTCCCAATGAGCCCTTCTTCATGACCCCTTCAGTGAAATAGGGCAAGGATGTCTGGAAAGAATAGAACACAGTGCTCAGATCAAGCCTCCAGCCTTGCCTCCACTCATGCCTCAAGACATTTAGCCATGCATTTTACTGGGGCCTGGCAGGAAAAGTCAAACTGATGGAGCAGTTTGGCCTAGGATGGGGAAAAGTGACCTAGGAAAGGGAAGTGGTGAGGGACAGCCCCTGTCACATATTTGCCACCTCTCCCCTTCTGCCCAGTTTTCTCCAAGAGTTGCTACATGCCCAGCTGGCATTCCCATGTTTGACATCAAGATGTTTCTGAGGTGCCACTGGCCTTTTGGATGGCATGGGGGTGGCTTTAGATCACTATTCTCTCCCCGCCCCTAAGGTACCTAACAGCCAGTGCTGATCTCCAGCCAAGTCCTCACAAAGCCATTCTGCAGGATGTCCAAACCTGCTTTTCTCAAGCCCCTTGTTTCTCCTGCTGCTGCCCTTCCCTCCTGCAGTTCCTCAGCAGCCTTTGAGCCCAGATGCTGCTGAGCTCTCAGGATGCTCACTGCCCTCCAGCCCCCACACATCCATCATCTCAGGCTCACTGGCATTTAGGAAATTCAGCAGAGCTCCCTGCCCTGCTGCTCTCTGGAAGGTCTCTGCCTGCCCAAGTTCCTCCAGGGCCCCCATGCCATGGCCAGGAATGGGGCTGGAGGCAGTAGGGGCAAATGCACACCCTTCCTTCATATCCCATCCCATTTCTGGTCCAGCTGAAGAGCCAGAGCAGAACCTGTTCTACCTTCAGTGAAGGGGTCAGTTCCTGTCAGGGAAAAGCTCTCAGAACTCTGCTGACTGCACACATACTGGAAATTTCCCACGCTGGGCTTAGCTTGGCCTTCTTACCTTACATCCTGTTCCCTCTGAACTCAGCTCCTGTTTTTTTCTATGGTCCTCATCATAGCTGCTGCAATTTTTCCCATTTTCCTGCTCTCCGCTGCATATCTGGCCTGGCATGGTAGAAGGAGAGCTCTTCTGGATGGGAGGCAATGGCTTGGAGGGAAGGAGCATAGAGGGACTGGCCAGGGAAAACCTCTTGGCAAGAGGGTAGCCAGTCAGGCCTGCAAAGTGGAGACACAAAATATAACAGAGGCCACAATGCAAACCTAAAGCATCTGAAGCTCCGTATTTCATGGGACGCATTTCCTGCCAACATCTAAACAGCTGCCCAGGGAAACATGCTCCTGCTGGCAGACACTGGAGGCAGGCCAGGGGAAAACCCTGACCCACTTCCACAGAGCTACCACAGGAACAGCCTGGCCTCTGGGCTGCCCTGGGACAGCAGGGAGCCCAGAGGCCTGTGCTTTCCAGGAATGGCTCAGCTGCACATGCACCCTCCTGCTCCTCTCCCTGCCCCACAGCTGAGCAGCCCTACAGCTACACGGGGCACTGGGAGAGCACAGCTCCATGCAGGGGGCACACGCAGGGCACAGCTGTTCCCTGGCAATGTGCACAGGCTCTCTGGGCTGCCACAAGACCCTTCCTCCCACCAGAGATGGGCCCAGCTCCCCCCTCACCTCTGTGTGAGCCTGAGCCTTGCTCACAAGGGAAGAAGTGACTTAGGTGAACTCCCACCTTTATCATCAGCACATCTAATGTGTGTGGCACTCAAGGGGAATAATTGTTAGTTATTGAGACATTTTCTTTGGTTTTATTATTCATGGAACTAGCCTGCATTTAATTCCTCTGAGCAGTATTGAGTTAGCAAGTCTGAAGGGAAAGGTTGAAGGCTCCAATGATAAGAGGGGAAAAAAGATTCCTTCTTTAAGCCGCCTCGTGAATCCATGGGAAAAACCCACACAGCTGTGACTGCTAGCTCTGCAAACCACAAAGACCTGTCAGCAAGCAGGCAGGCCTTAGTGGTGTTTCTGTAGCACCGTAATACCATCCTCAGGGTTGGCCCCGATCAGCAAGCAGAGGAAGAATGGGAAATTTATCTGTAGTGAGACCCAACATTAATGGCAATGAAAGCAACAGGACTTGCATCTCATGACCACATCCAATCTGTGGTCAGCTTTGGCCACAGTCCCTGTCCTCGCTGACAGTACGAATGATTTGGCTACTGTCAAAAGGGGAAAGCAGAGTAAACTCATGATAGAATATTGTGATTCCATGGGCGTCCCTGCAGGATCCTTTCTATCTGTCAGCCACCTACTCTGGCACAGAGCCAGCACTGACCCCCATGGACCAGTTTTCCCTGAAATCTGGTGGGATTTTTTTCCATTTGGCTCCGGCCGTTCAGCTTATTTCTATCCTCACCTTTTCCTTCAGTGGTCTTTCCTTTTCTGGTAAAATCCATGTTTGAACCCGTGCTTCTGCCTAGCAGAAGTATCTGGGTTTGAATTTGGGAAGGCTCTCAGAGTAGACAGCGACGGGAGCTTGGTGCCCAGCCTTAGAACAAGGTCGGGTGACTCCAATCGCCAGCGGTCGGCACAGAGAGGCAGAGCCAGACGCGTCTCCTGCCGCTGTGGTCATGTCAAACAAAACCTTCACAACCCCAGCGTGGGGCTGCCCCTTTGTGACACGTTCGCCAGTGGTTCTCTGGTTTCCATGGCTGCAAAACCCCACCCCAACTCCATCCCTTTCCCTTCCCTACTCCACAGCAGGCAGCCTTAAGCCCAGCCAGGCCAGGCCTGGGGGCTTCACACTGTCTAGGAAGTAGACCCTTTCCAAAGCTCCTTTTCAAGGCCTTTTTTTCTGTAATTCCCACTCAGTTCTGGGTTGCAGCTTGTTGGTGTGGGATGTTGTTTATTTCTCTTCACATCAAACAAAGTGGTGGGACACAAACAATGGCACCAGGCGGTGGAAGTAAAAGAAGCTTTGCACTCCCCAGTAGATGACCCCACAATTCAGCTGGCCGATAGCTGTAGGGAACAAATTGACCATCCAAACGTTCCACTTTTGCTCTGCTTCATTGTTCCAGGGCTTTATTCCCTGCTTTCTTTATTGCAGAGACACCCAAACCCAACATAAACATGATCTGCCTCAAAACATTTTTGATCTTGGCAGTTCCTGACAATTCAAAATTTTCTTTATGGAAATAGCACAATAGGCAGGTCATTCTGAATACTCTCCAACAGAGCGGATAAAACTAATCATGCTTGATTTGGCACAACTAAGCCTGAGCCATGGGACCCATGGGTCTGATCCTTTTTTTTTGCATCCGCAAAATCATTTCTTCAAGTCTCATCTCTCCTATCTATTCAAAGAAGCTTTGCACTCTGCATTAGATGCCCCCAGTATTCAGTGGGCCAGTATGATCAGTGGATCTGTAGGGTGTAAATTGGCCATGCAAAATTCTCCTTCGTTGTGGCAGGGGTTTAGCCCCACTTTCTTTCCTGCAGACACACCCCAACCCAACATTACAACTTCTGCCTTCTGCCTCAAAACAATTCTCATTTGGACTGTCCCTGAAAATTCAGAACTATACTCAGAGCGTTTCCCTGTCCCTAGGGAAAGGCTCCAAGGCTGGGCTCTCACCTGCACGGAATGAAGAAGAGCCGCTGCACTTGCCAGCGGCTCCGGAGTCTCGTGATCTGCGCTTTGAACGCAGCTTTTGTACACACTCTGCCTCTCTGGGCCGAGCAGCATTCCTGGGCATCGGCAGCATCGCTGCAGGCCAACATCCTCCAGGCACAGCTGCAGCAACGAGATTGCAACAAGTCCTGGCTGAAGGAGTCTCCAGTCATGCTGCAGCCCTTCACCTGCGGCAGAATCATCTTGTGCTGCCATGGGGGCAGCAAAGGGGGTGACGGGCTCTTTGCAGATGAGGGTCTCCTCCATGTGCTGCTGCTTGCTGGGCTGACACAGCTGCTGGTGCCCTTCCCCACAGCTGTACCAGGAGCCTGTCTGGAAAAATAACACTGCCAGTGCCAGTGCCAGCCACCGATCCCTGCCATGGCCCTGCCCACAGGGCGTCCTGCCTACCAAACTGCTCCAGTCAGGTGATGTCAGACACCATCAAAATACATTCAAACGATGCATTTTCCACATTCTGCCAAAATCATGGCCATACAGTCCACATGCTGGAGGCAGACTGCTGTTGGCAGAATGGGGGAAGCCCCAGCAGCTGCTCTCCCCATGGCTGGATGGCCATGGCAGCAAAGGCAAGTCGCTCACCATACCCACTGCTGTGCGACCTAGTGCTTTGGACATGTTCCCACTGAATTCAGGCTGCTGCTACAGCAGCATCCTGCCTACACACTTTTGATAAGAAAGAATTGGAATGGCATACAGGACTCGCCCCAAGAGCTACAAAAAAAAAAAAAAAAAAAACCAACCAAAAACCACAAAAAACCAAAAAAAAACCACTAAAGTGGGAGGGGGAGTGGGCAAGTGAGTTAGAATAGTTCACTCCTTTCTAGTACAAGCATACCTGGATTTAAGCAGGGACACTGGGCTAATCATAGAGGAGATTGGTTTGTAAGCCTTGTCTCTAGCAATTCCCACCAGTCTGCAAGCATTTTTCAGTAGATAGGGGTAGTTAAGATTTTACAGCACATCCATCAGCAAGTCTGAGCTGGAACTCAAAGTACAAGACAAATACTGCCAAATCGGCCACCCATGGGGAAAGGAAGAAGAAAAGCAGATGAAACAAGTGCCATTGCAGCTGAATTTCCTGCATTCATCCCATGCTCAAACCTTTCTGTACAAAAGCACCTCAGCTCAAATACACAGCTTAACAGCAAGGAATTAAAGTGTTTTGAGAGCATTTAAAGCCTGATTTCTATTACTTTCAAGGAAAGGCAGATGCTAAATTCCTTAAAAACACAAATGGGGGTCTATTTGGGACTGTATCGTTCAAAAGCAGGAATGGAGGTTTAAAATTGCAGAACCGTTTCCATTGGAAAAGACCTTTAAGATCGTAGAGTCCTCCCAACAACCTGAGACCACTGACACTGCCAAGGCCACCACGGAAGCATATCCCAGGAAATGTCGTGAGATGGGACATCCTTCTGGTCTCCTTTGTCTCCCCAGGAGCCCCTTGGAAAGAGAAATGCCCTCACGGGTTTATCTGACTCCTTCCCAGACAGCCTTTTCCTTCACTCCCAGGTCTCATTTGCTCCGCAGGCTTCACGAGCTTGCTCAACTCAGAGGAGCCCAGGTGGGAGAAAACGCTGCCTGGCGTGGGGCTGTCTGATCCCTGTCTCACCTTGATTCCATTTGCCCCGTTCCCTCGCCCATCAAAGAGACCGAAGGATCCCCCGCAGCCTCACGGTCCTGCAGCAGATCCCAGGCACGTTCCCTCCTGCGCTCCTTGGTGGCCCTGGGGAGGCTCCAGAGCCCTCCCTGTGTGCGGGACAGCTGCTGCAGCACCGCTGCGCCTGCGTGCGAGCAGCGCCCGAGGAGCAGCTGCACAAGTTCAGAGTCTGAAGCAGAATCCTCAGCGTGCAC
Source organism: Anomalospiza imberbis (assembly GCF_031753505.1). Lineage (NCBI taxonomy): Eukaryota > Metazoa > Chordata > Aves > Passeriformes > Viduidae > Anomalospiza > Anomalospiza imberbis. Next base: position 321,436 of record NW_027100171.1, read on the forward strand.
AAATGACAACTGGCATTTCAGGGGCTGGCAGGAGAAGCTAAATCCATCTGCTCACTGCCCTTTCCAGCCATGGCCACGCTGATGCAATTGGAAGAATTGCCCTCGCCTAGGAAGCTCTCAGGTGGAAGATAGGAGCAAAAGCTGCACATTTCTGAGGTGCTAGCTGCCAGTGACTCAGGTTTTCCTTCCAATTTCGAAGGCGTTTGGACTATTTTTACCATTTCAACTCTTTCTGTGTGTCCCTGTGAGCAAGTAAGCACCACAAACCCTCTCCCTCAAAGCCCTGAGGTACTGCCAAAGCAGAACTTGTTCATGCTCTTTTCTCCTGGTGATTTTATAATCCCACCCAGACTCTGATAGCAAACCCGCGCTGTAGACAAAAGACTGACCTTGGAATCCTAAGATTCCACAAGTGGGATTTTTTATCGAGGCTCTGCTGATTCTCTGTCACATATACTCCAAATTTAAATGAAATCAAATGTTTAAAAAAAACGGGAAGAAAGCAAATGTGTTCAGTCTAACAATAAAATAACTGGGTTATTGGGCCAACAGATAATCATGTTCCGCAGTGTACGTGTTCATATGTGTATCACTTTACATTTTAGCTGCACAAAATGTTGATCCAAAATTAGGTGGACAATACATTAAAAAAACCCTTCTCCAGTAGACTTCAAGAATATAGTAATGAATTATTAAATCAATTTGTTGGAAGTGGAAATTAAAATCCTTCTGGCATGTCTTTCCCTATAGTGTAGTTTATACATGAAATCCTGCAGACTGTGCTGCACAGAGTTCGCTGACAGTGCATCAAATAATGAGGCCATACGTTGATGAAAGGAATTTTAGTAAAATATGCCATTGGATATACAGCAAACAGATTTGATCAAAGCCCAGCTGCCATATGAAGCGCACATTTTTTAACCATTGCTAAACTGCATTAGCCTGAATTATTTTGAAAGTTATGATTTGACTTCTACACAGCTGACAATAAACTAAATAGTACTGGCAGTTAAGGAAACATGCTTTCAGGATTTGTAAAATAGAAATAATAAAAAAATGTTTTATTATATTAAGATGCCAACTACAACATGCAGTTGCCTCTACTTAACATTTGTAACATTTTGTTTTTATTGGAGAGTCTCACAGACTTTAGATACAGCTGTGAGTGCCTGCAACCATTTACACAAAATTACAAACTGTTGGGCAATACATTAATGCTTACATGAGATAATATAGCTACAAATTTTAGTACAATAAAGCATTAGCTGTGAAATGAAATTTACATTTTAAATAGTTATGTAAATGTAAATCTTTGTTCCTTTATTTCTTTCTGCTTTGGGGAGGGTTTGTTTTAGGGTTGTTTTGGTTGAGTTTTTGATTTAGTAGGGTCTGCTGAGTTGTGATGGTGTGCATGATCTGCAGGTTGTGCCTGCACACAGAGTTGGCTGTCTGGTGGTGCCTCAGATGTGTGTATGGCTGAAATGTGTAATCTATTGCTGTATAGTGTGCAATTAATGGAGCCATACAGCACTAGGATCTGGCTGAGGTCTGGATTGCTTGGATCAAGGACAGGAGAGCCCCACCTACTTGCATCTGTAGATGTATCCATGCAGAAACTCACAGGCTGTTCCCTTTCAGAGTATGCACTGCTATCCACCTTGCTGCTGTATCCTGCAGAGCTGTAAGTCTGGATTTGATATATCACAGATTTCACCAGAGTGCTGCACTACTGTCCCTTCAAGCTGGGTTTTTCACAAATGTACAAAAGTCATGATAGGGCAAGTTCAAGTAACTAATCTGTAGAATACCCCATTGCCACTAGTTACTGGTAATGCCCAAAAATATCAGCCAGTTCAGACTTCTGGTCCCTGCTAGAGGACCGATGCTTCACTCCTGCATATTTTGGAAGGTCTCCTATGAAAGGAAATAGCAGAGAACGATTTTTCCATAGCAAAACACTGGCAAGAACTCCTGGAGGCGAAAATGAGACTGTAATCCTTCCTTTGTGTTGGCCAAGGTAGGTTTATGTTTCTTCCAGCAGAAGAATGGTGGTTGCAGGGTCAGTGGTTTAGGTGGCTTGACAGTGCTGCCTGAGGGTAATTCAGGCTGCAGCAGGACAAGTGCCATCTGCTAGAGTTTAAATGCTCAGGCAGATCTCCCCAAAATGAGCATTTGTTTTCTCTGATGGCCATTGTGACATTTTTCTGGCTTTCCAGTATTTTCTCAAGAGCAGGCCAAGGCTGTTCCACAGGCAGAGCTTCCTGCAAGTGTTGTCTCCTTCACTCAGAGCTGAGCCAAACCACCCCAAGTGCTGCAGGTGGTGACAGACATTTCAGAGGAAAATTCTCTGTCTCTCTTTGAAACCCTTCAGACGTCACAGTATGTGGTTTTCCATCTAGTCTACCTTTTCATTAATGTCTCTGGGAATTTTCATGCTACTGCTTTTTTTCTTTTCTTGGATACCAGAATTACAAAACTCATCTTAGAATCACTTTTCATAGCATCAGTGTTTTTTTTGGTCTGCTGGGGAAACATGCTGTACTTAAAATAATGTAACACTGAGGTTTGGCTTAGGGCTCCTTTTGATTCTTATGTGTTTCTGAATCGTGCCTTACACTGCTTTCTTCTTTGGCTTGTGTTCGGGTTTTGTTGTTTGGGTTTTTTTTGGTTTTTTTTTTTTTTTTTTTTTTTTTAATGATCAGACTTGTAGGGCATTCTCATGTCTTTCTAAATAAAGAGCAGATAGAAAGCTGTTATGATGGACGTTATGATGGATGTTTTGTTATGACCTGAAGTCATAGTTCCTTCCGCAAAGGAGGAAAAAGAATCCATAAGAGATACATATGCATCTAACTATAGAGTGAAAGGCATGTTGATATTTCTGTGCAAAGATCCCAGCTTCACATCTGACTGGTGGGACATTTTATTTATGTCCCTACCTCCTCTTGGAAATACAATTTTCAGATGACAAATTGCTTTCCATCCTATCCTTTTTCTTGAACAATAGATACTGTGTTTGAGAAACAGCCTACAGAATGTAGAAAGCAGTGAGTCTGGTTGTTTTTTGGGGGGTTTTTTTGGGTGTTTTTTTTGGGTTGTTTTTTTGGGTTTGTTTCTTTTTGTTTGTTTGTTTTTTGGTTTGTTTTTTTTTTTTTTGAGGAGACACAATATACAAATAATTAGTGTTAGAGAATAGCATTTGCTTTATCATCAGTCTTGGATTTATGTGTTACATGTCCAAAATATAGAATGCCACAGATAAAATTTCTCGGAATCACCGTTTGTAATGATACATAACATGTCTGTGTGCATGGCTGTCTATCTGTCACTTTCTGAAAAGATTACTTCTGTGTCTGTATGAAATTTTTGAGTGCAATCCTGACCTCACTGACATTGACCTGAAAAATATCCTGATATCTTTTGAGGATGAAGTGCTCGTTTCCTATGTGTATAATTTTAGGTGCCCAACAGTAAATTTCATGGTCAGATGAGTTCTTCAGAGCAATGTGACACAGACCATTCTGTAAGGTTTCTACCATTTCAACCAGTGTTTATCTCCAAACAGACTACATGCCTGTTGGAAATGCTTCCACCAGCAGATTCCCTTCAGAAAGATGCTGAAAAGTATGAAAAAGTAAACAAAGTAAGGGAGTTCCTTCCTCCTTCTTCTCTCATTTCACTTCCTTAGTCACCATTTTTTACTTGAGCTTGAGTTCATCTCAACAAAAAATCCAGTGTAATCCTCAAATGTATTTTCTCTCTCTATTGGACAGCTTTATTTATTATCAGATGGTTCTCTGCAAGAAGATTTTTTTGCTGACTCTGTTCCCTCAATTGTGTCCTCATTGTCTCTCAGACCCTTCATTTTTCTTTGCTCAATTTGGTTTTTCTCAAGTGGGAATCACAGCAGTGATTTTTCTTGCCAAGTTACTGGTGTTGAATGGATGGTGTGTAAATCCTGTGAGGAGCTCAGTAAAAGTTAAAGCCTTTATAGTTTTGCAAAACTCAATGTAAGCTGGGTTATGCTTCTTAGGAGTCTCTGCTAATTGTTTGGGTATTTAACAATAGCGAAGACTGCTGCATGGCAAAACCTCATCTAAACCAGGTAGAATAAACCCAGTGATTTATGCAACATAAAATGAAAAACAAATCACTTACTGCAGGCTCACATAATGCTTTTTGATTGTACCGTTGTATTTTTATTCATTAATTTCTCCTGGTGTTAGGAAGTGAGGTAATGCTGATCTGGGGTTTGTGTAAAAAGCAGTATTTTTCTGAATCCTGAAAGGGAACATTTTCTGGACTATAAACAGCACAAAACCTACTTAATAAGTAGGAGAATAGTGATGAATAACACTGTTTACCAGTTCTTGGATGGAGTTAGCTTTAACTGAGATTTCACAATGAAGAGAAAAGCATCTTCTGCCAAATAATAAACAGACCATCTATCTAAGGGGTACAAGAACATAGTTTCATTATGCTCTGGATCAATGTCATCTTTGTTATTGCAGAACTAAGTTAAGATTGTTAAGTAAGTCTGAAGATGTAATTTTATTTTTAGTCTATTTGACTTTCTAAGTTACTAATCTAAGCCATGTATGCTTACAGTTTTCCCTCTTACTAACAAAGGCAATTCAATATCCAGTTCATGATTATAGTACAGTTTTGAACCACACAGTAGGCAACCACAGTAATTTTTCTTTTGGAATTTGTATGATAATTTCAAGGTGAGATATCTGCATAATGCATTGGACACACATATCTGTATACTTGTAGTTAAAATAACGTGCTTTAAATTTGTGTGCATATAGATTTTCTACTTGTAATAGTAGAAAATAATCTACCTAAATAAATGGATATTTATCTCTTAATAAAGAGATGATAAAGGGATAATGTACCTTTCAATAAATATGAATCGTAGGTGGGGTAATTTTTGTTTCTATTGTAGCTGGTTAGTTTTAAATCTTTTAAAGCAATATATTTGTCTGAAAGGCCACTCATGCTATTTTGTTGATGTCTGGAAGGGACATTTTTTGCTCTCTTCTGACTCCATTGACCAAAATAAAATAAAACCACAAGATGTCAAACAAGGATAGATGAGGAGAAGAAAGAAAAACTCCTGCATCAGTGATAGAAAATTACGTATTGAAGCTACGTGGCTTAGGCACCTTACTCATTAGGTTTATAATTCATTTATAAGCTTATAGTGACTAGATTTTATAAGCTATAGTGGCTAGATTTATAAGCTTAGAGTGACTAGATTTTATCTAGAGCTTATAGCTCTAGATTTTCAGTTGTCACAATTTGCAGCATTGCTATTAGATTCACTAAAACTGAGCCACAACTCTTTATTGGAATATAAAATTCTGAATTTTAAAATGACCTTGGAAAAATAGTGCTGGAAACAGGTTTTAAATTATCCGCCAATTCCATGAAGGTTTTTTTCACAGAATTAACCGAGAGTTTCCTGAATACAGTTTAAAAAATGTGTGTTTGCAGATGGGTCACAGACATTTCAGCTCTGGACGTCTTGACGCCAGGAGAAGTCGGAAACTACACAGTATTTGTGAATGCAAGATTTTGCATTTAGATAGGTTTGGGCTGAACGATCTGAAAAAGCTCCCATAAGCACAGAGCTCCTTACTGTCTGTGTGTTTGAGAAGGCTGAAGAGCTCTGTTTATTGCCACAAAGGGCCTGGAATAAATTATGTTTAGTAAATTGGCCCCAGGTTTTCTTGTTTCAGACAGTAGCTTCGGAGCAATCTGTTTTATAGGCTCCACTAGATGTGACCAATTGCGGGGAGGTGACACCTCGTTTCGGGACGTGCCATGGCACATGTGCCAGTCAGGTCTGGCCCCTCTCTCTGTCAGGATGGCAACCCACCCGCAGCTCCACTTTCTGTCTTCTGGCAGTGTTACCCAAGGCCCGGTCCGAATTTATGGGCCCCGCTGGGAGGTCCAAGCAGGATGGAGCCAGGCTGCTAAGCCCCTCTCAGCCTTGTGCCTCCCGCCCCTACATGGGGCAAATAAAAGCTCCTTTATTCCGCTGGAAATGCCCCCGTTTCCGCGAGGTGTGTGCATGGCTTCCTTCCCTGGTCGGTCTTGCAGGTGATAATTAACACAGTGCAGTGCTATTTCCTAGCTGAAGCCAAGGTGGGGAAGCAGCTTTAGCCTCAACATTTTTCTTTTCAGACTCTTTTTCCTCATTTATTTTGGATCTGTTCATGGTGAGGAAGTTTTAGAAGGTGTTGGTCCTTAGCTCAAGTATCAAAGAACTGAACAAACCAGTAATTTTTTCTTGTCTGACCAAATTCTTCTTACTTTTGAGGGGAGGAAAGAACGGGGTAGTAGAATTTGCTTTTAGGATTTATGTTTTATTTCTGCTCATGGGACTGTTTGCTTCTGATCAGTGTGACTGTGGGTCTTTTCAGCACAGGACACTGATTGACATTGCATATGTTACAGAGAGGAAGGATATTTCCTGAAGATAAATGGCAAGTTAGTTGGCCTGAAGTTCATTAACCTGAGCTAGACTGTTGGAAGGACTCTGTGTGGAAGCTGGAATTGTATTAGAGGATCATCATAAACTAAAAATATATGTGACAATCTGGCCAGATTGCAATGAATCTGAAGACAGGGCAGGGTTGACTCGAGCTCACAGAGCAGCTGCCTCCAGTGTAAACCAACCAACCGCCTTGTGAAGGCAAATGGTTTTTCAGAGACATTATTCAAATAAATGGGAAAAGAGGAAAAAAAAAAAAAAAACACCAAAGAAAACCTGAAGGTTCCCATTAGCAAAAAATGCCTAAATGAAAAAGTGAGGTTGTGAGCTATGGCCAAAGGCCTGAGTTTGGTGCTGATTCTCAATCAATTCAGCAAATGACAGTGCATCGACAAAATTGGTTTTTTAGTCAAATTTAGTCTTGATTCTTCACAGTAATTTGCCTCAAGAAAATGAACCCCAAATCCTTTGGTGAATTCCCTGTTGTCTGAGGCCCAGACCTTCAGGCCATGACGTCTCAACATGCTTGCAGTGAGACTGGCTCCCACTTAATTGCTTCTTTTTGAAGTATGGTTTGTCACTATCACCCTGCTGAAGATGGACAGGGCTGGTGTCTCACCTTCATATATTCTTCCCCCTCCTCCCCTCCCCTCTGTTGCCCTTCTTCCCCCTAAATAGATTTTTTAAAGGCAGTTTAACCCTACGATAGTTCAATCCACATCAGTCTTTTGTGGTGCACCCTCAAATAGATGTGTTGGCACAGAAGAAGTAAGGGCCTTCTCTTCAGATCTCATTCTGTAATAAAGGGAAGGGAAAGATGAAACAGGCATTTCATGTTTGTCTGTTTTCTCGCCGTGTCATCTCATGAACATGCACTCCCCTTGGCCAAGAGTAGTACATTCAGACACTGAATGTCAGTGTTGAAGAGGGGACTGAGAAGAATGAAGCTCAGTGTTCTGCAATAGGAGCTACGCTTTGGGCATTTTACAAATTATTTCCCTCTTTCTCTTTCACCATCGTGCTCTTCTTGCACACTTCTTTGTCTTTTACTATTAACAGAAGTTCTGGAGGCTCAGAAAGCCCAAGTTTCATCTGAGAGAGATTTCCTCTGTTGGAGAAAACTGTTTCCATCCTTTCATGCCATGGTTCTGGGTGCTGCTGTAGCTCAGAGTTGCCTGACCCAGGGCTGCAGGAGCTCGAATGCTAGACCAGGGGCCACGAGCTGTGCTGCATCCCTCATGGGCTTGTAAGGAGCCTCTCCTTTGATGTCTGTGCAAGTGCTGGCTGACGTGGGCGCTAGGATTGCTCTTTTAATCAGGCAGTTCCAGTACCTTTCAGAAAATAATTTTCATGGCAAGTCATGAGCCATTAATCTCTCAACTAACCATAACATTTCTTTACTCCTTGGTTTTACAGCATTACTCAGACACTGATATTTTTAATTTCACCAGCTGTCTCCCTTGACCTCTAGCATCATGCACTTGCAGGAGGAAGGATCTGGTCTTACAAATATTTTCATACTCTGATCTCTGTGATTTATTAACCATCAAGTTTTGCCTTCAGAACTCAAGACGCCATTTAAAATAATTTTATGTGCAAAAGTGGAGTTATTGGGCAAAAGAGATCCTTGATAGCTGGGTACAAAGGACACCAGGATTGCTGTTGCTGTTTTCTTTTCAACTACTGTGCTGTGTGACCTTGAGGAAATAGGTTCACTGCAGCTTTGTGGTTCTGTTTTTGCATAGGGAAGATAAGAACAGTGATAATTGCTTTCATTTGTAAAACACTTCAAGATTTATGGACTATGAATGACACTTATTAAGTGAAAAGTGCTGCAAAGCTGGCTTAGTTGCTTTGCAACAAACTGTGCTAACAAAATCTCATATCAGCCTATTGACCCCAGCCTGAAACACTCATTAAAGTTTATAGGACGTTTTGGTGGATGAGTTGCAGTTATTCTGCTGGAAATATCATACTGAAAGCACTTTTAAATCCATCATCTGCACTGACTTTTTTTCTATTAAAGCTAAACACAACTGCTTGTTCTACCCAATTTTCTTAGTTTATTCATGAAAGTTTTGATGGGTATGTACTCATTGTTAACGCTGCTTGTACCCCCATGGCATCTGAGACCTTACAGTTCATTCTAGTCATAGCATAAACATAAAATAGCTTTTGTACTGAGATAAAAAGTTATAAAACATTAAGATATCCAGTCGACTGATATGAACTAACAAGTTGCGTGGTCACTTTTGAATGGCAAATATTCTTTGTGTGGATACTGTATTAATTTAATTTGTGCTTGAACTTCAGCTATGCTAGACACTGGTGTTGAAAAGTTTACATATTTTTCCAATGTCAAAATGTGTAAATTTAGTATTAAAGAAACAAAACATTTTTACTTGTACTGGAGAAAAAAATACTTTTGTAGCAAAGAAATTAAATGAGAGGCTCTTTAAAGGTAGGTCTGGCTTGCTTACAGAATTATTATTTATGCAGTAATGCAGGTCTACAGATGTTTTCCTTTTTTTCTTCCAGATAAAACTTGGGTTGTTTGAAAAGTGGGGAGATAGTGCAAAAGAAGATGCAGAAGAAGAGAGCAGAATGAGAACTTTGCAAGTGCCACATGCCTGCAGCCTGCTGTCTTTAGTGATGCTGTTCCTTCCAGTCACTGGAATGTCAAAACAAAATATCCCAAGACTGAAGCTTTCCTAGAAAGGTAAACTTTTCAGTGTTTTTTTTCTGATTCTGCTGCTTTTGTTTTGATGTGATGTTGCCAGCAGTTCATTTGTATTACTTACCAGGAAAACAAAACAGACATACAAAATAGAAGCCTTAAAGATGGATGAATTCTGCCTAGGGACGGTATTAAATTCTGGGGTTTTTTTGTCGTGTAGAGGCACATGTATCTGAAATAGAGCTGTCTTTTTAAACTATTATTTCTGTTTGCTCCAAGAGGATGTTAACAGACTACATAAATTCGAGGGGAGTTATACTTGAAACACTCTGAGCAGCATTGGAGATATTTCCATGTGGCTGGTGGGGATGATGTGAGACATGGAGGACATTCACATCTTCCTAGAGCATCAGAGAAGGTTGAGAGCGCTGCCTCAAGTGTTTCAAGGGGACTGACATTTATTTTTGTAATTCTTTTTCTATCACTACGTTGGTATGTTAAACTCCACATATGTGGTTTTCTTTCTCCTTGCCTCTTTGGATCACCAAATCGTGTTTCTCTGTGGAATTTCTTAGGCTTGTGTGTAGTTCTTGTTGGGAATGGTATCTGAGGAGTTTCAACACAGACACATTTATGTATTAATGGACAATTTTTTAAAGGAGATGATAGATTTCTTGTTGCTTTGAATGTAGATTACACCTCCACAGGCACAGAGATGTGACACTGATGCTGTCTTCTTCATCTAAAACAAATGCTCTCCAGTTAGTTACGTTTCATCTGTGTCAGCACCCTGCCCTTACGGGAGCTATTTCTGCTCTGTTTTTCAAACTTATGTCTTCCTATGCATGGCAGAATTGCACTCAGGATGGTGTGATGGGACAGGCTGTAAACCCTTCATTGGGGCTTATGATACGTTTGTCATGAGTTTAGCACCCAGATGAATTTAATGAGTAAGCAGAATGTCATGCTATTTATTTACAAGCTTCTCTTTTGCTAGATTTACATGCCACTGTGCATGCTATTCCACTGTGTAGAGATGTGTTTGGATGTGTTTGTGTGAGAGAGACGGAGGAAGCAAGATCAAGGGATCTTGACAACATTTTTATAAATTCAGGAAACAGTTGCACTCACTGAAGCCAATGAATACAGAAACTGAAAACCTGACATGAGTTATGAAAGTTAGCAGTAAAACCCTCCTAAACATACAGCCAGCCTTCTCACAGCTAGGCCTTTTGAGATAATTCCCAAAAGCAGCACATACCATATGGCAATGGCATTTATTGTGGATTTGACACTCACGATTAGTGAATTCCTCTCAACTTCAAAAGCAGATAGCCTTTGGCAAAATCCTGATGGATGCATCTGGCAGGTAGAGAGGGGGAGAAAAAAAAAATTGAGGTCAACACAGGAAAAAAAGAAATGTCTGAAATCTTAGTTTAGAATAGTGGCAAAGACCTGCTGGGAGTGGTTGGGAAAATGCCTGAGCTCGTTTAAAAAGACAATGAGCAGATGATTGATATTTAGGCCCTGACCCAAACTTTTATTAGCAACTTTAAAAAACCTTTCAGTTTGGCTTGAGGGATACCGTTTCCTGTCCAAACTTATCCACTTATATCCCTGTAGGGGGGAAAGCAACAACAGATACAGATGCAAAATAGCACATAAATCTTAATTTGGAGAGCTTGTGATGGAACTCAAAAACCAGAAGAAAGAGAATTACGAGAATTTATTGTGCCTTGTCTTACTTTTCTTGGGGGGGTGGAAGGTGTGTATTTTTCCACATGGATCAAGAAAAAATTCATTGCAGTTTTTTCACACTTACGTATTGTAAATGATACCAGTATGGCTTATCATAATTAAACCATATTTTTGTTGTTGATATCGGGATGTCAGATGTACTGAATATTCAATAAAGTTATCAGAATTAAGTCCATCTTCTTTACCCCAAGTGTTTCAGACAAAATAATTCCAAGGTTTCTGTAAGATGTAGGAGAAATGAACTGTCTTGCCAGTTCTCATAAGATTGTTAGTCATGTCACTGACAAGTCCTGGCATCTCTGTTCTTTGGAATTAAGACTTGAAATATCATGAGGAGGAGAATACAAAGTTCTTTCCCTTCTTTGTGGAAAACAGACGAAAACTGGTCACATCAGGCAGTTCCAGAAAGCTGGTCACATGTGTGTGTTTGAAGGGAAGTTTTCATTCTCTTCCAGGTGCAGTGTGTTTATGGCATAGGTCCATCTTCCCAGAAGAGCTGAGCATTTGCTGGGGCAGGAGAGCTGAAAGTAAGCAAGATTTTGCTCCACAGTTACTGAATCTCCCAGCTGCATCAGTCAGTGGTGGATGGGGAAGAGGGAGAGGGCGGGGTAGTTAAAGATGTGTCTGTAACTGCAGGAGTGCTTCAAGAAACCACAGCATGTCACAGCTCCTTTGTGTTCAGACAGCAATTAAAATTTCAGACCTTCTCTTAATGGCAGTTACAGGTTTTCATCTTCTCTGGGTTTTCATCTTCAGAAGTGGGAATCTGTGCTGGAAATGTTAAGATATTCCAGCGAGTCATGTGGGGATCAATGCAATACAATGCATTTCCTTTATTGCATGCCATACTCTAAAAATGTGTTCTAAAAAATTGTGCATGTATAAAACTAAAGCTACACACAACTCAATTGAAATACGTTGTAATACAGAATCAAAGTCATATATTCTCCACCTCTGTTTATATAATACACTGTGATCTTTAATCACATATCCTTTGTTCCCACATTTTCCCTGATCCATTAGTTGAAAAATTCTCTTCTTCACTTATACTTAACTTTTAGATACTGATTCATGTCATTACTATCCCAGAAATTGTCACTGCTTGCTCTTGTGATGTTTTTAGGGTGCTCGCTCTTCATCGACCTTACTTAATCTATGCATCTTAGATACTTCTACAACTTTGAGGTGCTTCTATTATTATGTTATAGCTTTAATACATGGAGGAGCTAACAAACTGTCTTCTAATAGAAGACTGACATCTTTAGAAAACCAGGGGATGAATTATTCCTGATTTTCATACTCTTTGTCTAGCTCTGCTTTCAGTCTAAGAGAACTGTGTGTATTTATCATTCATTTTCGTGCACCTGGACATAGCCTGTGACCTTCATCCAAACTGCAGAACTCCTTAAGCACAGAAGTGACATTCAGCTTCCCTAGGAAGTGCATCCTCCTTGTCTGCTGCATCATTTAACATGCTCATTCCAACGTCTAGAGCAGATGCAGAAGGTTTTCATATACCAGTCTCATTCATTAATGTCATTTTCAGGACAGCATCAGTTTTGTTACTAAAGAATGGAAGAGTCTGTGTCCTAATTCATATAAGTTCAATTCATACAGTGTAGACAGTCATGTCTCTATCTTCTGGGTAATAATATTTTTTAATTAATTGAGAGGTACTTCCATACATATTTTCTGAGTGTATCTCTAGGTTCTATTTTATAGGGAAAAGTAGACTATAGCCAAACCAGAAGATTGATTGCCGTCTCAGGAAAAAAAAAACATTTGCATTTTGCAGCTGTGCTTGCTCTGCTGGAAGAGGAAGCAAAACCAGACAAAGCCCTGCTCCTGTGGTAGCATCAGCAGCTGTAAATCTGAATGCTTATGAAAAACAAGGAAAGTGTGTTGAGTGAAGAAATGGTGTTTTCCTCTTGTTTGTTATTTAATTAATTTTTGGTGGTTTGTTATCTCTCAGAAAAATCTATCTCAGATTCCTTTGCAGAAAAACATGAAGTGTTTATGTGAGAGTGAAGATCCTACTACTGGAAGATTGTATAGTTACGCAAAAGAATTTGCCTGTTTTGTCTCAAAAGTGCTTTCTGGAGGCAGTAATCATTGAGACTTATAATATACCCGAGATTGATGATGGATGGGCACTGCTGTCCATGCAAGGAAAGGCTCTTGTATGTGCATAAACTAAATATAAATGTGAAGGCATTTATAAATAGAAAAACCAGCAAATTTCTTACAGACTTTTTTTTTCTTTTTTTAAGCTAGTGAACTTGAAGGTCAGATCCAACTATATGTTGCATTTTTTGTCATATAATTATCATATATATGTACATATATAATGTCCTGGAGAGCAGCTTCCAGTCACTGACATCAACAGTTTACTTAGCAGATGAACTAAGAATAACCTGGGAGAACTGACCCATATCAACCTCTTAAGTGTAAACTGTAGCTCACAACAGTTTTTGTGTTTTCATGGTCACAGAAGGGCCTCAGTTGGGTAAAGGCAGAATTGTGTTCAAAAAATACGGAACTATTCTGCTGAGTGTTCACTTTATTAAATCTTGGAAAATGAGAGGAAACAAATCTGGAAGAGTGATACTTGGCAAATAATTTTTGCTCCCTTGTAAAAAGAAGGAAGGGACAACATGAAAAACAGCTTCCCTAGAAGAATGCAGGGAAGATACATGATAAGTGGCATCAGCTCGGAAGAGAGTTTAAAACTCTTTATTGGAATACTTTTACTAATGACATCTGTTAATCAAATCCAATTCAGAGCAGTTTTAGCAATCCCAACATTATTCTGCTACACACCAATGGGTGAGCGTGATCAGCCTGAGGTCAGTGTCTGTCTAGCAGTGGCCATCTGTGGTCACGATGCAGGTACTCAAGTCACATCCTGCTTCCCTTTCCTCCCTCCCCATTTCTGCAGTTACATTTAGAGATGAGTTCCCCAAAGAAAGGTCGAGGAGTATAATCTCTCCTGTACTCACAGTCCTTTGGAGATAAATACACAAAGAGATGGCAGAAAGAGACAGAAGTTCCTTTATCAGTCAAAGAGATTGGCTAAGACTGTTTAAGGGAGACGATTTTGAAGATGGTGGGAATGACAGGGGTACATCTTTGCACAAATTTGAAAACACAGACATTCTACTTTCTGAACAAAATCCTGGCTATACCAGAATTTTGCACAGTGTTGAACCACAGAGTTTGAGAGCTAAGAGGTTATTGAAGGCATCAGAATTTTGTAATTACTTTATTTGGCCTTTTTAGGATGGTATTAACTCTTCCTGTGCATCATCCAAGCAGCCTGGATTTCTTCCAGAAAGAAAGAAATCTCACTAAATCTGTAACAGAGCATTAGCTTACATGACATCCTACCCCAAAGTAATAAGTATAAATACTACTAATAAAAAATGTCCCCCACCAGTATTAAATAAAAGCCTGCACTTGTACACTGAGAACATCCCTGGGTCATGTCACCCAAATTTGAATTTGACAAGGGTTGTGTATGAGGGTGCTTGTGCTGCTCTGTCAAGGGAAGCTCTGGTGTTCCCAGGTTCCCGAGGGATGGATCTGCACTTGGTGTCTGTTGGGGCTCGGGGTGCCCAGGGCCACGATGAGTTCCCTGACCGGGCTGGGGACGGCGGGCGGGGCTGGCCTGTGCCGCGCTCTGGGTTCTGTGACATCGCAGGCGCCGTGTCACAATGGGGGCAGCTAGAAAAGGCCCCAGCGGGTGCCGCTGCCCCAGTAGAGCCTGGGCAAGCGGTGAGTGCACAGCAGTGAGGAGACGGGGCTGGGGGCTGGAGGAGGGCTGGGGGAGAAGCGCCGGTACCTGGGGCTGCCCCCGCATCCAGGGCCCAGCCCCGGCGGGAGCGCCTCGCTGAGGGCGCGCTGCTTGCTGGGGCAGCGGTGCAGGCCTTGCCAGCTGCCGGGGGCCCTCTCCTTCCTGCCGCCACATCCCTGCTGCTCCTGCCCCTCATTGTCCGTCTCCATTCCGGCCCCACTGAACCCCTTCTGTGTGTCCTCCTGCAGACCATGGCTTTACTGTCACTGCTCTTCGTGCTCGTGCAAAGCCTGATCCAGTACCCCCAGCCGGCTGGGGATGGGCTGGATGAGGCCACGCACCAGCGAATGAAGGAGCGTCAGGAGCTGCTGGACCGTGAGATGGCTCAGCTGCTGCAGGAGCTGGAGCAGGGGCCCCTGGAGCAGCAGGACGAGGGCTGGGGAGCCGTGCTCTTTGGTGCCCTGCAGCAGTGGCCGTTCTGGGTTCTTGCTGGCGTCCTGCTCTTCTTGGGCCTGTGGTTTAGCTGCAGGAGAAGGAGCTGTGACACCAGCAGCAGCAGCAGCAAGGACCAGAGCTCCTGCAAGACCTTGGGAGATGAGAAAGGAACAGAACAGAAAGAAAACAGCACTGATCCAGAGGAAGGTGGAGAAAACACTGACGTGACTGTGGAGGCAGATGACAGCAGCACTGAAAATGACAGAGGAGGCAGTCCTGTGGCTGTAGATGAAGGAGACAGTGATGATGCCATTGAAGGCAATGACAATGTGAAGGCGAAGGAAGACAGCGATGTTCACAGAGACAATGGACATGATTTAAAGAAAGATGAGGGACGGAGTGATGGGGATGTGCCAGGAGACAGTCGTGGTGACGAAAATGAAGAAGAACCTGGCCATGTTGTTGGAAATAAAGAAGACCTAGATGAAGCAAATGAAGGAGAACACAAGGATGTGCGGGTGGAGCAAGACAAGGACACTGGAAAGGAAGAAGAAGGAGATCGAAATGAAGAAAAAAACAATAGTGTGACTATAAAGGTGGGCGACAACAATGACGTAAATGAAGGTGAAGACAACATAGATGGACAGGAAAAATACATGGATGTGAAGGTGCAGGAAAGCTGTGATACCAGTGAACAGAGAAGCAGAGATGTGACTGAGCAGGAAGATAGTAATAAATGCGGGAATGAAAGTGCCCATAATGGTTTTGCTGGACCTGAGAAAGAAAACAAGGATGTTACAGAAGAAGATGGCAATGATAGAAGCAAGGTTGAAGAACAGGGTGATGTGAACGTGGAGGGAAACAAGAACAAGGATAGAAAAGAAGACAAACAAGGTAACGTGGCTGCCAGTGAAAAAGTTGGCAGTGATGGTGGCAAGGAAGAGAGCGGCAATGGTGGACCCGAAGACAGAGAAGACACTCAGGATGCTGGGAATGAGCAAGGCATCCTTTTAGTGGATGGCATACAGTGGCCTGTGGAGGACCTGGAGAGAGGTTGCTCAGTGGTAGCTGAGCTGATGGAGAGCTTCACGCGTGTCTTTGTGGACAGCGTGAGCAATAGCTTCTACCCGGTGCCTCAAGAAGCCATCGGGGTGGGCAGTGCCTTTGAGGGCTGGAGTCCCCGTGGGTGGGATGGTGTGTACCACGTGCTGGTCCCACTGAATCCCCCGCCAGGGCACGTCTTCCACCTAGAGCTGAACAGTGCAGGGCAGATGGCAACAAGGACCTTCAGCGTCCGTGTGGAGCTTGCGTGCTTGTGCGAGAGGGAGCGGCTGGGCGAGAAGCTGTCGTGCTTCCTGCACCACTCGCAGGAGGAGCTGTGGCGGGAGCAGAAGCGCAGCCTCCTAGAGACACTCTGCACCGGCTCCTACCTGGATGTGGAGAAAACCTCCCGCTGGTTCTACCAGTTGGTGAGATGCTCGTGGCTGCACGTGCCTCAGTCATACTCATGGCACTTGGTGTTTCAGCCCTGCAGCCGGTCCTGCCAATTCCAGCTGAACAAAGGCAAGAAGAGCCTGACGGTGGAGATGCTCTTTGGGGTGCGCCAAGGGGACTCTGACATCTTTGTGGTCAGCCATCCCACAGAGGCCCAGAAAGGCAACTCCAGCATCTTTGTGAGCAGTCAGCCCGCCGAGGC
The DNA here is from genome assembly GCF_031753505.1 of Anomalospiza imberbis. Taxonomy (NCBI): domain Eukaryota; kingdom Metazoa; phylum Chordata; class Aves; order Passeriformes; family Viduidae; genus Anomalospiza; species Anomalospiza imberbis. The sequence goes on from NW_027100171.1 coordinate 338,297, forward strand.
CAACATCATCGCAAGCACAGCATGGCCTGAGACATATGCTGTGGCAGAGGCAAAATTCTTGCAGCACATCACCAGGCAGATGCCGTGCGAGAGCCTGCACCTGAAATGCCTGCAGGTCTTCACCTGCATCCTGAGGGGCACAGGTTTTTCCAGCTCTACCTGGAAGACTGTGGTCATGCATGTGCTGACCACCGTACCGCTGTCCCGGTGGCACAGGAGGGAATTTGCACAGCGGCTGTGGGACGTCATGGCGTACCTGCGCCGCTGCCTGCACTTGAAACACCTGGAGCACTTTGTGCTAGGCAACGGGAGGCTTCCTGCAGAGATCAGCTTGCCGCCAGCAATGCGAAGGCTTCAGCCACCTAACCTCTTTGAGCACCTGGCCCGAGATCCTGCTGCCCACCTAGAGGCACTGAAAGCTTATGGCCGGCTGCGATTTCGCCTCCGGACGCTGCTCTCCAGCCACTGAGAGGAGTTCCCTGCACAGAGCTATGCTGGGGGGGTCACACCCGATGGCAGCCACGTGAACGCTGCATAATTGTTGCATTTGTCACTGGCAATCCTGAAGCCGCTTTCCTGCTCCTGCGGAAGGAAGATGCTGCAGCACATGGATTCGTTGTGCAGACACATCTCTGAGTGGCCTTGCCCTTCACCTTCCAGTTACGACGGTGCTGTTGCCTAAGTCTATGAGGCAGAAACTGGCTCCACCTGCACATCCTCACGGAAGAACTGTGAAGTTGATGGAGGTTGCTTGAAATATCTCGAAGACAGCAACCTAGTCTGTTAGGGACTTAGTGTAGTCATTTAATAAGCTGTAGCTTTAATTAGACTAGTTTCTTAGCATTCCTTCCAGATGCCCTTTAGTCTCGTGAGTGTATAACTATTCTGCAAAGTTACCCTTAGTGTAGAGAAATACCCTACTGTAGTTGCTTGTCTGCTTTTAAATAATATTTGAATATCTATGTTTGAGAAATTAATAAAAGAAAATAAGTTTCTCAAATTGCCTGAAATGTGTCATTCTTTGCATTTAACCCTCTGTATTTAGAGAATGTCCTTCCTATACCCCTATCTGAAATAAAAACTTGTTGCAAACAGAGATGTTGGATATATGAAGTATGCTGTCTCTCAAGCATTTCCATAGAAACGCTTGAAGCTTGAAGTGAAAATGCCCTGAAGTGCCTGAAATTTTGCAGCAGAGTACTCCTGAATTTTTAGGAATATTTGGAAAAGTTTTCTTCACACAGTCACTTCTATGCGCTCCTGGGGAACAATTCAGTCTGAAGAGTTGAAGTCAGAGAAGTCCCTAACTGCAAAACATGTGGTTCAATACATCTTTTTTTGTCTTCTCATAACCAAGGTTTTGGCACAAAATTGTGACAGTAGAAAGTAATTTTTCTGTTTTTCTCATTTCTCTATTCCTGGTTATCTGTGTCCTTTCGGAGAGGCCCTGCTGGTATATTAATATAACCTTTTCCACCAGGCCTATGTAATATTATCTAGCAGTGAGAGCCACTTTCCATGCACAGCTTTACCCATGGTCAGATGCAGCCAAACAAAATATGATTTACTTCTTGCCATACATAGTAGAGATTCATGGTAGTTTGGAAGCAATTATTCACTTTGCCTTTGTACCAACACATCAAAGAAAAAACAGTGAGATTGCAGGGTGACATCTCAGAGTTTTCTGTGACATCACAGAGCAGCTGTCTGACATCACAGGGCGACATCTCAGAGTTGTCTCTGTGACCTCACAGGGGCTGTGTGACATCACAGGAGGTTGTATGACATCACAGGGGCTGTGTGACATCACAGGGGCTGTGTGACATCACAGGGGCTGTGTGAGGTCACTGGGGAGGTGACTCTGCCCCAGCCCCCCCTCCCAGTTCCCCCAGAGAAGTCCAACGCTGCTCGTGCACAGCGGGGTCCCCTGTCCCCCCGGGTCCCCCCGCCCCCGGCGCCGCAGCCTCCCCCAGAGGATGTTCCACGAGATCGACCCCAGAGCCTGACACAGGACCACGGGGGATGGGACAGGGGACAGGGACTCCCCGGCAGCGTCCCCGTGTCCTCCAGGGCCAGAGCCTGGCCCAGGGCTCCTTCACCCTGTTACCAACGAGGGCTTGAGAGCGCTGAAAAAATCCCCGGCAAGGGAGCAGCAAAAAACAGATTTAATATTGAGCAACAGCACCACAAAGTTCCTTGGCAAGAGTCACTCTGCTCCTGACTGGACACTTCAGGCACAGAAAGGAAACGATGGGATGGGGGGGTGTCACACACGCTCTGGGGGGACACACACGGCCCCGGGGACCCCCCCATATCTTCTGCAGAGCCAGGACGATGAACCCCAACATGGAGCCACTGACCTCTGGCAGTATCTTGAGGGTGGGGTCTGGTGGCAGCTTTGGGAGTCTGGGGGACTCACAACCACCCAAAAACGCCCTCCCAGCCCCACAGCCACTCCCAGACTCCTCCAACCACCCCACAGCTCCCAGCCAGGACCCCCCCCAACTACTCCCTGCAAGATAAATGACCCCAAGAACCACCAAAACCCGTTTCCATCTCCCCCAGGACCCACCCAAATTCTCTGCAAGCCACACAGCCCTGTCAGGGACCCAAATCTCCCTCATAGACCCTGCCAAGCCCCCTCCCAGCACCACAAATGCCCACAGGATTGACAGAAGCCCTTCCCAATCCCCCCAGGGGCCCCTAAACTCCCACCTCCCATGGCACTGACAAGGAGAGCTTGGTGGACAGGAACATTTACAGCCAGGATCAGCTCGGGCACTTCAGCAGTGATTTGGGCACTTTGGGGGAACATCCCGGATAGGGAGACCCAGGCCAGGCACTGGGACAGACAATTAGAATTCTTGGAGAACAGGCGGGCTCAGGTGGACACCTTTTGCCGGCACACCTATGAGATTGTGGACATGTCCCCTGCCTTTGATAGCTTCAGAACACCCAAATCCTCCCTAATATTCTATTTAATCAACCCCAAATTCACCCCCAAATCCTGGTAAATGGTGCAGCTTTAGATCTCTTTGCTCAATTTTTTATTTTCACCCCAGTTCTGGTTGTTTAGACAGGGTGAAGAAAGAAATTATTGAAATGGAAAAGACCTCCAAGATCATGCAGCACTGCTTGATGCCACCAGAAGAAATAACTGGACAGAGCGGGTGAGATTTATTTGGGGTGTAAAGTCAACAAATCGCTTTCTGCCAGTGAATTTCCAGTTTAGATCAGAGTCCTGATGGATGTTCCTGCCCCTGTGTTCATCGAGGTGCCTATGGGGAACCAGGAGGACGTGGAGACCACCTTCCAGGTGTCTTCTCAGCAGGGATCACTGGGAATGTGGGTCACCAGGGCTCTGACCAAAGTGGGTCCTCCCATGGGGGATGGAGTTGGAGCAGGGCACGAAGCTCTTCCCACAGCTGAGGCATTTGCAGGGCTTCCCTTACCGGTGCCTCCGTTGGTGTTGGGTCAAGGTAGAGCTCCTGGAGAAGCTCTTCCCACACTGGGGACACTTGTAGGGCCTCTCCCCAGAGTGGAAGCGCTGGTGGGTGACGAGGTGGGACTTTTGTTTGAAGCCCTTCCCACAGTTGGGGCAGCGGAAGGGCCTCTCCTCGTGTGAATCCGCTGATGTACAAGGAGATGGGAGCTGGTCTGAAACCTCTTCTGACACTGGGCACACTCATAGGGCCGCTCCCCAGTGTGGATCATTCGGTGGATGATCAGCTGGGACTTTTGGCTGAAGGTCATCCCACATTCCCAACACTTGTATTGTCTTCCCCAGTGTGGATCCTCTGGGGACCTCTGGCTGAAGCTCTTCCCACATTCCCCACACTCATAGGGCTGTTCCCCAGTGTGGATCCTCTGGTGACAGATCAAGTGGGATCTGCAGCTGAAGCTCATCCCACATTCCCCACACTCGTAGGGCCTCTCCCAGGTGTGAATGCGCTGGTGGGTGACGAGGTGGGACTTTTGTTTGAAGCCCTTCCCACAGTTAGGGCAGCGGAAAGGCCTCTCCTCCGTGTGAATCCGCTGGTGCCTGAGGAGACTGGAGCTGGTCTGAAACCTCTTCTGACACTCGGGACACTCGTAGGGCCTCTCCCCAGTGTGCATGCCTTGGTGGGTGACGAGGTGGGAGCTGCAGCTGAAGCCCTTCCCACACTCCCCACACTCGTAGGGCCATTCCCCGGTGTGGATCATCTGGTGCTGGATCAGATGGGAGCTCTGCCTGAAGCTCTGCCCACACTCCAAGCACTTGTAGGGCTCCTCCCCATGGTGAACCTGCTCATGGCCCACCAGCTCCGAGCTCTGGCTGAAGCTCTGTCCACCTTCCTGGCACAGGATGCCAGGGCTTTTTGGGCTCCCGGGGTCCCTTCTCCCCTCCCTCTCTGCTTTGGGCTGCAGGGGCTCCAAGGAGCCCCCCCTGCCCCTCTCCAGGCTGTTGAGGGTCCTGACAATGACGGCGCTCCCCCCTCTCTGGGCTCCCCACTTTGGGCTCCTGGGGGACACAGGGCTCTGCTCCTCCAGGCTGCCTCTGCCGGCAGCTGCCACCGGGACCCCCCAGTGTCCCCCCAAGGGGCCTTTTCCACTCAGCTTTGCAGTTCTTCATTCTCCAAACATCCCCCCCAAAAACCCAACCCGGGGACCCCCCCAGGATATCTGGGCCGAGCTCCCCATCCCTGGTCACCCATGGGATGGGGGCTGATGGTCCCAGGGGGGCTGCGAATTCAGGGAGGGCTCGACCTCATGATTCCTTTTCCTTTCCCTGATCCTCCTTTGTCCCTTCTCTTCCTCTTCCTCCCATGCCTCCTCTTCCCTCCCTCCTCCTCCTCCCCCAGGAGCAGCGACACCCTCGGTGCCCCGTTCCCGCAGCCCTGGCAGCCCGCGGCAGGAGCGGGGATGGAGCCGGAACAGGTCGGGATGGGCAGCGCGGGGCTCTCGGCTGCTCCCACCCGCTGGGGGCGGGGGGAACCAGGCCCGGGCAAAAGGAGAGGCAAACTGGGAGAACTGGGGGCTGCACATCCAAACTGGGCCTTGCTGGGGACCCTGCCAGGGGACTGCCAGCACTTGGGGCTCCTCTCGGGAGATCCGGGAGGGGGGAACGCAGAGGGGGCTGGGGGATCCCAGGAATGGCAGCACTGGGAGTGACTTTTTTATACTGGGATCGTACTGGGATCATACTGGGAGCAGCTGGGCCCATGCTGGGGCAGACTGCGGTCACACCGAGGGAGACTGGGATCATACTGGGATCATACTGGGATCACACTGGGACAGAGTAGGAGCCTGCAGCGGGCAATTGAGACCATGCTGGCGCAAATAGGATACACTGGGAATGACTGGGATCATTCTGAGTTGGACTGGGAGCAACTGTGAGCAACTGGGATCATGCTATGAGCAAGTGGGAGGAACTGGGAGTCACTGGGTGCATGCTGGGGGTGACTGAAAACAACTGGGCTTCTACTGGGATCAACTGGGATCATGCTGGAGGTGACAGGGATCATATTGGCAGTGAGTGCAACTACACTGAGGCTGGGTGGGAGTGGTTGTGAACAAATGGGATCATGCTGGAAGGAACTGGGAGTGACTGGGAGTATGCTGGAAGGAACTGGGGTACACTGGGAGAGACTGGGAGGGGCTGGAACAAAAGTGAGGGTGAAAGGGAGCAACTGGAACCATGTGGGGCACAACTGGTTCATACTGGGAGTGACTGGGAGCACACTGGTCTCATCTCTAGACCATACTGAGAAGGACTGGACTAATATTGGGAGTGTCTGAGACTGACTGGGAACACACCAGGCACATCATCCCCCATACTGGGTGTGACTGGGAGCAACTGGGAACATACTGGATGAAAGTGGGAGCAACGGGGACTGTGCTGGGGGCAAATTGTATCATAACGGGGAATGACTGGCAGCAACTGGGCTCCTGCTGGGAGCAGCCCCTGGCGGCCCCGGGAGCCCCGCACCCCTTTCCCGGCTATGCCGCCCCTCCAGCCCCAGCACCCCCCATTGCCCGGGTGCCGGCACTGCCAGGGGTCCCCCCCTCTCGGGGTCCCCGCTGGGGCTTCTGGGGCTCTTCTCTCTCTGGGCTCCCGCTCAGGGCAGCCGCGGCTCTCCAGGGGCTCCCCAAAACCGGTGTCCCCCCGCCGGGGCTCTGCTGCCCTCACCACCCTCCGGGACCCCCAGAAAACACCTCCCTGTGACCCTCCGATGTCCCCCCGAGGACCAGCTGCGGCTCGGCTTTGGAGCCCTGCCAGCTCCAAACATCCCCCAAAAAACCCCAAACCCAGGCAGCCCCGGGATATTTGGGCCGAGGTCCCCCTCCCCGGGCACCTGCGGGATGGGGGCGATGCTCCCGGGGTGCTGCGAGCTCAGGCAGCGCCAGGGCCACGCGATTCCTTCTCTCCTCTCCTCTGGCTGCTCCCTGCTGCCGCTGCGCCCCTCCCTCCTCCTCCTCCCCCGCTCCCGAAGCCCCCGAAGCCGCGGGAGGGGCGGGGATGGAGCCGGGACAGGTCGGAACGCAGAGAGGGCTGGGGGGGATGCCAGGAGTGGCAGTGACTGGGCTGTACTGGGATCATACTGGGAGCGGCTCCTGGGTGAATGACTTCTACTGGGATCATACTGGGATCGTACTGGGAGTGAGAAGGAGCAGCGCGATGGCTCCAGCGCTGGGGCTGGGGGCACTCTTGGGGCCCCGGGGGGGGGGCAGCGAGAGGTGGGGGGGGAACCCCGGCACCGGGACTCTTTGTTCGCCCATTCCGGAGCACCGAGGGGCCCCTGAACCCCCATTCCCGGGCTCCGCCATCCCCCCGCACCCCCATTCCCAGCCTGGGTTCAACCCCGCACCCCCTTATACAGCACCGGCAACCCCCGCAACCCCTTTCCCGGCCATGCCGCCTCTCCCAGCACCCAGAGCCCCCTTTTCCTTCACCCAGAGACCCCCTGGACCCCTATTCCTGCCTTTCCCAGTGCCCAGCCCCTCCTTTCCTCAACACCGAGGACACCCGGGACCCCTATTCCCAGCCAGCTCGGGTTTTCCTACCGTTTGTAGGGAATGGGGACACCGGGAACCCTTGGAGTCCCCTTTCCTGACGATAGTGACACAATTAAGCTCGCCCAAACTCCTCCTGGATCTCCCCTAAGCCCCCAGTGGGGATTCCTGGGAGTTCCCCTGTGTTCCCCCTTTCCCAGGACTTTGGGGGTCCCCCCGACCTGTCCGTGCACCCCCAGATTTCTTCCACAGCCCCCTGTGATGGTGGGGGTGGGGGCCGAGTGCTGGTGTCCCCCTGCCTGCAGCAGATCCAGCGGGGAGGGGAGTTTGGGGGGGGTCCCTGAGCATTTGGGGTCCCCTGGGTTTTGGGGTGACCCCCGGGCCCCCCAGGATCTCCCTGAACACGCTGACACTGCCCGTGCGCAGTGAGAAGGTTCATACCCGGCACGGGGTCCCAGCTCAGTCACCGGCATCGCCCAGGAACCCCCAAACCCTCCTGCGACCCCCAAGCCCCCCGGGACACCTCGACCTCCCCGGGACCCCAAAACCATCCCTGGGCCGTCCAAAAACTCCCCAAGACCGCAAAAACCCCACACAGATACCCCCCAAACCCTCCCAGGACATCCAAATTCCCACAAGACCTCCCAGCACGCCCCAGACCCCCCTGAGAAGGTTCGGTCCTGGCAGGGGCTCCCCATCTCTGTCACCAGCAGGTACCCCAAACCAGCCTTGGGTTCCCGCTGGGATTGCCCAATCCCCCCCTTTGGGAATCCGGAAAACCCCCCTGGGAACCCCTCAAAAATCCACCAGGACCCGAAAAACCCTGGAGATAGATAAAACCCCCCCAGGAATTCTTCACAAAAGTTTATACTCAGCACGGGGTCCCCATCACCATCATCGGCATCACCCGGGTACCCCCAGATCCTCTCGGGACTCCCAAACCCTCCTGGGACCCCCAAACCCTCCCAGGTACCCCTAAATCCTCCCAGGACTCCCAACCCTCCCCGGGCTCCGCTGCCGGAATCAGCAGGGGTGGTGTTGGCCTCTTCAGGGGAGTTAGAGTGGGACCCGACCAGAGCGGGGGCCCTTAAACCCCAAAAATCCACCCTGGGGGGCAAAACATCCCCTACAGCGGCTTGGAGTGAGTCCCCCAGAAAAATGTCACTTAAAGCCGTCATGATCGCCCCTGAAAAGGGGCTTGTGGGGCTGTGGCCCCACACGCACCCGAAAATGGGGAGGAAAAAACACCATTGGAGTGGTGAGGTCCCCCCAAAAACCCCTAAAAAGAGAAAAACTCCTCTTCAGAGGGGCCTGAAGACCCTTCAGGGCCCTCGAGGAGGGACAAGATCCCCTCCTCTGCTGGGGCCTCTCTGAGCCGGGAGCTCTCCCGTTGGCTGCCCTCGGGGGAGCCCCGAACGACGGTGGCTCCTGGGCTGAGCCCCCCTCAGCTGGGGCTGCAGAGGGAACTGGGGAGGCTGGGACGGGGCCTGGGGGTCCTGGGGTGACCTGGGGGAGCCTCAGTGGGTCCCACCTCCCCCTGTGCCCCCTCTCCCACCCCCTTCCTATTGTTGCCCGCAAACAAAAGCTTGTGGCTGTGCCAGCGCCCCCACCGACCTCCAGCCCTGGGAACCTGGAGCAAGTGGAAACCACAACGTTGCAAATGCTACCTGTGCCTGAAGCAAATGGAAAGAGAACTGGGGTGTGAAAAATAAAGCTTGTTTATTTTCAGAAAAACAGCAAAGAAAACACAGAACACATTTACATTGTAAGAATATTTGTAACAACAACTATCTATGGAACGTATATACCCAAGAACATATCTAACAAAAGTCTATGAAACGTATTTACAGAAGCCAAAAAGAAGCCCTAAAACCTATAGCCTAAAGACAACAACAAACTCCACAACGTATGTACAAAAGGGTGGCATCTCTGTCCGGGATCTCCATCATCCTTGAGGAAAAGCAAGAGGCACAGTCACTCAAATCAGGCAGAGAGGGCTCTTCCATGTGCCCCCAGGCTGGCCCAGCAAGCGCAGCACAGGCTGGGGATGGCCACCAGAACCCAATGCACCGGGTCCCACATCCCTGAGCAGGGACCACCCAGCCCAGTCCCAGCCTGGCAGCAGGGGACCCGCTCTGCCTGTGGGGACCACATGCCTGTCCTGCTGCTGGTATTGCTCTTCATCCCAAGATCATGGCCTCTTCCTCATCTTTCTCATCAATGTCCATGTCCTCAAGGTACTCTTCCATTTCCACGTCCATCTCCTCTTCCACATCTACCTCCATCTCTTCTTCACCACTCTCTTCTCCATCCACTTCCATCTCCTCCTCTGTATCCATCTCCATGTCCACCTCCATCTCTTCCTCTCCAGTCTCTTCCCCATCCACTTCCATCTCCTCCTCTGTATCAATCTCCATGTCCACCTCCATCTCTTCGTCTCCACTCTCTTCCCCATCCACTTCCATCTCCTCCTCGGTATCAATCTCCATGTCCACCTCCATCTCTTCGTCTCCACTCTCTTCCCCATCCACTTCCATCTTCTCCTCTCTATCAGCCTGCATGTCCACCTCCATCTCGTCCTCTCTCTCTGTGACAGCCTGCAGAGATAGCAACACCTCAGAGTGGGGTCCATGTCCCACCCCATCCCCACAGAACTCCAGCCCAGCCGGGCAGCTGGGGGGTATCCACCTCCATGGAATGGCACCGTACCTTCCTCAGGACAAATGTGAGCATCCTGCAGGGACGGATGACAAAATCCAGGCAACAGAGAGCTTTCAGGACTGATGGGAGTATCAGGGCGCAGGTGACGAGAAGGGTGACAGGGAGCATGGTGAAGGGTGAGCTGACACGAGGGCTGGCACAGGGTGGGCTGACACAAGGGCCAGTGGTTGTGTTGTGCTCTTTGCTGGATGCTGGAAGTTCCATCTGGAACATCACATCTGTGACATCACAGTGGATCTAAAGAGCATCTTGTTCCGAGCTGAGCAATCTTCCCCAGCCCATGCTGCTCACAGCCCTGTTGCCAAGGATGGGGCATCCACAGCCTGGGCCAGTGCCTCAGCAGCCTCAGTGTAAAAGAGCAGCTCCCTCAGATCCAACTTCAGTCAGCCTCCTGCAGTTGAAAGCCATCCCCCCTTGTCCTGTTGCCACGGGCCCGGCTGAACACTGTCCCCATCTTTCCTGTGGGACCCTTCCAGTCCTGCAGAGCTGCAGGGAGGCCTCCCCAGTGTCTCCTCTTTCCAGGCTGAGCATCCCCAGCCCCACTTGGACGGCAGTCAGGTAGATCAGGGGGAGTCAAGGCTGAAGTCAAACAGCATCAGGAACTGAGAGGTGGAAGCTTTAGGCCCAGGTTTGCCTCTATAATAACAGTGGAGGGGAAGATGGTGGGACACTGGCTCTGTTCTAACCGGTGAATATTTTCTTTTTTTTTTTTTTTCCTTCTTTTCTGACATGCTGATGCAGGTGTTGCTGTTTGCAAGGAAGCTTGGCACAATGTCCATTGTCTTCTCCATTTGTGAAACACTGAGCAGAGTCTGGGCAGGCTGATGATGCAGAGCAAAACCTGCAACTACACCGGTGATCCTGAGCCTGGAGGATGCAGCTAAACCCGGCCAAAAATAATTTCTGGAAAGTCAAGCCTGGTTTACAATTTCTTGAGTTTGGCTATGCCAACTTCACCAGTCATTCATAAAAAAGCAAACATAAAACTCAAACCAAAATGGACAAAAAGCCAAACAAACAAACCCACGCAAACCAATCAAGCAAATAGATTAAAAATCCAAATAAAACCAAAGAGAATGAGGAGTTAGTATTAGTTGTGTGGATATCACAGCAGGCAAATGGCTGCTTCCCACAGGATCACCATGAAAAGCCACATATAACAGCTGCTCCAAGATATAGCCAACAGGAGAACTGTAAAAGTGATACATGGCCACTTTGGGGGCAGCTCCACATTAAGGTGAAGGATGAGCACACAGTGGTACAGATCCAGCATTCCTCACCCTCCAGGCTGCTGTGTGCTCCTGATGATGCAACTGAGAGCTTGGATAGCAGCAATGACAAACCTGCCTCTGGAATCAAAGTAGCCCCTCCTTTCTCCCCTGAACAATCAGCAAATTCTTGGTTCACTGATGCCTCTGCCAAACGAGAGGGGAAGGTGTGGAGATACAGGGCAGCAGCCCCCCACATTTCCTCTGGTGAACTAGTTATTACTGGGGGAGAAAGCAGTGCTCAGGCTGGGGAGCTGATAGCAGTTTGGAGTGTTTCCCAGCGTGAGGCACAGAATACCTCTCTTGTCTGTATCTACTCTGACTCCTCTGCTGTGCACCAAATGATCCCAACAATCCAGCACATTACCCTGGTCAACCTGTTCTGCTGGACCTCCCTTACTCTAGGGCTAGTACCACTTGTGCTAACACCCCCTCTGAATAAATATGCATGGGAAGCCTCTGGTGCTCTAGGGAAAGAGCATCGCATCAATACATGCTGGATAATTCCATCATTCTAACTTTTCTGCCTCTCGGGGGCAGGATTCTGTTGTGTTTACTTTTACGGAAGAACTCCGAGGGACATGAAGACCACCTAAACCATGATAAAACTGGTGATACTTTTCTGCATCCTGCCACAACCCCATGGCCAGAAACCAGCTGAGTGGTCTGAAATAATTGTGGTAGCATGCAGAAAAAAAGTGAAAGGATCTTTTGAAGCACAAAAAGGTTTGTACGCACCCAAGCGTACAGGACTGGCACAATTTCACATTAACACAAACTCTAGAAGAATTTTGGCTTTGGTCTAAAAATACTGAATGGCTTTTTTTTTTTTTTTTTAAGTTTAAAGTATTGATTTAAATCCTGGGGAGAACTTGATGTTAATGTTGTGACACCTACCACCCAACCACCGGTTACGCTTGGCCTGAAAATTTTTGAAAGTGGACCATACATAATCAGGAAAACAGGTCAACAACAAATATTCTTTAATCCAGCGTGGTCTCTCAAACAAGTCAAATTGCTGATGCAAAAAAATGTCTCAGAAATTCAGCCAGCTTGTTCACCTTTTTTGTAAACTTCTTTTCAGGATTGGACAACCTGGTTGCGACAGCGGAACCCTTCTAAAAGACGGATGCTAAGAGACATAACCGGTGCTGTGGGAACAGGATTGGGAATTCTAAATAGCATTGATTCAGAAGTATTAATGAACACATTGGCTGCCACCACCAGAGATTTGACCAAATTCCAACAACCACTGCAGTCGTCCTTACTGGCCTTGGGAAGACATCAGTGCTTGCTATCAAACATATTACCAAGCTGGGAGGAAGCAAGCGTAAATGATCACAAATTGGTAATTGATGCACTCGGTGCCACACAAAAGAACCTTTCTTTAGCTCTCAGCTCTATCCAGGCTCAATTATGGATGCAGTCGGTTGCTGCCTCGATTATAAGAGAAGGTGAAGAAGGCACTTTTCCTACTGAGATTCGGAAAATAGTTTGGGACAGTGCCGCTGATTTTGAAAAGGAATTCCAATCCTGATGGAACCTAGTGAACTTTACCTATGACCCCATCACAAACATAGCCACAGCTTTGGTGTTAACCGTACGTGATACCTCAAGTGCATTTGGTATTCCCCATCATTGCACTAGGACTGGGACACATATGGAGCCACTGGGAATATGCTGGGGCCAACTGGGACCACGCTGGGGGCAACTGGGGACAAGGGTGAGTGACTGGGGCCCTGCTGGGAGAGACTGGGATCATACTGGACTCATACTGGGATCTTACTGGGAGTGACTGGGACTATATTAGGGGCAGCTGGGAGAACTGGGAAAACACTGGATGACACTGGGAACAACGGGAACAGTGCTGGGGAAACTGTATCATAACGGGGAATGACTGGCAGCAACTGGGCTCCTGCTGGGAGCAGCCCCTGGCGGCCCCGGGAGCCCCGCACCCCTTTCCCGGCCATGCCGCCCCTCCAGCCCCAGCACCCCCCATTGCCGGGGTGCCGGCACTGCCAGGGGTCCCCCCCTCTCGGGGTCCCCGCTGGGGCTTCTGGGGCTCTTCTCTCTCTGGGCTCCCGCTCAGGGCAGCCGCGACTCTCCTGGGGCTCCCCAAAACCGGTGTCCCCCCGCCGGGGCTCTGCTGCCCTCATCGCCCACCGGGACCCCCGGAAAACACCTCCCGAGGATCCACTGATGTCCCCCCGAGGACCAGCTGCGGCTTGGCTTTGGAGCCCTGCCAGCTCCAAACATCCCCCCAAAAAAACCCAAACCCAGAGAGCCCAGGGATATTTGGGCCGAGCTCCCCCTCCCTGGGCACCTGCGGGATGGGGGCAATGCTCCCGGGGTGCTGCGAGCTCAGGCAGCGCCAGGGCCACGCGATTCCTTCCCTCCTCTCCTCCAGCTGCTCCCTGCTGCCGCTGCGCCTCTTCCTCCCTCCCTCCTCCTCCTCCCCCGCTCCCGGATCCTGAACCGTGAGGGAAAGGAGCGAGGAAAGGGCGGAACCGTGAGGGGAAAGGAGCGAGGAAAGGGCGGAACCGTGAGGGGAAAGGGCCGGGGCCAAGGGGACGTGCTGTCCTGAAAAAGCCCGGTTTGACCCAAAATCACCCAAAAGGGCATCAAATGCAGCCTACATCCACATGGTTCGGCCTGACATCAGCCAAATGGGATTAAAAGTATCCAAAGGGCTCTAAAATCCAACCAAAGGGGCTTAAAACTGCCCCAAGTGTTTTATAACCCTCAAGAAATGGCTTAACATCACCCGTAAATCATTCAAATGTGACTAAAATCCACCCTGAAAGTATCTGGTCCAGCCTAAAATCATCCAAAGGTATCTAAAATAACCAAAATGTCCCTGACACCAACACAAGAAGACCTAAAATCACCCTAAAAAGGCTTGGTTCAAACTAAAATTGCCCAAAGAAGCAAAAAACCCTACTTAAACGGGCCCAAAACACCCAAAAAAGGGACCTAAAATCACCCACACAGGATTAGGATTCACCCATATGGGCCCAGTTTTTCCTAAACTCACCCAAATGGGCCCCAGCCCCCACCCCCATGGGCCTAAAATCATCCAAAGGGGTCTGAAATCCCCCCTAAACCCCACCAGATTCGGCCTCAAATCAGCCACAGGGGCTGAAAATCCACCCGAAAAGGCTCGGGATCCCCGCAAGGGATCTGAAGCCCACCCTAAACCTGCCCGGTTCGGCCCAAAATCCCCCAAAGGGGCCGAGCCCGAGGCCGAGCCCGGGATCGGCTCCGGGGTCGCTCCGGGACCTCCGCTCTCGCTCCGGGCAGTTTTGGCCGCGGCCCCGGACGGGCCTGGGAGGGCTCGGGAGGGACCAGGGAGGGCTCGGGAGGGGTTTGGGCATCTGGGGCTTTTTTGGGCTTTGGGGAATCGTGTTGGGGGTTGACGGGGAATTGTTGGGGTTTTTGGGGAGAGTTATTGGGTTTGGAGGCAGTTGGGGGATTTTGGGGAGTTTGGATTTTGAGGGGCTTTATTGGTGCTTTGAGTGGGAAGTTGTTTTCCTGGGGGTATTTGGGGGTTAATTGAAATTTTTTGTGTTTTCTTTTGAAGTTCGGAAGGTTTTACTGGGATTTTGTGGGGATTTTGTGGGATCCTCTGGAATTATTTCTGGGTTTTATTGGGATTTTTTAGGGGATTTGGAGGCATTTTATTGGAATTGTGGGGGCATTTAGTGGGATTCTTTGGGGATTTGGGTTTTTTTAGGAATTTTAGTGGGGATTTGGGGGGGGGCTTGTGGGTTTTTTTTGGGTGTTGCCCAGATTTCTCTGGGACTCGTGAGGATTTTGTGGGGCTTCTTGTGGTTTTGGAGACATTTTTGGGGGGGGATTTGTGGGGTTTAATTGGGATTTTGTGAGCTTTTATTGGGATTCGAGGGTGTTCTAATGGGAATTTGTGAAATTTAATTGCGATTTCATGGGGTTTATTGGGACTTTCAGGGGTTTAAAGCAGATTTTGGTGCCTCTCGGCCCTTCCCCACACCCTGGGACAACTCCAAAGCCCCCCAGAATTCCTCTAAAACCCCCCCAAAATCCCCCAAAAATCCCAAAAAAAACCTCCTAAACACCAAAGAATCCCACAAAATCCCAGTGGAACACACCAAAATTAAAAAAAAAAAAAAAAAAAAAAACTCCCAAAAATTTCAATAAACCCCCCAAGAAATAACCACCCCCAAACCCTAAAAAAATCCCCAAAATCCAAAATCATCAAATCCCACAAAACCCCCATAACCCCACAAATCCAGTAATTCTCTCCAAAATCCAATAATTCCCCCTAATCTCCCAACAAAATCCCCCAAAGCCCATAAATGCCACGAAAATCCCCCCAAAATCCCCCCTGAGCCCCCAGACTCACCGGGGGCCGTCCTGGATCAGGGGGCACCAGCCGGTGGAACAGGAGCCACTTCAGGGGGCCCACGGAGCTTTTTGGGGAGGGGGCACCATGGGAGACCCCCCAAAAATGGGGGAGGGGAACCCCTGTGGTACCCCCTCCCCAGAAAGCCCCCTCCCCTGGTTCAGGAATAGCCAAACTCAAGAAAATGTAAACCAGGCTTGACTTTCCAGAAATTATTTTTGGCCGGGTTTAGCTGCATCCTCCAGGCTCAGGATCACCGGTGTATTTGCAGGTTTTGCTCTGCATCATCAGCCTGCCCAGACTCTGCTCGGTGTTTCACAAATGGAGAAGACAATGGACATTGTGCCAAGCTTCCTTGCAAACAGCAACACCTGCATCAGCATGACAGAAAAGAAGGAAAAAAAAAAAAAAAAGAAAATATTCACCGGTTAGAACAGAGCCAGTGTCCCACCATCTTCCCCTCCACTGTTATTATAGAGGCAAACCTGGGCCTAAAGCTTCCACCTCTCAGTTCCTGATGCTGTTTGACTTCAGCCTTGACTCCCCCTGATCTACCTGACTGCTGTCCAAGTGGGGCTGGGGATGCTCAGCCTGGAAAGAGGAGACACTGGGGAGGCCTCACTGCAGCTCTGCAGGACTGGAAGGGTCCCACAGGAAAGACGGGGACAGTGTTCAGCCGGGCCCGTGGCAACAGGACAAGGGGGGATGGCTTTCAACTGCAGGAGGCTGACTGAAGTTGGATCTGAGGAAGCTGCTCTTTTACACGGAGGCTGCTGAGGCACTGGCCCAGGCTGTGGATGCCCCATCCTTGGCAACAGGGCTGTGAGCAGCATGGGCTGGGAAAGATTGCTCAGCTCAGAACAAGATGCTCTTTAGATCCACTGTGATGTCACAGATGTGATGTTCCAGATGGAACCTCCAGCGTCCAGCAAAGAGCACAACACAACCACTGGCCCTTGTGTCAGCCCACCCTGTGCCAGCCCTTGTGTCAGCTCACCCTTCACCATGCTCCCTGTCACCCTTCTCGTCACCTGCGCCCTGATGCTCCCATCAGTCCTGAAAGCTCTCTGTTGCCTGGATTTTGTCATCCGTCCCTGCAGGATGCTCACATTTGTCCTGAGGAAGGTACGGTGCCATTCCATGGAGGTGGACACCCCCCAGCTGCCCGGCTGGGCTGGAGTTCTGTGGGGATGGGGTGGGACAGGGAGCCCACTCTGAGGTGTTGCTACCTCTGCAGGCTGTCACAGAGAGAGAGGACGAGATGGAGGTGGACATGCAGGCTGATAGAGAGGAGGAGATGGAAGTGGATGGGGAAGAGAGTGGAGACGAAGAGATGGAGGTGGACATGGAGATTGATACCGAGGAGGAGATGGAAGTGGATGGGGAAGAGTGTGGAGAGGAAGAGATGGAGGTGGACATGGAGATGGATACTGAGGAGGAGATGGAAGTGGATGGAGAAGAGAGTGGAGAGGAAGAGATGGAGGTGGACATGGAGATGGATACAGAGGAGGAGATGGAAGTGGATGGAGAAGAGACTGGAGAGGAAAAGATGGAGGTAGATGTGGAAGAGGAGATGGACGTGGAAATGGAAGAGTACCTTGAGGACATGGACATTGATAAGAAAGATGAGGAAGAGGCCATGATCTTGGGATGAAGACCAATCCCAGCAGCAGGACAGGCATGTGGTCCCCACAGGCAGAGCGGGTCCCCTGCTGCCAGGCTGGGACTGGGCTGGGTGGTCCCTGCTCAGGGATGTGGGACCCGGTGCATTGGGTTCTGGTGGCCATCCCCAGCCTGTGCTGCGCTTGCTGGGCCAGCCTGGGGGCACATGGAAGAGCCCTCTCTGCCTGATTGGAGTGACTGTGCCTCTTGCTTTTCCTCAAGGATGATGGAGATCCCGGACAGAGATGCCACCCTTTTGTACATACGTTGTGGAGTTTGTTGTTGTCTTGAGGCTATAGGTTTTAGGGCTTCTTTTTGGCTTCTGTAAATACGTTTCATAGACTTTTGTTAGATATGTTCTTGGGTATATACGTTCCATAGATAGTTGTTGTTACAAATATTCTTACAATGTAAATGTGTTCTCTGTTTTCTTTGCTGTTTTTCTGAAAATAAACAAGCTTTGTTTTTCACACCCCAGTTCTCTTTCCATTTGCTAAGGGCACAGGTAGCATTTGCAAAGTTGTGGTTTCCGCTTGCTCCAGGTTCCCAGGGCTGGAGGTCGGTGGGGGCGCTGGCACAGCCACAACCATGTGCTGCTACCCAAACCAGGGTAAGCTGGACCACATGGTGTCGCTTAACGAGGTTTCTATAGCAGCACACAAAAATTAGGTTCCTCAAGAACTGTTATTCCCTTTTCCGCTCGATGCCCTCGGGCTGTAGGTTGGGCACCAAAATCTGTCTTGGTTTGAAAAGACAGGTGTCTGCTAAGGAAGGCAGGAGCCTTCCTGGAAATGGAAAATGTAAACCCCCTCCCTCCAAATTATTATAATTTTGAAAGTAAAAGGCTCTCAGGCAAAGATATGGGAATAGGAATAACAGTTCTTTACTAGAAAAACTTAAAAGATAACTGCAATAATACAAACAAACAAAGAAACCAAACTGCTGACAGAGTCAGAACACGACCTGACACGCTGTGGGTGAGGGTGTTGGTAGCAGCACCCCAAACCCAGCTGGGGGAGCGGAGGTTTGGGGGGAACAATTGGAAGGGGGTGGGAGAGGGGGCACAGGGGGAGGTGGGACCCACTGAGGCTCCCCCAGGTCACCCAGGGACCCCCAGGCCCCGTCCCAGGCCCCCCAGTTCCCTCCGCAGCCCCGGCTGAGGGGGGCTCAGCCCAGGAGCCGCCGTCGTTCGGGGCTCCCCCGAGGGCAGCCAACGGGAGAGCTCCCGGCTCAGAGAGGCCCCAGCAGAGGAGGGGATCTTGTCCCTCCTCGAGGGCCCTGAAGGGTCTTCAGGCCCCTCTGAAGAGGAGTTTTTCTCTTTTTAAGGATTTTTGGGGGGACCTCACCATTTCAAGGGTGTTTTTTTCCTCCCCATTTTCAGGTGTTTGTGGGGCCACAGCCCCACAAGTCCCTTTCAGGGGTGATCATGACGGCTTTAAGTGACATTTTTCTGGGGGACTCACTCCAAGCCGCTGTAGGGGATGTTTTGCCCCCCAGGGTGGATTTTTGGGGTTTAAGGGCCCCCGCTCTGGTCGGGTCCCACTCTAACTCCCCTGAAGAGGCCAACACCACTCCTGCTGATTCCGGCAGCGGAGCCCGGGGAGGGTTGGGAGTCCTGGGAGGATTTAGGGGTACCTGGGAGGGTTTGGGGGTCCCAGGAGGGTTTGGGAGTCCCGAGAGGATCTGGGGGTACCCGGGTGATGCCAATGATGGTGATGGGGACCCCGTGCTGAGTATAAACTTCCCTGAAGAATTCCTGGGGGGGTTTTGTCTATCTCCAGGGTTTTTCGGGTCCTGGTGGATTTTGGGGGGATTCCCAGGGGGGTTTTAGGGATTCCCAAAGGGGGGGATTGGGCAATCCCAGGGCGAACCCAAGGCTGGTTTGGGGTACCTGCTGGTGACAGAGATGGGGAACCCCTGCCAGGACCGAACCTTCTCAGGGGGGTCTGGGGCGTGCTGGGAGGTCTTGTGGGAATTTTGATGTCCTGGGAGGGCTTGGGGGGTGTCTGTGTGGGGTTTTTGCGGTCTTGGGGAGTTTTTGGATGGCCCAGGGATGGTTTTGGGGTCCCGGGGAGGTCGAGGTGTCCCGGGGGGTTTGGGGGTCCCAGGAGGGTTTGGGGGTTCCTGGGCGATGCCGGTGACTGAGCTGGGACCCCGTGCCGGGTATGAACCTTCTCACTGCGCACGGGCAGTGTCAGCGTGTTCAGGGAGATCCTGGGGGGCCCGGGGGTCACCCCAAAACCCAGGGGACCCCAAATGCTCAGGGACCCCCCCAAACTCCCCTCACCGCTGGATCTGCTGCAGGCAGGGGGGCACCAGCACTCGGCTCCAACCCCCACCATCACAGGGGGCTGTGGAAGAAATATGGGGGTGCACGGACAGGTCGGGGGGACCCCCAAAGTCCTGGGAAACGGGGAACACAGGGGAACTCCCAGGAATCCCCACTGGGGGCTTAGGGGAGATCCAGGAGGAGTTTGTGCGAGCTTAATTGTGTCACTATCGTCAGCAAAGAGGACTGCAAGGGTCCCCGGTGTCCCCATTCCCAGCAAAAGGTGGGAAAACCCAGGCTGGCTGGGAATAGGGGTCTCAGATGTCCTCGGTGTTGAGGAAAGGAGGGGCTGGGCGCTAGGAAAGGCAGGAATAGGGGTCCAGGGGGTCTCTGGGTGAAGGAAAAAGGGGGCTCTGGGGCCTGGAGGGCCGGCATGGCCAGGAAAGGGGTGCAGGGCTCCCGGGGCCGCCAGGGGCTGCTCCCAGCAGGAGCCCAGTTGCTCCCAGTCTCTCCCCATTATGATACAATTTGCCCCCAGCGCTGTCCCCGTTGTTCCCAGTGCCATCCAGTGTTTTCCCAGTTCTCCCAGTTGCCCCTAAATTAGTCCCAGTCACTCCCAGTACGATCCCTGTATGAGTCCTGTATGATCCCAGTCTCTCCCAGCAGGGCCCCAGTCACTCACCCTTGTCCCCAGTTGCCCCCAGCGTGGTCCCAGTTACCCCCAGCACATTTCCAGTGGCTCCCAGTGTGTCCCAGTCCTAGTGCTTGTTCTGGTGCTTTCCATGAACTGACTGAACTCTTGATTTATGAACCAATGCACTAGATGTGGAATCCTCTACACTGAACTCAGAAACAAATGCCCTCTGTCAGAGAATTTTCATCTTCTAGATCACTTTCAAGATGCCCATGGGGATGTTGCAATGATTATCACACAGCTCTCCATTTCTGGCTGCAGGCTCTGCAGATTCTTTCTCTGCATTCAGTCCGGCTTGCATTCCCTGACAATTCCTGGTAGCCCCTCATGGTTTCTTAGGGTAAAACAGTAACAATGAAAACCTTACCAATGGCACAACTGCCCAGCCCACAAGGAAAAGAAAGAACAAGCTGTCAAATCCTTCAAACATTTGCCCTGCTATGCTGCAAGAGTTGAGCTGCACACACGTTGTGGAAAGCCAAGAGAAACTGCAGCTGGTGGCACATCTTGTGACAGAAGCTGCACCTCGTTCTCCAGGAAAGGTTCTTGGAAAGAGCAAACAGGAGTGTGGAGAAGATTCTGGGAAAACTGAAACAGCTTTTAAGGAATGAAATGAAAATGGCAAGAAACAACTGAAGATGTTTTTCTCTGTTTTTTTTATGCTCCTCCTTTCCATCTTGAACTACTGCTCCATCCCCTTAATCCAAATAGATCTCATCTCTAAGATTCATTACTTGGCGAATTTTAGACCCTGTAAAATACCATGAGCTACACACAGTCTCACAGTTTGCCTTCCCCATTTTAGTTTTGGTTTTTTTTGGGGGTTTTTTGGTTTTTTTTTTTTTTTGGTTTTTTTTTTTGTTTTTTTTTTTGTTTTCTTTTGGAGTTTTTTTTTTGGTTTTTTTTGTTTTTTTAATCATTGCTGGAGAGGTAAGTGCAGTGCCTGGGTAAGGTACAAATTCTGCATTCAGGGAATGTGCTCCGATAGGGTTTGATCCTCAGCGGGGACAAGGCACAGCAGCGCTCAAGGGGATACCTATGCCCCTGTGCAGGAGTCCAGACTCTGGGTCTGGGCTGAACAGGGCAAAGTTCCCGTGTTTGGACAGGCTCAGGGGCTGCCCCTGGGGAGCGGAGGGCTTGGCGCGGGGGCGAGCAGGCAACGGAAAAACGGACACGGGGACAAACGGCCCCGGAGCTTCAGTTGCAGCGGCAGCAGCAGCGGCAGCAGCAGCGGCAGCAGCGGCAGCAGCGGCAGCAGCGAAAGCAGATAGTCTATCGACCCCCTCGCACTCCTCTCCCTCTCCCGCTGTCCCGCACCCTCTCCTGCTCTCCCTTTCACGGTGTCCCCTCCTCTCCCAGTCTCCCTCTCCCCTGCTGGCCTGGGCCATGTCCCCAGCCCGTCACCGTCCCCGTCCCCGCCCCGGTTCCCGTCCCCGTCCCCGGCCGTCCCGCCGGGGTCTCGCCTCCGCCCGGCTCTGGGCGTGCTGGCGGTGGCGCTGCTGGGCGGGCATCAGTGCCTGGGGCTGGGGCGGCATCGCCGCCCTCTGGCTCCGCCTGGCCCGAGCCCGGCCCCGGCCCCGACGTGGGCTCCAGTCCCGGCCCCGGCCCCGGCTCCTCCCGGGCCCCTCGGAGGACACACGCGGCGCGGCCGCTCCCGCCGCCCCCGCTGCGGCTTCCCCGGCCCGAGCTCCGCCGCTCAGCACCGCGGCCGCCGGCCCCGAGCCGCCGCTGTCCCGTTCCAGGGACAGAACGCCTCGGGGGGGCCGGCCCGGGGCGCTCGGGGGGTGCTCGGGGGCCGCTCCTGGCCCCGGGCCGAGCGCTGACAGCCGCGTCCCGCCCGCAGGGAAGTCGCAGCAGGGCCTGAAGGAGCGGTACCGGCTGGGTTCGCTGCTGGGCAGAGGTGGCTTCGGCAGCGTCTTCGCAGCCACGCGGCTCTCGGACGGCGCCCTGGTGAGCGGCGGGGCCGGCGGCGGGCACAGGAGGAGGGGGCGGAGGAGGAGGAGGAGGAGGAGGTGGAGGAGGAAGGGAAGGAGGGGGAGGAGGAGGAGAAGGAGGAAGGAAAGGAGGAGGAGGAGGAGGGGTAGGAGGGGAAGAAGGAGGAGGAGGAGGTGGAGGAGAAGGGAAGGAGGGGGAGGATGGGGCTGGGCAGGGCAGGTGGCGAGCTCAGCCCGCTGCTGCTCTTGGCTTGCAGGTGGCCATCAAAAGGGTGCCAAGGAACCGCGTCCGGCACTGGGGCGAGCTGGTGAGTGAGCGGGGCCAGCGGCAGAAGCTGGGCGGGGATGAGCCGAGGCCCGGCAGGGTGGAAGCCACCAGGACACCTCGAGGGAGAGCAGGCGTGGGGCCAGCGCAAGGCGCAGAGCATCCCGGGCCGGGTGAGGGGTTCCCGACCCCCGGCACGGCATCAGCCCCACTGACGGCATCGCGCTCCTCCTGCAGCCCGACGGCACCAGCGCACCCCTGGAGGTCGTGCTGCTGGCCAAGGTGTCCACTGGCTTCCCCGGTGTCATCCAGCTGCTGGAGTGGAAGGAGCTCCCCAGTGACGTCTTGATGGTGCTGGAACGCCCGGAGAGGTGCCAGGACCTGCACCATTTCATTCAGGAACGGGGGTTCCTGTCTGAGGAGTTGGCGCGGGAGCTGTTCCGCCAGGTGCTGGAGGCCGTGCGGCACTGCACCAGCTGCGGGGTCCTGCACAGAGACATCAAACCAGAGAACATCCTGGTTGACCTGGCCACCGGGCAGGCCACACTGATTGACTTTGGCTGCGGCACCTACCTGCAAGACACAGCCTACACTCGTTTTGCAGGTGAGCCCACGCAGGGGTGTGCTCTCAGTCCCGTCATCTCATGGCCCAACACCTCACAGCCCAAGCTGGGTGTGGCAGCGGGGATTCTCCCTTTTGCTGCCCTTCATGGCACTGAGATTTCAGCTGCGTTGCTTTTGAGCAGGGCTGGGTGGGGAGCCAGCTTCCAGCCCTGCTGGCAGCCTTTGCCCACCACTCTGCCCAGGACTGGGGCTGGGGCTGGAGCAGCCAGCCTGACAAAACACCCGTGGGTGGGGGTAGCAGAGAGGGGGGCCGGAACCTGTGTCCCAGCCGGTTTGGTGTGCAGGTGACAAAGGGCTTGGACTGCTCCACTCACCTGGTTTGGTTTGGATTCATAATGTTTTTGGGGCAGTGCAGGCAGGGAGGATGAGGGCATGGTTTTCCCAAGCAATGAGTGGGTTTTTTTTCCGTCATGGTCGGGCCTTGACAGGACTTCTGCTGCCCTCTTCCAGCACCAGTGGCTTCTTTTCCATCCCCGAGTCTGTACACAAGTCCCAGGTGCTGGCGAGAGGGCAGCGGTCACCCCGTGTGCCACTGGGGCGGCCCCCACACACCCAGGGATGCTGGGGCCAGGCTCAGGGAGCAGCAGCGTCCCCCTGATGAACCCCATCTGTATTCCATAGGAACACGGTCATACAGCCCACCAGAATGGACCCAATTTGGCTGGTACTACGGCAAGCCAGCTACCATCTGGTCCCTGGGCATCCTGCTGCACCAGATGGTCTGCGGGGACCACCCTTTCAGGAGGAGCCAGAACATCAGCTGGGACCATCAACTCTCGCTGCCACAACGGCTCTCTCAAGGTGGATCCTCATCTCTGGCCACGGGGGCAATACCAGTGCTGGGAGACAGCAGCAGCTCGTCAGCATCCCGCTCTGGCAGCTGCTGAGGAGGTGGCACATGTCCTGCTCTCCTGCTCTCCTCCAAAACAGGGAATTGATGGGGACGTTTAGGCCCAGCTCTGAGCACATCCAGCATGGCCTGGGCACGGGAATAGTGGGGCAAAGCCAACAGGAGCCTTCTCCAACTGACCGGCGGTTTCTGGTTTCTCTGCCCAGAGTGCCAAGATCTGATCAGGCGGTGTTTATCCATGCTGGACTTGGACAGGCCCTCTTTAGAAGAGCTGTTCTGTGATCCCTGGCTGCAGGATATTGATCTGCCCTAGAAGAAGGGAGAGAGCCACAGGCACGCTTTGATGCAAGGCCCTGGTAAGTTACAGCTCCACACATGCCTTGGCAATGAGAAGCAAAGGAACCCAGACATTTTGTCCTGCCTGTGTCACTGCCCAGGGGTCATCAGATGGGAACACGCAGCCCTTGTGCTGGAGCTCAGCTGCTCTGCCTAGCACTGGTGGCCACCATCCGAGCTGGTTTTGCTTGTCCTGGTTCCCTGACAGCTGGGGCCCTGGGCAGAACCCTGACAGCCTGGGCTCACCCCAGGGAAGGAGAAGGAGCCCCTGGAGAAGCTGTACCAGGTGGGGCTGCTGCTGCTGGGGACACGGAGGATGACATCAAGGATGACAACCTCTTCCTCCACCTGGTCACCGGCAGCTGAGGATGATGGACTTTGATTCTGGCACCTTCTCCAAAGCCAGGCTGCACAGGGAATGTGCAGATGAGTCCACACGCAGGGGGATGCTCCCAGATTTGGGCATTGCACAGCCTGGCCAGGAACCAAAGGTTCCCCCCTTTGCTGGGGCGGATGCAGCTGATCCTTCAGTCGGCTGCCAGGCTGCTTTTGGCAGGGCTGGGGGGATGGGCTGGGGTGCTGATGAAATGGGAGTGGGCTCCTGGCCCTGCCAACAGCCCCAGCACCCACCGTGCCCCGGGCTGGGGCTGGGGCAGCCAGCCCGACACAAACAAACGCCCATGGTGGGAGCAGAGGTGGGACTCCAGAACCTGTGCAGGGGCTGCTTTGCTTTGCAGGCAAGGAAGGGCTTGGGCTGCTCCACTGCCCCTGTTTGCTTGGGATCACCGTTATTTTGGGGGGCAGTGCAGGGGGGAAGGGAGACAGCCTGGGCTTCCCTCACCTGTGGGTGGGTTTTTCCCTGGCATGCAGGGGTTGGGCCTTCCTCAAGCCCCTGACAGAGATAAGATTTTTGACCTTTTTCCTTGTTCCCCTTTTTGTCTGTAATCTATTTTCAATAATTTGTTGTGTGTTTTTCTAGAGGAAGCTTTCCAGGTGGGGTCCAGTCTGGATGGGGAAGTGCTTGGGAGCAGCTGTGGCGTGGATGGGCCGTGCCCTTGGAGAAGGCTGAGGACATCGTTTGGGACCAGCTTTTCTTCCAGCGTGATGTGGGTCTTGTCTGCTTGGCATGGTGGGATCAGAGCTTTGGGGAGATGGCAGCGAGCACAGGAGCATCCTGCTCTGGGCAGCTGCTGAGGGCTGGATGTGCCGTGGCTGGCTGCAGGCTGGGCACATGTCCTGCCCTCCTGCTCTGCTCCCAAAGGCAGCAGGGATGGGCAGCTCTGGGCACAGCTCTGGGCACGGCCAGCATGGCCTGGGCACCGCGGGCGGCTGGGACAAGGGGACAGGAGCCTTCAGCTGACGGGCGCTTTCTGGTTTCTCTCCTTGCAGCCGGGCTCTGCGGGTGCTGAGGCTGCTCTGGGCTCTGCCAGGGCTCTGCTGGAGCTCAGCACCGGGCCCCAATCAGCCAAAGAAGAAATGGGGTGACCTGCAGCACAGACCTGCTGGAGCATTTCAGCAACACAGCTCAAGTGTGCAGAGTGTACACCTCCAAGGGCAAACATGACACCACCCAAAAATTAAACTTGTTCAATAACTTCTGAAATGAAATCAATCTGGGATGACCCCAAATGACATTTTGCAGCTTGCTCAAGCTGTAGCTCAGCCCTTCTCTGAACTGTTCTCTCCCCCACCTGCCTTTTACTTCCCAACTGCTCCCTCTTGTCCCCCAGTGAGTTCCCAGCCCATGGCAGTCTCCATCACACTGTTGCCTTCCTTGGTGCCCCTCACCATGAGGAAGGCCGAGCCCCAGGCTTAGGGACTCATCCTGTCACTGGCTGAGGAGCAGCAATGTCTCAGAGCTCCAGTGGGATTTTAGTGTCATTCAGAGCTGCTCTCCAGCCCTCAGCTCTCCTCACTGCTGAGTTCCCACTCCCTTTTCCTCGTCCTTGCAGCAGGATGAGCTCAGTGAATCCCCTTGAGCCTCCCCACTCTTCCCAGCCCACGCACCCACCTCAGTTATGCTGAAGCTGCAGCTTCTCTGTCTCCTGTGGCACACCAGTCCAGTCCCCTGTGCGGGGAGCCCCAGCCCCAGAGCACAGCACTCAGCAGTGCACTCCGGGCTGGAGCAGCTCCCTGCCAGCCCCAGCCCAGGGACCCCTCCAGCCCCGGGGCTTGGGGCACCGTCAGCACCCGCTGCTCCAGCCACCGCTTCTGCTGGCCCTGACAGCAACACCCAAAGTGGGGCTGATCCCGAGGGAGCAGCAGCAGGGCCTGGATCTGATCCCTGACTCCTGGGCAGGGCTGGACAAATGACCCCCAGCAGCAGCAGCAGCACGTGGAGCTGACTTTCAGCACAGCCCCGGCCACTCTTGCCTCCCGTGTGCAGCAGTGTCACAGCAGCCTGAGGCACCTGGGAGCCCCCAGGGCCAGCAGGGACTTGAGATGGCAGCCCTGGGCTCCTGGAGCTTGTGCAAGGAGCGCAGCTGGGGACTCCCTGTCCATGGGGAGCTTCCAGATGGAAAAGGCTGCTGTGCCCAGGCAGCTCCAAGGGCACAGAAAGGAGGGTCTCGACCACGGGATCTGTGCCAGTCCCACAGTCCTGGGCAGCAGCCACCGAGCCCTGGGGGAGCAGAGGGCACAGCAAGAGGGACAAAAGCAGGCAAGGTCAGAGACTGGAGAGAGCCAGACCCGGCAGCAGGAACAGCTGCTCCATTGCACTCTTGGAGAAAGCTCTTGGCTGGTTCAAAGCGCTGAAAGGCATGCAGGGCAGAGAGGAGGCCACACCAAACACTGCTCCTGTTTCCACAGCCTCCCCTCTCCGTGTCCGAGGAGGAATTGGATGGACTGTGCTCTTCTCTCCGAGTGTCTCGGTCAGCACGAGCGGCTGAGCACCAGGAGCTGAAGGAGCTGAAGCCTCAGGCCTCAAGAGCTGGGCCTGAGGAGACTTTGTGAGCAAATGAATGCTGCTAACATGGACCTGGCTGAATGCAGCAGATGGAATCATGGAATCACAGAATCCTTTCTGTTGGAAAAGACCTCTGAGCTCATCCAGTCCAGCTGGTCACCCAGCAGTGTCGAGCCCAGCACTAAACCACGTCCCTGAAGTGCCAAGGCCTGGACGACAGCCCTGAGTGAGGCCCTGAGCCAAAGGTGGCCTCTGGATGAACCTTCCAACCAAAGGTTATCTTTGTATCTGCTCACTAATGAAATATGCATGGTCATTAGCGCTGTGATAGATGTATCCACTCGTTAGTGAAACACGGATTGACCTTTCTGTGTTTAGAAGCCAGACAAGGCCATGAAATCTGACATCTGGCCTTGTCTGGGGCTGAATGGTCAAAGTCACCTCCCTTGGTTCCTCTTGGGCCCTGGCCAGGCTTTGGGAGGAACCCAGGAGGAGGATGAAACCAGATGTTCCCGCACCAGCAGCGCTGTCAGTTTGTTCATTCAGCACTGTCAGAGCTGGGCCCTCTCCCAGCGAGGCTGGAGCCTCACCTGTGGCTGGAGGCACCTGCAGGAATTCCCAGTGTCCAGGAATGGCTCTGCAGCCCTTGGCTGTGACAGCTTCCCCAGCTGCTGTGTGGATCTGGGGCATGGTAAAGCCTGAGGGTAACTGGGGCTGGATCTTTCTTAATCACTGCTGCAATCTCTGGTGCTGATGGCTGGGTGCATTGCTGAGCTGCTCCTTTTGTGATTCTTTGCTGCTTTGAGCTACAGTCAATGACACTGAGTCCTTCAGTTGGTGTCTGTGTCTTTGGTGCTGACCCTGCCCACTGGGGAAACAAAACTGGCACAGTCTGGCCAGATCACAACAAAATGTCACTTTTTAAATGTAAATGTGAGGAATCAGTCCCATCAGAAATTCCCAGATGGGAAGCCCTTCCTTGGAGTTCCCTGCCTCTGGAGTGGGCTGAGGTCAGAGCACCCTGTGAGCAGTGGGGCACTCGGTTAATAGAGGCTGAACCCCTGGATGTCTTCAAATGCATCCCAAAATTGCATATGGAAGAAGGAAAAGAACTTGTGGGTTTGGGAAGATGAGGGAGAATTTTCTTAATGGCACATTGAAAACAGCACCAACAGAAGGAAGAATTGGTTTTGGAATGCTCCCACATGGAGGGACAGAGGAAGGTTTAAATCTTGAGCTCAGGTTCATTTGTGCAAGTGAAATATAATATTCTTATTATTATTGTCATTAATAACAGTTATATAAAAATATAACATGATTATACATTTTTCAGATAGAATTAAAAATTGATACTGTGAAATAAGGCTGACAATGCTAATATGTCAGCTTTGGCTGCTCAGTGTAACACTAAATACCCTACAGAAAAGGACTGGCCAAGACCCAAATGTCACAATTGAACTTTGTGAATTGTGTATCATGAATAAAGGAGGAAGGGATGATGTGGAAACCCAGGACACCGGGAGTATTTCTCTGTCTGCCCTGTGTTAAGTATTTGTTCTCTATCTATTGATATGATTGATAACATCTTCCACTTACTACCATACTGTAAAATAAGCAATTAAGGCTCGATCAGGATTTCAGTTTCTTCCCAGAAGTTACAGTGATTTTATTTTTCACAAGCCCACAAGACTTCAGGCGAGCTATGTTCAGTGTCCTAAAGAATTCTTTTCTCCAAGGGCTATCCTTGAGGTCCAGTATTTTTCTGGCTCCCATTAAAAAAGACCAGAAGCCTTCTGCCTTGTTATTTACCTTCTTGCTTTCCACAGAGCAGTTACATTGCAGTAGGAAAGCCAGCACCAGCTGTATTCATGCTTTAAAATCTTTAGGAATTAATTGCATTTATATAAGTGCCAAGAAATTTTATTCTTAAGACTGTATTTTACTACCCTTTCTGCTGGAGCCAATCTTTGCACCCCACATGCACACACACAAGCCAAAACCCAGAAATGACTGTACTCAGCAACACGGCTACAAACTTCATAGGGAAAACCAAGTACATTATAAACATTAATTAATTTCAGCCACATGCCCTCCTCAGTGAAGTGGGTAATTACAATCCACATTTATCACAAGTGGGAAAACTAAAGGAGAATGATTTGCCCAGGTCAAACAAGGTGTATGGCACAGAACAGAGCGCCCATAACCCTAGCCAGCAGCCATACTTTTCATCCTATAACCCTCCTAACTAAATTCTTTCAGTCCAGTAGGCAAATTACCAGAGGTCAATATGATGAAAGCAAGGCTACAGTTTCTTCCTCAAACATAACTAACATGTCCATCTCCTCACTTGCCTACTTTAAGTATTCTCATGAATATTCACAGCAGAGTTTCCCCCTCAGAATGCTCTGGAGAAAGAAAAAAAGAGGAAAGACCTACTTAAAAAAATCTATATCTAATGACCTACTGCAACTTGGAGTCATGTATTGGCTGTAAGGTGATTAACTGTGTATGCACAGCCTAAAAGGCAAAAACCAAAGTTTGTGGACTGGGTCCAAAGAGAGCAACCAGGTTCTGATGATAAAGAGAGATCTGCCTGCAGTAAGGAGGTTTGAACTGGCAACCTGACAGAAGCTTAAGAGATTCACCTAATTTACATATATATTCGGATTTCTTGCTTTTCAGGGGGGCAGAGGGACGGACAGGGTACATCGTAAATAAGCCCAGTTTCCGTACCACAGCAATAGAAGCACTTTGTTAGCTGATTTCATCAGCAGTATAAACCTGCACCTAATTGTTTCTCTCTGCACCCTGGGCTTAAAGGAAATAAGTTAGCTGATGGGTTAATTCAGGAGAATTAACTCCCATAAATACAAACAACAGTTGGGTTGGAAGGGACTTTAAGGATCACCTGGTTTCATACCATGCTTGCCACCCTGTTCCCTTCACAGTCTCAACTTCCCTTCAGCCCATCTCAACTCCTTCATGGGTTAAAGTGGAGGGCACTAAAATTTTTATAGGGCTGGGTGGAATAAAAAAAGCCCACAGTGCTCTCCAGAATCACTAGAAGAAGTCAGAGCCTGCTGTGCTGACTCTGCCACCAAGCTTTTTCCATCAGCCTCAGGAGCCCCACCTCACATCCTTTTATCACTACTTTCCATTTCCTTACCTCAGCAATTGTGTCAGATGAGACCAAGGGATGTGGTGGTCACACTATCTCAGCTCATCAGTCCACCACTAATGCCTTCCTGTGTAAAGACGTCCCTTGGTTACATAATATATCCTTGACACCATTTCTGTTTACATTAAATTAAAATTAATCAGCCAGGCGCTTGCCACAGCAATCCATGTAACTCAGCTTGGCAGCTTGATATTATCAGTGGCTCAGTAACATTAGCTTTGTAGGGTTAGGATCTCCTGGGGACTCCTTCCACGAGAGGACTGCAGGTGGTGTAGTCATAAAACATTATGCTCCCTCCCAAGCATCTGTATGACAGCCTCTTCCAAGGACAGCAGAGAAAACTGCAACGGCAGCTCAAACCTGATTTATTAGCCTGGGCATCACAGGTACACAAGTCCTTAAGCTATCAACTCACCCTCCAGCAAGAAATCCCACAGTTCATTAACCCTTTCAGTAGGTGTCCCAGTGCAGGTCTGCCTACTGTCAGACATCAGACTGAGTCACATCAGGGAGGCTTTAATCAAGTTGGCCTTTTCCTTACTTATTCTGCCCCCAAGATGTTCAATTCTTCAGACTTTTGATGCAAATTATTCCCAGGTGTTTACTAGCATTTTAGTTCCTAACTACTGTAGGAGCAACCCTGCCTTGCTGTTGTCAGATCAGTTGCCCACGCTGAGCTGCTGGGTATCAGCTGGCAAGGGCAGACCACAACATCTTCTGGTGACCTGCTTATTTACTAGAAATAAATATCTGTAAACATCCCTGAACCCATGCCAGAGGATTCGGATAAACCATTTCGGGACAAAACTAAACAAAAAAGACACCAATGCATGAAAAGAAATTCTTTAGAAACTAGGTTTTCTGTCTCTGCTGCTGTCTTATAGATTGGCATGGTCATTTCAAAGCCTGTTAAGGATAGCATCAGAACAGTCAGGACAAACAGTGACAGTCTTTGCACCCAGACAAGCAGATTGTCCCAGTCAGAGGAAAGGTTGCCTAAAGGTACAGCTTCTGCCAGAAGAGAGAGCAGCTGTTGCACTGGAAATAGAATCAACTTCAGCATTAGATTACAACCAATGTGACAGGGTTTTGTTTTCCCTTTACATTCTCTGTTAGCCAAAGAACATTGCTGTGCTTAGGTTTCATCCCATCTAAAGGCAGGCTATTAACCAGGATGGTTTCCCAGGAAAAGGGCAAAACACACATACAAACAACCAAACCCTTTTTTTTTTTAAAAAGAACATTTTTCCTACTACTAGTTTCAGTGCAGTGAATAACCCAAGCCAACCTGTACATTAATAATTTTCCTAGAGACAGATATGCTTTACTCTTGACCTGCAATTGCTAACTTGTCTAGACACTTGTGCACATGTGTACATGCATTCAAAAACATTTATATAAATCTATACTTGTGTGTGAAAAAAGACTTGTTAAATCAATGCAAACCCCACTGACATTCCTCCTTTCCATGTTCATGGAAAAAAAAAATAATTTTCCCATCTGAAACTATTCATTTCCCTGCCAGCACTGCAGTGATAATTTTTTTGTAGTTTTAAAGATAAAACTTTTTTGTTTTTCTGGTGTGGAGAGATTTAGAACAATTTGTCAAAACCTTAATTAACTTGAGAAACCATGGGAGTTGCCAGACAAAAACTATTCTTGTTAGAAAAAGCCAGGAAAATATGAATACTTTCTTCCAGCTTGAAAGTCTGCTGCTTCATTCTTTAATGGAATTACCTAAAAGGTGTCATAAAAAGATTTGCAATTTTACTACTGAAGTTACACATAGGTTCTAAGATTTGAAGAACCTGACATTCATATCCATATATTATGATGCTGAGGAAAACTCGAGACAATACCTGCTACCTTTAAAAGGCTCCTATACCTGAAAAAGGAGGAAAAAATAGTGTTAATTTATGCCAAACCTAGCCAAAGAAGAAGGATGTTGAAAGTGAATTTTCAGTAAGATCTGAAGATGAGAGAAAAGGGCCAAACTCTGTGCTTATGAAGAACAAGCGGTTCACAGTCATTATTAGGCAGCAAAAAAATCCAGGGATTTCACAAAGATCTGATTGAATCACATTCAGTAGAAGTGCAGTGTTTTCACTGCTGCCTTTGCCACTCTGAGTACACAGGTGGCTACAGGGGAACAGGCTGAGGCTGCACTCTGACCTGAGATCTGTTTAAAATCTTCCCCAGTTTTGTTATTGTTCCAACTGGACCCAGCCAGCGTGTTAACTGTGCTACTGAAATAAGGGTTTAGAGAAACAGAATCAAATCAAGCATGGGATATAAATCACTCTGCTTAAAAGCAAGTGCTTTTATTCTCACTGTTAGAGTCCTAGATCAATTCAGCAGATCTTTCAGACCCCCAGCAGGAATGGGCACAGCCACTTTTTGTGTGGTTTCATCGTAACACGCACAGGATTTCAGTAGATCACCCGTAAACCTGAGCTGCCGAGAAAGAACAAAATGTGTCAATGCACAGTGCAGTGCCCAGGAAAGGTCAAAACGAGGGACCAAAGGCAGTGTGGACCATCAGCCATCATGAACCGTGCTGAGAACACTTTTTTTGCTTCTAGAGTACCTGCACCATGTTGGTCTTTCTTAGCCACAATAAGAAGAGATCAGAGGGATGAACATTAAAGTGCCCCCTTCTTTAGGAGTTCCAGCATTCTCTCAAGTCTTTTCCTACAGCAATTATCAAGACAGCATCCTCTGCTGTCATGTTTTATTATGGCTCTAAATCTGCATTCCAAAACCAAACTGCTAGTACCAACAAGATCTCCGTGTAAGTGGCTGTGGGGGCGTGAGAGTTAAGGAATGGCAACAGAATCACCCGAAAAGAAAAGCTTTCCATTCTGCAGTCCCAACCTACCCACCACTGACTGTACCTGTTGAAAGCAATAGAAACCAGTAAACTCAGTACCAGCAGGCCACACTCCTGTAAAATATTAAAATAGCAATGCTGCAAGTACTACAGACTAGAAGAGGATGTGAAACTGCCAGCAAACTGCATTTAAGCTGGAAGAGAAGAGACTTGTGTTTGTCCTTATTACTGTGAGGGAGAAAAAAATAACATATTCAATGTAGCACATCCAAAGCAACTCCATTTTATCATCTCAGGCTTCATCTTTGCAGCCAAAGAAGGATTTCTGCTGATTGATTGAAAGCATTACCTAGAGTTTGTGCTATACTTTATTTATTTATTTGCAAGGAAGGAGTCTCAGCACTCATTAGGTCTTTATTCCATTGACCCGTCTTATCAAGGCTTTTGAAGTGCTATAAAACAGGCTAATCAGGTGAGCAACATTTATATTCATTGTTAGAGTGGCTACAAATGAATTGATCAGGTCCAAGGAAGCTTTCAATGGACGAGGTTTGAGGTTTTTCAGCCCAATACTCCGAGATGCTGAGGCTCTTCTAAACGTTTCCTTAGGGATAATAACTGGGAACCTCCCTGTGTGAAAATGAACTGCTCAGCAAGTTTGGTTTTCCCCAGAGAGGGTGGCAAACTTTGAAGAGCATGATTCCAGTATCATGGAACTGGTACATCTCTAACCCACGGATGGGAGGAGCAAATTTTTGTTTACAATAATGACTGGAGAGTCACTACAGCCACTGGGCACACCTGCAAGGACAAGGGTGACCAGCTTCAGACACGTTGTGGTATTTAGAAACATGTCCATAAGAACACAGTGCAACTGCAAGAGCAGGAAAGAGCAAAGGCACCGTGCATGTCCAGCTGCCAGCTGGGATGGAACACGTCCAAAAAGGCATGGCAGTACTTCACTTGGTGTTTCCTTCCAGTACCCTGCAGTGTAAGGACAGCCAGCAGAATTTTTTAATTTTTATTTACAAAATAACAACATCATTTTTTCATCCAGTGCTGAACCAAGCCATCTTGTGCTGTGCTTCAGGAACTGTTACCTTTCAGATCAGATGTGAAGCCAAGCCAATGCCCTAATCCCAAGAAGCATTAAAGACCACTCCTACTGCATTTTTTCAATAATGGTAATCCTGATGCCCTGGCCATATTCCCACCGAGATAATTGCTATTTACCTCTGCAAATTCCTCCCTTTGTTTCTACAGGGCCTAAGCAGACAAAAAATCATCCCTATGTAACAGCACCAGCAGGTTTATTCTGTTCTTCCCCCAGGTTCTCTGCTTGCTGCATTGGGAACATGGTGCACTCCTGTCTCTTTTAGCAGCAGCATTACCCTGTGTCATTTCAGCAGGGGATGGTGCAATGCCACATGCAGAGTGGAAAGAGGGCTTTTGTCAACACTAGACTGAATATCCTCCAAGTGCTAAGAATTTCCTGAGTAAGCTGAAGCAAACACACATTAGTCAATGTTAAGTTAGCATCTCCCCAAGCACAGGAAGGAAAAAAACCCAAGCCTGAGACCAATGTGACTTTTACCAGAGAGAGTACAGAAGACAAATCCTTGGTGAGGAGTGAGTGGCACTTGAGTGTGCAGACACCACACTGCACCATCCAGGACTCTGGCACCAACCCCAGCTTCAAGGTTCAGGGAGATGGTACACTTGCATCTTCCCCCCTTCAGCCTCATTTTTAATTGCAATTATTTTATGTACAGGAAGGTTGTTATTCACTAAGGTAGAATTCACCTCTTGGAAATTAAGCTAAACTTCAGGAATGAAACCTGGTCATGTGGACATGACCAGGAAAACGGTGAGGCACTCCTAGAGGGAAAAGTCTACAAAGAAACATTCAAGACATTTCCTGGCTCATCCTTTGCAAGTTGCATCACCTCCTAGCAGGAGCTCAGGCACTAGTTTTTACAGTACAGACGTTTTTTCTTCTCTAACTTTTAACACAGAAGAGGTGTTTTACTTTAAAAAGGTATTTGTCCAGAGCAAGTGTAGCAGAGATTAATCTCTCCATTCTTCAGAGCTGGCAGCACAGTCCCTCCAACAAACATGAGAGATGTGGGAACTATTTAAAGGAACGCTCAGCCAGCTGCATGCAGCACACTGCATGAAACAATATTCTTGTCATTAAATACACCCCATGGAACATCCTTTCCTTGACATTACTGTTTAATGGCACAAGGTGATAGCCATCAAGTTACTGTATGAAATCCCAAAATATTCAAAACAGAGGGAAGGGACAAGGGGGTAAACCTATTAACTGTGGCCTGTTCATGGGGCGTTGGCTTCTGCTCAGGTTCCAATAATCCATGGGCACAGGGGGTTCACTTTTTACCCCTTTAAGCTGGCACAGGTCAGAGAGACCATGCCCTCCTTCGTGGGTCACCAGGCTGCAGGTGCCAAATACTTCTTATTTTCTGGGCAAGCAGCAGGTCTCGAATCTGCACATGGCATACTCAAGACTGCTCAATGCATAATAAAGTACCTTCTTTTTGCAACCTCATCTCTCCTTTAGGCAAAGCATGGACAATTTTAAGGAGCAATTTTCAGATTTTTTCTCTCACTGCTGAGCTAGCACAGCCAATAGATCATCACTCCCATTTTCCTCCTTCCATCATGGCTTGTCAGTCACAATTAGAACCATTGCTCAGCTCCTGGATTGCTGCCTATGAACAAAGGCAACTTTGAAAAACAAAAAAAGTCAACTTCAAACCATCTGATCTCTTCTTTCATCCCTAGCCAACAGCAAACAACACTAAAACACAACAAATCCAGATGTTCATGCATTCAACAGAAATGATCAGAACATGTCACTGTCCTAATCCAAGCATTAAAAATGCAACAATCAAAATGAGGTATTAACAAGGGACAAAAGGATTTAGAGAGTACCCAGTGGTGTTCCTATCATTACCCAGAAATTATTTTTACAGTTATTGTGCTTTATGAAAGTTTTGTAACAGATCATTAATTTGACACAGAGCAGAAACTTCCCAAAAACAGTCCTAGTTTTTGAGCGGCACTAATCCAGATGTACAATTTGTCAAAATTTTTTCCAAATTTATGAAAACAAATTCTTTACTATATTCTAGAAGATGAAAAACACTCTGCAGATGGAATGCTGGATATAATTCAGTCAGTAAAGACAGTCATGTTCATCAGAAATCAAAGGTATTAAATGAGGTTCAGCTTTGCACAGGATGTGCAGAAAAACATCACCTGCCTCATGGGAATTGTGTAGCTAATGCTCCACCCAAAAGCACTTATAATTTGAACACAACATGACAACTTGCTTTTCATCACTTCCCACGAGCCTTCTGGCTGATGAGACTCCCCAGGATTTGCAGCAGAGACTGATGGTAATACCTGGCCATGGCTTAAGGCTGGCATTGGAGAGACACGTTGTAGTTTAACTTCTGTTCTAGAAAGAACATCCAAAGCTGGACTAGAGCTACTAGAACCTAACTTCTTAAACCAAAGCAGGACAAAGCTCTACTCATGGTGCTCACACTGTGTCTGTGTTTCCACAGCAGGGGCATTAATTTCAGCAGTTGGTTCTGGTGGATGTTGGGTAGAAGGTCACAATTCAAGATTCAGCCCATAGGTTGCTGTTCTCCTTCCCGTTCATCCTCACCAAAACTTGTTCATCCAGGTCTTAGACATGGTCTCCCAGTTCAGAGAAAAATTTAGGAAAGAAACTGTCAGGAAAAAAATCTCCTCCTATCCCAACAAACTGGTACTAACACCTGAGGGATATAAAACCCATGACCACACATTAGTGATAACCGCCACATCTAAAAATTCAAGACTGCAAATATTTACTATCTCATTTCAAAATAAGGAGAGCACCCAAACAATGCCAAGGGAAAAGGGAAAGAAAACCCTTCCACAAGCTCCCTGAGAGCAATTGGTGTCACAAGGATTAAAATGTTGGGAAAACTTCTGTGTTGATGGGAAAACAACATCAGAGATCAGAGATGCTCTGTATGCATGTCACTACCTGCAGCACCATTTCACTGCAGCTGACATGTCTAGAGAAAGGATTTCCAGCTGCCGATGTTTCCTGAGCTGAAAAAGGTCAAAGAAATAGAACTGACCTTTTCATGTGGGCCTGCTGGGTAAACATGAGGCATTGCTAGGCTTGAAAATGGATTAAAGGGGGCCGAAGGGGAGAAAAGCTCTTGAAAGAGCCTCCATGGATAACATCCAGCAGTGCTTCCCTGCTCCATCTAGTGAGATCTCAGCAGTCATATGGGCTTCACTTTGTTACATTTTCAGAGTAGGGGCTTTTGGCCAAGTGTCACATCTGACAGCATATAAAGACTGGAAAGCTCTCCTGCTCAGTCACCTAGGAAGGCAGACCCAAATGAGGCTGCAGGTGCACCCTGTGCTTTACTGCTATCACCACTTGAGAGACACGGAAACAATTGCATGAAACCTTGATTTCCCCATGGTCCTTCATTTGGGGAAAAGGCAGCACTTTGTCTCTTTAGGCCAGGGACAGAAGCTGCCTTAGCTTTGCACAGCCAGGATTTCAGCAGTGATCTCCTCTCACACCCCAGCTCTTCAGCAGTAAGAGCTAGCCAGGCCCTCGCTCTCACTTCAACACACAGCACCACCTTATCTCTTCTGTCACTGCTACTAAGACCTCTTTAAAAAGTGTCAATAGAACAGGATTGCAAAGAGCTCTATTTACCAGACACACTGAACATGCATGATCCAACATCAGCATGCTGCTTCAGCAGCATGCACAGGAAACACTGAGCAACTCCAAAAAGCTCAAATTACATGAAGGCAAGCTTAGTCCAATCCTCAGTATTTTTAAAAAAATCTCAGACCAAGAGCTGAAACCATAGTGAAATTTGTAGATGTACAACTACTCAACTTGCTCTGGTCATATCAGCATGAAGCTGCTCTTGTGAAGTCATGAATAAAAATGGACAGCAGCCAACAAAATGAAAGCTTCATAATTCCTTGTTTTTTAATATAGCAAAGCATTGTCTCAAAAAGCATATTTGTCCTAACTGTAGCATTCTTCCATATCAAGTTAAAATTCAACATTTTGGTGACTTAAAAGCCTGCTGAGGCAAGTGACTATCACCATGTGAAATGGACATGAAAAGAAACAAGCAGGAAAAGAAATACAGCCTAACCAGTAACACATTTAGAACAGTCCTGCCATTTGAAGAGAACGTGTCATTTCACAAGACAGAGCAGTATTTCCCTTTGTGTGCATTCTTTTTTTAATTTTACTTCTGTCCTAGAACATTCAAGTGCATCTTGAATGTATTATTCAAACAGAAGCAATGATTAATTAATCAAAACTCCGTTGTATAGGGAGAAGAAAACTGGGCTCTTGTGCAACACCCCGGCCAGATGCTCCACCTTAAAGGGAATCATAAGGGAGGATGTGTCAGCAAAAGTGCTTAATTATGCAGTAAAAAACGATGGAATTTCAGAGACAGCTTTTAGGGTTTTCGCAGCATCTCTTTTCAGTGCTTCTCTTCACCATATATAAACCATGTGCCCCTTTGCATATCCCATCTACCAGAGACACTGCAAAGAGTCTTGATCCAATCTCACGGAAACCGGCTCACACGGAACCACGAGCAGCTGGATTCAAAACTGACCAATGTCTCTAAATTATGCTGCTTTAAATGACAAGTGTCCCTTTTGAGAAGCTCAATACTTCTTAGGTAAGGAAGATGGTCTGTGTAACGAACCAGGAATCAAATCTGGAGTTAAGAAGGCTCTTCTCTGCTTTTGGCTTTGTTGAGCTGTATAAGCCTGCTCAGTTCTTGGTGCTTCTCTTTCTTTTCCCACACTGCATCTTCTTAAAGCTGAGTATTCAGCCCACAAAAAAAAAAAGGAATTTAGAATTGTTTCAAATGCTTTAAATCATCCTAATATATTATCCTAATCCCATCTAGGACGGGTTTGAGCAGGGCTGTTTCAAAAAGGGGAACAAATTTCTTTTCAGGTTTGTCATGGGCAGGAGAGGAATCAAAACCTGCAGTCCCTACAAAGAAAATGCAAACTGAGTATTAAGAGAAAAGTTCCTGACAGCAATAGCAATGATGTGTGAGAACAGGTTCCTGAAATTTTCTATTCTCAGTAGTCCAGACCTTCTGAAGCATAGGCTGGATACATTTCTGTCCCAAATAGTTCAAGTTGAGTTGCTCTTGCCACAGGGAAGAAATCAGCAGTATAAGCTCTCATGATGTCTTCCAGCTCTACTTTTCTACAATTCCACATTTTTTTAATATCAGAAATTTAAAAGTTTCAAATCAGCATATCTTTTTCAAAGGACTGAGCTCTTCACTGTTTCCATTCATCAAAATATTTGTATTTGTCCTAATTCAACTACACATAAGAAATAGGTTCATCTTTTTTGTTTTTTTAGTGTTTTGCACAACATAACATTTTTGCCTCTGGTTAATACACCAAATCAGAAGCTACAGGAAAACATCAGCCCAAATAACTGATTTTTCCCCCTGTCATTTAAAGCACAAAGTAAGGTTTTAAGAGATTAAAAAAAAAGTAACAAAAATATGGAATGAAATAACTATTCACTACTCATCAGTCCTGGAGCTCAAAGACCACCAATTTTGTTTCCAACCAGTGTTATTTCTCTTGAGAATCACTATCTGAAGCCCATAAGACAGGAAAAAAAAACCAAACCAAAATAAAAAAAAACCCACCCAAAAAACCATAAAACAACACCAAAAAAATACCCCCCAAAAAACCAAAACCAAAACCAAAAAAAGACCAGCTAGATGTACATGGACGGTGCACATGCATACAAAATCTCAAGGCAGAAAATGTGTCATTTTGAAGATTGATATTTACTCACAATTCTTTATTGTCCCCTCAACTCTGTATTTCTTTCCCTATCCTACTGCATCCTTCTCAAGGTCACACTTTTCCACTTTCACAATCACATGCATTATCAAACTGCAATGTCATGACATGGTAAGGATGCAGACAGCAATGGCAGCAGACTCAAGAAGAGTTATCCACGAGGAAAAGTCCACCACAGCAATTCTTCCTCAGCCACACAGTCAAACTTTCTGATTTAACTACCTAAACAGGCAATATGGGTTTTGCTTTTCCCAAAAAAACACATACCAGTATGCAGAACACAACCACCAAAAATTTAATGCCAAATTAATTACTCAAAAATATGCAATATGAGCAAAGACAAGTGCTTGCTGGATACTTCTCCTAGGTGAGAAGTAACTGGCAGATGCACCTGTCCATCCTGAATTTAAAGAAACCGCTCTGCTTAGGCCCCTTAGAACAATCAGTCTGTAAAAAAGTGAAGCCAATTACTCGTTGTTTGTTCTTTTTCTGAAAGCTGACAATTGCTAGGGGCAAAGCTCCATGATACACAGGTATCTGAACCTACTCTGCTTCAATTAGCCATTATGTCCAAATGGCCTCAGGTGAAACCAAGGGGCCTGAGGAGGCCCCTGGAAGGCAGGTAGCCCTTCTGCACAACTCTTGAGCTAATTAGCCCTTTCAAGAAACAGGAATAAGTAGTGTAATTTGAGTCCCTTGCTACAAAGGTCACATTCCCTGCAGGTCCCTCTGCCTGGTGCTGCAGCAGGCAGACCTTGAAAGCTGGACAGCTGTGCTTCTGCCAGAGCTGTGTCTATAACATATTGATGCTAGCAAATCCTTCTCAAAAAATTCATTTCCATGCTTACTTCTACTCCTTCTCCATTTTGTTGTTAAAGATTAATTTTTTTCAGACCTATGTCCCTGGGGCTGTGGCTAGTTTCATTTTTAGCACTTACATTCACATGGATGATACAAAATGGGTTGTTAATGGGTATACTATGGTGCAAAATGGGTTTGTTACATCATCTTTCTTTTGATCAGTAATAGTTAATACTAGTTATGACAAAAGCTAACCTACAGGTTTCCCTATCACCTGATTTTTTTTCATCTCACTGAATCAGAAATAACTGGGGAGCAGGTGCCAGCAAGACTGGTCCTTTCATTGGTTGGGAACACTAATGTATCTTAATCCAGCTGGCCTAAACGCTTCCCAAAACATTGTGCACCATTAGCATCAGAGTCCAGACAACCCTCAAACTAATAAGGACAGTCCCAAGAAGCAGCTTGAGCTGATTTTCTTTGCCCTAGTCAGTATGTACAGCTCTTTTTACATTTGCTCAACGATTCTGTGAGGTGTATGACCAGGAGGTATCTGTCTCACTCCACTTTGTGAGCAGCTCAGGAAGGAAAAAAAAAGCAACTCACACACTTGTTTTCCCTTTTCCAATAGAGCAGAGCAGTTAAAAAGAATCAGCAATTAGCCATTATAAACCCAAGCCTTGCTTTCCACATTTGCACATCAAATGTGGTGATGAAGATGGTCACAGTAACAAGAAGACAGAGTGGCAGTGCTACAGATGCCCTGAGGAATTCAGTCCATGTTTGGCATCCTTTAAGGGAGATGAAAAAAATGAACTCTTGCTTTTTTCTTCACTGGCAATGGAACAAAGCTATTTAATTTTAAAACAAGAATCATCTCTTGTCTTTCTTCTAAGGACAAGCAAAGGAAGGTTGGAAAGCCACAAATCCACAGGCAAAGCCATGGCTGTGTCACTGCTCATCACCAAGGAGTGGGGACAGGTGACAGGTCTGGAGTTGAATCCACCTCCACCATGCCAGATATATCCCCAGTGTGATGGCACCCTCAGGCTTGCTCCTTTGGCCAACATGATCCTAAAACTGCCAGAACAGGCAGCCAGGGGGGAGCTTTGCTCTGGTGCACCCTTGACTTACTGCACACCCATCAATCAGTGAGGAATGACTTTGCACTTGAGTTCAGATTCCTGTTGAAACTCCTGCTTTGGACACAAACCCATGTAACTGTCTCCAGATGCAAGGGTCACAGCTGTACAGTCATGCTGCCAGATGTCTACCATGGCCAGTTACCAACCACTGACTGATTCTCTTAATTCAAGTGCCAGATCCCTCCTATTACAGCTCCTCTCCCCCTTGATGCCTTGCATCACAGCCAGCAGACTATCCTTCATCCTGAGGATCTAGGGTGCTCTTTGCCAGCTGCATCCAATCTTGCATCTATTCTTCATATCCATTGCCACTACCAAATTATACTGTGAGATAGCTCTTCATGAGCTGATGAAGGCTGAAAACGTTAATACGTTTAAAA
Source organism: Anomalospiza imberbis (assembly GCF_031753505.1). Classification (NCBI taxonomy): domain Eukaryota; kingdom Metazoa; phylum Chordata; class Aves; order Passeriformes; family Viduidae; genus Anomalospiza; species Anomalospiza imberbis. The sequence goes on from NW_027100171.1 coordinate 380,457, forward strand.
ACATATCACTTGTGAGCCCTTCCTCTGGGTCCTTCCGTCCAAGAAGCCCAGACTTCAGGATCTGATTTCTGACTAGAGGAGGGTACCCAGTTCCCTGGATCTGCCCCTGTTAATACAGCCCAGGATAACTGTGAGCCATCCTCACTGCCATGCACATGCTTGGCTTACCTGCAGCACACCAAGGTGCTCCCTCTGCAGACCTGCTCCCCACTCAGGCTGTTCCCTGAGGTTTATTTCACCCCAGGCCCAGAACTGTTTAGGTCCTTCTGAATGGCAACCCTGCCATTCAGCTACTTCCTGACTAGGACCCTGGTATCATTTAAGAAGCATTATCTCCAACAATTTTTTTGACACATCCCACTTCTGTTTTCCCCTACACACAGCTACTGAAAACTCCACCCTGATCGTGTTTTCCTGTACTGGCTGACCATATAAAAGAAGCCATTCACTGTTAAAATATTGTGTGTTGCTCACATCCTCCGGGATCATGAGTGAAATAAACCACAAACCTCGCTAACACTCCTGCCTTCATGAGGCAGAAAACCAGCATTTTACACATTGCCTTTAGGAGTCCCTTTCTCTCCATGCACCATCCAACCTGAGCTGACAAAGAAGATTGGATGTCTCCTCACTCAAGATTTTTTTGAGCAATCCCCTCAGTTTGCAGTGGGTAAAAGCACAGCCAGGCCATGCCACATTAAAAAGTGGTTTTGACTGTCAGAAGCTTCTAGGGATGTTTGTCAAAACTGCCCTCACTTTTGTTCATTAGCCATTTGCCCTTATTTACAGTGTACCTGACTGCTTTACACTGTCGGCATTTAATTATTCCCTTTTCCAACCAAGATGAAGACTAAGGTGTGGCCTTGGGCCCCTCTGCCTGCTCCACATGAGCTCATTAAGAAGTTGCTGTCCTTCTTAAGGAAGGAAGGAAACAGATAAAGAGCTGCTAAGAGATAAAACTGAAAGTGACAAAAACACTCACTTGATGCAATTAACAAGACCAGTTAATTGCTGGTCTTGTTAAAAAGGTCCAGACCTTTTTGCTCACCAGTCTTGCAATGGTTAATCATGAACAGCAATAATGTTCTGCTGCTCAGCAGCAGTTCATGGGCTTCCTAAAAGAGTGTCAAATAAAATAAAATCCAAGAAAGTAGAAGCACTTCTGTTAGACTCCCTTACAAGAAGAGCCTGAGCTTTTCTCCATTTTCCATCTATGCCTTCTCTAAAAGGGCAACAGGAAGCACACGGATAGCTCTGAAAGACCAACACTGAGATTTCTCAACAAATGCTTGTCTGTCACAGTGAAACCAACTTCCTGAGTGTAAATTATTCACATTCAAGGGTAAAAGGATCGGAGTGGATGACCCAGAAGATTAGGACATTTTCTTGCATGGCACTTTTCTCCTTCTGCAGGACAAGCTGTTTCTGTTATTTGGAGCTCAAATTTGCCAAGAAAGTTAAACTCAGCCAAGAGATCTAAAGGCCTTTTTGGATCACTATTTTGCTGCTCTCCCTATTGCTGTTATCAAAAAGCTTCTTTTATATTTCCACATCATTAGTTCAGACCAGAAGCACAAAATACAGAATTCAGGGCTTTCAGATTATCAGCCACCACAGATTCCAAACTATGACTTGCACCAAATGGGAAATGGGCACCTGAACTCAGAACCTTCTTTCAATGCCAGTCACACCACCCATGATGGAACTGTCTTTGGGTTTGTGTTTTAGGGATGTTCTTTCCTCATCTGCAGTGCTCATTGAGTAGCCTGGGAAATTCTTAATGCTCTGTAATTGATGCTGTTACCCAATAGTAAAAAGTAGAATTGCTCAGGGTTACACATATAGGGGAAAGTAAGAAATCATTGGAATTGAACTAAGAGAACTTTCTTCCTAAATCAAAAGTCACCATTTGAAGGAACAGTACGTTACAGGTTCACCCTTTCTGTGAATTGCCTCATACATTTTTAGGTAAAACAGTGAAATCTGCTATTGCTTCTATCTTCCTCTTTAAGATGCAAATCCCCTGAAGTAGCCACAGAGGTGACTTAGTTTGCACCCTCACTTAGGGGTCAAATTCATCCATTTCTGCATTTTCTAGAAACCTAGAAATTTAGAACTCTGTTCTGAACCCTGCCTATTACACATTCCCAGCTATCAGCAGCAAGTCTCTGGGCTGCTTTTTTTCAGTCTTTCTCATCATGTATTTTGATGCATGATTCATACAATATTTGATTTACCCCTTCATTAACTTGCCTCAAGCAGAGAAGGTTGAATGCTATTAGGTCAAAAGAATTTGAAAAAATTATTTATTTTCGGTTGATCTATTCAGTGAATCAATATTCTTCCTACTCATTCAGTTCTACTCTCAAGGGAAGTCAGATGTTCATGGCCCTGACCTTAAATATTGGCCCTTAGCACATCACTTAAAATGATAGACAGTAATTACCAAATTGGTGGACAGAACTGTCAGCTGAGAAAAAAAACAGGGAGAGACAAAGATGATTGGAAAAAAAAAATCACAGACACACTGAGATCAGGCTAACAGGATCTCACAAAAAGAGTGCTATGTTGTAGCTTGCCTCTGATAACAAATACATTGGAATCTAATACTTTTATGAAAGCCTATGTATGTTTCGGGCTGGAAATTCTGATTATAAAGAACTTTGATTCAACTCCTTGTATATCAGACACATTATCCCTTCCCCCCTTCAACTCTTCCAGTCAAACCCTTGGAAGCTTAAGAGCTGTAGGGACCCTTCTTTGTCATGAGCAATTCCCCACCTGCTCTCCTAGACTTGCAATATGTTCACCAGTCTAATTTGAAGTGGAGTGCCAAGGTGTACCTGCCTCATCTCTGGTCTGTTTGTGGGAGACCAAGAAGGCAGGGTGCACAAAAACTGCAACAGCTGAAAAAACCTAAAAACTCTCCCCAGCTGGACAGCCTGCCAGCAGGAATGAATTACAGCAAGGGGAGCTGCCATAGAGCTATCAACACAAGGGATTTCCATTCTACAGGAAAGGCCAAGATTACATCTTACTGAACACCTGGGAAGCCCGGAGAGCAAATTAGGAAGAAAAACAAAGAACCAAAAAATAAATAAATAAATAAAAACCACACAAAAAAACCCAACCCAAACCAAACCAAACAAAAAACCTCATGAAGTCTTGGCCCAGGGGAAAGTTTCAATCAGAGCTGGCAAGGAAGCACAAGACAAAGCCATTGGAAACCAAGCTCCATTACTTCTACCCCACACAGAACTACTTATTTAAAGCATCTCTTATTTGAAGATCTCAGCAATTTAATTAAGCCAATGGCCCTCAGAGGCAGGTAAGTGTCATGATGCTTATGTTACTGATGGCTTGCACTGAAGCACAGAGCAGTTAATTGAGTTCCCCCTGACCACACAGGAACCCATGAGTCCTGCCTTTCTGGTCTTTTTCTCCAACTAATAAAGGCACTCCACTTGGTTCACATTTGCAGGTCTTTACAGCAGTCCCTCAACACAAGACCCAGGCAGCCCCTTCTGCACAGGAGGCCAGAACACTGCAATGACCCGGCAAGTCCTGACTTCTCCTGAGCCTCTTCCCACTTAGCCCAATCTAAAGACTGCCACACCACTCAGCAGATCTGCTCAGCTGTACCTCTGCTCTGGTTCTGCACAAAGAACCACAGCCATGTCCAGGAGAGGCCTTACAGCTGGGGACAAGAGCAGCTGGCAATGCTGGGCAACAAGCAGCTCCCACCTGTGCCTGTGAAACCTCTGCCTGGCAGGGGGCTTCAGCCATCCTGGGCACAGGCTCTGGAAACCACCCTGCAGGGCCAGCCCTGTGCCCATGGGCAGCCACTCTGGCCTTGGATGCAGTCCCAGAACTCAGAGCAGATGGAGTTCCTCCTGTAGATGCCCAGGACACTGGTAATAAAAGCTTGTCCATGTTTCCATCAGCTGTCCATAATAATTAAGATTTAATTTTTGCTTTAAGTAATTCCATCATATCAGGTCTATTCATTGCCAAATTGGGGGTTGGTTTTTTTTTTTTTTTTCCCCAGCTTTTAACCTTGGGATTTTTCTTCAGGTCCAAAGCACTCAAAGATGAGACTTATCCAGAGTCAGAGCACTGCTTCCCAGCTGGCTAGAGGTAGGCAGATAGCCCCTCTGAGACCAAAAATTAAAATATAAGAGCATGAAAAAATAAAACAGATCCTCACATTCCTAACTTTCTATCTCCCATTGCTATAAAAGATGTTAAATGTTCATCACAATCTGCTTCTTCCAGCATCTGGAGAGCTGGATTTTGGTAACTAAAGACATCAGAAATGTCTTGCATGGAATAATTTCAGTTCCCGTGAGAAATCAGAACCATAGAATGACAAACTCCAGCCTTGAAATCTATCATTCATTAAAACAGTACCATTGTAACATCATTATGGCTAAATATGGTTTTAGTAAATAAAACAGCATGAGATACAAACAGCAGAAGGATTAAATCAAAGAAAAGAAAGAGTCTGTGTGCATAGAGTAAATATTTAAGTATGACAAAATATAAAGATTAATCAGAACAAAAAACATAGGTGGAGAAATATATTTTGATTCTATTAGGCCGCATAAATTTGTCACTGGAAACAGAATCATCTACAGTCGGAGCAGACAAACTATGGGATGACTGACAGCAGAAAACAGGCTCTTGTTGAGCAATTTCCATATTTGTGGTCTGTGAGGCCATACAGCCCCTACAGCCCACAGAGAAATTAACTGCTGGACTCCCACCCTGCACACAGAGCTGGAGCTAGAGAGATGTCCACTCACCCAAAGATAAAGCACGTCAGCTTCATGATCTGGTCCTGTGACAGTCTGCAGGACTCTTCTGATGCCAACGATGCAACTGCAGTGTGCCAGTGTTTAAAAAAAAGCCCAAAACACATTAAACCCATGCTCAGCTTTGTATCGGTATTTATTTTAATTGAAGCACTACTAACATTTAATTACAAAGTAATAAACCCACAGCTGGATAAGCACTAGTTAACACACCCATGCCACTTTACTGAAGTGAAATTTGTTCAGTCTGATAACAGCAGTTCAATTAAACTTAAGGAATGCTGGTTTTTCTGCAGCTATTCCTCATCTAACTCAGTTATTCAGAGGTTGAGTGGAAGATTGCTTTGTAACTTCTCAGAGACTGTAAAATTCTAACTGATGATAGGAAGCAAGCACACACTGTGTCACTTCCAAGCAATGTCAGTAACTGGTGGATGCAAAGGAGAATTTCTGATGATGCTGAAGGAAACACACAACCACATTGTGCAGCTGCTGTTTCGAACTCTGAGACATCTCCTGGATTATCAAATGTGTTCTAAAAGGCATCCTGTTCAAGGGGAGGAAAAGGGGGAAATAGAAAACTCCCTAGACTGGAACTTACTCTGAGCATAACAGCCCTGGGTAAAATGTTTTAAGGGGTGCTTTTTGGTTTTTATTAAACCATGCAAGGTTCAAACAGGGGCAAGCTAAGTGCTCAGAGAAAATAATCATCTTCATCAGGATGCCTGAAGGCAAACTCATCTTCCAACGTGTGTAACACAGGCAAGTGCAGGAACTATTCTCTGCTTATGTTCTGCTTCTTGTAACAAGAGCCAAAATTCTCATCGGGGCAGGGGTCTGCCTGGCTGGGGAACAGCTCTCTGAGGAGGCACACGGGTCCTGGCAGGCATGGAGCAGGAACATGAGCCCAACCAGTGATCAAGGGAAGGGATTATTCCTTCTCCTCAGCACTTGTTAGACATCACCTACAGGTTTCTGCACTCCCAGTGCAGAGAGCCTTGAATAAAGTGGAGCTTGCTCAGGGCAGCAGTGTCTGGATAGTGGGGAACACCTCTGCAGAAAGCCAACACCAGCAGGCTCTGCTCAGCCTCAAGAGGAGATGGCTTTGAGGGGCTCCAGCGTTGCCAGCCGGAGCCCATCAAGAAGAGGCAGGCCTGTCACAGTGGGCAATGAGAGAGCAGGTGCAAGCTGAAACACAAGGGCCTCAGCGTGGTGCAAGGGAAAACATTTCCCCTGAGAAAGTCAGGCAGTGGGACAGGCTGCCCAGAGAGGTCACACAGCTTCCAGCTGAAGAAGTTTTCAAGATCCAAGAGGGAATAGCTCAAAGAGCTCTTATCCACCTGACTGGACCTCAAACTATCCCTGCTTTGAGTAGGAGATTGTACTAGAGATGCCCTGAGGTCTCTCCCATTCAGGGTGTTCACATTCAAATGTGTGAGCACAAACACAAAACCCCAGGGGTTTCTCTCAGGACTTGACATGCAGACTGGTGGTTTAACTCATGGACTTCTGGGATGCAGTTTTATTTTCCTGAACATGTGGCATGCATGCATTTGATTCCACACAGCAGGAGGGGAAGCTATTCCATTGATGCTTTTTCCCATAGCAGTGTAGCTGGTACTATGGCAAGTACCCCAAGTACTGGAGGGCAGGAGTAAGCATTGGAGTAATAAATAACCAAAGTCACATTTTCTCCTTCTAACTTAACTGCTCATAAGTTAACACAGTTCTTCATTTGAGTCTTTTCTCTGCCACAGCCAAGCAGCCTGTGGCAAGTCCATCAAGGTCACACTGATGACCTAACACAGGAGGATGGAAAACTGTACTGTATTCCTAGCCTCTTACTCCTCCTCCACTGCAAGTGTCTGATTTCCATTTCTCAGACTTTCACTGAATGTTGCGAGAGGAAATAAATAAATAAACAAAACACAAAAAGCCATCAGAAGCTTTGTGCAATTCATGTTGATTGTGAAGAACTGACCTTCCTCCAAGAGCTCAGCTGCTCCACAGCTGGGAGCCTGTGCTCCTCCCTGCCTATTTCATTTTGATAGACCAAGACTCCCTGGAGTGTTAGTAACAGATTTATCCACTATGTGGGTTATCCCAACAGCCACCAATACATCTTAATATCTCTCCTGAACAAGTCTTGGATAGCATGAGTGATTGATGCACTAAAACTTGGTAGAAACATGGAGATAAACACCTGCCATTCCTTTCTGTCCTTGTCTTTACAGCACCAGCAGTTTAGAAGTGACAACCCATTGCTTCCCTTTTAGCACTGCTGTTCTAAAACTGCCTAACCAACAACACAGGCCATGCAGTAATCATCTTTCCTTCCAGGGGGAAATAATGACTTCCCAGAGCTCATCTCCCACCACAGCTCCTCTTCTTAAAGGAAGTACATGGATAGTGGTCTTAAAATTGGGGATGGTAGATGTCTAGCAGCAGCATCGATAGCAGTGGTACCCAGCTTCTGGTTCCTGAAGACTGGTATGCAGAAGAAGGGTGTACACGAAGCTGTCATGCCTTCCTTGGGAGGAAAGAAAAGACTCACCCAATCAGAGTATGCTATGCTCTGCATTTTTACCTACTGATCAGCAGGGCACGCAGAAACCTGACTCAGAGACTCTGACAGAAACCTACTCATCCCGTGGGCAGCTGCTGCCTCAAAGAACTGGCACTGCAAATAGACACCAGTGGAACAAATTGAAAAAGGCTGCTCGTCAGGATTAGCAAACTAGGAACCCAACCAGGTGCCCCAATTCCATCCTCGGTTTCCATTCAAGATGGATCAGTTCCCCAGCGTACAGGCATCTGAAATCCACAACCACTTCATCTGCTAGAATATAAACATCTACCTGGTAGATAAAAACCTGAAGGGTATAATTCAGATTGTTTTCAATCCAAATGCTCCTGTAGATTTTCTTCAACAGCTTCTTAGACCCTGTCCAACCCAGGGCACGGGCAGGACAGAACATCCCTTTCTACTCTCTCAACACTGCAACCCACAGCTCATGCTCAGGAAAAGCTGCAAGTGTACACATACACACAATCCTTCAATGTCCTTTCTCAGCTGACCTTCTTTGGTACATGACAAAAGACACCCATATATTAAAGGGAATTCAAAGCATAAGAGAACACATAGTGAGCTGTAAACTCTAGTTTAAGAGACAGGTTATCATTCTGATAACTCCTGTGTTATTAGTAAAAAGAGTTGGTCAGAAAACCTATAGCTTTCTTTGGCAAGAAAACACATCAGAAAAAAAATAATCCTCTCTGAAAACAGTCAGTGAAATTTCTGGATTGAACTTTGATTTGATTTCTAGACTGAGGTTTGCTTTGACATTGTTTGTAAAAATAATGTTTCTTTACATTTCATTTCCAAACAGCATTTAAAGCACAGGTGGAGAGCAGAAGAAAAGGGAATAGGGATGACTACTTTTGCACTTTCTATCTCATGTATTTAGAGTAGAAAAACTACTAGGGGCCAAAATTAAAAATGAATGACAGAGTTGGGATGATGCTGGCTTTTGATTGGAACCAGGAGTTAAACACTTTTTCCTTCATTTAATTTGGCTAAAACATACAATGCTGTCAAAGCAAACACGTTTTTGCAGTAGATGTTATCTTCACTTCCAAAGTACATTAGCATTTGAAATATTTTTTACCGAAGGAAAAAATAATTCCATCTTCTTTAAAACCCTAGAAATAATTAAAACAACAATTCATCAGTTCTGCATGGTTTAAAGGAAAGCAGATGTCCACTATGCCACATTAGTTTATCACATTGGAAAGTGAAACATGAAGCAAATAGGAATTTATTGTACAAGTATTATCACCACAAATTTGTGTCCTCTTTTACCTTGGTAGTAAGTTAATCTCCTCAACTTGGAATATTTAAGGAGCACACAGGAGGGCATGGAAGTAGATTCACTTCAGAATGGCAGGTGATGGTGTTGCATCATGGTGAAATTAATCTCTAATCTTCCTACCTTTTTAGGGCCACAAAACCAGGAGGTATTTGTTGTAAGCTAGAGCAACCACCAGAAAAATGCCCCAGGACTGGGAGGGAACATCAGCTCCTTCCTCCACCACAGCTGCCATCAGTGACTGTTTCTGAGAAGCCAGCACAAGGCAGTGCTACCCAGCCTATCCCTCAGCATCATCTGTAATAACACAAAACCAGGCAACACAGAAACTCCACAACCACTTATCTCAAAAACACCACACACAACATTCTCATCCTGAAGTGTTTATTTCTATTTGAATGTCCTTCAGTTTTGCTCAGCTCCTGCCACAAACTCTGGAACAGCAGGGAGGAAGCACTTAACCTGTCAACCCCGATGTGCTGTGCCACACTCACACCTATGAGAGCCACGGGGTGCTCAGCTTGCTGCCAACCTCAGCAGAAACTAACAGGGCATCTGAGCTGGGTTTAAGGAACTGGTGGCTTAGGGGGCATTTCAGCAAGGTCCACTGGGTTTGCTTTGGCATCTGAAATAAGAGTTTGCCAGGTGCATCCTCTCCCAGAGTAGTAATCGCCCATAGCATTAGCAGAGTTAAACACTTCACTATTCCAGCCCAGCACAGATTTTAGTCTATTAGCTGAAAATGAGATGCCTCCATCCATGCTGTAAGAGCACACACACTCCCCTGCCTACATATATATATAAAGCCCTTTCATTTTATGATCAGTACAATAGCTCTGTGATAGAGAAGGCTATAATATTTTATTAATGTTAAACTTGTTCACCTGGGAATCTATACAAATCACTGTAATCTTGCCTCACTAATGTTTGTTATCAATCTTCTCAATAAAATGAGAGCAAAATATTGCAGAAGTCTCTCTCACTGAGTTTACTATTGTTATTTTCTTTTTTAAAATTATTTCTTTTTCACCCTTCTCTCCCCCTCTTGCCTGGGCTTCTCTCCAAAGTCACAATGAGTTGAGAATGGGACGTTCAGAAAGTATTTTATAATTCTTTAATCACCTAACTTTGGCATACTCTAGTCATTTGGGCTGGAGCTTTTTGAGATAAGCAGATCCCATGTAGCTACAGAATCAGGTCAGCAAGGCAATTAATCATCTCTGCATTTACACTCTCAGCAAAACAATACAAAAACAAAAGAGAGGATAGAGGAGATGGAAGGAGGAACACCGTAACCCAGCTCTGATGGGCAAATAATTGTCTTGGCTTTGCTTCTGCAGCCACAGCAGAAAGGTGCACAGCTCCCATTTATTAATCACTTTTGCAGAACCAGCCTCCAGGAACACACAACAGAACGTGGGAGGCTCAGTGTCCACTGGCATCTCAGCAGCAGGCTGCAGCAATTTCCTGTGCTTAGCTCTTCTTGCACTAATAGGGGCCTAGTATCCTAAAACAAGGAGCTGGATCCCTCAGCTTGTAAATACTATGTCGTGCCTAAGGCTTGATAACTACAATGTTGTGCTTGTGTTGAACTCCGTGGGAGCAGGACCAGTACAGTCGAGCATTTGCTGTTTTATCCACAGCCTGGCTGTGTTCCCACCACCTGCTGCCCCACACATGCCTCTCTGCTTTCCCCTAGACAGGAAACGATCAGTGGCTTTAAAATTCTCCATAATAGTGCCCCTCTAACTATCCTGTTGATCTGTTAGCTCAGAGAAGCACATACCAACAGCTTCCACAATAGCATGAGCAGGCTGCCCAAACTGGCTTGTAAATGGTCTTCAAATTGAATCCCAACAAAAGAAATACCATTCTCCCCCTTTCCACTCCAGCACCCTTGGGAAAGAGATCTTGCTACATCCAGGAGTAAACTGGGGCACAGAAGGGGTAAGGGCATGGAAATTTGAGAATCAAGGAGAATTTTCCTGCTTGCCCACTCAGATGAGCAACACCCTAGAGGCAGAATAAACTCACCAGCACAAAGCTCATGGTGAGACACATATCTATCTAGGTAGTTCTAAACAGGGTGTGAGCAAGCCACAGGGTGATTATCCCCCTCAATTTGTGGGTATTTTAGCATGCTCAATGCTTCTGGAGTATATAGCCTAGAACAGACATTGAAAGGGAAGGATCACAAGATATGAAGTTTGGGAGACAGTTCTCATGATGCCTATCACACAACAGGTTTCCTCAGCCAAACACTTTCAGGTAAGAACTTCCCTCAGACATTATCCATTTCCTGTACCTACAACACACATTCCTTGACAAGAATCCAAAAATTACCCTTGAAAAACCTCCCAGAGGCCAAATACTCATGAGTTAACTCCTGATTTCAGGGCTACTTGCTGTGACATCCAGTGGCCTGGATATCCACACATATCACACACATAGATGTGCAAACTCATAGATTTGAGGACTGGGGGAAAACTCAGAAACCATTTTCCACCACTCCAGGCAGCCATTCAGAAAGTTCAGTGAACACCACCAGACTCCTTCCCTGCATTCCTCTCTTCCAGCCTCACAGACCAAGAAAACCGGCTCTCACCAGTGCCTTCACTGCCCTGGTACAGCCAATAATAAGTTCAGTCAGCTAAGAATTACTTACATTGAACCAGGATCAATAAAGCTATAGTGTGGCAAAGGCAGTTCAGGCAGGTTTTGCAGGGGCATAACTAGGAGTGATGGGCTGAAATGAAGCAGAAGGAAAATGCTGGCTGAATAGCAAGAGAAATTTGCTTTGCTAATAGGTCAATCAATTAGACCAAGCACACAGTTCTCAAGGGAAGCATGCAGGGAAAGCTGTCACTAGGATCACTTAAAACTGGAGTGAAGGAGCTCCGGAGGTTGTCACTGCATAAGCAATTCTGCACTCTGCATTTCACCAGCACTGCAATTCCGTGTAGCCAATGGCATCAAGGCTGAAACTGCCCAGCTTACACCACCTCCCGAGGCAGGAACAACCCTTGCACAGCTCTCTTTACCCTTCTCTTGTATTTAATCCTCCCATACTCCCAGAATGGCGTTCATTGTCATTGAATTTTGGGATCTTAATTATCTGAAATCTAGCTATCTTATCAGCTAGCACTGATAGAGCGAGCTAGTGAAATAGGAAGTTTTGATAGAAAGTACTGAGGTCTCTCCAACAGCTATCCAGAGAGTCAGAAATAATAATTGTCCAATTCTTTGAAAGCTCATCTTTTACTGAGTTACCTGCTAGACCACAGCTCCTTAAAAACATCAAAATGATTAGCTGCAATCACGTGAATGTAACAAAAAAGACCTTTGCTTGTTTACCAAGCAGAACAGAGGATACAAAACAATAGGACTTTTGTTTCTACTGTGCAAATACCACGGAGTGAAAATTAAAAGACTGTGCTGTGAGAACAGCAAATGGATAAACAAGATCTTAATAGAATTACACTGAGTATTGAGGAAACATTTTTCAATGGACACATCAGACACTTGAAGTCCTCTTAAACAAATATGGTAGGGCAAACAATTTAGAACCAGCAGTATGGCAGCTCTTGCTCTATCAGTGCAGGGCTACATGTTTCCCACAGCAGCACACATCAGACCTTTTTGACCTAAAGAGACCATTACCTGCTCTGTTCTTGTTGTGTCATTCCTTATCAGCAGTCGGATTTGAGCCTTGGCCTGCCAGCATGGTGCTCCCATCAAGACATCAGTTGTTACTGAAGGAGGAGCCAGGGACAACCAAAGCTACAGGAACAGCACAAAACTTCAACAGGCAAGAGCACCAGAGAAACAGAGAGAGGTCCATAAGGCAGCACAGGAAGTGAAAGTTAGGAGCTCAACAGGGTCTTGATGGACAAGTGACCTGAAACATGGGACAGAGGACACTGCTCTGGTCAGGAGTCACAGCCATCAAATCATGTTTGTCCTGAAACTACTCCAGATCATGAATACTCTCCAGCTTGGAGATGTGCCTTGAAGTCAGTCTTCTGCTAATAACAGTGCTTCCTCTGCTTTTTCTTCAAGTGATATGAGTCTTCCTCATCCTATCAAGATCAAGAAGGTCAAATATCCCATTCTTCACCCAAATTTCTCAGACATGCTAGCCCAGACTGACTCTAGGCTCTAGCCAGGCCTATCTTGCCACAGCCAAGGTACCATTTTGACATCTGAATCTTTGCTTGCCCTCTTTTAAATGGCTCACTGCATTTCTTTAAGGTACATTTTGAAACAAGGCACAATCTCCCAAGCACAGACTCCAGGCTGCTGTAAGTTAAAAGACAAGCAGCTTGTCTAGGCACATTCTCACTGCAGATTCAGACCTGTGAAGAAACCAGTATCTCTATTTCTCCCATAGATGGTGCTAATAATTTCTCTCTCAGATATTCATAAATAAAAAGGTGAGTTTCTTTTGTGGCAATGCTGCAGTGAGAGCTGTGAAATGGGGCAGAGAAAGCAAACTGCAGAGTCCCAGAAGGACCCCTAGGGATTCCCATAATAAAGATGTGAAATGAGAATCCTGGCTCACCCCAGCAGTGCTTTCTAATCTCTTTCCTGTAAGTGTAAAGTTCCTGAAACCTTTCCTGAGTTTCTGCAGCACCCTTTTCCTCGTGTGAGCAAGGATGAAAAGTGCGAAGCTGGTAAAGGCTTTTGAGGAAAAGTGAGCTGGCTTATCAAGGCAAAACAGTGGGAACAGCAGCTTCCATCTCCTCTCACTCCTCTGGAATGAATACAACACCGGAGTTCTAGCAACAACAGTTGCTTAGCATTATGGTTATCAATCAACAGCATGTTTTCACAAAGGATGGCTGGGGTTAAAACCATTTTCCAAATTTCCTTGTTTGTTTTTCCCCCAAATGCATAAACAAAGATCTGCTTAAATATGCCTCAAAGTGTTAGAAATCTACATCAGGGCTTGAGAACTGGGTAATTTAGAAAGAAATTAACTTCTGTAATTCACACAAAAAAAATAAAAAGCAAGAAAACAGAATTTGTGAGTAGAATAAAATTACTGAGAATAATTAACATTATTATTATATAAAATCATTGAGAATAATTGCAATGTTAACAATTTCAGTTGTTTCAAGAGCTCTTAGGAAAATTATTACCTTGGCTGTGTACAACCATCTTATTTTTGATTTTAGCACACCAGAGCTGTTGCATTTGTCCTACAACTTCTCATCCCAGGCTAGACCAGTAAAGTGAGAGCAGGAATCAGGCAGAAAACATCCCTGTGGAACACAAAGCAAATGAAAACTGCGTCCAGCCAAGCACGTTCCCTGCAGAGGAAGCAGCACTCACGGACAGCGCCCAAGCAATCTTGCCAGAGAGCCTCTCTGCAGAAAACAGACAGCAAGGGAGCAAGAGATGAGACTAAAGTCACCCTCTGCCTGGCATCTCAGAAGGAGCAGTCTGGAGATTCACAGAGAGCAGATCTTCCCTGCCCCACATGAATGTGCTGAGCACAAACATACTGAGGGGTGAAAAGGAAGACCAGCAGACCCAGACGGGGTGTGTGCCTTGGTACATGTGGTACCCCTCGTAACACAGGAATTTGTATTTGCACAGCTCAACCTGTGAGCCCCAGGAGATCTTCCCCATCTAACTTTGCACCTTAAGAGGGTATTTTAGTGCACCACAACCTCTGCAGAACCCAAGAACTGATGGATTCCACGAGGAGCAAGGAAAGGATTTTCACGCTCACGCTACGATTCAAGGAACTGAGTTGACATGAGGCACAGGGATTCTCTGCTAAGCACAGGAACTCTGCAGAAGTGGAGGGAGCTGAGATTTCCTGAGCCTCAGCTTAGAACCACAAGCAGATGAACTATCCTGCCTCACTTCTGCCTACAGTACAGCTTCCCCAATAAAAAATACATACATCTCTGAGTACGAAATCAGATGCAAATCCCTTGCTCTACAGAACTCTGAAATTAGCATGAGGGAAGAGAAGAATACTCTTGAGCTGCAAGTGAATAGAAATCAAGCTATTGTACAGCATCTGTTGCTGATTCTCTTATGCTTGTTTAAGCTCTGAAATATTAACCACAGTCATTATGGAAGGCTCTCTTTTGACAGTGTGTCTTATGGTTCATTTACCAAGAGAAAATGGGTGCAATTTTAGCCAGTGTTAATCTGCTTTTATCAGAGAAAGGAAACTAATCGCACTTTATGGGAAGGATAGAGAAAGGCAGGCAATGAAATTTTCTGAACTTCCCCCCTTCTTCCATCTAAATCTCCACCAGTTTCCTCAAGCCCCTGCTCCCCACTCACCCCACATCAGGGGCACCTCAGCACGGCTGCCCTGAGCATGTGCCCCGCATGGCAGCACAGGGGAGTCCAGAGGCAGCTCCAACAGCCAGTGTGCACTCACAAGAGAGCACTCCTCCACTGAGGGACACGATGGGAGGTTAAATTAAGTTCTTACACACCCTCTTAAAGGAAGAAATTACATTTTAGGACACATCCTAATATATCCTGCTCCTTCTGAAAGTACTTTTCTTTCATGTTCCCCAAGGAGACAAAGTACAGTACTGAGTAAAAGTGTTAGTGTGTTGCCAGCACTGAGAATTAGGGATTAAGGGCTCTTACATTAACTGTTGTTTGATTTAAGATACAGCCAAAAAAAATTCCAAGTGGCACAAAAATCATTTTACTGCATCAACTTTTATATGCATTGAAAATTCCAAAATAATTACTTTATCACCCAGTGCTGCCATTTGAATTGGAATCAAGGTCCATTTTCATTTAACACAGAAATGTCAATTAGAGCTGAGGGAGTCATTGATTTTTTTGGTTTGCTGGCCAGGTAGAAAAAAATAATTGAGGAAAAAAAGCACCTTGTGTCAGTCTTAATTTTTTTCCTCCTTGGAAATGCAAACCTGAATGCAGCTTTGCATCTGGATGAACAGGATCCAGTACACCCAGCTTTTAAGACAACAGCAGTTACCTAAACAGTTTGAGATGCTGTGCAATTCCCATAAAAACAGTTTGAGATGCTGTGCAATTCCCATACCTGGACATCAGGCAGGACACGTTTCCCACAGGAGGCCCTTACTCTGTGAAGCAGCAGCCAGAAGTAATGCCATCTCAGGTGTCCAGCACACTGAATCAAGGTTTTTGTATCACGGGATCATTTTAAAATGTAGAATATAAGAATCGGAAATCCGTTCCAAAAATGTTGCCTGATTCAAAACAAAAAATATTGCATTTAAAGTTTAATGATTTGGGCTTGTTGAGGGCTATTTCTCAGGAGCCTTGGAATCAAAGGAAAATCAATATGAGCCTACAAAATGCTTTGGCCAAGCTACAATAGCGTTTTCCAGAGAAAGAAGTCTTTAATGGGGCAGTTTCATTCCCCTCGCTGGAGCTCTGCACAACGCGAGCGTTGTATTCACTCGGCCGTGGTATGAAAGGCCCAGAGGGTGTGAGATTGTCCAAGGCCAATGCTGACTTGCAGCCCTTCATATGTAAAGCTGTGTCACAACTCAATAGGTCTCTAACCCCTCCAGAATGAATTAAGGACTTCTGACATCTTTGCTTCCCCCTCTGGACTGACTTCACCGTGGTTGCCACATTAGGGAAATACAAACATCTTATCTGAAGTCAGGAGGAAAGGGAGAAACCCATTTTCTACTACAAAGTACCGTATTAAGAAGATGGAAAGCTATAACCTGTCACCCTGATTTTTTAAGATTTTCTAAAGCCTTCTGAGTTTACATCCTTGTAGAGAACTTTCTCACGCAACTTTCTGTAAACAAGCTATTGTTTTGCATTCTTTCATAGAGGCGGAGAAATCTGATGTACTGGTAGTTTGTCCAGTGTCATTTGAGAGGTGGCACGTTCACCCACCAATCCACTGGCACCTTTTGAGAACTATAAATGATTGGAGTCAGAGGAAATAAATTAGTCTCTTCATGGTGACCAAAGCTGTGGTGCGTCGTTTTTCCTGGTGTCCTCTGGTGACATCTGGGAGCCGCCGGCGCGTACTACAGCTTAGGTCGGGTCAGAGTGTGCCTACCCCCCCCTCCTCTTTGGCGTTTTGCCTGCTGTGTTAGTGATGGAAACCTCTATGGGTTTCGGGATGGAATCTCTGATGTTTGATCTCTGGAGGGATGTCCTGGAGAGGAAACATGTTTCTGTCTCCTGGAGTGATTTTGAAAGGCTGTTCTTGTGGGCGAGGCAGCAGGGGTTCTTTTCTGACTTTAGGGAGGTGATGTCCCGGGAAATGTGGTCTCAGTTGGGGGCAGACTAATGGACGCCCTGTTTGATGATTGCTCTGTGGACGTTGGGCCATTGCTGGTGCAATGGAAAATATTAGACGTGGCTTGGCCGGGGTCTGAATTTTGTAGCTCTCGGAGCTCTTTGGGGGGACCGTCCGTCTCGGACGTGGACGACGGGGAATTTGAGTTCATGCAGGATGCAGGCGCTTCCCCTTCTCCCCGAGGCAGTGAGCCGCTGGAGCCGGCTCGGCCGCCCCGCCCCGCCCCGCGCCGCAGACGCAGAGAGCCGGGGGAAAAATCGCCCTCTCTTTGTGCCTTCCCGGCGCTCGGGGGCGAAGCGGGGCCCGTGGATCAGCCCCCGCCTCTGACTGCGTCTGATTCGGTGACAACACTTTGTCCAAACTGCGGTGTTTCCACGACATAGCCCTGGGGGCGGCGGGAGCGGGCTCGCCCGCTCCGACCCCGGGCTCGTCCTGCGGGGCAGCGGCGTCTCCCGTTCCCGAGCCTGCGCAGCCTGCTGGGCGTGCGGCGGCAGTGGGAGCCGCCGGAGCCGGGGCGCTGGCCGCTGTTCCGTCGGGCCCCGGCCCAGCAGGCGGGCAGCCCGCCCCGCTCCGCCCGGCGGGGGCGGTGCCCGCTGCGCGGCTCCGCGGCACGGCTCCGCCGCTCCTTGGGCCGTGCCGGGCTCCCTCGTGTCGGCCCGCGGTGCCGCGGCTCCGCACACCGCGTCTCTCTCTGCGCCCCATCCCTGCCCCGCGCCGGGGGCGGGGGGCGCCGCGCCGGGTCTGCGTTCCGCGCCGGCGCCTGTGTCCGCCGCGGTGCCCTCTGCCAGCGCTGCGGCGGGCGGCACCGCCGAGCTGCCGGCTGCTTCGGCCCCGCTCCCCCGCCTGCCGCGGGGGCTGAGGCTGCGGCGGGGCGCGGGGCTGTTTACCTTGAGCGCGGCTGCTGACGCGGCCGGCGGGAGGCCGGTGGGTTCCCGTGGCCGCGGACCCTCCCCGTCGGCTTTGTGGACCCTCCCCGCCTGCCAGGTGACCGTGCGTCCGAGGCACCGCGGGCGGTTTTGGCAGGAGGTCCTGGGTAAGGCTGAGGAGATGCGCGACTCTGCCTCCTCGCAGCGCCTGCAGGATCGCGGAGGAGGCTCCTCTGGCTCTGCTGCTGCTGCGGGGAGCGTGGTGTCAAGTGATGCTGCGCTGCCTCGCAGTCAGGCGGCTGCTGCTGTCCCTGTGGAGCCCAGGGGACGGGACACGGCAGGTGATGCGACCTTGCCAGGGGGTCCCCAGGCTTTCCCTGTGCTTAGGGGCGTTACTCACAGCACCCATCAGCCTTTATCGTTTAAGATGGTGAAAGAAATCCGTGACACCGTTGCCCAGCATGGTGTCGGGTCTGCTGAAGTTACGCAGACGATCGGAATGCTCCTTGCTGAGATGCTGACACCTTCCGACATCCGTTCTGCGGCACATGCTCTTTTTGACTCTGTGCAGTCTGAGGTTTTTGAGGCCAAATGGCATCGTTTGGCGGCCAGCGCAGTGCAAAGGAATGCTATGCTCGGGCCGCAGGATCCCCTCGTGAGGATGACCTCATGCAACAAGCTCTGTGATGTCACAGCCCAATCTGTGACCTCACACAACCCACGCTGTGCTGTCACACAGCCCCTCTCTGACATCACAGCTGCTCTGTGCCTCCATGACACAGCCACAGAGGTGCTGCTGTCACAGATTGGGCTATGGCATCACAGAGTTTGTTGTGTGAGGTCATCAAGCAGCTAAGGCGTGATAGAGGGGACTGTGTGACATCACAGAGCAGGCTGTGAGATCATGGCATGGCTGTATGACATCATAGAGCGGGCAGTGAGGTCAAAGTGTGTGCTGTGACATCACAGAGTGGCAGTATGACATCACAGGGAGGGTTTGTGACATCAGAGAGTGGACTGTGACATCATAGAGTCGGGTATGAGGCCATAGAGCAGATTCTGCCCAAGAGCTTACAGAGCTCAAACTTAACAGGACTTAACTTATACCTTAACCTTAACTTCCACCTTCAACTTCACAATTTAGCAAAAGAGCAGCACTTTACAGTATTTAACCGAACTTATAACCTATGACTTTGCAATTTAACTAAGAAATAACATTTAACAATATTCAACTTGGCTTATATTTTAAACCTAACAACTTAGCAAAGAACAGCTCTTAGCACAATTTAACTTAGCTTAGACCTTGTGATTTAACCTCACTGACAGGCCTGACTGGCTCAGCTATCCAAGGCACTCAGACCCCTCAGAGAGCAGCATTTCTGCCACATTTCCCGAGCACAGGCACTCCTGTGTGCACACAGACACAAAGAGTCAGTGCAAGGCACCTGTGAGAAATTCCCCTGAGGGCAGGGAAATGCTCCCTGCCGATGCTTTGGCATCTCCCCAGCGGGGGAAGGGTTGAGCCTGGAGGAGTGGGGGGATCGGCCCAGGCTCCCTCGTTGTTGGGGATCCCCGAGTGCAGCAAACGGGAGAGTTCCCGGCTCGGAGAGGCCCCACTCCGAGGGAGTCGCTGGCCCAGGAGAGCTCCAAGGGGCTCCTTTTGGAGCGCTGTCTGTAGGGCCCCAAGAGAGGGGCTTCAGTGCCAGCAATGTTTCATCCTGGCCGCACTTGGCATCCACAGCTTTCTTTGGCAGGGTGAGAACAGGGCTGTTGTGCCACCGAGGGAACAAAAACACTTCCCGGGGCTGCTCCTAAAGCCACCAGGAGCTGGTTGGGCAGCAGCAGTGCCTGGAGCAGACAGTGTTTGTGATGAGCTCCAAGGAGCTGAGCCCAGGGGCTGTTGGCCAAGGCCGAGGCCCAGCGAGCATTTCTCAGCTGGCAGGGCGGCCGGAGAAGGTGGAGGCGGGGGAATAATTCACGCCCTCAGTGTGCTCCCAGTCGCTCCCAGTGTTTCCATGTCCGTGCCCCAAGTGCTGCTCCCAGCCCTGATCCGTGGGGATGGGAATGTCCCGCTCCCTTGCCGGGGCAGGGTCACACCTGAGCCAGGTGTGCAGGGCAGGCCCTTGCCCTGACCCCCAGCACTGTCCCAGCTGCAGGATCTGCTTCCCACCGGCCTCTTCCTCCTGCGGCCCCGAGCCCAGCTTGGTGCTGAACAAAGGGGCTGGGCCGGGGCCATCCCCCGGCGGGGGCTGCACACCCCCCTGCCCCCTCCCCAAATTCCCTCTGGGGGAGCAGGAGCTGGGGCTGGAGCCCTGTGGGGAGGGACAAGGGGGTGACAATGGGATGGGGGGTGTCACACACGCTCTGGGGGAACACACACGGCCCCGGGGACCCCCCCATATCTTCTGCAGAGCCAGAACGATGAACCCCACCATGGAGCCACTGACCTCTGGCAGTATCTTGAGGGTGGGGTCTGGTGGCAGCTTTGGGAGTCTGGGGGAGTCACAACCACCCAAAAACGCCCTCCCAGCCCCACAGCCACTCCCAGACTCCTCAAACCACCCCACAGCTCCCAGACAGGACCCCCCCCCCCCCCAACTACTCCCTGCAAGATAAATGACCCCAAGAACCACCAAAACCCGTTTCCATCTCCCCCAGGACCCACCCAAATTCTCTGCAAGCCACACAGCCCTGTCAGGGACACAAATCTCCCTCATAGACCCTGCCAAGCCCCCTCCCAGCACCACAAATGCCCACAGGATTGACAGAAGCCCTTCCCAGTCCCCCCAGGAGCCCCTAAACTCCCACCTCCCATGGCACTGACCAGGAGAGCTTGGTGGACAGGAACATTTACAGCCAGGATCAGCTCGGGCGCTTCAGCAGTGATTTGGGCACTTTGGGGGAACATCCGGATAGGGAGAGCCAGGCCAGGGACTGGGACAGACAATTAGAATTCTTAGAGAACAGGCGGGCTCAGGTGGACACCTTTTGCCGGCACACCTATGAGATTGTGGACATGTCCCCTGCCTTTGATAGCTTCAGAACACCCAAATCCTCCCAAATATTCTATTGAACCAACCCTAAATTCACTCCCAAATCCAGGTAAATGGTGCAGCTTTAGATCTCTTTGCTCAATTTTTTATTTTCACCCCAATTTTGGTTGTTTAGACAGGGTGAAGAAAGAAATTATTGAAATGGAAAAGACCTCCAAGATCATGCAGCACTGCTTGATGCCACCAGAAGAAATAACTGGACAGAGCGGGTGAGATTTTTTGGGGTGTAAAGTCAACAAATCACTTTCTGCCAGTGAATTTCCAGTTTAGATCAGAGTCCTGATGGATGTTCCTGCCCCTGTGTTCATCCAGGTGCCTATGGGGATCCAGGAAGATGTGGAGACCACCTTCCAGGTGTCTTCTCAGCAGGGATCACTGGGAATGTGGGTCACCAGGGCTCTGACCAAAGTGGGTCCTCCCATGGGGGATGGAGTTGGAGCAGGGCACGAAGCTCTTCCCACAGCTGAGGCATTTGCAGGGCTTCCCTTACCGGTGCCTCCGTTGGTGTTGGGTCAAGGTAGAGCTCCTAGAGAAACTCTTCCCACACTGGGGACACTCGTAGGGCCTCTCCCCAGTGTGGATGCGCTGGTGGGTGACGAGGTGGGACTTTTGTTTGAAGCCCTTCCCGCAGTTGGGGCAGCGGAAAGGCCTCTCCTCCGTGTGAATCCGCTGGTACCTGAGGAGACTGGAGCTGGTCTGAAACCTCTTCTGACACTGGGAACACTCGTAGGGCCTCTCCCCAGTGTGCATGCGTTGGTGGTTGACGAGGTGGGAGCTGCAGCTGAAGCCCTTCCCACACTCCCCACACTCGTAGGGCCATTCCCCGGTGTGGATCATCTGGTGCTGGATCAGGTGGGAGCTCTGCCTGAAGCTCTTCCCACACTCCAAGCACTTGTAGGGCTTCTCCCCATGGTGAACCTGCTCATGGCCCACCAGCTCCGAGCTCTGGCTGAAGCTCTGTCCACCTTCCTGGCACAGGATGCCAGGGCTTTTTGGGCTCCCGGGGTCCCTTCTCCCCTCCTTCTCTGCTTTGGGCTGCAGGGGCTCCAAGGAGTCCCCCCTGCCCTTCTCCAGGCTGTTGAGGGTCCTGCCAATGATGGGGCTCCCCCCTCTCTGGGCTCCCCACTTTGGGCTCCTGGGGGACACAGGGCTCTGCTCCCCCAGGCTGCCTCTGCCGGCAGCTGCCACCGGGACCCCCCAGTGTCCCCCCAAGAGGCCTTTTCCACTCAGCTTTGCAGTTCTTCATTCTCCAAACATCCCCCCCAAAAACCCAACCCAGGGACCCCCCCAGGATATCTGGGCCAAGCTCCCCATCCCTGGTCACCCATGGGATGGGGGCTGATGGTCCCAGCAGGGCTGTGAATTCAGGAAGGGCTCGACCTCGTGGTTCCTTTTTCTTTTCCTGATCCTCCTTTGTCCCTCCTCTTCCTCTTCGTCCCACTCCTCCTCTTCCATCCCTCCTCCTCCTCCCTAAGCCCACCTCCTTCTCCTACTTCCATCCCTTCTGGCTCTCCTCCTCCATCCCTCTTCTTCCCTCCCTCCTCCTCCTCCCCCAGGAGCAGTGACACCCTTGGTGCCCCGTTCCCGCAGCCCTGGCAGCCCGCGGCAGGAGCGGGGATGGAGCCGGGACAGGTCGGGATGGGCAGCGCGGGGCTCTCAGCTGGTTCCCAACCGCTGGGGGCGGGGGGAACCCGGCCCGGGCAAAAGGAGAGGCAAACTGGGGAAACTGGGGGCTGCACATCCAAACTGGGCCTTGCTGGGGACCCTGCCAGGGGACTGCCAGCCCTTGGGGCTCCTCTCGGGAGATCCGGGAGGGGGGAACGCAGAGAGGGCTGGGGGATCCCAGGAATGGCAGCACTGGGAGTGACTTTTTTATACTGGGATCGTACTGGGATCATACTGGGAGCAGCTGGGCCCATGCTGGGGCAGACTGCGGTCACACTGAGGGAGACTGGGATCATATTGGGATCATACTGGGATCACACTGGGACAGAGTAAGAGCCTGCAGCGGGCAATTGAGACCATGCTGGCGCAAATAGGATACACTGGGAGTGACTGGGATCATTCTGAGTTTGACTGGGAGCAACTGTGAGCACCCGGGATCATGCTATGAGCAAGTGGGAGGAACTGGGAGTCACTGGGTGCATGCTGGGGGTGACTGGAAACAACTGGGCTTATACTGGGATCAACTGGGATCATGCTGGAGGTGACAGGGATCATATTGGCAGTGAGTGCAACTACACTGAGGCTGACTGGAAGTGGTGGTGAACAAATGGGATCATGCTGGAAGGAACTGGGAGTGACTGGGAGTATGCTGGAAGGAACTGGGGTACACTGGGAGAGACTGGGAGGGACTGGAACAAAAGTGAGGGTTAAAGGGAGCAACTGGAACCATGTGGGGCACAACTGGTTCATACTGGCAGTGACTGGGAGCACACTGGTCTCATCTCTAGACCATACTGGGAAGGACTGGACTAATATTGGGAGTGTCTGAGACTGACTGGGAAAACACCAGGCACATCATCCCCCATACTGGGTGTGACTGGGAGCAACTGGGAACACACTGGATGAAAGTGGGAGCAACAGGGACTGTGCTGGGGGCAAATTGTATCATAATGGGGAGAGACTGGCAGCAACTGGGCTCCTGCTGGGAGCAGCCCCTGGCGGCCCCGGGAGCCCCGCACCCCTTTCCCGGCCATGCCGCCCCTCCAGCCCCAGCACCCCCCATTGCCGGGGTGCCGGCACTGCCAGGGGTCCCCCCCTCTCGGGGTCCCCGCTAGGGCTTCTGGGGCTCTCGTCTCTCTGGACTCCCGCTCAGGGCAGTCACGGCTCTCCTGGGGCTCCCCAAAACCGGTGTCCCCCTGCCGGGGCTCTGCTGCCCTCACCGCCCACCGGGACCCCCTAAAAACACCTCCCGGGGACCCCCCGATGTCCCCCCGAGGACCAGCTGCGGCTCGGCTTTGGAGCCCTGCCAGCTCCAAACATCCCCCCCAAAAAAGTCCCAAACCCAGGGAGCCCCGGGATATTTGGGCCGAGCTCCCCCTCCCCGGGCACCTGCGGGATGGGGGCAATGCTCCCGGGGTGCTGCGAGCTCAGGCAGCGCCAGGGCCACGCGATTCCTTCTCTCCTCTCCTCCGGCTGCTCCCTGCTGCCGCTGCTCCTCTTCCTCCCTCCCTCCTCCTCCTCCCCCGTTCCCGAAGCCCCCGCAGCCGCCGGAAGGGCGGGGATGGAGCCGGGACAGGTCGGAACGCAGAGAGGGCTGGGGGGATGCCAGGAGTGGCAGTGCCTGGGCTGTCCTGGGATCATACTGGGAGCGGCTCCTGGGTGACCGACTTCTACTGGGATCATACTGGGATCGTACTGGGAGTGAGGAGGAGCAGCGCGATGGCTCCAGCGATTGGGCTGGGGGCGCTCCTGGGGCCCCGGGGGGGCAGCGAGAGGTGAGGGGGACCCCCGGCACCGGGACTCTTTGGTCGCCCATTCCGGAGCACCGAGGGGCCCCTGAACCCCCATTCTCGGGCACCACCATCCCCCCGCACCCCCATTCCCGGCCTGGGTTCCACCCCGCACCCCCTTATCCGGCACCGGCAACCCCCGCTCCCCTTTCCCGGCCATGCCGCCTCTCCCAGCACCCCGAGCCCCCTTTTCCTTCACCCAGAGACCCCCTGGACCCCTATTCCTGCCTTTCCCAGTGCCCAGCCCCTCCTTTCCTCAACACCGAGGACACCCGGGACCCCTATTTCCAGCCAGCCTGGGTTTTCCCACCTTTTGCTGAGAATGGAGCACACCGGGGACCCTTGCAGTCCTCTTTGCTGACGATAGTGACACAATTAGGCTCGCCCAAACGCCTCCTGGATCTCCCCTAAGCCCCCAGTGGGGATTCCTGGGAGTTCCCCTGTGTTCCCCCTTTCCCAGGACTTTGGGGGTCCCCCCGACCTGTCCATGCACCCCTAGATTTCTTCCACAGCCCCCTGTGATGGTGGGGGTGGGGGCCGAGTGCTGGCGCCCCCCTGCCTGCAGCAGATCCAGCGGGGAGGGGAGTTTGGGGGGGGTCCCTGAGCATTTGGGGTCCCCTGGGTTTTGGGGTGACCCCCGGGCCTCCCAGGATCTCCCTGAACACGCTGACGCTGCCCGTGCGCAGTGGGAAGGTTCATACCCGGCACAGGGTCTCAGCTCTGTCACCGGCATTGCCCAGGAACCCCCAAACCCTCCCGGGAACCCCCAAATCCCCCGGGACACCCAGACCTCCCCGGGACCCCAAAATCATCCCTGGGCCCTCCAAAAACTCCCCAAGACCACAAAAACCCCACACAGACACCCCCCAAACCCTCCCAAGACATCAAAATTCCCACAAGAGCTCCCAGCACCCCCAGACACGCCTGAGAAGGTTCTTACATGGCAGAGGGTCTTTATCTCTGTCACCGGCAGGTACCCCAAACCAGCCTTGGGTTCCCCCTGGGATCGCCCAATCCCCCCCTTTGGGAATCCTGAAAACCCCCCTGGGAACCCCCAAAAATCCACCGGGACCCCAAAAACCCTGGATATAGACAAAACCCCCGTCAGGAATTCATCATGAAATTTATACCCAGCATGGGATCCCCATCACCATCATCGGCATCACCCGGGTACCCCCAAATCCTCTCGGGATCCTGTGCCTGATGCAAATGGAAAGAGAACTGGGGTGTGAAAAATAAAGCTTGTTTCTTTTCAGAAAAACAGCAATGAAAACACAGAACACATTTACATTGTAAGAGTATTTGTAACAACAACAATATATAGAATGTATATACCTAAGCACATATGTTATGGTTTGACGCTGGCGCGATGCCAGCGCTCCCATGAAAATGCACTTTTTAAAATAATTGCTGTGAGATGTGATCAGGAACAGAGCAGAGCAGGCTCAAGCTTAATAACAAAGAAAAGAACTTTATTAAACTACTACTACTACTATAAAAACACAGACACTCAATCCTGGACGAAGACCTTCCAAAACACTCTTCCTCCTCCCAACTAATTCCCACCTAATTTCCAAATGGAACCACAGTGAGACACCACCCGGGATCCTGATCAAGTTGCCACCCTTCAGATATTCAAATACTCAATCTTTCAAGGGAGACAGGAGTCTCCCCTGTGCCACAGACCCCCCAGGAAACACAATTGCCACCCTTGTGTTTCCATGTCACACACGGCAACCGCCCAGAGAAAATCTGCCGTGGTGAAACTCTCCTCTCCATGTCACAGTGCTCTCACCACCGTGCATGGACAGACTGCTCATAGGGCTCCTTTAAGGATGCTTTGCCATGGACCAAAAGAGACAACAGTTCAGTTTCTCATTGCGGGACTACAGTCCCCCCCATTTTCCCCTGGGGCTGAGGGTCCAAGAACAGAGGTCTTCTTCTCCTCTTCTTCTTCCTTGAAGATAGAGGGCTTCTCCACACTTTCTCCTCCAACACTCCTCTGTTCTCTCTAATCCTCTGCTGGTAATCACTAATACAAGTCTCTTGGCTCACCAAACCACCCCCCTAAGTGCAGCTTCTGTCAGGAGAATTTGGTTCAGTCTATGGCTAACAAGAAAAGTCCAGCCACAAGCCACTCCATCATCTCCTTCCAACTCAAGAATTTCTTCTTCCATCATCTCGGATCCCAGACTGTCTCTCTTCTACTTCAAATCAAGGAGGAGTAATATTTTACAAAGCCTTCATTTCTCAGGAAAGGGTTAAAAGCTCAGACTCCCTGGACGGCTGATATCTCTGCCCAGCAGCCGATTCCCAAGGCCAAGGCTGGGCACCTTCCCCCACCCCTTCTCCTCCGCGCCAGCAAAGTTACAGGTGCCGTCCGGACTCTCTGTCTCTTCCCTCTTGGCGGGGGGAACGACAAAGACATCTCCACTTCTCTCCACCCTTCTGTCCACAGGAGCTGGCTCGGTTCCAGTCCTTCAGCCCCCTCGGCTCACCTTGACCAGACCGCATGGCTTCCCCTCCCCCACCCAGCCCCATGGCTGGGCAGGGGAGATCTGCACTGCACCCTGACCGGAACCAAAGAGAGCGAGCTCTTGGGAGTTCCTGCTTTTAACCCCCTGTGTTCTCAGAGGAGTATCCACACCTTTAGTGGCCACTTAAGGTGCCAATATCCAAACTTGACTACTGATTGGTTTGAACCAACTTCCTGAAAGAATTCACTTCCATGTCAAACCACAACAGCATATCCAACAAAAGTCAATGAAACGTATTTACAGAAGACAAAAAGAAGCCCTGAAACCCATGGCCTAAAGACAACAACAAACTCTACAACGTATGTACAAAAGGGTGGCGTCTCTGTCCGGGATCTCCATCGGTCCTTGAGGAAAAGCAAGAGGCACAGTCACTCCAATCAGGCAGAGAGGGCTCTTCCATGTGCCCCCAGGCTGGCCCAGCAAGCGCAGCACAGGCTGGGGATGGCCACCAGAACCCAATGCACCGGGTCCCACATCCCTGAGCAGGGACCACCCAGCCCAGTCCCAGCCTGGCAGCAGGGGACCCACTCTGCCTGTGGGGACCACATGCCTGTCCTGCTGCTGGTATTGCTCTTCATCCCAAGATCATGGCCTCTTCCTCATCTTTCTCATCAATGTCCATGTCCTCAAGGTACTCTTCCATTTCCACGTCCATCTCCTCTTCCACATCTACCTCCATCTCTTCTTCACCACTCTCTTCTCCATCCACTTCCATCTCCTCCTCCGTATCCATCTGCATGTCCACCTCCATCTCTTCCTCTCCAGTCTCTTCTTCATCCACTTCCATATCCTCCTCCATATCCATCTGCATGTCCACCTCCATCTCTTCCTCTCCACTCTCTTCTCCATCCACTTCCATCTTCTCCTCTGTATCAATCTCCATGTCCACCTCCATCTCTTCGTCTCCACTCTCTTCCCCATCCACTTCCATCTTCTCCTCTCTATCAGCCTGCATGTCCACCTCCATCTCGTCCTCTCTCTCTGTGACAGCCTGCAGAGATAGCAACACCTCAGAGTGGGGTCCATGTCCCACCCCATCCCCACAGAACTCCAGCCCAGCCGGGCAGCTGGGGGGTATCCACCTCCATGGAATGGCACCGTACCTTCCTCAGGACAAATGTGAGCATCCTGCAGGGACGGATGACAAAATCCAGGCAACAGAGAGCTTTCAGGACTGATGGGAGTATCAGGGCGCAGGTGACGAGAAGGGTGACAGGGAGCATGGTGAAGGGTGAGCTGACACGAGGGCTGGCACAGGGTGGGCTGACACAAGGGCCAGTGGTTGTGTTGTGCTCTTTGCTGGATGCTGGAAGTTCCATCTGGAACATCACATCTGTGACATCACAGTGGATCTAAAGAGCATCTTGTTCCGAGCTGAGCAATCTTCCCCAGCCCATGCTGCTCACAGCCCTGTTGCCAAGGATGGGGCATCCACAGCCTGGGCCAGTGCCTCAGCAGCCTCAGTGTAAAAGAGCAGCTCCCTCAGATCCAACTTCAGTCAGCCTCCTGCAGTTGAAAGCCATCCCCCCTTGTCCTGTTGCCACGGGCCCGGCTGAACACTGTCCCCATCTTTCCTGTGGGACCCTTCCAGTCCTGCAGAGCTGCAGGGAGGCCTCCCCAGTGTCTCCTCTTTCCAGGCTGAGCATCCCCAGCCCCACTTGGACGGCAGTCAGGTAGATCAGGGGGAGTCAAGGCTGAAGTCAAACAGCATCAGGAACTGAGAGGTGGAAGCTTTAGGCCCAGGTTTGCCTCTATAATAACAGTGGAGGGGAAGATGGTGGGACACTGGCTCTGTTCTAACCGGTGAATATTTTCTTTTTTTTTTTTTTTCCTTCTTTTCTGACATGCTGATGCAGGTGTTGCTGTTTGCAAGGAAGCTTGGCACAATGTCCATTGTCTTCTCCATTTGTGAAACACTGAGCAGAGTCTGGGCAGGCTGATGATGCAGAGCAAAACCTGCAACTACACCGGTGATCCTGAGCCTGGAGGATGCAGCTAAACCCGGCCAAAAATAATTTCTGGAAAGTCAAGCCTGGTTTACAATTTCTTGAGTTTGGCTATGCCAACTTCACCAGTCATTCATAAAAAAGCAAACATAAAACTCAAACCAAAATGGACAAAAAGCCAAACAAACAAACCCACGCAAACCAATCAAGCAAATAGATTAAAAATCCAAATAAAACCAAAGAGAATGAGGAGTTAGTATTAGTTGTGTGGATATCACAGCAGGCAAATGGCTGCTTCCCACAGGATCACCATGAAAAGCCACATATAACAGCTGCTCCAAGATATAGCCAACAGGAGAACTGTAAAAGTGATACATGGCCACTTTGGGGGCAGCTCCACATTAAGGTGAAGGATGAGCACACAGTGGTACAGATCCAGCATTCCTCACCCTCCAGGCTGCTGTGTGCTCCTGATGATGCAACTGAGAGCTTGGATAGCAGCAATGACAAACCTGCCTCTGGAATCAAAGTAGCCCCTCCTTTCTCCCCTGAACAATCAGCAAATTCTTCCTTCACTGACGCCTCTGCCAAACGAGAGGGGAAGGTGTGGAGATACAGGGCAGCAGCCCCCCACATTTCCTCTGGTGAACTAGTTATTACTGGGGGAGAAAGCAGTGCTCAGGCTGGGGAGCTGATAGCTGTTTGGAGTGTTTCCCAGCGTGAGGCACAGAATACCTCTCTTGTCTGTATCTACTCTGACTCCTCTGCTGTGCACCAAATGATCCCAACAATCCAGCACATTACCCTGGCCAACCTGTTCTGCTGGACCTCCCTTACTCTAGGGCTAGTACCACTTGTGCTAACACCCCCTCTGAATAAATATGCATGGGAAGCCTCTGGTGCTCTAGGGAAAGAGCATCGCATCAATACATGCTGGATAATTCCATCATTCTAACTTTTCTGCCTCTCGGGGGCAGGATTCTGTTGTGTTTACTTTTACAGAAGAACTCCGAGGGACATGAAGACCACCTAAACCATGATAAAACTGGTGATAGTTTTCTGCATCCTGCCACAACCCCATGGCCAGAAACCAGCTGAGTGGTCTGAAATAATTGTGGTAGCATGCAGAAAAAAAGTAAAAGGATCTTTTGAAGCACAAAAAGGTTTGTACGCACCCAAGCGTACAGGACTGGCACAATTTCACATTAACACAAACTCTATAAGAATTTTGGTTTTGGTCTAAAAATACTGAATGGCTTTTTTTTTTTTTTAAGTTTAGGTATTGATTTAAATCCTGGGGAGAACTTGATGTTAATGTTGTGACACCTACCACCCAACCACCAGCCACCATTAATATTCTTTAATCCAGCGTGGTCTCTCAAACAAGTCAAATTGCTGATGCAAAAAAATGTCTCAGAAATTCAGCCAGCTTGTTCACCTTTTTTGTAAACTTCTTTTCAGGATTGGACGACCTGGTTGTGACAGCGGAACCCTTCTAAAAGACGGATGCTAAGAGACATAACCGGTGCTGTGGGAACAGGATTGGGAATTCTAAATAGCATTGATTCAGAAGTATTAATGAATACATTGGCTGCCACCACTAGAGATTTGACCAGATTCCAACAACCACTGCAGTCGTCCTTATTGGCCTTGGGAAGACATCAGTGCTTGCTATCAAACATATTACCAAGTTGGGGGGAAGCAAGCGTAAATGATCACAAATTGGTAATTGATGCACTCGGTGCCACACAAAAGAACGTTTCTTTAGCTCTCAGCTGTATCCAGGCTCAATTATGGATGCAGTCGGTTGCTGCCTCGATTATAAGAGAAGGTGAAGAAGGCACTTTTCCTACTGAGATTCGGAAAATAGTTTGGGACAGTGCTGCTGATTTTGAAAAGGAATTCCAATCCCGGTGGAACCTAGTGAACTTTACCTATGACCCCATCACAAACATAGCCACAGCTTTGGTGTTAACCGTACGTGATGCCTAAAGTGCATTTGGTATTCCCCATCATTGCACTAGGACTGGGACACATATGGAGCCACTGGGAATGTGCTGGGGGCAACTGGGACCACGCTGGGGGCAACTGGGGACAAGGGTGAGTGACTGGGGCCCTGCTGGGAGAGACTGGGATCATACTGGACTCATACTGGGATCTTACTGGGAGTGACTGGGACTATTCTAGGGGCAGCTGGGAGAACTGGGAAAACACTGGATGGCACTGGGAACAACGGGAACAGTTCTGGGGGCAAATTGTATCATAACGGGGAGTGACTGGCAGCAACTGGGCTCCTGCTGGGAGCAGCCCCTGGCGCCCCGGGAGCCCCGCACCCCTTTCCCGGCCATGCCGCCCCTCCAGCCCCAGCACCTTCCATTGCCGGGGTGCCGGCACTGCCAGGGGTCCCCCCCTCTCGGGGTCCCCGCTGCGGCTTCTGGGGCTCTCCTCTCTCTGGGCT
Source organism: Anomalospiza imberbis (assembly GCF_031753505.1). NCBI lineage: Eukaryota > Metazoa > Chordata > Aves > Passeriformes > Viduidae > Anomalospiza > Anomalospiza imberbis. The sequence goes on from NW_027100171.1 coordinate 411,751, forward strand.
CCCGCTCAGGGCAGCCACGGCTCTCCCGGGGCTCTCCAAAACCGGTGTCCCCCCGCCGGGGCTCTGCTGCCCTCACCGCCCACCGGGACCCCCGGAAAACACCTCCCGGGGACCCCCTGATGTCCCCCCGAGGACCAGCTGCGGCTCGGCTTTGGAGCCCTGCCAGCTCCAAACATCCCACCCAAAAAAAACCCCAAACCCAGGGAGCCCCGGGATATTTGGGCCGAGGTCCCCCTCCCCGGGCACCTGCGGGATGGGGGCGATGCTCCCGGGGTGCTGCGAGCTCAGGCAGCGCCAGGGCCACGCGATTCCTTCTCTCCTCTCCTCCGGCTGCTCCCTGCTGCCGCTGCGCCTCTTCCTCCCTCCCTCCTCCTCCTCCCCCGCTCCGGGATCCTGAACCATGAGGGGAAAGGGGGCGAGGAAAGGGCGGAACCGTGAGGGGAAAGGAGCGGGGCCAAGGGGACGCGCTGTCCTAAAAAAGCCCGGTTTGACCCAAAATCACCCAAAAGGGCATCAAATGTAGTCTACATCCACATGGTTCGGCCTGACATCAACCAAATGGGATTAAAAGTATCCAGTGGGCTCTAAAATCCAACCAAAGGGGCTTAAAACTGCCCCAGGTGTTTTATAACCCTCAAGAAATGGCTTAACATCACCCGTAAATCTTTCAAATGTGACTAAAATCCAGCCTGAAAGTATCTGGTCCAGCCTAAAATCATCCAAAGGTATCTAAAATCACCAAAATGTCCCTGACACCAACACAACAAGACCTAAAATCACCCTAAAAAGGCTTGGTTCAACCTAAAATTGCCCAAAGAAGCAAAAAACCGTACTTAAATGGGCCCAAAATACCCAAAAAAGGGACCTAAAATCACCCACACAGGATTAGGAATCACCCATATGGGCCCAGTTTTTCCTAAACTCACCCAAATGGGCCCAAACCCCACCCACATGGGCCTAAAATCATCCAAAGGGGTCTGAAATCCCCCCTAAACCCCACCAGATTCGGGCTCAAATCAGCCACAGGGGCTGAAAATCCACCCAAAAAGGCTCGGGATCCCCGCAAGGGATCTGAAGCCCACCCTAAACCTGCCCAGTTCGGCCCAAAATCCCCCAAAGGGGCCGAGCCCGAGGCCGAGCCCGGAATCGGCTCCGGGGTTGCTCCGGGACCTCCACGTCCGCTCCGGGCAGTTTTGGCCGCGGCCCCGGACGGGCCTGGGCGGGACCGGGAGGGACCAGGGAGGGCTCGGGAGGGGTTTGGGCATCTGGGGCTTTTTTGGGCTTTGGGGAATTGTGTTGGGGGTTTACGGGGAATTGTTGGGGTTTTTGGGGAGAGTTATTGGGTTTGGAGGCAGTTGGGGGATTTTGGGGAGTTTGGATTTTGAGGGGTTTTATTGGTGCTTTGAGTGAGAAGTTGTTTTCCTGGCGGTATTTGGGGGTTAATTGAAATTTTTTGTGTTTTCTTTAGAATTTTGGAAGGTTTTACTGGGATTTTGTGGGGATTTTGTGCAATCCTCTGGAATTATTTCTGGGTTTTATTGGGATTTTTAGGGGATATGGAGGCAATTTATTGGAATTGTGGGGGCATTTAGTGGGATTCTTTGGGGATTTGGGTTTGTTAGGAATTTTAGTGGGGATTTGGGGGGGTTTTGTAGGTTTTTTTTAGGTTGTTGACGGAATTTCTTTGGTCTCGTGAGTATTTTGTGGGGCTTCTTGTGGTTTTGGAGACAGTTTTGGCAGGGATTTGTGGGGTTTAATTGGGATTTTGTGGACTATTATTGGGATTCAAGGGTGTTCTAATGGGAATTTGTGAAATTTAATTGCGATTTCATGGGGTTTATTGGGACTTTCAGGGGTTTAAAGGAGAATTGGTGCCTCTCAGCTCTTCCCCACACCCTGGGACAACTCCAAAGACCCCCAAAATTCCACTAAAACCCCCCAAATCCCCCAAAAATCCCAAAAAAAAACTCCTAAACACCAAAGAATCCCACAAAATCCCAATGGAACCCACCAAAAAAAAAAAAAAAAAAAAAAAAAAAAACAAACAAAAAAAAAAACGCTCAAAAATTTCAATAAACCCCCCAAAAAATAACCACCCCAAAACCCTAAAAAAATCCCTAAAATCCAAAATCCTCAAAACCCACAAAACCCCCATAACCCCACAAACCCAGTAATTCTCTCCAAAATCCAATAATTCCCCCTAATCTCCCAACAAAATCCCCCAAAGCCCATACATGCCACCAAAATCCCCCCAAAATCCCCCCAGAGCCTCCCAGACTCACCGGGGGCCGTCCTGGATCAGGGGGCACCAGCCGGTGGAACAGGAGCCACTTCAGGGGGCCCGCGGAGCTTTTTGGGGAGGGGGCACCATGGGAAACCTCCCAAAAACGGGGGAGGGGAACCCCTATGGTACCCCCTCCCCAGAAAGCCCCCTCCCCCGGTTCAGGAATAGCCAAACTCAAGAAAATGTAAACCAGGCTTGACTTTCCAGAAATTATTTTTGGCCGGGTTTAGCTGCATCCTCCAGTCTCAGGATCACCGGTGTATTTGCAGGTTTTGCTCTGCATCATCAGCGTGCCCAGACTCTGCTCGGTGTTTCACAAATGGAGAAGACAATGGATATTGTGCCAAGCTTCCTTGCAAACAGCAACACCTGCATCAGCATGACAGAAAAGAAGGAAAAAAAAAAAAAAAAGAAAATATTCACCGGTTAGAACAGAGCCAGTGTCCCACCATCTTCCCCTCCACTGTTATTATAGAGGCAAACCTGGGCCTAAAGCTTCCACCTCTCAGTTCCTGATGCTGTTTGACTTCAGCCTTGACTCCCCCTGATCTACCTGACTGCCGTCCAAGTGGGGCTGGGGATGCTCAGCCTGGAAAGAGGAGACACTGGGGAGGCCTCCCTGCAGCTCTGCAGGACTGGAAGGGTCCCACAGGAAAGACGGGGACAGTGTTCAGCCGGGCCCGTGGCAACAGGACAAGGGGGGATGGCTTTCAACTGCAGGAGGCTGATTGAAGTTGGATCTGAGGAAGCTGCTCTTTTACACGGAGGCTGCTGAGGCACTGGCCCAGGCTGTGGATGCCCCATCCTTGGCAACAGGGCTGTGAGCAGCATGGGCTGGGGAAGATTGCTCAGCTTGGGACAAGATGCTCTTTAGATCCACTGTGATGTCACAGGTGTGATGTTCCAGATGGAACCTCCAGCGTCCAGCAAAGAGCACAACACAACCACTGGCCCTTGTGTCAGCCCACCCTGTGCCAGCCCTTGTGTCAGCTCACCCTTCACCATGCTCCCTGTCACCCTTCTCGTCACCTGCGCCCTGATGCTCCCATCAGTCCTGAAAGCTCTCTGTTGCCTGGATTTTGTCATCCGTCCCTGCAGGATGCTCACATTTGTCCTGAGGAAGGTACGGTGCCATTCCATGGACGTGGACACCCCCCAGCTGCCAGGCTGGGCTGGAGTTCTGTGGGGATGGGGTGGGACAGGGACACCACTCTGAGGTGTTGCTATCTCTGCAGGCTGTCACAGAGAGAGAGGACGAGATGGAGGTGGACATGCAGGCTGATAGAGAGGAGAAGATGGAAGTGGATGGAGAAGAGAGTGGAGACGATGCAATGGAAGTGGACATGGAGATTGATACAGAGGAGAAGATGGAAGTGGATGGAGAAGAGAGTGGAGAGGAAGAGATGGAGGTGGACATGCAGATGGATACAGAGGAGGAGATGGAAGTGGATGAAGAAGAGACTGGAGAGGAAGAGATGGAGGTAGATGTGGAAGAGGAGATGGACGTGGAAATGGAAGAGTACCTTGAGGACATGGACATTGATGAGAAAGATGAGGAAGAGGCCATGATCTTGGGATGAAGACCAATACCAGCAGCAGGACAGGCATGTGGTCCCCACAGGCAGAGCGGGTCCCCTGCTGCCAGGCTGGGACTGGGCTGGGTGGTCCCTGCTCAGGGATGTGGGACCCGGTGCATTGGGTTCTGGTGGCCATCCCCAGCCTGTGCTGCGCTTGCTGGGCCAGCCTGGGGGCACATGGAAGAGCCCTCTCTGCCTGATTGGAGTGACTGTGCCTCTTGCTTTTCCTCAAGGACCGATGGAGATCCCGGACAGAGACGCCACCCTTTTGTACATACGTTGTAGAGTTTGTTGTTGTCTTTAGGCCATAGGTTTCAGGGCTTCTTTTTGTCTTCTGTAAATACGTTTCATTGACTTTTGTTGGATATGCTGTTGTGGTTTGACATGGAAGTGAATTCTTTCAGGAAGTTGGGTCAAACCAATCAGTAGTCAAGTTTGGATATTGGCACCTAAAGTGGCCACTAAAGGTGTGGATACGCCTCTGAGAACACAGGGGGTTAAAAGCAGGAACTCCCAAGAGCTCGCTCTCTTTGGTTCCGGTCAGGGTGCAGTGCAGATCTCCCCTGCCCAGCCATGGGGCTGGGTGGGGGAGGGGAAGCCATGTGGCCTGGTCGAGGTGAGCTGAGGGGTAGAAGGACTGGAACCGAGCCAGCTCCTGTGGATGGAAGGGTGGAGAGAAGCAGAGATGCCTTTGTCGTTCCCCCCGCCAAGAGGGAAGAGACAGAGAGTCCGGACGGCACCTGTAACATTGTCAGCGCGGAGGAGAAGGAGGGGGGGGGAATGCACCCAGCCTTGGCCTTGGGAATCGGCTGCTGGGCAGAGATATCAGCCGTCCAGGGAGTCTGAGCTTTTAACCCTTTCCTGAGAAATGAAGGCTTTGTAAAATATTACTCCTCCTTGATTTGAAGTAGAAGAGAGACAGTCTGGGATCCGAGATGATGGAAGAAGAAATTCTTGAGTTGGAAGGAGATGATGGAGTGGCTTGTGGCTGGACTTTTCTTGTTAGCCATAGACTGAACCAAATTCTCCTGACAGAAGCTGCACTTAGGGGGGTGGTTTGGTGAGCCAAGAGACTTGTATTAGTGATTACCAGCAGAGGATTAGAGAGAACAGAGGAGAGTTGGAGGAGAAAGTGTGGAGAAGCCCTCTATCTTCAAGGAAGAAGAAGAGGAGAAGAAGACCTCTGTTCTTGGACCCTCAGCCCCAGGGGAAAATGGGGGGGACTGTAGTCCCGCAATAAGAAACTGAACTGTTGTCTCTTTTGGTCCATGGCAAAGCATCCTTAAAGGAGCCCTATGAGCAGTCTGTCCATGCACGGTGGTGAGAGCACTGTGACATGGAGAGGAGAGTTTCACCACGGCAGATTTTCTCTGGGCAGTTGCCATGTGTGACATGGAAACACAAGGGTGGCAATTGTGTTTCCTGGGGGGTCTGTGGCACAGGAGAGACTCCTGTCTCCCTTGAAAGATTGAGTATTTGAATATCTGAAGGGTGGCAACTTGATCAGGATCCCGGGTGGTGTCTCACTGTGGTTCCATTTGGAAATTAGGTGGGAATTAGTTGGGAGGAGGAAGAGTGTTTTGGAAGGTCTTCGTCCAGGATTGAGTGTCTGTGTTTTTATAGTAGTAGTAGTTTAATAAAGTTCTTTTCTTTGTTATTAAGCTTGAGCCTGCTCTGCTCTGTTCCTGATCACATCTCACAGCAATTATTTTAAAAAGTGCATTTTCATGGGAGCGCTGGCATCGCGCCAGCGTCAAACCATAACATATGTTCTTAGGTATATACGTTCTATAGATTGTTGTTGTTACAAATATTCTTACAATGTAAATGTGTTCTGTGTTTTCATTGCTGTTTTTCTGAAAATAAACAAGCTTTATTTTTCACACCCCAGTTCTCTTTCCATTTGCATCAGGCACAGGATCCCGAGAGGATCTGGGGGTACCCGGGTGATGCCGATGATGGTGATGGGGATCACGTGCTGGGTATAAATTTCATGATGAATTCCTGGGGGGGGGTTTGTCTATCTCCAGGGTTTTTGCGGTCCCGGTGGATTTTTGGGGGTTCCCAGGGGGGTTTTCAGGATTCCCAAAGGGGGGGATCGGGCGATCCCAGGGGGAACCCAAGGCAAGTTTGGGGTACCTGCCGGTGACAGAGATGGGGACCCTCTGCCAGGTATGAACCTTCTCAGGGGCATCTGGGGGTGCTGGGAGCTCTTGTGGGAATTTTGATGTCCTGGGATGGTTTGGGGGGTGTCTGTGTGGGGTTTTTGTGGTCCTGGTGAGTTTTTGGAGGGCCCAGGGATGATTTTGGGGTCCCGGGAAGGTCGGGGTGTCCCGGGGGATTTGGGGGTTCCCGGGAGGGTTTGGGGGTTCATGGGCAATGCTGATGACACAGCTGGGACCCCGTGCCGGGTATGAACCTTCTCACTACGCACGGGCAGTGTCAGCGTGTTCAGGGAGATCCTGGGGGGCCCGGGGGTCACCCCAAAACCCAGGGGACCCCAAATGCTCAGGGACCCCCCCAAACTCCCCTCCCCGCTGGATCTGCTGCAGGCAGGGGGGCGCCAGCACTCGGCCCCAACCCCCACCATCACAGGGGGCTGTGGAAGAAATCTGGGGGTGCACGGACAGGTCGGGGGGACCCCCAAAGTCATGGGAAAGGGGGAACACAGGGGAACTCCCAGGAATCCCCACTGGGGGCTTAGGGGAGATCCAGGAGGAGTTTGGGCGAGCTTAATTGTGTCACTATCGTCAGGAAAGGGGACTCCAAGGGTCCCCGGTGTCCCCATTCCCTGCAAAAGGTGGGAAAACCCGGGCTGGCTGGGAATAGGGGTCCCAGGTGTCCTCGGTGTTGACGAAAGGAGGGTCTGGGCGCTGGGAAAGGCAGGAATAGGGGTCCAGGGGGTCTCTGAGTGAAAGAAAAGGGGGCTCTGGGGGTTGGGAGAGGCGGCATGGCCGGGAAAGGTGTGCGGGGGTTGCCGGTGCCGGATAAAGGGGGTGCGGGGTGGAATCCCGGCCGGGAATGGGGGTGTGTGGGGGGATGGCGGCGCCCGGGAATGGGGGTTCAGGGGCCCCTCGGTGCTCCGGAATGGGCGACCAAGGAGTCCCGGTGCCGGGGGTCCCCCTCACCTCTCGCTGTCCCCCCGGGGCCCCAGGAGCGCCCCCAGCCCCAGCGCTGGAGCCATCGCGCTGCTCCTCCTCACTCCCAGTACGATCCCAGTATGATCCCAGTAGAACTCGGTCACCCAGGAGCCGCTCCCAGTATGATCCCAGGACAGCCCAGGCACTGCCACTCCTGGCATCCCCCCCAGCCCTCTCTGCGTTCCGACCTGTCCCGGCTCCATCCCCGCCCTTCCGGCGGCTGCGGGGGCTTCGGGAGCGGGGGAGAAGGAGGAGGGAGGGAGGAAGAGGCACAGCGACAGCAGGGAGCAGCCAGATGAGAGGAGAGAAGGAATCGCGTGGCCCTGGCGCTGCCTGAGCTCGCAGCACCCCGGGAGCATCGCCCCCATCCCGCAGGTGCCCGGGGAGGGGGACCTCGGCCCAAATATCCCGGGGCTCCCTGGGTTTGGGGTTTTTGGGGGATGTTTGGAGCTGGTAGGGCTCCAAAGCCGAGCCGCAGCTGGCCCTCAGGGGGACATCGGGGGGTCCCCGGGAGGTGTTTTTGGGGGGTCCCGGTGGGCGGTGAGGGCAGCAGAGCCCCGGCGGGGGGACACCGGTTTTGGGGAGCCCCAGGAGAGCCGCGGCTGCCCTGAGCGGGAGCCCAGAGAGAGAAGAGCCCCAGAAGCCCCAGCGGGGACCCCGAGAGGGGGGGACCCCTGGCAGTGCCGGCACCCCGGCAATGGGGGGTGCTGGGGCTGGAGGGGCGGCATGGCCGGGAAAGGGGTGCGGGGCTCCCGGGGCCGCCAGGGGCTGCTCCCAGCAGGAGCCCAGTTGCTGCCAGTCACTCCCCATTATGATACAATTTGCCCCCAGCATAGTCCCTGTTGCTCCCACTTTCATCCAGTGTGTTCCCAGTTGCTCCCAGTCACACCCAGTATGGGGGATGATGTGCCTGGTGTGTTCCCAGTCAGTCTCAGACACTCCCAATATTAGTCCAGTCCTTCCCAGTATGGTCTAGAGATGAGACCAGTGTGCTCCCAGTCACTGCCAGTATGAACCAGTTGTGCCCCACATGGTTCCAGTTGCTCCCTTTCACCCTCACTTTTGTTCCAGTCACTCCCAGTCTCTCCCAGTGTACCCCAGTTCCTTCCAGCATACTCCCAGTCACTCCCAGTTCCTTCCAGCATGATCCCATTTGTTCACAACCACTCCCACCAAGCCTCAGTGTAGTTGCACTCACTGCCAATATGATCCCTGTCACCTCCAGCATGATCCCAGTTGATCCCAGTAAAAGCCCAGTTGTTTCCAGTCACCCCCAGCATGCACCCAGTGACTCCCAGTTCCTCCCACTTGCTCATAGCATGATCCCAGTTGCTCACAGTTGCTCCCAGACAAACTCAGAATGATCCCAGTCACTCCCAGTGTATCCTATTTGCGCCAGCATGGTCTCAATTGCCCGCTGCAGGCTCCTACTCTGTCCCAGTGTGATCCCAGTATGATCCCAATATGATCCCAGTCTCCCTTGGTGTGACCGCAGTCTGCCCCAGCATGGGCCCAGCTGCTCCCAGTATGATCCCAGTACGATCCCAGTATAAAAAAGTCACTCCCAGTGCTGCCATTCCTGGGATCCCCCAGCCCTCTCTGCGTTCCCCCCTCCCAGATCTCGCGAGAGGAGCCCCAAGTGCTGACAGTCCCCTGGCAGGGTCCCCAGCAAGGCCCAGTTTGGATGTGCAGCCCCCAGTTTCCCCAGTTTGCCTCTCCTTTTGCCCGGGCCGGGTTCCCCCCGCCCCCAGCGGTTGGGAACCAGCTGAGAGCCCCGCGCTGCCCATCCCGACCTGTCCCGGCTCCATCCCCGCTCCTGCCGCGGGCTGCCAGGGCTGCGGGAACGGGGCACCAAGGGTGTCACTGCTCCTGGGGGAGGAGGAGGAGGGAGGGAAGAAGAGGGATGGAGGAGGAGAGCCAGAAGGGATGGAAGTAGGAGAAGGAGGTGGGCTTAGGGAGGAGGAGGAGGGATGGAAGAGGAGGAGTGGGACGAAGAGGAAGAGGAGGGACAAAGGAGGATCAGGAAAAGAAAAAGGAACCACGAGGTCGAGCCCTTCCTGAATTCACAGCCCTGCTGGGACCATCAGCCCCCATCCCATGGGTGACCAGGGATGGGGAGCTTGGCCCAGATATCCTGGGGGGGTCCCTGGGTTGGGTTTTTGGGGGGGATGTTTGGAGAATGAAGAACTGCAAAGCTGAGTGGAAAAGGCCCCTTGGGGGGACACTGGGGGGTCCCGGTGGCAGCTGCCGGCAGAGGCAGCCTGGAGGAGCAGAGCCCTGTGTCCCCCAGGAGCCCAAAGTGGGGAGCCCAGAGAGGGGGGAGCGCCGTCATTGTCGGGACCCTCAACAGCCTGGAGAGGGGCAGGGGGGACTCCTTGGAGCCCCTGCAGCCCAAAGCAGAGAAGGAGGGGAGAAGGGACCCCGGGAGCCCAAAAAGCCCTGGCATCCTGTGCCAGGACGGTGGACAGAGCTTCAGCCAGAGCTCGGAGCTGGTGGGCCATGAGCAGGTTCACCATGGGGAGAAGCCCTACAAGTGCTTGGAGTGTGGGAAGAGCTTCAGGCAGAGCTCCCACCTGATCCAGCACCAGATGATCCACACCGGGGAATGGCCCTACGAGTGTGGGGAGTGTGGGAAGGGCTTCAGCTGCAGCTCCCACCTCGTCAACCACCAACGCATGCACACTGGGGAGAGGCCCTACGAGTGTCCCGAGTGTCAGAAGAGGTTTCAGACCAGCTCCAGTCTCCTCAGGTACCAGCGGATTCACACGGAGGAGAGGCCTTTCCGCTGCCCCAACTGCGGGAAGGGCTTCAAACAAAAGTCCCACCTCGTCACCCACCAGCGCATCCACACTGGGGAGAGGCCCTACGAGTGTCCCCAGTGTGGGAAGAGCTCCAGAAGCTCTACCTTGACCCAATACCAACGGAGGCACCGGTAAGGGAAGCCCTGCAAATGCCTCAGCTGTGGGAAGAGCTTCGTGCCCTGCTCCAACTCCATCCCCCATGGGAGGACCCACTTTGGTCAGAGCCCTGGTGACCCACATTCCCAGTGATCCCTGCTGAGAAGACACCTGGAAGGTGGTCTCCACGTCCTCCTGGATCCCCATAGGCACCTGGATTAACACAGGGGCAGGAACATCCATCAGGACTCTGATCTAAACTGGAAATTCACTGGCAGAAAGCGATTTGTTGACTTTACACCCCAAAAAATTCTCACCCGCTCTGTCCAGTTATTTCTTCTGGTGGCATCAAGCAGTGCTGCATGATCTTGGAGGTCTTTTCCATTTCAATAATTTCTTTCTTCACCCTGTCTAAACAACCAAAACTGGGGTGAAAATAAAAAATTGAGCAAAGAGATCTAAAGCTGCACCATTTACCTGGATTTGGGGGTGAATTTAGGGTTGGTTCAATAGAATATTTGGGAGGATTTGGGTGTTCTGAAGCTATCAAAGGCAGGGGACATGTCCACAATCTCATAGGTGTGCCGGCAAAAGGTGTCCACCTGAGCCCGCCTGTTCTCTAAGAATTCTAATTGTCTGTCCCAGTCCCTGGCCTGGGTCTCCCTATCCCGATGTTCCCCCAAAGTGCCCAAATCACTGCTGAAGCGCCCGAGCTGATCCTGGCTGTAAATGTTCCTGTCCACCAAACTCTCCTGGTCAGTGCCATGGGAGGTGGGAGTTTAGGGGCTCCTGGGGGGACTGGGAAGGGCTTCTGTCAATCCTGTGGGCATTTGTGGTGCTGGGAGGGGGCTTGGCAGGGTCTATGAGGGAGATTTGTGTCCCTGAAAGGGCTGTGTGGCTTGCAGAGAATTTGGGTGGGTCCTGGGGGAGATGGAAACGGGTTTTGGTGGTTCTTGGGGTCATTTATCTTGCAGGGAGTAGTTGGGGGGGGGGGGGGTCCTGTCTGGGAGCTGTGGGGTGGTTTTGAGGAGTCTGGGAGTGGCTGTGGGGCTGGGAGGGCGTTTTTGGGTGGTTGTGACTCCCCCAGACTCCCAAAGCTGCCACCAGACCCCACCCCCCAAGATACTGCCAGAGGACAGTGGCTCCATGGTGGGGTTCATCGTTCTGGCTCTGCAGAAGATATGGGGGGGTCCCCGGGGCCGTGCGTGTCCCCCCAGAGCGTGTGTGACACCCCCCATCCCATTGTCACCCCCTTGTCCCTCCCCACAGGGCTCCAGCCCCAGCTCCTGCTCCCCCAGAGGGAATTTGGGGAGGGGGCAGGGGGGTGTGCAGCCCCCGCCGGGGGATGGCCCCGGCCCAGCCCCTTTGTTCAGCACCAAGCTGGGCTCGGGGCCGCAGGAGGAAGAGGCCGGTGGGAAGCAGATCCTGCAGCTGGGACAGTGCTGGGGGTCAGGGCAAGGGCCTGCCCTGCACACCTGGCTCAGGAGTGACCCTGCCCCGGCAAGGGAGCGGGACATTCCCATCCCCAGGGATCAGGGCTGGGAGCAGCACTTGGGGCACGGACATGGAAACACTGGGAGTGACTGGGAGCACACTGAGGGCGTGAATTATTCCCCCGCCTCCACCTTCTCCGGCCGCCCTGCCAGCTGAGAAATGCTCGCTGGGCCTCGGCCTTGGCCAACAGCCCCTGGGCTCAGCTCCTTGGAGCTCATCACAAACACTGTCTGCTCCAGGCACTGCTGCTGCCCAACCAGCTCCTGGCTGCTTTAGGAGCAGCCCCGGGAAGTGTTTTTGTTCCCTCGGTGGCACAACAGCCCTGTTCTCACCCTGCCAAAGAAAGCTGTGGATGCCAAGTGCGGCCAGGATGAAACATTGCTGGCACTGAAGCCCCTCTCTTGGGGCCCTACAGACAGTGCTCCAAAAGGAGCCCCTTGGAGCTCTCCTGGGCCAGCGACTCTCTCGGAGTGGGGCCTCTCCGAGCCGGGAACTCTCCCGTTTGCTGCACTCGGGGATCCCCAACAACGAGGGAGCCTGGGCCGATCCCCCCACTCCTCCAGGCTCAACCCTTCCCCCGCTGGGGAGATGCCAAAGCATCGGCAGGGAGCATTTCCCTGCCCTCAGGGGAATTTCTCACAGGTGCCTTGCACTGACTCTCTGTGTCTGTGTGCACACAGGAGTGCCTGTGCTCGGGAAATGTGGCAGAAATGGTGCTCTCTGAGGGGTCTGAGTGCCTTGGATAGCTGAGCCAGTCAGGCCTGTCAGTGAGGTTAAATCACAAGGTCTAAGCTAAGTTAAATTGTGCTAAGAGTTGTTCTTTGCTAAGTTGTTAGGTTTAAAATATAAGCCAAGTTGAATATTGTTAAATGTTATTTCTCAGTGAAATTGCAAAGTCATAGGTTATAAGTTTGGTTAAATACTGTAGAGTGCTGCTCTTTTGCTAAATTGTGAAGTTGAAGGTGGAAGTTAAGGTATAAGTTAGGTTCTGTTAAGTTTGAGCTCTGTAAGCTCTTGGGCCTGTATTCCTTTTATCCTTGCCCTCATTTCCTTGTGTCTCACACTCTCACAGGGACAGTTCTTGGTTCATTTCTGGTTTGATTGCCTGGATTCTGTTTGGTTTTGTTGTTGCTTTGTTTCCTTGGTGTGCCTGAAGTGTCCAGTCAGGAGCAGAGTGACTCTTGCCAAGGAACTTTGTGGTGCTGTTGCTCAATATTAAATCTGGTTTGTGCTGCTCCCTTGCCGGGGATTTTTTCAGCGCTCTCAAGCCCTCGTTGGTAACAGGGTGAAGGAGCCCTGGGCCAGGCTCTGGCCCTGGGGGACACAGGGACGCTGCCGGGGGGTCCCTGTCCCCTGTCCCACCCCCCATGGCCCTGTGTCAGGCTCTGGGGTCGATCTCGTGGAACATCCTCTGGGGGAGGCTGCGGCGCCGGGGGCGGGGGGACCCGTGGGGACAGGGGACCCCGCTGTGCACGAGCAGCGTTGGACTTCTCTGGGGGAACTGGGAGGGGGGGCTGGGGCAGAGTCACCTCCCCAGTGACCTCACACAGCCCCTGTGATGTCACACAGACCCTGTGATGTCATACAACCTCCTGTGATGTCACACAGCCCTTGTGATGTCACAGAGACAACTCTGAGATATCACCCTGTGATGTCAGACAGCTGCTCTGTGATGTCACAGAAGACTCTGAGATGTCAACCTGCAATCTCACTGTTTGTTCTTTGATGTGTTGGTACAAAGGCAAAGAGAATAAATGCTTCCAAACTACCATGAATCTCTACTATGTATGGCAAGAAGTAAATCATATTTTGTTTAGCTGCATCTCACCATGGGTAAAGCTGTGCATGGAAAGTGGCTCTCACTGCTAGACAATATTATATAGGCCTGGTGGAAAAGGTTATATTAATATACCAGCAGGGCCTCTCCGAAAGGACACAGATAACCAGGAATAGAGAAATGAGAAAAACAGAAAAATTACTTTCTACTGTCACAATTTTGTGCCAAAACCTTGGTTATGAGAAGACAAAAAAAGATGTATTGAACCACATGTTTTGCAGTTAGGGACTTCTCTGACTTCAACTCTTAGGACTGAATTGTTCCCCAGGAGCGTATAGAAGTGACTGTGTGAAGAAAACTTTTCCAAATATTCCTAAAAATTCAGGAGTACTCTGCTGCAAAATTTCAGGCACTTCAGGGCATTTTCACTTCAAGCTTCAAGTGTTTCTATGGAAATGCTTGAGAGACAGCATACTTCATATATCCAACATCTCTGTTTGCAACAAGTTTTTATTTCAGATAGGGGTATAGGAAGGACATTCTCTAAATACAGAGGGTTAAATGCAAAGAATGACACATTTCAGGCAATTTGAGAAACTTATTTTCTTTTATTAATTTCTCAAACATAGATATTCAAATATTATTTAAAAGCAGACAAGCAACTACAGTAGGGTATTTCTCTACACTAAGGGTAACTTTGCAGAATAGTTATACACTCACGAGACTAAAGGGCATCTGGAAGGAATGCTAAGAAACTAGTCTAATTAAAGCTACAGCTCATTAAATGAATACATTAAGTCCCTAACAGACTAGGTTGCTGTCTTCGAGATATTTCAAGCAACCTCCATCAACTTCACTGTTCTTCTGTGAGGATGTGCAGGTGGAGCCAGTTTCTGCCTCATAGACTTAGGCAACAGCACCGTCGTAACTGGAAGGTGAAGGGCAAGGCCACTCAGAGATGTGTCTGCACAACGAATCCATGTGCTGCAGCATCTTCCTTCCGCAGGAGCAGGAAAGCGGCTTCAGGATTGCCAGTGACAAATGCAACAATTATGCAGCGTTCACGTGGCTGCCATCGGGTGTGACCCCCCCAGCACAGCTCTGTGCAGGGAACTCCTCTCAGTAGCTGGAGAGCAGCGTCCGGAGGCGAAATCGCAGCCGACCATAAGCTTTCAGCGCCTCTAGGTGGGCAGCAGGATCTCGGGCCAGGTGCTCAAAGAGGTTGAGTGGCTGAAGCCTTCGCATTGCTGGCGGCAAGCTGATCTCTGCAGGAAGCCTCCAGTTGCCTAGCACAAAGTGCTCCAGGTGTTTCAAGTGCAGGCAGCGGCGCAGGTACGCCATGACGTCCCACAGCCGCTGTGCAAATTCCCTCCTGCGCCACCGGGACAGCGGTACGGTGGTCAGCACGTGCATGACCACAGTCTTCCAGGTAGAGCTGGAAAAACCTGTGCCCCTCAGGATGCAGGTGAAGACCTGCAGGCATTTCAGGTGCAAGCTCTGGCACGGCATCTGCCTGGCGATGTGCTGCAAGAATTTTGCCTCTGCCACAGCATATGTCTCAGGCCATGCTGTGCTTGCGATGATGTTGGCCTCGGCGGGCTGACTGCTCACAAAGATGCTGGAGTTGCCTTTCTGGGCCTCTGTGGGATGGCTGACCACAAAGATGTCAGAGTCCCCTTGGCGCACCCCAAAGAGCATCTCCACCGTCAGGCTCTTCTTGCCTTTGCTCAGCTGGAATTGGCAGGACCGGCTGCAGGGCTGAAACACCAAGTGCCATGAGTATGACTTAGGCACGTGCAGCCACGAGCATCTCACCAACTGGTAGAACCAGCGGGAGGTTTTCTCCACATCCAGGTAGGAGCCGGTGCAGAGTGTCTCTAGGAGGCTGCGCTTCTGCTCCCGCCACAGCTCCTCCTGCGAGTGGTGCAGGAAGCACGACAGCTTCTCGCCCAGCCGCTCCCTCTCGCACAAGCACGCAAGCTCCACACGGACGCTGAAGGTCCTTGTTGCCATCTGCCCTGCACTGTTCAGCTCTAGGTGGAAGACGTGCCCTGGCGGGGGATTCAGTGGGACCAGCACGTGGTACACACCATCCCACCCACGGGGACTCCAGCCCTCAAAGGCACTGCCCACCCCGATGGCTTCTTGAGGCACCGGGTAGAAGCTATTGCTCACGCTGTCCACAAAGACACGCGTGAAGCTCTCCATCAGCTCAGCTACCACTGAGCAACCTCTCTCCAGGTCCTCCACAGGCCACTGTATGCTATCCACTAAAAGGATGCCTTGCTCATTCCCAGCATCCTGAGTGTCTTCTCTGTCTTCGGGTCCACCATTGCCGCTCTCTTCCTTGCCACCATCACTGCCAACTTTTTCACTGGCAGCCACGTTACCTTGTTTGTCTTCTTTTCTATCCTTGTTCTTGTTTCCCTCCACGTTCACATCACCCTGTTCTTCAGCCTTGTTTCTATCATTGCCATCTTCTTCTGTAACATCCTTATTTTCTTTCTCAGGTCCAGCAAAACCATTAAGGGCACTTTCATTCCCGCATTTACTGCTATCTTCCTGCTCAGTCACATCTCTGCTTCTCTGTTCACTGGCATCACTGCTTTCCTGCACCTTCACATCCATGTATTTTTCCTGTCCATCTATGTTGTCTTCACCTTCATTTATGTCATTGTTGTCGCCCACCTTTATAGTCACACTATTGTTTTTTTCTTCATTTCCATCTCCTTCTTCTTCCTTTCCAGTGTCCTTGTCTTGCTCCACCCGCACATCCTTGTGTTCTCCTTCATTTGCTTCATCTAGGTCTTCTTTATTTCCAAAAACATGGCCAGGTTCTTCTTCATTTTCGTCACCACGACTGTCTCCTGGCACATCCCCATCACTCCGTCCCTCATCTTTCTTTAAATCATGTCCATTGTCTCTGTGAACATCGCTGTCTTCCTTCACCTTCACATTGTCATTGCCTTCAATGGCATCATCACTGTCTCCTTCATCTACAGCCACAGGACTGCCTCCTCTGTCATTTTCAGTGCTGCTGTCATCTGCCTCCACAGTCACGTCAGTGTTTTCTCCACCTTCCTCTGGATCAGTGCTGTTTTCTTTCTGTTCTGTTCCTTTCTCATCTCCCAAGGTCTTGCAGGAGCTCTGGTCCTTGCTGCTGCTGCTGCTGGTGTCACAGCTCCTTCTCCTGCAGCTAAACCACAGGCCCAAGAAGAGCAGGACGCCAGCAAGAACCCAGAACGGCCACTGCTGCAGGGCACCAAAGAGCACGGCTCCCCAGCCCTCGTCCTGCTGCTCCAGGGGCCCCCGCTCCAGCTCCTGCAGCAGCTGAGCCATCTCACGGTCCAGCAGCTCCTGACGCTCCTTCATTCGCTGGTGCGTGGCCTCATCCAGCCCATCCCCAGCCGGCTGGGGGTACTGGATCAGGCTTTGCACGAGCACGAAGAGTAGTGACAGTAAGGCCATGGTCTGCAGGAGGACACACAGAAGGGGTTCAGTGGGGCCGGAATGGAGACAGACAATGAGGGGCAGGAGCAGCAGGGATGTGGCGGCAGGAAGGAGAGGGCCCCCGGCAGCTGGCAAGGCCTGCACCGCTGCCCCAGCAAGCAGCGCGCCCTCAGCGAGGCGCTCCCGCCGGGGCTGGGCCCTGGATGCGGGGGCAGCCCCAGGTACCGGCGCTTCTCCCCCAGCCCTCCTCCAGCCCCCAGCCCCGTCTCCTCACTGCTGTGCACTCACCGCTTGCCCAGGCTCTACTGGGGCAGCGGCACCCGCTGGGGCCTTTTCTAGCTGCCCCCATTGTGACACGGCGCCTGCGATGTCACAGAACCCAGAGCGCGGCACAGGCCAGCCCCGCCCGCCGTCCCCAGCCCGGTCAGGGAACTCATCGTGGCCCTGGGCACCCCGAGCCCCAACAGACACCAAGTGCAGATCCATCACTCAGGAACCTGGGAACACCAGAGCTTCCCTTGACAGAGCAGGCACAAGCACCCTCACACACAACCCTTGTCAAATTCAAATTTGGGTGACATGACCCAGGGATGTTCTCAGTGTACAAGTGCAGGCTTTTATTTAATACTGGTGGGGGACATTTTTTATTAGTAGTATTTATACTTATTACTTTGGCGTAGGATGTCATGTAAGCTAATGCTCTGTTACAGATTTAGTGAGATTTCTTTCTTTCTGGAAGAAATCCAGGCTGCTTGGATGATGCACAGGAAGAGTTAATACCATCCTAAAAAGGCCAAATAATTTAATTACAAAATTTTGATGCCTTCAATAACCTCTTAGCTCTCAAACTCTGTGGTTCAACACTGTGCAAAATTCTGGTATAGCCAGGATTTTGTTCTGAAAGTAGAATGTCTGTGTTTTCAAATTGGTGCAAAGATGTACCTCTGTCACTCCCACCATCTTCAAAATTGTCTCCCTTAAACAGTCTTAGCCAATCTCTTTGACTGATAAAGGAACTTCTGTCTCTTTCTGCTATCTCTTTGTGTATTTATCTCCAAAGGACTGTGAGTACAGGAGAGATTATACTCCTCGACCTTTCTTTGGGGAACTCATCTCTAAATGGAACTGCAGAAATGGGGAGGGAGGAAAGGGAAGCAGGATGTGACTTGAGTACCTGCATCGTGACCACAGATGGCCACTGCTAGACAGACACTGACCTCAGGCTGATCACGCTCGCCCATTGGTGTGTAGCAGAATAATGTTGGGATGGCTAAAACTGCTCTGAATTGGATTTGCTTAACAGATGTCATTAGTAAAAGTATTCCAATAAAGAGTTTTAAACTCTCTTCCGAGCTGATGCCACTTATCATGTATCTTCTCTGCATTCTTCTAGGGAAGCTGTTTTTGATGTTGTCCCTTCCTTCTTTTTACAAGGGAGCAAAAATTATTTGCCAAGTATCACTCTTCCAGATTTGTTTCCTCTCATTTTCCAAGATTTAATAAAGTGAACACTCAGCAGAATAGTTCCGTATTTTTTGAACACAATTCTTCCTTTACCCAACTGAGGCCCTTCTGTGACCATGAAAACACAAAAACTGTTGTGAGCTACAGTTTACACTTAAGAGGTTGATATGGGTCAGTTCTCCCAGGTTATTCTTAGTTCATCTGCTAAGTAAACTGTTGATGTCAGTGACTGGAAGCTGCTCTCCAGGACATTATATATGTACATATATATGATAATTATATGACAAAAAATGCAACATATAGTTGGATCTGACCTTCAAGTTCACTAGCTTAAAAAAAGAAAAAAAAAAGTCTGTAAGAAATGTGCTGGTTTTTCTACTTATAAATGCCTTCACATTTATATTTAGTTTATGCACATACAAGAGCCTTTCCTTGCATGGACAGCAGTGCCCATCCATCATCAGTCTCGGGTATATTATAAGTCTCAATGATAACTGCCTCCAGAAAGCATTTTTGAGACAAAACAGGCAAATTCTTTTGCGTAACTATACAATCTTCCAGTAGTAGGATCTTCACTCTCACATAAACACTTCATGTTTTTCCGCAAAGGAATCTGAGATAGATTTTTCTGAGAGATAACAAACCACCAAAAATTAATTAAATAACAAACAAGAGGAAAACACCATTTCTTCACTCAACACACTTTCCTTGTTTTTCATAAGCATTCAGATTTACAGCTGCTGATGCGACCACAGGAGCAGGGCTTTGTCTGGTTTTGCTTCCTTCTTCCAGCAGAGCAAGCACAGCTGCAAAATGCAAATGTTTTTTTTTTCCTGAGACGGCAATCAATCTTCTGGTTTGGCTATAGTCTACTTTTCCCTATAAAATAGAACCTAGAGATACACTCAGAAAATATGTATGGAAGTACCTCTCAATTAATTAAAAAATATTATTACCCAGAAGATAGAGACATGACTGTCTACACTGTATGAATTGAACTTATATGAATTAGGACACAGACTCTTCCATTCTTTAGTAACAAAACTGATGCTGTCCTGAAAATGACATTAATGAATGAGACTGGTATATGAAAACCTTCTGCATCTGCTCTAGACGTTGGAATGAGCATGTTAAATGATGCAGCAGACAAGGAGGATGCACTTCTTAGGGAAGTTGAATGTCACTTCTGTGCTTAAGGAGTTCTGCAGTTTGGATGAAGGTCACAGGCTATGTCCAGGTGCACGAAAATGAATGATAAATACACACAGTTCTCTTAGACTGAAAGCAGAGCTAGACAAAGAGTATGAAAATCAGGAATAATTCATCCCCTGGTTTTCTAAAGATGTCAGTCTTCTATTAGAAGACAGTTTGTTAGCTCCTCCATGTATTAAAGCTATAACATAAATAGAGTATGAAAATCAGGAATAATTCATCCCCTGGTTTTCTAAAGATGTCAGTCTTCTATTAGAAGACAGTTTGTTAGCTCCTCCATGTATTAAAGCTATAACATAATAATAGAAGCACCTCAAAGTTGTAGAAGTATCTAAGATGCATAGATTAAGTAAGGTCGATGAAGAGCGAGCACCCTAAAAACATCACAAGAGCAAGCAGTGACAATTTCTGGGATAGTAATGACATGAATCAGTATCTAAAAGTTAAGTATAAGTGAAGAAGAGAATTTTTCAACTAATGGATCAGGGAAAATGTGGGAACAAAGGATATGTGATTAAAGATCACAGTGTATTATATAAACAGAGGTGGAGAATATATGACTTTGATTCTGTATTACAACGTATTTCAATTGAGTTGTGTGTAGCTTTAGTTTTATACATGCACAATTTTTTAGAACACATTTTTAGAGTAGGGCATGCAATAAAGGAAATGCATTGTATTGCATTGATCCCCACATGACTCGCTGGAATATCTTAACATTTCCAGCACAGATTCCCACTTCTGAAGATGAAAACCCAGAGAAGATGAAAACCTGTAACTGCCATTAAGAGAAGGTCTGAAATTTTAATTGCTGTCTGAACACAAAGGAGCTGTGACATGCTGTGGTTTCTTGAAGCACTCCTGCAGTTACAGACACATCTTTAACTACCCCACCCTCTCCCTCTTCCCCATCCACCATTGACTGATGCAGCTGGGAGATTCAGTAACTGTGGAGCAAAATCTTGCTTACTTTCAGCTCTCCTGCCCCAGCAAATGCTCAGCTCTTCTGGGAAGATGGACCTATGCCATAAACACACTGCACCTGGAAGAGAATGAAAACTTCCCTTCAAACACACACATGTGACCAGGTTTCTGGAACTGCCTGATGTTGCCAGTTTTCGTCTGTTTTCCACAAAGAAGGGAAAGAACTTTGTATTCTCCTCTTCATGATATTTCAAGTCTTAATTCCAAAGAACAGAGATGCCAGGACTTGTCAGTGACATGACTAACAATCTTATGAGAACTGGCAAGACAGTTCATTTCTCCTACATCTTACAGAAACCTTGGAATTATTTTGTCTGAAACACCTGGGGGAAGCAAGATGGACTTAATTCTGACAACTTTATTGAATATTCAGCACATCTGACATCCCGATATCAACAATAAAAATATGGTTTAATTATGATAAGCCATACTGGTATAATTTACAATACGTAAGTGTGAAAAATCTGCAATGAATTTTTTCTTGATCCATGTGGAAAAATACACACCTTCCACCCCCCCAAGAAAAGTAAGACAAGGCACAATAAATTCTCGTAATTCTCTTTCTTCTGGTTTTTGAGTTCCATCACAGCTCTCCAAATTAAGATTTATGTGCTATTTTGCATCTGTATCTGTTGTTGCTTTCCCCCCTACAGGGATATAAGTGGATAAGTTTGGACAGGAAACGGTATCCCTCAAGCCAAACTGAAAGGTTTTTTAAAGTTGCTAATAAAAGTTTGGGTCAGGGCCTAAATATCAATCATCTGCTCATTGTCTTTTTAAACGAGCTCAGGCATTTTCCCAACCACTCCCAGCAGGTCTCTGCCACTATTCTAAACTAAGATTTCAGACATTTCTTTTTTTCCTGTGTGGACCTCAATTTTTTTTCTCCCCCTCTCTACCTGCCAGATGCATCCATCAGGATTTTGCCAAAGGCTATCTGCTTTTGAAGTTGAGAGGAATTCACTAATCGTGAGTGTCAGATCCACAATAAATGCCATTGCTATATGGTATGTGCTGCTTTTGGGAATTATCTCAAAAGGCCTAGCTGTTAGAAGGCTGGCTGTATGTTAGGAGGGTTTTACTGCTAACTTTCATAACTCATGTCAGGTTTTCAGTTTCGGTATTCATTGGCTTCAGTGAGTGCAACTGTTTCCTGAATTTATGAAAATGTTGTCAAGATCCCTTCATCTTGCTTCCTCCGTCTCTCTCACACAAACACATCAAAACACATCTCTACACAGTGGAATAGCATGCACAGTGGCATGCAAATCTAGCAAAAGAGAAGCTTGTAAATAAATAGCATGACATTCTGCTTACTCATTAAATTCATCTGGGTGTTAAACTCATGACAAACGTATCATAAGCCCCAATGAAGGGTTTACAGCCCGTCCCATCACACCATCCTGAGTGCAATTCTGCCATGCATAGGAAGACATAAGTTTGAAAAACAGAGCAGAAATAGCTCCCGTAAGGGCAGGGCGCTGACATAGATGAAACGTAACTAACTGGAGAGCATTTGTTTTAGCTGAAGAAGACATCATCAGTGTCACATCTCTGTGCCTGTGGAGGTGTAATCTACATTCAAAGCAACAAGAAATCTATCTCCTTTAAAAAATTGTCCATTAATACATAAATGTGTCTGTGTTGAAACTCCTCAGATACCATTCCCAACAAGAACTACACACAAGACTAAGAAATTCCACAGAGAAACACGATTTGGTGATCCAAAGAGGCAAGGAGAAAGAAAACCACATATGTGGAGTTTAACATACCAACGTAGTGATAGAAAAAGAATTACAAAAATAAATGTCAGTCCCCTTGAAACACTTGAGGCAGCGCTCTCAACCTTCTCTGATGCTCTAGGAAGATGTGAATGTCCTCCATGTCTCACATCATCCCCACCAGCCACATGGAAATATCTCCAATGCAGCTCGGAGTGTTTCAAGTATAACTCCCCTCGAATTTATGTAGTCTGTTAACATCCTCTTGGAGCAAACAGAAATAATAGTTTAAAAAGACAGCTCTATTTCAGATACATGTGCCTCTACACGACAAAAAAAACCCAGAATTTAATACCGTCCCTAGGCAGAATTCATCCATCTTTAAGGCTTCTATTTTGTATGTCTGTTTTGTTTTCCTGGTAAGTAATACAAATTAACTGCTGGCAACATCACATCAAAACAAAAGCAGCAGAATCAGAAAAAAAACACTGAAAAGTTTACCTTTCTAGGAAAGCTTCAGTCTTGGGATATTTTGTTTTGACATTCCAGTGACTGGAAAGAATAGCATCACTAAAGACAGCAGGCTGTAGGCATGTGGCATTTGCAAAGTTCTCATCCTGCTCTCTTCTTCTGCATCTTCTTTTGCACTATCTCCCCACTTTTCAAACAACCCAAGTTTTATCTGGAAGAAAAAAAGGAAAACATCTGTAGACCTGCATTACTGCATAAATAATAATTCTGTAAGCAAGCCAGACCTACCTTTAAAGAGCCTCTCATTTAATTTCTTTGCTACAAAAGTATTTTTTTCTCCAGTACAAGTAAAAATGTTTTGTTTCTTTAATACTAAATTTACACATTTTGACATTGGAAAAATATGTAAACTTTTCAACACCAGTGTCTAGCATAGCTGAAGTTCAAGCACAAATTAAATTAATACAGTATCCACACAAAGAATATTTGCCATTCAAAAGTTACCACACAACTTGTTAGTTCATACCAGTCGACTGGATATCTTAATGTTTTATAACTTTTTATCTCAGTACAAAAGCTATTTTATGTTTATGCTATGACTAGAATGAACTGTAAGGTCTCAGATGCCATGGGGGTACAAGCAGCGTTAACAATGAGTACATACCCATCAAAACTTTCATAAATAAACTAAGAAAATTGGGTAGAACAAGCAGTTGTGTTTAGTTTTAATAGAAAAAAAGTCAGTGCAGATGATGGATTTAAAAGTGCTTTCAGTATGATATTTCCAGCAGAATAACTGCAACTCATCCACCAAAACGTCCTATAAACTTTAATGAGTGTTTCAGGCTGGGGTCAATAGGCTGGTATGAGATTTTGTTAGCACAGTGTGCAACTAAGCCAGCTTTGCAGCACTTTTCACTTATTAAGTGTCATTCATAGTCCATAAATCTTGAAGTGTTTTACAAATGAAAGCAATTATCACTGTCCTTATTTTCCCTATGCAAAAGCAGAACCATAAAGCTGCAGTGAACCTATTTCCTCAAGGTCACACAGCACAGTAGTTGAAAAGAAAACAGCAACAGCAATCCTGGTGTCCTTTGTACCCAGCTATCAAGGATCTCTTTTGCCCAATAACTCCACTTTTGCACAAGAAATTATTTTAAATGGTGTCTTGAGTTCTGAAGGCAAAACTTGATGGTTAATAAATCACAGAGAGCAGAATATGAAAATACTTGTAAGACCAGGTCCTTCCTCCTGCAAGTGCATGATGCTAGAGGTCAAGGGAGACAGATGGTGAAATTAAAAATATCAATGTTTGAGTAATGCTGTAAAATCAAGGAGTAAAGAAATGTTATGCTTAGTCGAGAGATTAATGGCTCATGACTTGCCATGAAAATTATTTTCTGAAAGGTACTGGAACTGCCTGATTAAAAGAGCAATCCTAGCGCCCACGTCAGCCAGCACTTGCACAGACATCAAAGGAGAGGCTCCTTACAAGCCCATGAGGGATGCAGCACAGCTCGTGGCCCCTGGTCTAGCATTCGAACTCCTGCAGCCCTGGGTCAGGCAACTCTGAGCTACAGCAGCACCCAGAACCATGGCATGAAAGGATGGAAACAGTTTTCTCCAACAGAGGAAATCTCTCTCAGATGAAACTTGGGCTTTCTGAGCCTCCAGAACTTCTGTTAATAGTAAAAGACAAAGAAGTGTGCAAGAGGAGCACGGTGGTGAAAGAGAAAGAGGGAAATAATTTGTAAAATGCCCAAAGCGTAGCTCCTATTGCAGAACACTGAGCTTCTTTCTTTTCAGTCCCCTCTTCAACACTGACATTCAGTGTCTGAATGTACTACTCTTGGCCAAGGGGAGTGCATGTTCATGAGATGACACGGCGAGAAAACAGACAAACATGAAATGCCTGTTTCATCTTTCCCTTCCCTTTATTACAGAATGAGATCTGAAGAGAAGGCCCTTACTTCTTCTGTGCCAACACATCTATTTGAAGGTGCACAGCAAAAGACTGATGTGGATTGGACTATCGTAGGGTTAAACTGCCTTTAAAAAATCTATTTAGGGGGAAGAAGGGGAACAGAGGGGGAGGGGAGGAGGGGGAAGAATATATGAAGGTGAGACACCAGCCCTGTCCATCTTCAGCAGGATGATAGTGACAAACCATACTTCAAAAAGAAGCAATTAAGTGGGAGCCAGTCTCACTGCAAGCATGTTGAGACGTCATGGCCTGAAGGTCTGGGCCTCAGACAACAGGGAATTCACCAAAGGATTTGGGGTTCATTTCCTTGAGGCAAATTACTGTGAAGAATCAAGACTAAATTTGACTAAAAAACCAGTTTTGTCGATGCACTGTCATTTGCTGAATTGATTGAGAATCAGCACCAAACTCAGGCCTTTGGCCATAGCTCACAACCTCACATTTTCATTTAGGCATTTTTTGCTAATGGGAACCTACAGGTTTTTTTGGTTGTTTTTTTTTTTGGTTTTTTTTTTTGCCTCTTTTCCCTTTTATTTGAACAATGTCTCTGAAAAACCATTTGCCTTCACAAGGCGGTTGGTTAGTTTACACTGGAGGCAGCTGCTCTGTGGGCTCGAGCCAACCCTGTCTTTAGATTCATTGCAATCTGGCCAGATTGTCACATATATTTTTAGTTTATGATGATCCTCTAATACAATTCCAGCTTCCACACAGAGTCCTTCCAACAGTCTAGCTCAGGTTAATGAACTTCAGGCCAACTAACTTGCCATTTATCTTCAGGAAATATCCTACCTCTCTGTAACATATGCAATGTCAATCAGTGTCCTGTGCTGAAAAGACCCACAGTCACACTGATCAGAAGCAAACAGTCCCATGAGCAGAAATAAAACATGAATCCTAAAAGCAAATTCTACTACCCCGTTCCTTCCTCCCCTCAAAAGTAAGAAGAATTTGGTCAGAGAAGGAAAAATTACTGGTTTGTTCAGTTCTTTGATACTTGAGCTAAGGACCAACACCTTCTAAAACTTCCTCACCATGAACAGATCCAAAATAAATGAGGAAAAAGAGTCTGAAAAGAAAAATGCCGAGGCTAAAGCTGCTTCCCCACCTTGGCTTCAGCTAGGAAATAGCACTGCACTGTGTTAATTATCACCTGCAAGACCGACCAGGGAAGGAAGCCATGCACACACCTCGCGGAAACGGGGGCATTTCCAGCGGAATAAAGGAGCTTTTATTTGCCCCATGTAGGGGCGGGAGGCACAAGGCTGAGAGGGGCTGAGCAGCTTGGCTCCATCCTGCTTGGACCTCCCAGCGGGGCCCATAAATTCGGACCGGGCTGTGGGTAACGCTGCCAGAAGACAGAAAGTGGAGCTGCGGGTGGGTTGCCATCCTGACAGAGAGAGGGGCCAGACCTGACTGGCACATGTGCCATGGCACGTCCCGAAACGAGGTGTCACCTCCCCGCAATTGGTCACATCTAGTGGAGCCTATAAAAGAGATTGCTCCGAAGCTACTGTCTGAAACAAGAAAACCTGCGGCCAATTTACTAAACATAATTTATTCCAGGCCCTTTGTGGCAATAAACAGAGCTCTTCAGCCTTCTCAAACACACAGACAGTAAGGAGCTCTGTGCTTATGGGAGCTTTTTCAGATCGTTCAGCCCAATCCTATCTAAATGCAAAATCTTGCATTCACAAATACTGTGTAGTTTCCGACTTCTCCTGGCGTCAAGACGTCCAGAGCTGAAACGACTGTGACCCATCTGCAAACACACACTTTTTAAACTGTATTCAGGAAACTCTCGGTTAATTCTGTGAAAAAAGCCTTTATGGAATTGGCGGATAATTTAAAACCTGTTTCCAGCACTATTTTTCCAAGGTCATTTTAAAATTCAGAATTTTATATTCCAATAAAGAGTTGTGGCTCAGTTTTAGTGAATCTAATAGCAATGCTGCAAATTGTGACAACTGAAAATCTAGAGCTATAATCTCTAGATAAAATCTAGTCACTCTAAGCTTATAAATCTAGCCATTATAGCTTATAAAATCTAGTCACTATAAGCTTATAAGTTAATTATAAACCTAATAAGTAAGTTGCCTAAGCCACGTAGCTTCAATACGTAATTTTCTATCACTGATGCAAGAGTTTTTCTTTCTTCTCCTCATCTATCCTTGTTTGACATCTTGTGGTTTTATTTTATTTTGGTCAATGGAGTCAGAAGAGAGCAAAAAATGTCCCTTCCAGACATCAACAAAATAGCATGAGTGGCCTTTCAGACAAATATATTGCTTTAAAAGATTTAAAACTAACCAGCTACAATAGAAACAAAAATTACCCCACCTACGATTCATATTTATTGAAAGGTACATTATCCCTTTATCATCTCTTTATTAAGAGATAAATATCCATTTATTTAGGTAGATTATTTTCTACTATTACAAGTAGAAAATCTATATGCACACAAATTTAAAGCACGTTATTTTAACTACAAGTATACAGATATGTGTGTCCAATGCATTATGCAGATATCTCACCTTGAAATTATCATACAAATTCCAAAAGAAAAATTACTGTGGTTGCCTACTGTGTGGTTCAAAACTGTACTATAATCATGAACTGGATATTGAATTGCCTTTGTTAGTAAGAGGGAAAACTGTAAGCATACATGGCTTAGATTAGTAACTTAGAAAATCAAATAGACTAAAATTAAAATTACATCTTCAGACTTACTTAACAATCTTAACTTAGTTCTGCAATAACAAAGATGACATTGATCCAGAGCATAATGAAACTATGTTCTTGTACCCCTTAGATAGATGGTCTGTTTATTATTTGGCAGGAGATGCTTTTCTCTTCATTGTGGAATCTCAGTTAAAGCTAACTCCATCCAAGAACTGGTAAACAGTATTATTCATCACTATTCTCCTACTTATTAAGTAGGTCTTGTGCTGTTTTTAGTCCAGAAAATGTTCTCTTTCAGGATTCAGAAAAGTACTGCTTTTTACACAAACCCCAGATCAGCATTACCTCACTTCCCAACACCAGGAGAAATTAATGAATAAAAATACAATGGTACAATCAAAAAGCATTATGTGAGCCTGCAGTAAGTGATTTGTTTTTCATTTTATGTTGCATAAATCACTGGGTTTAGTCTACCTGGTTTAGATGAGGTTTTGCCATGCAGCAGTCTTCGCTATTGTTAAATACCCAAACAATTAGCAGAGACTCCTAAGAAGCATAACCCAGCTTACAATGAGTTTTGCAAAACTATAAAGGCTTTAACTTTTACTGAGCTCCTCACAGGATTTACACACCATCCATTCAACACCAGTAACTTGGCAAGAAAAATCACTGCTCTGACTCCCACTTGAGAAAAACAAAATCGAGCAAAGAAAAATGAAGGGTCTGAGAGACAATGAGGACACAATTGAGGGAACAGAGTCAGCAAAAAAATCTTATTGCAGAGAACCATCTGATAATAAATAAAGCTCTCGAATAGAGAGAGAAAATACATTTGAGGATTACACTGGATTTTTTGTTGAGATGAACTCAAGCTCAAGTAAAAAATGGTGACTAAGGAAGTGAAATGAGAGAAGAAGGAGGAAGGAACTCCCTTATTTTGTTCACTTTTTCATACTTTTCAGCATCTTTCTGAAGGGAATCTGCTGGTGGAAGCATTTCCAACAGGCATGTAGTCTGTTTGGAGATAAACACTGGTTGAAATGGTAGAAACCTTACAGAATGGTCTGTGTCACATTGCTCTGAAGAGCTCATCTGACCATGAAATTTACTGTTGGGCACCTAAAATTATACACATAGGAAACGAGCACTTCATCCTCAAAAGATATCAGGATATTTTTCAGGTCAATGTCAGTGAGGTCAGGATTGCACTCAAAAATTTCACACAGACACAGAAGTAATCTTTTCAGAAAGTGACAGATAGACAGCCATGCACACAGATACGTTATGTATCATTACAAACGGTGATTCCGAGAAATTTTATCTGTGGCATTCTATATTTTGGACATGTAACACATAAATCCAAGACCGATGATAAAGCAAATGCTATTCTCTAACACTAATTATTTGTATATTGTGTCTCCTCAAAAACAAACAAACAAAAAACAAAAAACCCCACCCAAAAAAACCCCAAAAAACAACCAGACTCACTGCTTTCTACATTCTATAGGCTGTTTCTCAAACACAGTATCTATTGTTCAAGAAAAAGGATAGGATGGAAAGCAATTTGTCATCTGAAAATTGTATTTCCAAGAGGAGGTAGGGACATAAATAAAATGTCCCACCAGTCAGATGTGAAGCTGGGATCTTTGCACAGAAATATCAACATGCCTTTCACTCTATAGTTAGATGCATATGTATCTCTTATGGATTCTTTTTCCTCATTTCCTCTTGTTTCCTTTGGGGAAGGAACTATGACTTCAGGTACTACGTCCATTATAACAGCTTTCTATCCGCTCTTTATTTAGAAAGACATGAGAATGCCCTACAAGTCTGATCATTAAAAAAAAAAAAAAAAAAAAAAAAAAAAAAACCCAAAAAAAAAACCCCAAACAACAAAACCCAAACACAAGCCAAAGAAGAAGGCAGTGTAAGGCACGATTCAGCAACACATAAGAATCAAAAGGAGCCCTAAGCCAAACCTCAGTGTTACATTATTTTAAGTACAGCATGTTTCCCCAGCAGACCAAAAAAACACTAATGCTATGAAAAGTGATTCTAAGATGAGTTTTGTAATTCTGGTATCCAAGAAAAGAAAAAAAGCAGTAGCATGGAAATTCCTAGAGACATTAATGAAAAGGTAGACTAGATGGAAAACCACGTACTTTGACGTCTGAAGGGTTTTAAAGAGAGACAGAGAATTTTCCTCTGAAATGTCTGTCACCACCTGCAGCACTTGGGGTGGTTTGGCTCAGCTCTGAGTGAAGGAGACAACACTTGCAGGAAGCTCTGCCTGTGGAACAGCCTTGGCCTGCTCTTGAGAAAATACTGGAAAGCCAGAAAAATGTCACAATGGCCATCAGAGAAAACAAATGCTCATTTTGGGGAGATCTGCCTGAGCATTTAAAATCTAGCAGATGGCACTTGTCCTGCTGCAGCCTGAATTACCCTCAGGCAGCACTGTCAAGCCACCTAAACCACTGACCCTGCAACCACCATTCTTCTGCTGGAAGAAACATAAACCTACCTTGGCCAACACAAAGGAAGGATTACAATCTCATTTTCGCCTCCAGGAATTCTTGCCAGTGTTTTGCTATGGAAAATCGTTCTCTGCTATTTCCTTTCATAGGAGACCTTCCAAAATATGCAGGAGTGAAGCATCGGTCCTCTAGCAGGGACCAGAAGTCTGAACTGGCTGATATTTTTGGGCATTACCAGTAACTAGTGGCAATGGGGTACTCTACAGATTAGTTACTTGAACTTGCCCTATCATGACTTTTGTACATTTGTGAAAAACCCAGCTTGAAGGGACAGTAGTGCAGCACTCTGGTGAAATCTGTGATATATCAAATCCAGACTTACAGCTCTGCAGGATACAGCAGCAAGGTGGATAGCAGTGCATACTCTGAAAGGGAACAGCCTGTGAGTTTCTGCATGGATACATCTACAGATGCAAGTAGGTGGGGCTCTCCTGTCCTTGATCCAAGCAATCCAGACCTCAGCCAGATCCTAGTGCTGTAGGGCTCCATTAATTGCACACTATACAACAATAGATTACACATTTCAGCCATACACACATCTGAGGCACCACCAGACAGCCAACTCTGTGTGCAGGCACAACCTGCAGATCATGCACACCATCAGAACTCAGCAGACCCTACTAAATCAAAAACTCAACCAAAACAACCCTAAAACAAACCCTCCCCAAAGCAGAAAGAAATAAAGGAACAAAGATTTACATTTACATAAATATTTCAAATGTAAATTTCATTTCGCAGCTAATGCTTTATTGTACTAAAATTTGTAGCTATATTATCTCATGTAAGCATTAATGTATTGCCCAACAGTTTGTAATTTTGTGTAAATGCTTGCAGGCACTCACAGCTGTATCTAAAGTCTGTGAGACTCTCCGATAAAAACAAAATGTTACAAATGTTAAGTAGAGGCAACTGCATGTTGTAGTTGGCATCTTAATATAATAAAACATTTTTTTATTATTTCTATTTTACAAATCCTGAAAGCATGTTTCCTTAACTGCCAGTACTATTTAGTTTATTGTCAGCTGTGTAGAAGTCAAATCATAACTTTCAAAATATTCAGGCTAATGCAGTTTAGCAATGGTTAAAAAATGTGTACTTCATATGGCAGCTGGGCTTTGATCAAATCTGTTTGCTGTATGTCCAATGGCATATTTTACTAAAATTCCTTTCATCAATGTATGGCCTCATTATTTGATGCACTGTCAGTGAACTCTGTGCAGCACAGTCTGCAGGATTTCATGTATAAACTACACTGTAGGGAAAGACATGCCAGAAAGATTTTAATTTCCACTTCCAACAAATTGATTTAATAATTCATTACTATATTCTTGAAGTCTACTGGAGAAGGGTTTTTTTAATGCATTGTCCACCTAATTTTGGATCAACATTTTGTGCAGCTAAAATGTAAAGTGATACACATATGAACATGTACACTGCAGAACAGTGATTATCTGTTGGCCCAATAACCCAGTTATTTTATTGTTAGACTGAACACATTTGCTTTCTTCCCGTTTTTTTTAAACATTTGATTTAATTTAAATTTGGAGTATATGTGACAGAGAATCAGCAGAGCCTCGATAAAAAATCCCACTTGTGGAATCTTAGGATTCCAAGGTCAGTCTTTTGTCTACAGCGCGGGTTTGCTATCAGAGTCTGGGTGGGATTATAAAATCACCAGGAGAAAAGAGCATGAACAAGTTCTGCTTTGGCAGTACCTCAGGGCTTTGAGGGAGAGGGTTTGTGGTGCTTACTTGCTCACAGGGACACACAGAAAGAGTTGAAATGGTAAAAATAGTC
The DNA here is from genome assembly GCF_031753505.1 of Anomalospiza imberbis. Classification (NCBI taxonomy): domain Eukaryota; kingdom Metazoa; phylum Chordata; class Aves; order Passeriformes; family Viduidae; genus Anomalospiza; species Anomalospiza imberbis. Next base: position 443,225 of record NW_027100171.1, read on the forward strand.
CAAACCCCTTCGATATTGGAAGGAAAACATGAGTCACTGGCAGCTAGCACCTCAGAAATGTGCAGCTTTTGCTCCTATCTTCCACCTGAGAGCTTCCTAGGCGGGGGCGATTCTTCCAATTGCATCAGTGTGGCCATGGCTGGAAAGGGCAGTGAGCAGATGGATTTAGCTTCTCCTGCCAGCCCCTGAAATGCCAGTTGTCATTTGTGCGCGCTGAGGATTCTGCTTCAGACTCTGAACTTGTGCAGCTGCTCCTCGGGCGCTGCTCGCGCGCAGGCGCAGCGGTGCTGCAGCAGCTGTCCCGCACACAGGGAGGGCTCTGGAGCCTCCCAGAGCCACCAAGGAGCGGAGGAGGGAACGTGCCTGGGATCTGCTGCAGGACCGTGAGGCTGCGGGGGATCCTTCGGTCTCTTTGATGGGCGAGGGAACGGGGCAAATGGAATCAAGGTGAGACAGGGATCAGACAGCCCCATGCCAGGCAGCGTTTTCTCCCACTTGGGCTCCTCTGAGTTGAGCAAGCTCGTGAAGCTTGCGGAGCAAATGAGACCTGGGAGTGAAGGAAAAGGCTGTCTGGGAAGGAGTCAGATAAACCCGTGAGGGCATTTCTCTTTACAAGCGGCTCCTGGGGAGACAAAGGAGACCAGAAGGATGTCCCATCTCACGACATTTCCTGGGATATGCTTCTGTGGTGGCCTTGGCAGTGTCAGTGGTCTCAGGTTGTTGGGAGGACTCTACGATCTTAAAGGTCTTTTCCAATGGAAACGGTTCTGCAATTTTAAACCTCCATTCCTGCTTTTGAACGATACAGTCCCAAATAGACCCCCATTTGTGTTTTTAAGGAATTTAGCATCTGCCTTTCCTTGAAAGTAATAGAAATCAGGCTTTAAATGCTCTCAAAACACTTTAATTCCTTGCTGTTAAGCTGTGTATTTGAGCTGAGGTGCTTTTGTACAGAAAGGTTTGAGCATGGGATGAATGCAGGAAATTCAGCTGCAATGGCACTTGTTTCATCTGCTTTTCTTCTTCCTTTCCCCATGGGTGGCCGATTTGGCAGTATTTGTCTTGTACTTTGAGTTCCAGCTCAGGCTTGCTGATGGATGTGCTGTAAAATCTTAATTACCCCTATCTACTGAAAAATGCTTGCAGACTGGTGAGAATTGCTAGAGACAAGGCTTACAAACCAATCTCCTCTATGATTAGCCCAGTGTCCCTGCTTAAATCCAGGTATGCTTGTACTAGATAGGAGTGAACTATTCTAACTCACTTGCCCACTCCCCCTCCCACTTTAGTGGGGTTTTTTTGGGTTTTTTTGTGGTTTTTGGTGGGTTTTCTTTTTTTTTTTTGTAGCTCTTGGGGCGAGTCCTGTATGCCATTCCAATTCTTTCTTATCAAATGTGTGAAGGCAGGATGCTGCTGTAGCAGCAGCCTGAATTCAGTGGGAACATGTCCAAAGCACTGGGTCTCACAGCAGTGGGTATGGTGAGCGACTTGCCTTTGCTGCCATGGCCATCCAGCCATGGGGAGAGCAGCTGCTGGGGCTTCCCCCATTCTGCCAACAGCAGTCTGCCTCCAGCATGTGGACTGTATGGCCATGATTTTGGCAGAATGTGGAAAATGCATCGTTTGAATGTATTTTGATGGTGTCTGACATCACCTGACTGGAGCAGTTTGGTAGGCAGGACGCCCTGTGGGCAGGGCCATGGCAGGGATCGGTGGCTGGCACTGGCACTGGCAGTGTTATTTTTCCAGACAGGCTCCTGGTACAGCTGTGGGGAAGGGCACCAGCAGCTGTGTCAGCCCAGCAAGCAGCAGCACATGGAGGAGACCCTCATCTGCAAAGAGCCCGTCACCCCCTTTGCTGCCCCCATGGCAGCACAAGATGATTCTGCTGCAGGTGAAGGGCTGCAGCATGACTGGAGACTCCTTCAGCCAGGACTTGTTGCAATCTCGTTGCTGCAGCTGTGCCTGGAGGATGTTGGCCTGCAGCGGTGCTGCCGATGCCCAGGAATGCTGCTCGGCCCAGAGAGGCAGAGTGTGTACAAAAGCTGCGTTCAAAGCGCAGATCGCGAGACTCCGGAGCCGCTGGCAAGTGCAGCGGCTCTTCTTCATTCCATGCAGGTGAGAGCCCAGCCTTGGAGCCTTTCCCTAGGGACAGGGAAACGCTCTGAGTATAGTTCTGAATTTTCAGGGACAGTCCAAATGAGAATTGTTTTGAGGCAGAAGGCAGAAGTTGTAATGTTGGGTTGGGGTGTGTCTGCAGGAAAGAAATTGGGGCTAAACACCTGCCACAACGAAGGAGAACTTTGCATGGCCAATTTACACCCTACAGATCCACTGATCATACTGGCCCACTGAATACTGGGGGCATCTAATGCAGAGTGCAAAGCTTCTTTGAATAGATAGGAGAGATGAGACTTGAAGAAATGATTTTGCGGATGCAAAAAAAAAGGATCAGACCCATGGGTCCCATGGCTCAGGCTTAGTTGTGCCAAATCAAGCATGATTAGTTTTATCCGCTCTGTTGGAGAGTATTCAGAATGACCTGCCTATTGTGCTATTTCCATAAAGAAAATTTTGAATTGTCAGGAACTGCCAAGATCAAAAATGTTTTGAGGCAGATCATGTTTATGTTGGGTTTGGGTGTCTCTGCAATAAAGAAAGCAGGGAATAAAGCCCTGGAACGATGAAGCAGAGCAAAAGTGGAACGTTTGGATGGTCAATTTGTTCCCTACAGCTATCGGCCAGCTGAATTGTGGGGTCATCTACTGGGGAGTGCAAAGCTTCTTTTACTTCCACCGCCTGGTGCCATTGTTTGTGTCCCACCACTTTGTTTGATGTGAAGAGAAATAAACAACATCCCACACCAACAAGCTGCAACCCAGAACTGAGTGGGAATTACAGAAAAAAAGGCCTTGAAAAGGAGCTTTGGAAAGGGTCTACTTCCTAGACAGTGTGAAGCCCCCAGGCCTGGCCTGGCTGGGCTTAAGGCTGCCTGCTGTGGAGTAGGGAAGGGAAAGGGATGGAGTTGGGGTGGGGTTTTGCAGCCATGGAAACCAGAGAACCACTGGCGAACGTGTCACAAAGGGGCAGCCCCACGCTGGGGTTGTGAAGGTTTTGTTTGACATGACCACAGCGGCAGGAGACGCGTCTGGCTCTGCCTCTCTGTGCCGACCGCTGGCGATTGGAGTCACCCGACCTTGTTCTAAGGCTGGGCACCAAGCTCCCGTCGCTGTCTACTCTGACAGCCTTCCCAGATTCAAACCCAGATACTTCTGCGAGGCAGAAGCACGGGTTCAAACATGGATTTGACCAGAAAAGGAAAGACCACTGAAGGAAAAGGTGAGGATAGAAATAAGCTGAACGGCCGGAGCCAAATGGAAAAAAATCCCACCAGATTTCAGGGAAAACTGGTCCATGGGGGTCAGTGCTGGCTCTGTGCCAGAGTAGGTGGCTGACAGATAGAAAGGATCCTGCAGGGACGCCCATGGAATCACAATATTCTATCATGAGTTTACTCTGCTTTCCCCTTTTGACAGTAGCCAAATCATTCGTACTGTCAGCGAGGACAGGGACTGTGGCCAAAGCTGACCACAGATTGGATGTGGTCATGAGATGCAAGTCCTGTTGCTTTCATTGCCATTAATGTTGGGTCTCACTACAGATAAATTTCCCATTCTTCCTCTGCTTGCTGATCGGGGCCAACCCTGAGGATGGTATTACGGTGCTACAGAAACACCACTAAGGCCTGCCTGCTTGCTGACAGGTCTTTGTGGTTTGCAGAGCTAGCAGTCACAGCTGTGTGGGTTTTTCCCATGGATTCACGAGGCGGCTTAAAGAATGAATCTTTTTTCCCCTCTTATCATTGGAGCCTTCAACCTTTCCCTTCAGACTTGCTAACTCAATACTGCTCAGAAGAATTAAATGCAGGCTAGTTCCATGAATAATAAAACCAAAGAAATTGTCTCAATAACTAACAATTATTCCCCTTGAGTGCCACACCCATTAGATGTGCTGATGATAAAGGTGGGAGTTCACCTAAGTCACTTCTTCCCTTGTGAGCAAGGCTCAGGCTCACACAGAGGTGAGGGGGGAGCTGGGCCCATCTCTGGTGGGAGGAAGGGTCTTGTGGCAGCCCAGAGAGCCTGTGCACATTCCCAGGGAACAGCTGTGCCCTGCATGTGCCCCCTGCATGGAGCTGTGCTCTCCCAGTGCCCCGTGTAGCTGTAGGGCTGCTCAGCTGTGGGGCAGGGAGAGGAGCAGGAGGGTGCATGTGCAGCTGAGCCATTCCTGGAAAGCACAGGCCTCTGGGCTCCCTGCTGTCCCAGGGCAGCCCAGAGGCCAGGCTGTTCCTGTGGTAGCTCTGTGGAAGTGGGTCAGGGTTTTCCCCTGGCCTGCCTCCAGTGTCTGCCAGCAGGAGCATGTTTCCCTGGGCAGCTGTTTAGAAGTTGGCAGGAAATGCGTCCCATGAAATACGGAGCTTCAGATGCTTTAGGTTTGCATTGTGGCCTCTGTTATATTTTGTGTCTCCACTTTGCAGGCATGACTGGCTACCCTCTTGCCAAGAGGTTTTCCCTGGCCAGTCCCTCTATGCTCCTTCCCTCCAAGCCATTGCCTCCCATCCAGAAGAGCTCTCCTTCTACCATGCCGGGCCAGATATGCAGCGGAGAGCAGGAAAATGGGAAAAATGGCAGCAGCTATGATGAGGACCATAGAAAAAAACAGGAGCTGAGTTCAGAGGGAACAGGATGTAAGGTAAGAAGGCCAAGCTAAGGCCAGTGTGGAAAATTTTCAGTATGTATGCGGTCAGCAGAGCTATGAGAGCTTTTCCCTGACAGGAACTGACCCCTTCACTGAAGGTAGAACAGGTTCTGCTCTGGCTCTTCAGCTGGGCCAGAAATGGGATGGGATATGAAGGAAGGGTGTGCATTTGCCCCTACTGCCTCCAGCCCCATTCCTGGCCATGGCATGGGGGCCCTGGAGGAACTTGGGCAGGCAGAGACCTTCCAGAGAGCAGCAGGGCAGGGAGCTCTGCTGAATTTCCTAAATGCCAGTGAGCCTGAGATGATGGATGTGTGGGGGCTGGAGGGCAGTGAGCATCCTGAGAGCTCAGCAGCATCTGGGCTCAAAGGCTGCTGAGGAACTGCAGGAGGGAAGGGCAGCAGCAGGAGAAACAAGGGGCTTGAGAAAAGCAGGTTTGGACATCCTGCAGAATGGCTTTGTGAGGACTTGGCTGGAGATCAGCACTGGCTGTTAGGTACCTTAGGGGCGGGGAGAGAATAGTGATCTAAAGCCACCCCCATGCCATCCAAAAGGCCAGTGGCACCTCAGAAACATCTTGATGTCAAACATGGGAATGCCAGCTGGGCATGTAGCAACTCTTGGAGAAAACTGGGCAGAAGGGGAGAGGTGGCAAATATGTGACAGGGGCTGTCCCTCACCACTTCCCTTTCCTAGGTCACCTTTCCCCATCCTAGGCCAAACTGCTCCATCAGTTTGACTTTTCCTGCCAGGTCCCAGTTAAATGCATGGCTAAATGTCTTGAGGCATGAGTGGAGGCAAGGCTGGAGGCTTGATCTGAGCACTGTGTTCTACTCTTTCCAGACATCCTCGCCCTATTTCACTGAAGGGGTCATGAAGAAGGGCTCATTGGGACCACCCTTGACCCCCCCTATTCGCAAGGCAATAAGTCCCCCTCTCGGCAGTGCTGCGGGATCTCCGCAAAGCTCTCTGCAGCTGGCATTCCAGGAGTCCCAGGAGATGAGGTAAGCCAAGGAGTCTGCTGCTGCAGTGTGCTGATCACCTCTCTCTTCCCATCTCGTGTGGTAATTTTGCACAGTCAGGTGTCCCATGTATTTAGGCAAACCTCTGTGTATTCCCCATTATGCCCATCTATGATGATCCAGCACAATAAAAAGGCAACACCGATGTCCCAAGAGCAGAGGTGGTGGTGAGGAAGAGGAAGCAGGGCTTCAAAGCACCTCAAGATGGGTCCTCTGCTGGACTTGGCTGTTGATTCCCTCTGTAATGGTTGCGGTGTCATTTGCCAACTGAATTGCATGGGTCTGGATCCTGCAGATCTTTGCATTCTCTGATCCTTGTCTGTCAGCTTTTGCACCCCTGAGGATATGTATGGGCCAATAGAGGCTACTGGAGAGGTGTCTGCAAATTCACATGCTGCTTCTGTAATCATCAGGTATAACTTCATTGTGCCTGGGCCTGCACTGTGAAATGAGATCCCAGATAAGTTTCAAGGATGTATAATGCAATCAACATTTAATATTTTGATCTGTGCTTAAGATCAAAAAGAGCAAGGTGCTAGAGAAGAGTTATAGGACTGTATCAGATGGAAAGATATTGGCTTGGATATGCCTTAGAAAATGTAGCTGTCAAGCATATCCAAGTGATAAAAATAAAGAAATAGACACAGAAGTAAAATTTATGTAGAAAATCTTTGGTAGGGTTTTTCAAGTGCAATCCGAATATCCTCCCCTAGCAGCTGAGTTGGAAAAAGGCTTTTTGTTCTTGAAAGAGTCAGGAGGTGTAATATCATTCTCAGGAGACAGCAGGGCTCTGACCACATGTAGCATGAGACTGTCGCCAGGGTAAGGCACGAGCAGGCAAAGTCAAGCTTTGGCAGCTGTATAAAAGTAGCTGCCCTCCACTCAGACTGGTGTCTCAGCTCAGCAGCTCTTGCTGCTTCAGAGAGGCTGTAGGAGCCACTTGGCTCCAAAAGGAGAGACAGCAGAATTGGGGAGTTATGATGCAAGTTGAAGAATGACTGCTGGTGGTGGGCAAGAGGAGGCAGGGATTCAAAGCAGCTCAAGATGGGTCCTCTGCTGGACTTGGCTATTGTTTCACACCGAGCCTGGCCAGCTCTGTGTGACTCCAGCAATGGAAAGCTTAAGGACAATGAATTAGCTCTGCATCCTGTTAGGTTTATGTGTTGCATTTCCTCCTTCATCAGAGTGACCATGCTGAGAAGGTTTGCCTCCTTTCATGATACACCCATTCCCTCCATTCTCTTTCTACCTCCTCATATGTTTTTTTGGCCTCTGTCTTCTCCAGGCCAACATCCAGCAGCAGAAGCCAGGAGGAGAACTGTGAACATGCAGGTAGGTACAGGGCATGTCTGTCCTAAAATGACCATTGTACTCTTGACTCAGAGGTGACATTTGGAAAGCTTGGTTGAAACCCATTCTTTTTAAAATTTCTTTAAATTCATTTCAATTCCTTGATGGGCTCAGTGGACTCTCCCAGAGCCCAGGCACTGGGAGTGTTCTCTGGTGGTGCAATGAAAATTCCTCCTCTTCACAGGCGTGACTAGATTCGTTTTTTCCAAGTCTTTTCGGCCATGTCCCTCTTCACTCCTTCCCTCCAAGCCATTGCCACCCATCCTGAAGAGCTCTCCTTCTTCTGACACTAATGAAATGTGCAGCATGGAGAAAGAGAACAAGGAAACTGGCACTGGCTATGATAATGACAGTAGAAAAAGCCGGGAGCAGAGCTCAGAAGAAAAAAGTTATAAGGTAAGGAGACCAAACTAAGTTCTGTGTGGTAAATTTTCAGTTTATGTGCTGGTGGCAGAGCTTGGAGACCTTTTCCTGTGATGTGAGCCCAGGGAAGCCGCTGAGCCAAAGAAGAGCTCAGCTGGACACTGCACTTCAGGCTGTCTCTGCATGGGTGTGTAGTGCAGACTTCACATCCTCAGCATGTATCAAGACCAGGAGAGGTCTTTGAATGGTTTCTGGGCCCTGTCGCGGTTCCTCCTCTGTCTTATGGCTGAGAAAACACCAACAAGCAATCAGAGCAGCTAAAGTTGTCCCATCTGGACAAGCAATCTTTCTAGATTTAGTAAACAATGGGTTTCTTTGAGCCATCTCTGTGTCCTGGTGGTGTTTTCTGTCAGCTGTGTCTGGTTTGGATGGAAAAAGGTGTTTTCTGGAACAGGCAGTCCTGAAAAGTCAGTTCCAGCTTGTCTCAGCTTTTGAGTTGTACAGCCATGCCCTCTGCACAGTTGTCTCTGCTGCTATTTCTAGACTTCATCAGCTTCTGGGCAGCTGTGTGCTCTGTTATGGCTTTGTCCAGAGGGAAGGGATGGGAGGTGGCCATGGGGAGAGCAGCCCAGAGCCCAGCCCCATGATTGCCTTTGCAGCAGGGCCAGGAACTGCACGTGTTTTGGGTTTGCCATGAGGTGCAGGAGGAGGTAGATGAACAACAGCTTTTGTAAACAAAATGTCCAATCAAAGGCTTGGGTGCTTGATTTCAGCATTGCTGAGAAAGGGCCCAGTGTATCCCTGAAAGGAAGTGACCTTCTCACTGAAGGTAGAACAGGTCCTGATTTGCCTCTTTAGCTGGGCCAGAAATGGGATGGGATATGAAGGAAGGGTGTGCATTTGCCCCTACTGCCTCCAGCCCCATTCCTGGCCATGGCATGGGGGCCCTGGAGGAACTTGGGCAGGCAGAGACCTTCCAGAGAGCAGCAGGGCAGGGAGCTCTGCTGAATTTCCTAAATGCCAGTGAGCCTGAGATGATGGATGTGTGGGGGCTGGAGGGCAGTGAGCATCCTGAGAGCTCAGCAGCATCTGGGCTCAAAGGCTGCTGAGGAACTGCAGGAGGGAAGGGCAGCAGCAGGAGAAACAAGGGGCTTGAGAAAAGCAGGTTTGGACATCCTGCAGAATGGCTTTGTGAGGACTTGGCTGGAGATCAGCACTGGCTGTTAGGTACCTTAGGGGCGGGGAGAGAATAGTGATCTAAAGCCACCCCCATGCCATCCAAAAGGCCAGTGGCACCTCAGAAACATCTTGATGTCAAACATGGGAATGCCAGCTGGGCATGTAGCAACTCTTGGAGAAAACTGGGCAGAAGGGGAGAGGTGGCAAATATGTGACAGGGGCTGTCCCTCACCACTTCCCTTTCCTAGGTCACCTTTCCCCATCCTAGGCCAAACTGCTCCATCAGTTTGACTTTTCCTGCCAGGTCCCAGTTAAATGCATGGCTAAATGTCTTGAGGCATGAGTGGAGGCAAGGCTGGAGGCTTGATCTGAGCACTGTGTTCTACTCTTTCCAGACATCCTCGCCCTATTTCACTGAAGGGGTCATGAAGAAGGGCTCATTGGGACCACCCTTGACCCCCCCTATTCGCAAGGCAATAAGTCCCCCTCTCGGCAGTGCTGCGGGATCTCCGCAAAGCTCTCTGCAGCTGGCATTCCAGGAGTCCCAGGAGATGAGGTAAGCCAAGGAGTCTGCTGCTGCAGTGTGCTGATCACCTCTCTCTTCCCATCTCGTGTGGTAATTTTGCACAGTCAGGTGTCCCATGTATTTAGGCAAACCTCTGTGTATTCCCCATTATGCCCATCTATGATGATCCAGCACAATAAAAAGGCAACACCGATGTCCCAAGAGCAGAGGTGGTGGTGAGGAAGAGGAAGCAGGGCTTCAAAGCACCTCAAGATGGGTCCTCTGCTGGACTTGGCTGTTGATTCCCTCTGTAATGGTTGCGGTGTCATTTGCCAACTGAATTGCATGGGTCTGGATCCTGCAGATCTTTGCATTCTCTGATCCTTGTCTGTCAGCTTTTGCACCCCTGAGGATATATATGGGCCAATAGAGGCTACTGGAGAGGTGTCTGCAAATTCACATGCTGCTTCTGTAATCATCAGGTATAACTTCATTGTGCCTGGGCCTGCACTGTGAAATGAGATCCCAGATAAGTTTCAAGGATGTATAATGCAATCAACATTTAATATTTTGATCTGTGCTTAAGATCAAAAAGAGCAAGGTGCTAGAGAAGAGTTATAGGACTGTATCAGATGGAAAGATATTGGCTTGGATATGCCTTAGAAAATGTAGCTGTCAAGCATATCCAAGTGATAAAAATAAAGAAATAGACACAGAAGTAAAATTTATGTAGAAAATCTTTGGTAGGGTTTTTCAAGTGCAATCCGAATATCCTCCCCTAGCAGCTGAGTTGGAAAAAGGCTTTTTGTTCTTGAAAGAGTCAGGAGGTGTAATATCATTCTCAGGAGACAGCAGGGCTCTGACCACATGTAGCATGAGACTGTCGCCAGGGTAAGGCACGAGCAGGCAAAGTCAAGCTTTGGCAGCTGTATAAAAGTAGCTGCCCTCCACTCAGACTGGTGTCTCAGCTCAGCAGCTTTTGCTGCTTCAGAGAGGCTGTAGGAGCCACTTGGCTCCAAAAGGAGAGACAGCAGAATTGGGGAGTTATGATGCAAGTTGAAGAATGACTGCTGGTGGTGGGCAAGAGGAGGCAGGGATTCAAAGCAGCTCAAGATGGGTCCTCTGCTGGACTTGGCTATTGTTTCACACCGAGCCTGGCCAGCTCTGTGTGACTCCAGCAATGGAAAGCTTAAGGACAATGAATTAGCTCTGCATCCTGTTAGGTTTATGTGTTGCATTTCCTCCTTCATCAGAGTGACCATGCTGAGAAGGTTTGCCTCCTTTCATGATACACCCATTCCCTCCATTCTCTTTCTACCTCCTCATATGTTTTTTTGGCCTCTGTCTTCTCCAGGCCAACATCCAGCAGCAGAAGCCAGGAGGAGAACTGTGAACATGCAGGTAGGTACAGGGCATGTCTGTCCTAAAATGACCATTGTACTCTTGACTCAGAGGTGACATTTGGAAAGCTTGGTTGAAACCCATTCTTTTTAAAATTTCTTTAAATTCATTTCAATTCCTTGATGGGCTCAGTGGACTCTCCCAGAGCCCAGGCACTGGGAGTGTTCTCTGGTGGTGCAATGAAAATTCCTCCTCTTCACAGGCGTGACTAGATTCGTTTTTTCCAAGTCTTTTCGGCCATGTCCCTCTTCACTCCTTCCCTCCAAGCCATTGCCACCCATCCTGAAGAGCTCTCCTTCTTCTGACACTAATGAAATGTGCAGCATGGAGAAAGAGAACAAGGAAACTGGCACTGGCTATGATAATGACAGTAGAAAAAGCCGGGAGCAGAGCTCAGAAGAAAAAAGTTATAAGGTAAGGAGACCAAACTAAGTTCTGTGTGGTAAATTTTCAGTTTATGTGCTGGTGGCAGAGCTTGGAGACCTTTTCCTGTGATGTGAGCCCAGGGAAGCCGCTGAGCCAAAGAAGAGCTCAGCTGGACACTGCACTTCAGGCTGTCTCTGCATGGGTGTGTAGTGCAGACTTCACATCCTCAGCATGTATCAAGACCAGGAGAGGTCTTTGAATGGTTTCTGGGCCCTGTCGCGGTTCCTCCTCTGTCTTATGGCTGAGAAAACACCAACAAGCAATCAGAGCAGCTAAAGTTGTCCCATCTGGACAAGCAATCTTTCTAGATTTAGTAAACAATGGGTTTCTTTGAGCCATCTCTGTGTCCTGGTGGTGTTTTCTGTCAGCTGTGTCTGGTTTGGATGGAAAAAGGTGTTTTCTGGAACAGGCAGTCCTGAAAAGTCAGTTCCAGCTTGTCTCAGCTTTTGAGTTGTACAGCCATGCCCTCTGCACAGTTGTCTCTGCTGCTATTTCTAGACTTCATCAGCTTCTGGGCAGCTGTGTGCTCTGTTATGGCTTTGTCCAGAGGGAAGGGATGGGAGGTGGCCATGGGGAGAGCAGCCCAGAGCCCAGCCCCATGATTGCCTTTGCAGCAGGGCCAGGAACTGCACGTGTTTTGGGTTTGCCATGAGGTGCAGGAGGAGGTAGATGAACAACAGCTTTTGTAAACAAAATGTCCAATCAAAGGCTTGGGTGCTTGATTTCAGCATTGCTGAGAAAGGGCCCAGTGTATCCCTGAAAGGAAGTGACCTTCTCACTGAAGGTAGAACAGGTCCTGATTTGCCTCTTTAGCTGGGCCAGAAATGGGATGGGATATGAAGGAAGGGTGTGCATTTGCCCCTACTGCCTCCAGCCCCATTCCTGGCCATGGCATGGGGGCCCTGGAGGAACTTGGGCAGGCAGAGACCTTCCAGAGAGCAGCAGGGCAGGGAGCTCTGCTGAATTTCCTAAATGCCAGTGAGCCTGAGATGATGGATGTGTGGGGGCTGGAGGGCAGTGAGCATCCTGAGAGCTCAGCAGCATCTGGGCTCAAAGGCTGCTGAGGAACTGCAGGAGGGAAGGGCAGCAGCAGGAGAAACAAGGGGCTTGAGAAAAGCAGGTTTGGACATCCTGCAGAATGGCTTTGTGAGGACTTGGCTGGAGATCAGCACTGGCTGTTAGGTACCTTAGGGGCGGGGAGAGAATAGTGATCTAAAGCCACCCCCATGCCATCCAAAAGGCCAGTGGCACCTCAGAAACATCTTGATGTCAAACATGGGAATGCCAGCTGGGCATGTAGCAACTCTTGGAGAAAACTGGGCAGAAGGGGAGAGGTGGCAAATATGTGACAGGGGCTGTCCCTCACCACTTCCCTTTCCTAGGTCACCTTTCCCCATCCTAGGCCAAACTGCTCCATCAGTTTGACTTTTCCTGCCAGGTCCCAGTTAAATGCATGGCTAAATGTCTTGAGGCATGAGTGGAGGCAAGGCTGGAGGCTTGATCTGAGCACTGTGTTCTACTCTTTCCAGACATCCTCGCCCTATTTCACTGAAGGGGTCATGAAGAAGGGCTCATTGGGACCACCCTTGACCCCCCCTATTCGCAAGGCAATAAGTCCCCCTCTCGGCAGTGCTGCGGGATCTCCGCAAAGCTCTCTGCAGCTGGCATTCCAGGAGTCCCAGGAGATGAGGTAAGCCAAGGAGTCTGCTGCTGCAGTGTGCTGATCACCTCTCTCTTCCCATCTCGTGTGGTAATTTTGCACAGTCAGGTGTCCCATGTATTTAGGCAAACCTCTGTGTATTCCCCATTATGCCCATCTATGATGATCCAGCACAATAAAAAGGCAACACCGATGTCCCAAGAGCAGAGGTGGTGGTGAGGAAGAGGAAGCAGGGCTTCAAAGCACCTCAAGATGGGTCCTCTGCTGGACTTGGCTGTTGATTCCCTCTGTAATGGTTGTGGTGTCATATGCCAACTGAATTGCATGGGTCTGGATCCTGCAGATCTTTGCATTCTCTGATCCTTGTCTGTCAGCTTTTGCACCCCTGAGGATATATATGGGCCAATAGAGGCTACTGGAGAGGTGTCTGCAAATTCAGATGCTGCTTCTGTAATCATCAGGTATAACTTCATTGTGCCTGGGCCTGTACTGTGAAATGAGATCCCAGATAAGTTTTGGGTATAGATGTATTATCCGGTCAATGTTTAATATTTTGATTGGGGCTTAAGAAAGAGGGCAAAGTGCTAGAGAAGAGTTATAGGACTGTATCAGATGGAAAGATATTGGCTTGGACATGAGTGGGAAAATGTAGCTGTAATGCTTATCTGAGTGATAACATCAAGGAAGGAGACACAGAAGTATCATTCCTATGGAAAATCTTTGGTAGGGCTTTTCAAGTGCAATCTGAATATTCTCCCCTAGCAGCTGAGTTGGAAAAAGCCTGTTTGTTCTTGAAAGAGCCAGGAGGTGTAATATCATTCTCAGGAGACAAGAGTGCTCAGGAGACAGTGAGGCTGTAGAAGCCACTTGGCTCCAAAAGGAGAGACAGCAGAATTGGGGAGTTACGATGCAAGTTGAAGAATGACTGCTGGTGGTGGGCAAGAGGAGGCAGGGATTCAAAGCAGCTCAAGATGGGTCCTCTGCTGGACTTGGCTATTGTTTCACACCGAGCCTGGCCAGCTCTGTGTGACTCCAGCAATGGAAAGCTTAAGGACAATGAATTAGCTCTGCATCCTGTTAGGTTTATGTGTTGCATTTCCTCCTTCATCAGAGTGACCATGCTGAGAAGGTTTGCCTCCTTTCATGATACACCCATTCCCTCCATTCTCTTTCTACCTCCTCATATGTTTTTTTGGCCTCTGTCTTCTCCAGGCCAACATCCAGCAGCAGAAGCCAGGAGGAGAACTGTGAACATGCAGGTAGGTACAGGGCATGTCTGTCCTAAAATGACCATTGTACTCTTGACTCAGAGGTGACATTTGGAAAGCTTGGTTGAAACCCATTCTTTTTAAAATTTCTTTAAATTCATTTCAATTCCTTGATGGGCTCAGTGGACTCTCCCAGAGCCCAGGCACTGGGAGTGTTCTCTGGTGGTGCAATGAAAATTCCTCCTCTTCACAGGCGTGACTAGATTCGTTTTTTCCAAGTCTTTTCGGCCATGTCCCTCTTCACTCCTTCCCTCCAAGCCATTGCCACCCATCCTGAAGAGCTCTCCTTCTTCTGACACTAATGAAATGTGCAGCATGGAGAAAGAGAACAAGGAAACTGGCACTGGCTATGATAATGACAGTAGAAAAAGCCGGGAGCAGAGCTCAGAAGAAAAAAGTTATAAGGTAAGGAGACCAAACTAAGTTCTGTGTGGTAAATTTTCAGTTTATGTGCTGGTGGCAGAGCTTGGAGACCTTTTCCTGTGATGTGAGCCCAGGGAAGCCGCTGAGCCAAAGAAGAGCTCAGCTGGACACTGCACTTCAGGCTGTCTCTGCATGGGTGTGTAGTGCAGACTTCACATCCTCAGCATGTATCAAGACCAGGAGAGGTCTTTGAATGGTTTCTGGGCCCTGTCGCGGTTCCTCCTCTGTCTTATGGCTGAGAAAACACCAACAAGCAATCAGAGCAGCTAAAGTTGTCCCATCTGGACAAGCAATCTTTCTAGATTTAGTAAACAATGGGTTTCTTTGAGCCATCTCTGTGTCCTGGTGGTGTTTTCTGTCAGCTGTGTCTGGTTTGGATGGAAAAAGGTGTTTTCTGGAACAGGCAGTCCTGAAAAGTCAGTTCCAGCTTGTCTCAGCTTTTGAGTTGTACAGCCATGCCCTCTGCACAGTTGTCTCTGCTGCTATTTCTAGACTTCATCAGCTTCTGGGCAGCTGTGTGCTCTGTTATGGCTTTGTCCAGAGGGAAGGGATGGGAGGTGGCCATGGGGAGAGCAGCCCAGAGCCCAGCCCCATGATTGCCTTTGCAGCAGGGCCAGGAACTGCACGTGTTTTGGGTTTGCCATGAGGTGCAGGAGGAGGTAGATGAACAACAGCTTTTGTAAACAAAATGTCCAATCAAAGGCTTGGGTGCTTGATTTCAGCATTGCTGAGAAAGGGCCCAGTGTATCCCTGAAAGGAAGTGACCTTCTCACTGAAGGTAGAACAGGTCCTGATTTGCCTCTTTAGCTGGGCCAGAAATGGGATGGGATATGAAGGAAGGGTGTGCATTTGCCCCTACTGCCTCCAGCCCCATTCCTGGCCATGGCATGGGGGCCCTGGAGGAACTTGGGCAGGCAGAGACCTTCCAGAGAGCAGCAGGGCAGGGAGCTCTGCTGAATTTCCTAAATGCCAGTGAGCCTGAGATGATGGATGTGTGGGGGCTGGAGGGCAGTGAGCATCCTGAGAGCTCAGCAGCATCTGGGCTCAAAGGCTGCTGAGGAACTGCAGGAGGGAAGGGCAGCAGCAGGAGAAACAAGGGGCTTGAGAAAAGCAGGTTTGGACATCCTGCAGAATGGCTTTGTGAGGACTTGGCTGGAGATCAGCACTGGCTGTTAGGTACCTTAGGGGCGGGGAGAGAATAGTGATCTAAAGCCACCCCCATGCCATCCAAAAGGCCAGTGGCACCTCAGAAACATCTTG
The DNA here is from genome assembly GCF_031753505.1 of Anomalospiza imberbis. NCBI lineage: Eukaryota > Metazoa > Chordata > Aves > Passeriformes > Viduidae > Anomalospiza > Anomalospiza imberbis. The sequence goes on from NW_027100171.1 coordinate 458,840, forward strand.
ATGTCAAACATGGGAATGCCAGCTGGGCATGTAGCAACTCTTGGAGAAAACTGGGCAGAAGGGGAGAGGTGGCAAATATGTGACAGGGGCTGTCCCTCACCACTTCCCTTTCCTAGGTCACCTTTCCCCATCCTAGGCCAAACTGCTCCATCAGTTTGACTTTTCCTGCCAGGTCCCAGTTAAATGCATGGCTAAATGTCTTGAGGCATGAGTGGAGGCAAGGCTGGAGGCTTGATCTGAGCACTGTGTTCTACTCTTTCCAGACATCCTCGCCCTATTTCACTGAAGGGGTCATGAAGAAGGGCTCATTGGGACCACCCTTGACCCCCCCTATTCGCAAGGCAATAAGTCCCCCTCTCGGCAGTGCTGCGGGATCTCCGCAAAGCTCTCTGCAGCTGGCATTCCAGGAGTCCCAGGAGATGAGGTAAGCCAAGGAGTCTGCTGCTGCAGTGTGCTGATCACCTCTCTCTTCCCATCTCGTGTGGTAATTTTGCACAGTCAGGTGTCCCATGTATTTAGGCAAACCTCTGTGTATTCCCCATTATGCCCATCTATGATGATCCAGCACAATAAAAAGGCAACACCGATGTCCCAAGAGCAGAGGTGGTGGTGAGGAAGAGGAAGCAGGGCTTCAAAGCACCTCAAGATGGGTCCTCTGCTGGACTTGGCTGTTGATTCCCTCTGTAATGGTTGTGGTGTCATATGCCAACTGAATTGCATGGGTCTGGATCCTGCAGATCTTTGCATTCTCTGATCCTTGTCTGTCAGCTTTTGCACCCCTGAGGATATATATGGGCCAATAGAGGCTACTGGAGAGGTGTCTGCAAATTCAGATGCTGCTTCTGTAATCATCAGGTATAACTTCATTGTGCCTGGGCCTGTACTGTGAAATGAGATCCCAGATAAGTTTTGGGTATAGATGTATTATCCGGTCAATGTTTAATATTTTGATTGGGGCTTAAGAAAGAGGGCAAAGTGCTAGAGAAGAGTTATAGGACTGTATCAGATGGAAAGATATTGGCTTGGACATGAGTGGGAAAATGTAGCTGTAATGCTTATCTGAGTGATAACATCAAGGAAGGAGACACAGAAGTATCATTCCTATGGAAAATCTTTGGTAGGGCTTTTCAAGTGCAATCTGAATATTCTCCCCTAGCAGCTGAGTTGGAAAAAGCCTGTTTGTTCTTGAAAGAGCCAGGAGGTGTAATATCATTCTCAGGAGACAAGAGTGCTCAGGAGACAGTGAGGCTGTAGAAGCCACTTGGCTCCAAAAGGAGAGACAGCAGAATTGGGGAGTTACGATGCAAGTTGAAGAATGACTGCTGGTGGTGGGCAAGAGGAGGCAGGGATTCAAAGCAGCTCAAGATGGGTCCTCTGCTGGACTTGGCTATTGTTTCACACCGAGCCTGGCCAGCTCTGTGTGACTCCAGCAATGGAAAGCTTAAGGACAATGAATTAGCTCTGCATCCTGTTAGGTTTATGTGTTGCATTTCCTCCTTCATCAGAGTGACCATGCTGAGAAGGTTTGCCTCCTTTCATGATACACCCATTCCCTCCATTCTCTTTCTACCTCCTCATATGTTTTTTTGGCCTCTGTCTTCTCCAGGCCAACATCCAGCAGCAGAAGCCAGGAGGAGAACTGTGAACATGCAGGTAGGTACAGGGCATGTCTGTCCTAAAATGACCATTGTACTCTTGACTCAGAGGTGACATTTGGAAAGCTTGGTTGAAACCCATTCTTTTTAAAATTTCTTTAAATTCATTTCAATTCCTTGATGGGCTCAGTGGACTCTCCCAGAGCCCAGGCACTGGGAGTGTTCTCTGGTGGTGCAATGAAAATTCCTCCTCTTCACAGGCGTGACTAGATTCGTTTTTTCCAAGTCTTTTCGGCCATGTCCCTCTTCACTCCTTCCCTCCAAGCCATTGCCACCCATCCTGAAGAGCTCTCCTTCTTCTGACACTAATGAAATGTGCAGCATGGAGAAAGAGAACAAGGAAACTGGCACTGGCTATGATAATGACAGTAGAAAAAGCTGGGAGCAGAGCTCAGAAGAAAAAAGTTATAAGGTAAGGAGACCAAACTAAGTTCTGTGTGGTAAATTTTCAGTTTATGTGCTGGTGGCAGAGCTTGGAGACCTTTTCCTGTGATGTGAGCCCAGGGAAGCCGCTGAGCCAAAGAAGAGCTCAGCTGGACACTGCACTTCAGGCTGTCTCTGCATGGGTGTGTAGTGCAGACTTCACATCCTCAGCATGTATCAAGACCAGGAGAGGTCTTTGAATGGTTTCTGGGCCCTGTCGCGGTTCCTCCTCTGTCTTATGGCTGAGAAAACACCAACAAGCAATCAGAGCAGCTAAAGTTGTCCCATCTGGACAAGCAATCTTTCTAGATTTAGTAAACAATGGGTTTCTTTGAGCCATCTCTGTGTCCTGGTGGTGTTTTCTGTCAGCTGTGTCTGGTTTGGATGGAAAAAGGTGTTTTCTGGAACAGGCAGTCCTGAAAAGTCAGTTCCAGCTTGTCTCAGCTTTTGAGTTGTACAGCCATGCCCTCTGCACAGTTGTCTCTGCTGCTATTTCTAGACTTCATCAGCTTCTGGGCAGCTGTGTGCTCTGTTATGGCTTTGTCCAGAGGGAAGGGATGGGAGGTGGCCATGGGGAGAGCAGCCCAGAGCCCAGCCCCATGATTGCCTTTGCAGCAGGGCCAGGAACTGCACGTGTTTTGGGTTTGCCATGAGGTGCAGGAGGAGGTAGATGAACAACAGCTTTTGTAAACAAAATGTCCAATCAAAGGCTTGGGTGCTTGATTTCAGCATTGCTGAGAAAGGGCCCAGTGTATCCCTGAAAGGAAGTGACCTTCTCACTGAAGGTAGAACAGGTCCTGATTTGCCTCTTTAGCTGGGCCAGAAATGGGATGGGATATGAAGGAAGGGTGTGCATTTGCCCCTACTGCCTCCAGCCCCATTCCTGGCCATGGCATGGGGGCCCTGGAGGAACTTGGGCAGGCAGAGACCTTCCAGAGAGCAGCAGGGCAGGGAGCTCTGCTGAATTTCCTAAATGCCAGTGAGCCTGAGATGATGGATGTGTGGGGGCTGGAGGGCAGTGAGCATCCTGAGAGCTCAGCAGCATCTGGGCTCAAAGGCTGCTGAGGAACTGCAGGAGGGAAGGGCAGCAGCAGGAGAAACAAGGGGCTTGAGAAAAGCAGGTTTGGACATCCTGCAGAATGGCTTTGTGAGGACTTGGCTGGAGATCAGCACTGGCTGTTAGGTACCTTAGGGGCGGGGAGAGAATAGTGATCTAAAGCCACCCCCATGCCATCCAAAAGGCCAGTGGCACCTCAGAAACATCTTGATGTCAAACATGGGAATGCCAGCTGGGCATGTAGCAACTCTTGGAGAAAACTGGGCAGAAGGGGAGAGGTGGCAAATATGTGACAGGGGCTGTCCCTCACCACTTCCCTTTCCTAGGTCACCTTTCCCCATCCTAGGCCAAACTGCTCCATCAGTTTGACTTTTCCTGCCAGGTCCCAGTTAAATGCATGGCTAAATGTCTTGAGGCATGAGTGGAGGCAAGGCTGGAGGCTTGATCTGAGCACTGTGTTCTACTCTTTCCAGACATCCTCGCCCTATTTCACTGAAGGGGTCATGAAGAAGGGCTCATTGGGACCACCCTTGACCCCCCCTATTCGCAAGGCAATAAGTCCCCCTCTCGGCAGTGCTGCGGGATCTCCGCAAAGCTCTCTGCAGCTGGCATTCCAGGAGTCCCAGGAGATGAGGTAAGCCAAGGAGTCTGCTGCTGCAGTGTGCTGATCACCTCTCTCTTCCCATCTCGTGTGGTAATTTTGCACAGTCAGGTGTCCCATGTATTTAGGCAAACCTCTGTGTATTCCCCATTATGCCCATCTATGATGATCCAGCACAATAAAAAGGCAACACCGATGTCCCAAGAGCAGAGGTGGTGGTGAGGAAGAGGAAGCAGGGCTTCAAAGCACCTCAAGATGGGTCCTCTGCTGGACTTGGCTGTTGATTCCCTCTGTAATGGTTGTGGTGTCATATGCCAACTGAATTGCATGGGTCTGGATCCTGCAGATCTTTGCATTCTCTGATCCTTGTCTGTCAGCTTTTGCACCCCTGAGGATATATATGGGCCAATAGAGGCTACTGGAGAGGTGTCTGCAAATTCAGATGCTGCTTCTGTAATCATCAGGTATAACTTCATTGTGCCTGGGCCTGTACTGTGAAATGAGATCCCAGATAAGTTTTGGGTATAGATGTATTATCCGGTCAATGTTTAATATTTTGATTGGGGCTTAAGAAAGAGGGCAAAGTGCTAGAGAAGAGTTATAGGACTGTATCAGATGGAAAGATATTGGCTTGGACATGAGTGGGAAAATGTAGCTGTAATGCTTATCTGAGTGATAACATCAAGGAAGGAGACACAGAAGTATCATTCCTATGGAAAATCTTTGGTAGGGCTTTTCAAGTGCAATCTGAATATTCTCCCCTAGCAGCTGAGTTGGAAAAAGCCTGTTTGTTCTTGAAAGAGCCAGGAGGTGTAATATCATTCTCAGGAGACAAGAGTGCTCAGGAGACAGTGAGGCTGTAGAAGCCACTTGGCTCCAAAAGGAGAGACAGCAGAATTGGGGAGTTACGATGCAAGTTGAAGAATGACTGCTGGTGGTGGGCAAGAGGAGGCAGGGATTCAAAGCAGCTCAAGATGGGTCCTCTGCTGGACTTGGCTATTGTTTCACACCGAGCCTGGCCAGCTCTGTGTGACTCCAGCAATGGAAAGCTTAAGGACAATGAATTAGCTCTGCATCCTGTTAGGTTTATGTGTTGCATTTCCTCCTTCATCAGAGTGACCATGCTGAGAAGGTTTGCCTCCTTTCATGATACACCCATTCCCTCCATTCTCTTTCTACCTCCTCATATGTTTTTTTGGCCTCTGTCTTCTCCAGGCCAACATCCAGCAGCAGAAGCCAGGAGGAGAACTGTGAACATGCAGGTAGGTACAGGGCATGTCTGTCCTAAAATGACCATTGTACTCTTGACTCAGAGGTGACATTTGGAAAGCTTGGTTGAAACCCATTCTTTTTAAAATTTCTTTAAATTCATTTCAATTCCTTGATGGGCTCAGTGGACTCTCCCAGAGCCCAGGCACTGGGAGTGTTCTCTGGTGGTGCAATGAAAATTCCTCCTCTTCACAGGCGTGACTAGATTCGTTTTTTCCAAGTCTTTTCGGCCATGTCCCTCTTCACTCCTTCCCTCCAAGCCATTGCCACCCATCCTGAAGAGCTCTCCTTCTTCTGACACTAATGAAATGTGCAGCATGGAGAAAGAGAACAAGGAAACTGGCACTGGCTATGATAATGACAGTAGAAAAAGCCGGGAGCAGAGCTCAGAAGAAAAAAGTTATAAGGTAAGGAGACCAAACTAAGTTCTGTGTGGTAAATTTTCAGTTTATGTGCTGGTGGCAGAGCTTGGAGACCTTTTCCTGTGATGTGAGCCCAGGGAAGCCGCTGAGCCAAAGAAGAGCTCAGCTGGACACTGCACTTCAGGCTGTCTCTGCATGGGTGTGTAGTGCAGACTTCACATCCTCAGCATGTATCAAGACCAGGAGAGGTCTTTGAATGGTTTCTGGGCCCTGTCGCGGTTCCTCCTCTGTCTTATGGCTGAGAAAACACCAACAAGCAATCAGAGCAGCTAAAGTTGTCCCATCTGGACAAGCAATCTTTCTAGATTTAGTAAACAATGGGTTTCTTTGAGCCATCTCTGTGTCCTGGTGGTGTTTTCTGTCAGCTGTGTCTGGTTTGGATGGAAAAAGGTGTTTTCTGGAACAGGCAGTCCTGAAAAGTCAGTTCCAGCTTGTCTCAGCTTTTGAGTTGTACAGCCATGCCCTCTGCACAGTTGTCTCTGCTGCTATTTCTAGACTTCATCAGCTTCTGGGCAGCTGTGTGCTCTGTTATGGCTTTGTCCAGAGGGAAGGGATGGGAGGTGGCCATGGGGAGAGCAGCCCAGAGCCCAGCCCCATGATTGCCTTTGCAGCAGGGCCAGGAACTGCACGTGTTTTGGGTTTGCCATGAGGTGCAGGAGGAGGTAGATGAACAACAGCTTTTGTAAACAAAATGTCCAATCAAAGGCTTGGGTGCTTGATTTCAGCATTGCTGAGAAAGGGCCCAGTGTATCCCTGAAAGGAAGTGACCTTCTCACTGAAGGTAGAACAGGTCCTGATTTGCCTCTTTAGCTGGGCCAGAAATGGGATGGGATATGAAGGAAGGGTGTGCATTTGCCCCTACTGCCTCCAGCCCCATTCCTGGCCATGGCATGGGGGCCCTGGAGGAACTTGGGCAGGCAGAGACCTTCCAGAGAGCAGCAGGGCAGGGAGCTCTGCTGAATTTCCTAAATGCCAGTGAGCCTGAGATGATGGATGTGTGGGGGCTGGAGGGCAGTGAGCATCCTGAGAGCTCAGCAGCATCTGGGCTCAAAGGCTGCTGAGGAACTGCAGGAGGGAAGGGCAGCAGCAGGAGAAACAAGGGGCTTGAGAAAAGCAGGTTTGGACATCCTGCAGAATGGCTTTGTGAGGACTTGGCTGGAGATCAGCACTGGCTGTTAGGTACCTTAGGGGCGGGGAGAGAATAGTGATCTAAAGCCACCCCCATGCCATCCAAAAGGCCAGTGGCACCTCAGAAACATCTTGATGTCAAACATGGGAATGCCAGCTGGGCATGTAGCAACTCTTGGAGAAAACTGGGCAGAAGGGGAGAGGTGGCAAATATGTGACAGGGGCTGTCCCTCACCACTTCCCTTTCCTAGGTCACCTTTCCCCATCCTAGGCCAAACTGCTCCATCAGTTTGACTTTTCCTGCCAGGTCCCAGTTAAATGCATGGCTAAATGTCTTGAGGCATGAGTGGAGGCAAGGCTGGAGGCTTGATCTGAGCACTGTGTTCTACTCTTTCCAGACATCCTCGCCCTATTTCACTGAAGGGGTCATGAAGAAGGGCTCATTGGGACCACCCTTGACCCCCCCTATTCGCAAGGCAATAAGTCCCCCTCTCGGCAGTGCTGCGGGATCTCCGCAAAGCTCTCTGCAGCTGGCATTCCAGGAGTCCCAGGAGATGAGGTAAGCCAAGGAGTCTGCTGCTGCAGTGTGCTGATCACCTCTCTCTTCCCATCTCGTGTGGTAATTTTGCACAGTCAGGTGTCCCATGTATTTAGGCAAACCTCTGTGTATTCCCCATTATGCCCATCTATGATGATCCAGCACAATAAAAAGGCAACACCGATGTCCCAAGAGCAGAGGTGGTGGTGAGGAAGAGGAAGCAGGGCTTCAAAGCACCTCAAGATGGGTCCTCTGCTGGACTTGGCTGTTGATTCCCTCTGTAATGGTTGTGGTGTCATATGCCAACTGAATTGCATGGGTCTGGATCCTGCAGATCTTTGCATTCTCTGATCCTTGTCTGTCAGCTTTTGCACCCCTGAGGATATATATGGGCCAATAGAGGCTACTGGAGAGGTGTCTGCAAATTCAGATGCTGCTTCTGTAATCATCAGGTATAACTTCATTGTGCCTGGGCCTGTACTGTGAAATGAGATCCCAGATAAGTTTTGGGTATAGATGTATTATCCGGTCAATGTTTAATATTTTGATTGGGGCTTAAGAAAGAGGGCAAAGTGCTAGAGAAGAGTTATAGGACTGTATCAGATGGAAAGATATTGGCTTGGACATGAGTGGGAAAATGTAGCTGTAATGCTTATCTGAGTGATAACATCAAGGAAGGAGACACAGAAGTATCATTCCTATGGAAAATCTTTGGTAGGGCTTTTCAAGTGCAATCTGAATATTCTCCCCTAGCAGCTGAGTTGGAAAAAGCCTGTTTGTTCTTGAAAGAGCCAGGAGGTGTAATATCATTCTCAGGAGACAAGAGTGCTCAGGAGACAGTGAGGCTGTAGAAGCCACTTGGCTCCAAAAGGAGAGACAGCAGAATTGGGGAGTTACGATGCAAGTTGAAGAATGACTGCTGGTGGTGGGCAAGAGGAGGCAGGGATTCAAAGCAGCTCAAGATGGGTCCTCTGCTGGACTTGGCTATTGTTTCACACCGAGCCTGGCCAGCTCTGTGTGACTCCAGCAATGGAAAGCTTAAGGACAATGAATTAGCTCTGCATCCTGTTAGGTTTATGTGTTGCATTTCCTCCTTCATCAGAGTGACCATGCTGAGAAGGTTTGCCTCCTTTCATGATACACCCATTCCCTCCATTCTCTTTCTACCTCCTCATATGTTTTTTTGGCCTCTGTCTTCTCCAGGCCAACATCCAGCAGCAGAAGCCAGGAGGAGAACTGTGAACATGCAGGTAGGTACAGGGCATGTCTGTCCTAAAATGACCATTGTACTCTTGACTCAGAGGTGACATTTGGAAAGCTTGGTTGAAACCCATTCTTTTTAAAATTTCTTTAAATTCATTTCAATTCCTTGATGGGCTCAGTGGACTCTCCCAGAGCCCAGGCACTGGGAGTGTTCTCTGGTGGTGCAATGAAAATTCCTCCTCTTCACAGGCGTGACTAGATTCGTTTTTTCCAAGTCTTTTCGGCCATGTCCCTCTTCACTCCTTCCCTCCAAGCCATTGCCACCCATCCTGAAGAGCTCTCCTTCTTCTGACACTAATGAAATGTGCAGCATGGAGAAAGAGAACAAGGAAACTGGCACTGGCTATGATAATGACAGTAGAAAAAGCTGGGAGCAGAGCTCAGAAGAAAAAAGTTATAAGGTAAGGAGACCAAACTAAGTTCTGTGTGGTAAATTTTCAGTTTATGTGCTGGTGGCAGAGCTTGGAGACCTTTTCCTGTGATGTGAGCCCAGGGAAGCCGCTGAGCCAAAGAAGAGCTCAGCTGGACACTGCACTTCAGGCTGTCTCTGCATGGGTGTGTAGTGCAGACTTCACATCCTCAGCATGTATCAAGACCAGGAGAGGTCTTTGAATGGTTTCTGGGCCCTGTCGCGGTTCCTCCTCTGTCTTATGGCTGAGAAAACACCAACAAGCAATCAGAGCAGCTAAAGTTGTCCCATCTGGACAAGCAATCTTTCTAGATTTAGTAAACAATGGGTTTCTTTGAGCCATCTCTGTGTCCTGGTGGTGTTTTCTGTCAGCTGTGTCTGGTTTGGATGGAAAAAGGTGTTTTCTGGAACAGGCAGTCCTGAAAAGTCAGTTCCAGCTTGTCTCAGCTTTTGAGTTGTACAGCCATGCCCTCTGCACAGTTGTCTCTGCTGCTATTTCTAGACTTCATCAGCTTCTGGGCAGCTGTGTGCTCTGTTATGGCTTTGTCCAGAGGGAAGGGATGGGAGGTGGCCATGGGGAGAGCAGCCCAGAGCCCAGCCCCATGATTGCCTTTGCAGCAGGGCCAGGAACTGCACGTGTTTTGGGTTTGCCATGAGGTGCAGGAGGAGGTAGATGAACAACAGCTTTTGTAAACAAAATGTCCAATCAAAGGCTTGGGTGCTTGATTTCAGCATTGCTGAGAAAGGGCCCAGTGTATCCCTGAAAGGAAGTGACCTTCTCACTGAAGGTAGAACAGGTCCTGATTTGCCTCTTTAGCTGGGCCAGAAATGGGATGGGATATGAAGGAAGGGTGTGCATTTGCCCCTACTGCCTCCAGCCCCATTCCTGGCCATGGCATGGGGGCCCTGGAGGAACTTGGGCAGGCAGAGACCTTCCAGAGAGCAGCAGGGCAGGGAGCTCTGCTGAATTTCCTAAATGCCAGTGAGCCTGAGATGATGGATGTGTGGGGGCTGGAGGGCAGTGAGCATCCTGAGAGCTCAGCAGCATCTGGGCTCAAAGGCTGCTGAGGAACTGCAGGAGGGAAGGGCAGCAGCAGGAGAAACAAGGGGCTTGAGAAAAGCAGGTTTGGACATCCTGCAGAATGGCTTTGTGAGGACTTGGCTGGAGATCAGCACTGGCTGTTAGGTACCTTAGGGGCGGGGAGAGAATAGTGATCTAAAGCCACCCCCATGCCATCCAAAAGGCCAGTGGCACCTCAGAAACATCTTGATGTCAAACATGGGAATGCCAGCTGGGCATGTAGCAACTCTTGGAGAAAACTGGGCAGAAGGGGAGAGGTGGCAAATATGTGACAGGGGCTGTCCCTCACCACTTCCCTTTCCTAGGTCACCTTTCCCCATCCTAGGCCAAACTGCTCCATCAGTTTGACTTTTCCTGCCAGGTCCCAGTTAAATGCATGGCTAAATGTCTTGAGGCATGAGTGGAGGCAAGGCTGGAGGCTTGATCTGAGCACTGTGTTCTACTCTTTCCAGACATCCTCGCCCTATTTCACTGAAGGGGTCATGAAGAAGGGCTCATTGGGACCACCCTTGACCCCCCCTATTCGCAAGGCAATAAGTCCCCCTCTCGGCAGTGCTGCGGGATCTCCGCAAAGCTCTCTGCAGCTGGCATTCCAGGAGTCCCAGGAGATGAGGTAAGCCAAGGAGTCTGCTGCTGCAGTGTGCTGATCACCTCTCTCTTCCCATCTCGTGTGGTAATTTTGCACAGTCAGGTGTCCCATGTATTTAGGCAAACCTCTGTGTATTCCCCATTATGCCCATCTATGATGATCCAGCACAATAAAAAGGCAACACCGATGTCCCAAGAGCAGAGGTGGTGGTGAGGAAGAGGAAGCAGGGCTTCAAAGCACCTCAAGATGGGTCCTCTGCTGGACTTGGCTGTTGATTCCCTCTGTAATGGTTGTGGTGTCATATGCCAACTGAATTGCATGGGTCTGGATCCTGCAGATCTTTGCATTCTCTGATCCTTGTCTGTCAGCTTTTGCACCCCTGAGGATATATATGGGCCAATAGAGGCTACTGGAGAGGTGTCTGCAAATTCAGATGCTGCTTCTGTAATCATCAGGTATAACTTCATTGTGCCTGGGCCTGTACTGTGAAATGAGATCCCAGATAAGTTTTGGGTATAGATGTATTATCCGGTCAATGTTTAATATTTTGATTGGGGCTTAAGAAAGAGGGCAAAGTGCTAGAGAAGAGTTATAGGACTGTATCAGATGGAAAGATATTGGCTTGGACATGAGTGGGAAAATGTAGCTGTAATGCTTATCTGAGTGATAACATCAAGGAAGGAGACACAGAAGTATCATTCCTATGGAAAATCTTTGGTAGGGCTTTTCAAGTGCAATCTGAATATTCTCCCCTAGCAGCTGAGTTGGAAAAAGCCTGTTTGTTCTTGAAAGAGCCAGGAGGTGTAATATCATTCTCAGGAGACAAGAGTGCTCAGGAGACAGTGAGGCTGTAGGAGCCACTTGGCTCCAAAAGGAGAGACAGCAGAATTGGGGAGTTACGATGCAAGTTGAAGAATGACTGCTGGTGGTGGGCAAGAGGAGGCAGGGATTCAAAGCAGCTCAAGATGGGTCCTCTGCTGGACTTGGCTATTGTTTCACACCGAGCCTGGCCAGCTCTGTGTGACTCCAGCAATGGAAAGCTTAAGGACAATGAATTAGCTCTGCATCCTGTTAGGTTTATGTGTTGCATTTCCTCCTTCATCAGAGTGACCATGCTGAGAAGGTTTGCCTCCTTTCATGATACACCCATTCCCTCCATTCTCTTTCTACCTCCTCATATGTTTTTTTGGCCTCTGTCTTCTCCAGGCCAACATCCAGCAGCAGAAGCCAGGAGGAGAACTGTGAACATGCAGGTAGGTACAGGGCATGTCTGTCCTAAAATGACCATTGTACTCTTGACTCAGAGGTGACATTTGGAAAGCTTGGTTGAAACCCATTCTTTTTAAAATTTCTTTAAATTCATTTCAATTCCTTGATGGGCTCAGTGGACTCTCCCAGAGCCCAGGCACTGGGAGTGTTCTCTGGTGGTGCTGTGGAAATTCCTCCAGTGTGAAGTGTTGAGTGGCAGGAGCTGGAGTGGTACTTTGGGGCCCTGGAAATGCAGTGCAGGAAAAGGAAACATTGCTCTCCATCCTGCACATGCCTTTTATCTCCCTGCAGCCTTTCTAGCGTCACAATTAGTAAGGAAAAAGAAGGCATTTTGCATGAAATGGGAAATGTTCCCATTCCATCCTCCTGCTTTTGAAGCCAAAAACATTTCCTTGGGGCAATTTCTGAGCTGAACCCTTTGAGATCTGAAGGAGATTCATGGACATTGCCTGGTTTTGTATTGGCAGAAATAGGAAAACCTCCTCTGACAGAATGTCCTTCTCAATTTTCCAGTAAGAGAGAAAGGGCCTTCCAAATGGCTGCAGCCTGTGCAAGGTCTCAGTTTGTCATCCTCTGAGAGCACAAGCCCAAAGCCACCTATGGCAGGTTCATGATGACAAATCTCTTCCCAGGCTCTCTCTGCCTGTGTCAGTGTTGCAGGCTGAGGCTGGGGGAGGAAATGCCTTCTGCCTTGTCCCCCCTCCCTGCCTTGCCTGATCCCTGACAAGTGGAATAGTGCCAGACAAAATGCGGTCTCTGGTGCATCTGGGTCAGCCAGTGCTTTCAAGTTGAAAGCCTCAATCAAAGTCTGTTGTTGTTCCTTTGCCATCTCTGGGTGTGTAATGATAGGAGAGATGAGACTTGAAGAAATAATTCTGCTGATGCAGAAAAAGGGATCAGATCCCCTGGTCCCTTTGCTCAGGGTTAGTTCTGCCAAATCCTGGGTACGAGCCCTTTGGAATGACTCCTTAATTGCTGATATGCAGCTGGAATGCTTAGTGCAGCTAGGGAGAAGTATTGCTCAGTAAGTAAGGTGACATTTTTTTCTGGGTTAGTTCTGACTAGATATGCCGCATCTCATTAAACCTTACCTTTCTCCCTTTTATTACTGATCCGAGCATTCTACAGAGTGAAGGAATCCAGTTTTAAGACAGGTATTCCTCTCAGGCATGCTTGGCTGCCATATGAATTTATCCTCTGTGAAGCCATGTAAAGAATTACTTCTCTTAGTTCAAACAACTCTGTTGGAGAATATTTCAGAATGACCTGCCCCCTGCTACTTCTCTTAAGGAAATTTTGAATTTTCAGTATTAGCCAAGATAGAAATATTTTGAGGCAGATCATGTTTACTTTGGGTTTGCGTGTCTCTGCTGAAAAGCAAGCAGAGAATAAACCCCTTGAACAAGTAAGGAGAGCAAAAGTGGAACTTTTTGAGGACCGCTGTGTTCCCTACAAATACAGGCTCACAGCATCCTGGGCAGATCTGATGGAGAAAGAAGAGCTTCTTTTGTGTCACACACCTGGTGCCATTGTTTGTGTCCCAGCACTTCTTTGTTGCAAAGAGTAGTATAAAAATCCCAAAAGTGCAAAACCCAACCTAGAATTGAGTGGGACATACAGAAACAAAGGCCTTGAAAACTACTTTTGAAAACAATTACTTCCTTGACAGTGTCAGATTCTAGAGACCACTGTGAATTTCCGATTGTTTGGAAGAAAAGGGCTCCTGTAGTAGATGGGAGGCAACGGGCAACACATGAAGTAGTAGAACCCTCCTCTCCTGGCTTGCCAGCTCCATATTGTTCAGAGAAATTAAACTGATGCTAGTTTCATGAAAAATAAAAAACCAACCAATCTTTTTGGGAACTCAAATACACTTTGAATCCTTACCCATTAGATGGGTTGATGGTAAAGGGATGAGTTCAATGAATTCACTTCTTCTCTTGTACCTGAATTACAGCTTCTTCTGAGTCTACAACAAAAATGCAGAGGAAGAAGGGAAAGAGCTCATGCTGTAAGATAGGAGCTGAGATGCCTCTGCTCCCAAGGAAACTCGCTGACCTGTTCGGATTGGAGACTCATGTGCCGAACCTCGGCCTTGGCAATGGAGGCCTCGGCCCCCGGCCGGCTCAGGGGGACTTGGCCCAGGAGCCCCAGCAGAGTCAGCGGAGCAGCGCTGGCCCCAGGGCCACTGCCAGGGAGGACAAGGTGAAGGCTGAGCATGGCTCAGGCTCACACAGAGGTGAGGGGGGAGCTGGGCCCATCTCTGGTGGGAGGAAGGGTCTTGTGGCAGCCCAGAGAGCCTGTGCACATTCCCAGGGAACAGCTGTGCCCTGCGTGTGCCCCCTGCATGGAGCTGTGCTCTCCCAGTGCCCCGTGTAGCTGTAGGGCTGCTCAGCTGTGGGGCAGGGAGAGGAGCAGGAGGGTGCATGTGCAGCTGAGCCATTCCTGGAAAGCACAGGCCTCTGGGCTCCCTGCTGTCCCAGGGCAGCCCAGAGGCCAGGCTGTTCCTGTGGTAGCTCTGTGGAAGTGGGTCAGGGTTTTCCCCTGGCCTGCCTCCAGTGTCTGCCAGCAGGAGCATGTTTCCCTGGGCAGCTGTTTAGAAGTTGGCAGGAAATGCGTCCCATGAAATACGGAGCTTCAGATGCTTTAGGTTTGCATTGCGGCCTCTGTTATATTTTGTGTTTCCATTTTGCAGACCTGACTGACTGCCATGGTCCCAAGGAGGTTACCCTGGGATCAGTAATTTCCCTGCCAACTTCCCAAATGCTCCTACCTTTCAAGGCCTTGCCTTCCATCCAGAATTGCCCTCCTTCCTCAAAGCCCATTTCTAACTCTCCTTTATTATTTAGCTGACCATTCTCCAAGGGCAAAAATCCTGATTTAAGACATTGTTTTTTTCTACTGTGCTGCCACTTGATTTTATCCTCTGTGAAGCTGTTGTATAGAATGATTAGTTCTCCAAATTTTAACAGCTCTGTTGGAGAGTATTCCAGAATGAGCTCCACTGTTCTACTTGCATTAAGAAAATCAGCCTTTAACCAGGCTGGCTGGAAAGTGGCCCAATCTCATACAGTTTGGAATGAAAATCCTTGGGGGAAACAAATTATCTAGTGTCAAGAACACAGTTCACGTTTGGGTATCACTCCTGCAACCCTAGGCTTTTCTTTGGATGTCTTCTAAAATATTCCAACAAAGAGAAGAAAATGTTGATCTAAATGCATACAGGTATTAGAACCCAGGACTTTTAGGAACTGGAAAGAAGGTGTTTACTAAAATCTGCATGAATAAGGGCAGATAAGAATCTCTGTCAAGAGCAATCTCCATCTCTGCCCTTCTCTATCAGACACAGAGGCTTTCCAGCATCCAGGTGCTGAGGCCTTTGTCATGCAGCAGATTTCAGTCTGCTGGCCAACAGAGTAATGTCATGTCGGCTGCCAGTAGCCCATCCCTTGGGAGAGGGTCTAGGCATTGTAGGGGCTCTGCCTGCAGGGCTGTGAGCGCTGCCCCAAGGGCGGCAGCAGGGCCTTTAGGAGGCAGCACTCAGCCCGAGGGCATCACGCAAGGTTATCTGCACTTTCTTTTGGTAACTTCCCCTGCCAGCCTCTGAAACAGGAAAACAAAAGCAAAGCAATACTGGTTTTCCTTGTTTCTTAGAGGAAGCATCACTGCAGTTTGGTTTTAAGCTAGAAGAGGGTAGATTTAGATTAGATCTTAGGGAGATTTTTTTTTATAATGAAAGGGATGAAAAGCTGGAAGGGTTTGCCCAGAGAAGCTGTTGTTGGTCCATCCTTGAAGGTGTTCAAGGCCAGTTTACATGGGGCTCTGAGGAACCTGATCTAGATGAAGATGTCCCTGCTCACAGGGATTGGACTAGATGGTGCTTAAAGGTGCCTTCCAACCCAAACTCTTCTAGGATTCTGTGATCATTGTCCCAAGTTACTGTTATACTTGGTATAGAGTGGAATACCATTGTTATACTTGAAGTTCTTTGGGTAATAAAGACATGTTCTCCAGCTCTGGCAAGTTTTCTGGCGCTTTCCATCATCACCCTGTGCAGCACCCTCCACCTACAAGCTCCTCTTTGGTCCCTGCAGGCTTTAGCCTACCACCTGTCGATGGCACAGCTTCTAGAGTGCAGAGGAAACACCCTGGTAGTGGCTTGAAGAAGAAGGTCTTGAGGAAGCAGGACAACGTGTCCTTACTGCCCAATACGCCCATCATCCATGGGGATGGCAGCTTCCCACGCAACTCCTCAGGTAAGCCTGCTCCATGGCAGCTTGTTCCCGCACGGGTTTTTCCTTGCACAAGGAGCACAAACTGCCTCCTGCCTCAGCCAGCACAGCTGGGATCTTGGGTCCATAGCCTGTCCTGAGAATGAACAGCAAATCTACTTTTGAGTTACTCCAGCTTGGTAGGACTGGAGCAGTTGGTTCTTAGAGATCCATTGGAAAGTTGGATAAAGTAGTGGTAAAGGCCTGAGCTCTGGCTTTTGCCCATCCTGATAGTCCAAACTACAGCACTGTTGCCAGGAGGCAGCTGTGCCTGCAGGGATGAGCTGCAGGGCAGTCTACCAGGCTGTGCTCACCGTGCACCTTTGAGAACCACCACGATCAGCTGTCCACTCACCATCTGGGCCCTCTGCCTGTGCTGCTGTCCAGTTTTGCAGCCAGCTTTTCTGCTATCCCAGCAAGGGTTGTCTCTGCATGGCAGTCAGCGCCTTGGTGCAGTCGTGCTGCTGCTCCCAGAAGTGCCCGATGGCTCCTCGCTGCCACCATCCCAGGGCCTGCAATGCCAAGAGGGAACAAGCAGTGCCTCCTGTGTCACCCAGCAAATCCAGCGGCCGTGTGCAGCAGATGATAGGCAGGAGGGGCTGCCTGCTGCTCCCAGGCTGTTTGCTGCCTGCAGTAAATAGGCAGCAGATAGTCCCTAGTGGCTCTTGTCTCTCCTTTGTGGGTAGCCCGCCTGTGCTGTGATCCCAGGTAGGGTGAGATAAGAAGAAGGGAGCTGGGAATGATACTTTGAATGCTCTTTTCTAGTGATGCTGCTTCAGTGTTCAGAATTGACCAGAACTAGCCTGACGTGGCTCTCCATCCATACTGAATCTAGACGTGTATGTCTACATACTTCTGCAGTGACATCTCTGGTGTCAGTGCCTGGGGTACCTCAGTGACATGCAGATTAGCTCCCGTCTGGATATTTTTGATATTATCATTCCTCTATATTTTGTGGGAACATGCAAGGGAGCACAAAAACCCTACAGAGTCTAGAGCAGGTCATCTGGATTCTGTGCAGTATTTACACTCCATCATTTTAGACAGCGCAAATGTTTTCATCTACACATTAGAAAATGAGCTTTTGAGTGCACGACATGAAAGTTTTAATTGACAGTGCTTTTGATGACAAATGGGTTTCATAGAAAATGCATTTATCATCTGATTTTTCTCATACCTTGTAAATTTTTTTCCTTACCAAAAACTTCAATTAAGGCAAAACCAGGTCAACTGATTAACAAGAGAGTGCATCTTCCAAGAATGTGGGTCTGTATTTGCATATTTTTATCCTCAGAGTGCATTTGGAAGGCTTTTTTTCAACCGTCTAGTCTGGAAATTGCATTTTTCCACAAGAGAAAGCTTTGAAACTGCTGAGTTTTCAAACATGTCCATTAGATGCCAAACAAATTTCACCTCATCATCTTTGAAATATAGCCAATGTGTAGCTCTGAAAGAGTAAAGATGGATGGTGCTTGGAAAGAACAAAACCCATAAAGTACTCCCTTCCCAAAAGTAGGCTAAAATGTATGTGCACTCAGCTGCCTGCTGTCTAGAATATTTGCAGTCAATGGAAACAGAGGCGCTGTCAGGTGGGGAGGGTCAGGTATGGCTGTTCCCTGGTAGCTGCTCCGTGGGGATTCAGCCGGGCCCAGCAGGGCTGGGTTGGTCAGGCTTGGCTTGGTGCTGGCGCCAGGCAGCTGCAGGTCTCTCCTGAGGGAGTTGCAGAGTGCCCCTGTGCTCAGGGCTGGGGGAAATCAGGGTGCTGAGACAAGAGAGGCACCTGAGGGGTTCCCTCCTGGGTAGCCAGTCCTGCTGGTCGGCACTGTCTCGCAGGGAGCGGGAGCTCTGCGGCCGTAGGAACCTGCCGCTGGCTGTGGCACCTGTGGCACTTGGGAGCTGGTGCTGCGTGGGCAATTGTCAGGTTTAGCCTGGAGCTGTGCCCAGCCGGGGGAGGCTGGGAGAAAGCAAGGAGCCCAAGGCGCCAGACAGCAGGGAAGCCTCGGACCCAGTGCCAGTCTGTAGCACATGGAGCCTTGGCTGGGAGATGGGGCTGCAGGCCGCTCCATGGCGGGGTGCCTTGCCCGGGGCTGCAGCGCCCATGGCTGACCCTCTCCTTACAGTGACCTCGCAGACGGCCACTGGTGCCGAGCGCCGAGAGGAGCCGCTCCGTGGGAAGGGGCAGAAGGACACCGCCTCTTCAGACCCACAGCAGTCCTTGCTGGAGGCACTCTCCTTGCTCGGCAGCAAGGACTGGTAAGAAAGGCCCTGTTCACTCTGTGTCCCTCTTAGCATGAAGGTAGCTTAGAAGCGTGTCTTGCTAGTGCCTCTGAGCCCCGAGAGCCCAGAGGGCCAAAGGGCACTGGTGAAACCACTGCAGAGCAGTGAGAGGATAAATACTGGACAGCAGCCTTTTCTCGGCCTTGGTCTGCAGCAGTGCTCCAGCTGCAGCAGGTCCGTGCTATTTCCTCGCTTTGCCTGCTGCTCCGTGGGGCTGCAAAGGAAATCTTGAGGGAAGAGAGAAAGCTCTGGAACAAGATCAACTGCTGGCTGAGAGCAGAAGCAGGATGGCAGAAATTTGGCGTGTAGAGATTTGGGTGCCTTGGGCCACTGGCCCAGTGGGACTGAGTAAGATTCCTCTCTGCTCCCACTGCTGCCAGCAATGGCAGGTGACAGGGTCCCCCCGTGACCTCCTGCATGGGAGTGCCAGAAGTAGCTCCGGGGAGTTCTTCCAGGGAGTTGTGCTTTCAAGCCCCTCAGCCTGTCATTACTGCTGAAGGGCTGATGGCAGAAGAGAAGGAAAAAGAAAATCCTCTAGGAATCTTGCACTTTGGGAATTCAACTTTTTCCTTCTCACTGCTTCATATGGGCCTGAGATCTTTTGTCAATACTCACCATGTGTCCCAACATTATACACAGGCAGAAGGAGGTCCAGAGCTGATAAGCCTGCAAATGTTAGGTGATACTGGTTTTCTTTTTGATGTCTTTTTGATCACTCCCTGGTGGATGCTTCATTCACACAGGGGTAAGGACTCCATTCACACTGGGATAAGCATGAAAAATCTGCCACGATGCATCTCCTTGTGCACTCACCTTTGTTTTGCCCTTTCTCTTCTGCTTTCTCTTCCCCATTTCTCTTTGGTGCCCTGTGAGGTGCAGAGACCTTCTGCAGGTCTGGGGGGTCTGGATGGCACTCAGAAGTGCCTGTGGGATCGGTCACCAGCCCTGTGCTGCAGCCCTGATGCCTCACAGACCTTTCTGTAGCTGAGGGCCTGTGCAAAGTGAGTGCTGAGAGTTGTTTGCACCGTTTAAATAACATGTTGCTGTTGTGGGGGTTGTTTTAGGTAGGGGGTTTTGGGAAAAGCCAGAGTTTCAACAGTTCTTGCCCAGGAGTGGAATCTTCTGGGACATCCTGCTGCTTTTCTGGGGAATGTGTGAGGTGGAGTGGAGGGGGTGACAGAGAGGCCTAGATTGCAGAGTGGAAACTCAGCTCCAGAGTGCCAGTGCAGACTCTCCCTGCTGAACTGCCTGCTGGGGCTGACAAAGAAGGAAAATGCCCCAAGAACAGCCCAGTGGGACTGTGTCTCAGGGACAGGTACAGGAAGGTGACAAGAAACAGCAGCATGGCCCGGTCTCACAGCTTCTAGGAAGCAGTGACAGAGGGGCATCATGTGCCAGAGATTTCAGAAAGGCTGTCTTCTTAAACGGCCACAGATGAGGACTCTGGAACCCCTCTATTTGCCTCTTGGATTTGTGTATGCTTTTGACAGCCACAGCATCCTGTGGCAAGGCATTCCACGATTTCATGAAGTACTCCTTGAAAAGCACTTCTCATTGTTTGACTGAGCTGCCAGACTGGTCACTTCCGAGGGTGCTGCCTTAGTGGAGAGAAAAATCATTATTCTGCCTTTCAGGGAGCTGAAGGAGAAGGGACTCTTCAACATCAGACACCTGGCTGGGTCCCATTCAGAGGTCCTGCTTTGTAGACTTCGTGACGTTTGCTTGGCGGTTACCAGCGAGGTGAGAACATTCTTCTGAATTGTCCCCCATACTTCAGCCACGGTGTGTAGAGTAGGCATGTGCTTGTTCATCTCCATATGTGCTCAGGGACTGCCTTGATTTCTGGTTTTAGACCTTCTACTTCTAATGTCTGTCAGCTGTCTGTAGGATCTGTGTGTACATGTAGCTGTATTTACTGGTAGGCCAGGTATCTGGCACTCGTCTTTGAGTGCGGTGCCTTTACAATGCAATGTGCAAATGCAGAAACTGAGGCACTAATGATGTTATTTGCCAGAGCCCCAATCTCTGCTCAAGCTGTAATTCCACACTGCAAATTAGTCTGTAGGCCTGAGCCTGTGTTTTCTGTTTCCTGGCTGAGTGCTTCAGCTGCTGGCATTGCTTTTTTCAACAGGAGCACCTGACTCTTCTCTCTTTATGACTTGTGCCCTTATGATTTGAAAGCAGCCCTTGCTTTAATTTTCTAGTAAAAGGGCCTAAAATCAAAGCCATGGACATTTTAGAAGAGTTAAGTAGAACACTTTAGTGACATTTTTTTTTAGGCCTGCAGTAAGCAGGTCTGAGGCCAGAAATAGGTGCCAGATTAAGTGCCTTTCTATGTTTGTGCTCCTCTGCTCTTCTTGTACTTTTATGTTCCCCAGAGTGACAACACAGTGGGATGTGTTGTCATTTCCTGGGACTTCTGTTGAAGGCAACTGGTTTTCTTTTCAATGTGATTCTTATGTTTCCCCTCATGACTTCCCCAGGTGACCAGCCTCCATTCCAAGGTGTCCTACTCTGCCATCGTCACTCTGGGAGAGCTCTTTGTGACCTTGAAGAAGGACATGGACTCTGAGGTGGATGAGGTTGCTCGGGCCCTTCTCCAGATGGTGTGGAACTCCCCAGAATTTGTTCAGAAAGCAGCCAGTCAGACCCTGGGGATCATGGTGGAGAATGTGACTCCTGCACGAGCAATGACTACTCTCATGGACATGGGAGTCAAGTAGGTTCTTCTTCTTTTAGTGATATTCTTCACCTTCTAGTGTGTGGGAGGGGGAAGGGATGACAGAGAGAATAGGAATGGTGGGAGGGAAGGGTCCTTTATCCTGCATCTTCTGTGGACTCAGTGACTTGATTCTCTGATCAACCTCATTTCTTTCCTCTTGTCGCCTGTTTTTGCCCTCCTGCAGCCTATTAGTTCTCAGAATCACAGAACTGTAGAATATGGGCAGTTGGAAGGGGCCCATCAGGACCATCGAGACCATCTCCTGGCCTTGCCCAGAACAGCCCAAGGGTCACACCAAGTCCTGAGATTGTTGCCCAAATGCTTCTTCAACTCTGTCAGGCTTGGTGCTGCGACCACTGCCCTGGGGAGCCTGTTCCAGTGCCCAAGCACCCTCTGGGTGAAAAACCTTTCTCCTGATATCCAAACTAAAGCTCCTCTGACTCAGCTTCCTGCTGCCTGCAGGAGTTCTCCCAGTCTGTCAGGTTTTCCTAGACGTGGTGGCTGCTGGGGAAGTGAAAGCGCCTGCAAAGACTAAGGATAGAGCCTTCTGCTTTTGTGGGAAGAGGGACAATTGCAATTGCAGCTGTGAGTGGTGTTTGATATCTCACAGCGCTAACCACAGAGGCCCTGGGAAAACCATGTCTCCTCATGATGCCATTACCTCGAGAAACAAGGAGGGCACTTGCTGGGGCATGGAGCACATGGGGGAGAATCTGCTGAGTGTGGCACAGCCTGCACAGCAGGTGCAGCTCCTGCCAAAAGGAGACTTGTATGACTGTCCTGGCCAAGAACTCTATTTTCTATTCAAACTGATGTGTCTTGTTAGCCTTGACATGTTGAATCACTTTAAAGGCACCTCCACAGGCCGACTGCTGTGGGTCAGTTGAAGCAAAGCTGCCTTTAATGTTGGTGCTGGGCGGATAGTTCCCAAGAGACACTCTCTAGAACAGGACAACCTGGCTAAACTGCCTGCCACCCTTTCCTCAGCTTTGGAATAGTGTAAAATATTCAGATGTTTCCCTTGCCAAGCCTCACAGAAAAAACAGGCTGCATTGCTGGATATTCTGCAACTTCACAGCCCACAACGTGTTTTCCCTCCATTTGTTTTTTTCCAAAGGTCTGCAGATTTGGGGATAAATGGGTTGAAAGAGCCTCAGTCCTGCTGCAGCTCTGTGTAGTGGGTGCCTTCTGATGGGTCAGCATGAATTGTCCTTCATTTCTAAATAATTCATATGTAATCGGTTTCTTTAGTCTTTCTCAGAGTAAATACTGTGAAAGAAATTGAGCATCAGGTAGTGCAGGGAGACTGAATTCCTCCCTCTTCCTTGCAGGCAGTCCTTCTGTACAATGCTAACTTTGTGTTTACTTGAGGACAGAACCTTCTACAGGTGTCTGAAGTTGCAGGGAGAACCCAGGCCTCCTTCCCCCAGCAAGGACAGGGAGCAGGCTCTGGCCAAGGCCTGTGCTGCTCTTGCTCCTTCTCCCTGTGCCCCAGTGTTTGCTCTCTTCTTCCCAGGAGCCGCCATGCCCAGGTGCGGAAGTGTGCAGCCGAACTCCTCCTGTCCTTGATGCAGAGAATTGGAGTCACAAGGCTGGCAGGCACACCCAGGGCTGAGAGGCTGGCACACGTGGCAGGGAAGCTTGCTCAGGACTGTCACAAGGACGCAAGGTAATGATCTTCCTTTCACCTCCTAAAACAGGAAAACTGTTTTCTGTCTGGCTATAAAGGTAAAACCACAAAAGAGTGGGAACTAAAGGAAATACGAAGTTACATCACTGTGTGAATAAGGGTCATAGAATCATGGAATATGCTGAGTTGGAAGGGACCCATTAGGGTCATCGAGTCCATCTCCTGGCCATGTGCAGGACACCCCAAGAGTCACTCCATGTGTTTGAGAGCATTGTCCAAATGCTTCTTGAGCTCTGTCAGCCTTGGTGCTGTGACCACTGCTCTGCGTTGCCTGGGCAAATGACTGTACTGGGTAACCTGAGGTTGGCCAGCAAAAAGGAGCATTGCCAGCTTCCTGTGGCTTGAAGGATTCTTTACTGAGATCAAAGGAGCTCAGATTAGCCAGTCCAAAAGTTTTGTTTGGCCTTAGGTGCACAACACAAAGCCAGAATGTTGACTAATGTTCATCACTGAAGGATCCCAAACATCCATTTCTCATTAACTTAAGACTTTTCCTAGAAAGATTTCAGGGGTTTTTAGCCAACATATTCAGTTGTTCTAAACCTGTTCTGCAGATTTCTAGAATGCTGTTGTCTGTGGCTCAGTGACCTCCAAATTTCTTCTTGAAGAAAACTGTGGTTTCCTAGTGGCAAAATCAACCCAAACCACCAAAATTCTCTTCCTTTGATGATGAAATTCCCATTAATAGCTGCCAAGAACACCAGAGCAACTAGCTGCCCCTCTGCATACTTATAGTATAGAATAATCAGTAGGATGCATGAGGTGTTTTGTCCTGACTTCCCTGCCAGTTAAAGAAAGGCAAATTTTTGTGCAATGGAAGCAGGACTCTGCTAATAGGCTCTGACAACAAAGCAGATGTGTTTTGCTTGTTCCCTGGGTTCCTTTGATCCCACAGAAGCACACCCACAGTTTCAGAGGGAAATGATATTATTCTGTTGCCCCACATTCTCCTCTTGCCTCTTGTGTTCAGCTGACAGCACTGAGGAGTGTCAAGAGGAAGTAAATCTCCCTCTTTGCTGAGTAGGTAATGCCTTCTCATGCAAGGATTGCACCTGATGAGTTTAAGGTATCAGCCTCTTCTGTCAACACTCTTCCTTTGTTTATTCACTTTTCCTTCATTTCCTTCCTGCCTTCCTGCCTTCCCACCTTCCCTCTTTCTTTCCTATCTTTCTCCTTCTCTCCCTCCCTCCCTCCCTCCCTCCCTCCCTCCCTTCCTTTCTTCTGTCCTTCCTTAGGCATTATGGACAGGGGATGGTGAAGATGTTGCTCAATCATCAAAAATTTAAAACGCTTTTGGAACGATCTCTTTCCACCCATGGCCTGGAAGATATTCTGACAAGAATGAAGAAGAAAGTAAGTGCTTGGCAGGAGAAATGTCTCCTTTGTGTAAGTATTGCCACTGCTAATGTGAGATCAAACATACCCAATCTGTCTTCATCTCATTCCTCTTCTGCTGAATTAGGTTGCTCCAGGCAATGAGCTGTTAATCCTCAGCCTGTTCATCTGCAGACCACAAAGGAACTGATATTAGGGAAAAAGTGGGGGGTTGAATATTTTGAATATCAGACACAAAGAGGAAAGGGAAAGAGGAGAAAATGGGTTTACATTTAAGCGTAAACCCTACTCTGCCTCCATTGAAGCAATTAAGTGAGAATAGTGCTTCTGAAGATAACAGAGTCTTTGCAAAAGTCACTGGAAGTAGTAGTACCAAGAAAATTTCCACATCTACAAAAGATGTCCAAGTCAATCCTAGTTACTACAATTACTGTCTGTCTTTTGGGAATACTGCCCTGCTGTCAAGCCTGTGGAGCTGGAAGAAGCTTGGTGAATTCAGCAGCATCCAGTGGGAAAACCTTTGTTTGTTTGGGGGAGGATTTTATTTCTTTTATTGGCATTAGAGAAGGGAGCTTGCCTTTGTGCAGGCTCAGGGAGAGTGAGTGTTGAACCAAATCAACTTCCAACACAATGGGCCAACCCCCAAAGAGTCCAGTTTTTTCTGTTGCTACCTTTAAGAACACTTGTTGCCTACCAGTTTGCATTATTCCCATTTATGCTCAAGACCAATGGATTTGGGATTTTAGACTCCTGCTCCGTATGGTAGCACCCATAACTCTCCTTGGGCTATTGAAAACAAAGAGTTAGCATCACTGAATCTCTGCTCTGTTTCCATCTGTCAGTTAGGAAATGTTTCCCTAAGCCTTGGTGGCAGTGATGCTGGTTCTAACTTGTGTTTTAAACAGGGAATTTCCTATTTTATATTCTAAAGATTGATGGGGTTTCTCTATGTCTTTGTAGGGGATGGAAAACCAGAAGGGGGAACGCCCATCTTTCAAGGAGCCAGTGAAGAAGAGGAACGATGGCTCGAAGAAGCCCCAGGCCACATTGTCTTCTAGTAAACGGTGCTGAGCACGTTAGTTAGATGTGACAAAGCACATGACAAGCTTTACGTCTCTTCCTCAGGAAAATCTTTCTGGCCGAGATGACCAGTGCCACGGATTGTTTCCTTTCCCTACAAATGCTCTACGATAAAAAATGCCTACCTCTGCATTACACTGAACACAACTTCTCTGGCGGGGTTTCCACAGAAATTGAGAGACAAAAAGACACCCATTGGTTGCAGCTCAGAGGATCCAGTGCAGAGGCAAGGGCAGTGTTGTCGAGGCTATGACAGGGCCAAGTTTCTGCTGCCTGACTTGGGACAAGTAAATTCAGCCAGGGTTTTTTTTTTCATCTGAATGGAGTCTTTTTCAGATGGGTGTTTTGATGAGGAGTCCCAGTCTAGAAGCAAGATGCCATTCCACAAAGATGCAGTTCTCATCCATGTGGGTTGGCCTGGCTGTATCATGGTTTTCTCACCCTCAAACAGTATCAAGTTTGTGTAGTAAGTAGCAAGGCAATTCCTGAGCAACTTTGGTCAACAGGTGTCTCAATGTGGACTTTTTGTCTTGATAGTCCTGTCCTTCAGATAATTCGCTTGATGGACAGCATGTTTGGTTTATTTCGTCCTGTGCCACAATCAGCATTTAAGACAGGAATTTGGTCCTTGCTGTCTCTTGATGGCAGTGGCAGAGCTACTTGTACCTGTTCTTCTCTGATAACAGAGGGGATTTTTTTAGCTCTGTCATGCTCAGCGGTGGCAGCAAAGTGACCACATGCCTCAGCAGCATAGCTAGCATCTTCCTGTGCTCATGGAAGAGACAGGCTGATCCAGGAGAATTGTTCCCAGTGGGGTTGTTAACCTGTGGATCTAGTCTCTAGGGAAGCAAATGAAATGTGAGCGTAGTTCTGGGATGTCTGGCTTCTGTTTTTATCTCTGTTACTGATTTTCTGAATCATTCAAATATGGCCCTGTTCCTCTGTTCAGATGCATCTGAGCTGCTTTTCCAGATTGTCATGCCTGGTTGTGGAGACACTTCTCCAGAATGATGAATTTCCTTATTATAAGACACACACGTCCCATATGAGGAGGCATTTAAACTTGGAAGTAGCATCTCTCTTTCTCCACAAAGCAATGTGACCTGTGTGCCTTGGAAGCCATCTGAAGATAGATCAGATGCATCTCATCCTTGGTCTTCCTGAGAGCGCTGGCGGGAATGTTACTTGCAGGTTGTCTCCCATAATGATTGGCATGCGGCCCACGTTGTTCTTCAGAGCCTCATGATTTTTGAGCTTGAAATCACATAATTAGGAAAGCTCCTCAAGATGTTTTGCTCACAATTAACTGAAGGTGTTATCACCAACAGGTTCCTCATTTGGATTTATTTTCCAGGGTGAAATCTACCTCTGATGGACGCCTCCTACACTGTGCAAAAGCCCAGGTCACGTTACCTCCAGCTGTGGAAGAAAGGGAGCTGCTCCAGAGGCTTTACAATCTCCTGGAAGCCAAGGGCTTTCAGACACGGATGGAAGGAGTGGCACTCCTCCAAGACCTGTGCAAAACCAGCCCCCAGCTCATCTCCACTAACATTGTCCAAGTATGTAGGGTATCTTCATCCTTCCTTTCCTTTACCTCCGTTCCTAAGCCTGTAGCAGTCAAGTTAATTCAGTGTGTCTTGGCACTCCATCCTGGCTGTTTGGGACACGCTGGTCCCTCTTACCCAGACATATTTAATTCAGGTCCAGGCTTCAGGACAAGTTATTTCAGTCCAGCTGTATTTGTCTGGCAGGTGCCTATTGATACTGTTCATCAGATGATGACAGAATTTTCTGCTGGTCTAACTGCTGCTCTCTCCTACTCCCAGTTGGGTTAAGTGAAGGGAATGCAGCCATTGAAAGCATGGCAATTATTCTCTAGACCAAAAATGGGTTTGCATAGGGAAGAGAAGTATCAGGCTGGGTTGGTTTAAACCCATTGTTTTTTCAAAGAATACTTCTATATACTCCATCTTGTCTTGCACAAGCACAACTCTGGCTACTCCTTTCTATCCCAGTTCCTGTTCTTTTTGGTAAAGACAGTGCTCACCCTTCTGGGAGGGGTCTTTTTTTCTCTTTGGAAAAGGAGAAAAACAGCTAAGGACACATCTCTGCCTTCTCCTCCCAGTAGCTGCTTTTTCCCTTTTTCCAGGAAAAGGTGCCTGATAATGTGGCTGTCAAGGGACTGAACCTGCTCTAATGAGAGCTGTAGAGCAGATGGAATTTCAGAAGTCTACCTTTTACTTAGAGAAATGGTCTAGATCCTGGAAGAGTTGATCAGAGCCCTGCACTTCTCCAGACCCTGGTTCTGAGACAAACAAAAGAAAACTTAGATCTCCTCCAGCCATAGTTTGGCAAAATCCTAATTGCCTTCAGTACTTGAGGCAACTGTGTAGAAAACCAGGCATTGTAAACTTCTGCTTCCATGCTTCTAAAGCAAAGGTAATCTTTTGCATTAGGAAATGGAATTGATTTAATGATTTATAGAAGGAGAGAAATACCATAGGAACGATTCTGTCCCCAACCAAACTTCTTAAAAACAGAAGAAAATCTTTCAACCAGCATGAGGTTGCGCCACCATTCCAGTGAGTGGCCCAGAGGAAAACAGTGAAATTATGCAAGCAGGAGCTGACCTGACAGAAAGGATCACTTTCATCTTTTATATTGCTGAGTGCTCCATCCACTCTTCAAACAAGGACATTTTAATCCAGCTTTCACATTGTTCATTCTCTTCACAGATTTTTGATTATTTTGTCCTGAGAATATCTGACAGCCACAAGAAAGTGAAGCAGAAGGCGCTGGACGTACTGGCTGAAATCACAGGCATCCTGGAGGATGCCTTGAACCCGGTGATCACTGGTTTGGTGAAAGGCATAACAAAGAGCCTAAACTCAAAGGATCCCAGGGTTCGTGCTGCAGCCGTGAAAGCACTGGAAGAATCCATTGCTCATTTAGGTAAGGCTGACCCCTGGCATGGACTCTCCTCAACTGCATCTCTGTCTCTCCTGCACAAGAGAACGCTGAGTGCCTTTATAGTTGCTGTTGTCTGTGGAACGCTCCAGCTGACATCCACCAGAAGCTGTGGAGGTGCAGTCCTTATGCACCAGTCCCCCAACAGGCTTGAATGTGATCAGCATTTCCCAAAAGTCCCAGGAGCCCATGGCTCTGTGCTGCTTGTCTGAAGAGCATGTCCCGGACCACAGCTTTGCTACAGTTCAGAGGCAAAGGGGGTTTTGGAGTTTGCATGGGCCCCGTTTGACTTCCCAAGTGAATAGCTTTGCTGTTGGCATGAAGGGACACTGACCCATCAGAGCTTCTGCAGAACAGCCACCTGGGAAGCTCTACATTATAGGCATTAGCTGCCTATTTTCCACTTTTCTTCTTTGTCTTCTATTTTCAGAGGGAAACTTAAGATTCACCAAGTTCATTTCTTTATAACAAACAGGTATAAACCCAGCTGTCAATGATGCCTTGTTCCACATGTTGTTTTGCATGGGGCAAGATGGCTGGAGCGAATAAGTACCTAGGCAAGGGCTGCTCTAAATTCCTTTGCCATGCAGATTTATGTCAGCTCTGAAAATGCCGCACTGGGGAAATATGCCTGAATAAAGGAGTGTTGAAGAGGCAGCTCTGCAAAGGGACTTTCCACTTTCCCCTCCTCATCTGCTCTGTGAACTCACAAACTGCCTGACTCAGTGCCTTTCTGTGTCCCAAGGATGGGGTTCTTCCTTTTTGCTCTGGGATGCAAAACCTTTTCACTGCTTACATGTGACTGGACTCTTGAGGTGCCTGATGTGAAATGTTTTAACATAGCTTCTGGTACAGCAGACAACTTTGGGTTTACAAATGTGAAAGGAGAGCTTTTCTTTTGGAATTTAAAAGCCTGCCAAGTAGGCTGGAAGGAAAGAAGAAAAGGATTCAAAAGTCAGCAGAAATGTACTTTATTTTATAAAATGGGGTTGCCCCTGCCCTTTCCCTCCCCACTGTCCTTTCTCCTATCACCTCAGAAAAGTCAGCAGAAACATGTGTTTCACTTGTAGATAAAGTATCACTGCTGAAAGAGTTCAGCTACCAATGGAATCAACTGAGTGGCCAAGCTCTGCTGGATGTCGCGGAGCGTATCACAGGTATGGCCTCCCCTTCTAAGCCAAGAGGTCTTCCCAGGCACTGTTTACAGGAATGCCTGTGAATAGACAGTAGAGTAGCTCCTCTAAATCAGGAGGTGCTGAGCTTGTCCCTCCTGCCCAATACCCATGGCAGGTGTATTTGGCAGGTTTTCCCTGGCTCCTGCAGAGCTGTGCAGCATCTGAGATGGGGACGGCGCTCGGCCTCGGGGCTGAGCTCTCACTGGGGCATCTCAGAACCCACCTCCAGGAAAGGAAGGGGCTAAAAATACCCCAGCTGGCTCCTTTCTTGGAGGCTCAGGGACATCTGTGATCCTTTAGGGAGGATGGTGGCAAATGCTGTTTCAGGGGATCAGTTTGTTTTGTCCTCACAGAATTCTTGTTTTTCTCTTGGAAAGTTTTGAGGCTGAACCGTGCAGAGCCTGGGGGTCACAGCTTAGGTCAAAACTCAACAGACATATTAGAGGCATGGATTCAGTGCAAGGCAGCCTTTGGGGGCAGAGGGGCAGAAGCAGAGTGCTGAGGCTCCCTGGCTGTGCTGTCAAGGTGACATTGGACTGAGCATTTCAGGGTGTGCAAACAGTGTCTTCCTGTGACAGCGCTGTCCAAAATGCTACAAATGCAGCTGATAATTGATTCCTCAGAGGAACTTGCTATGTCAGCAATAGGCAATGAATGGAAAAATGATAATCTCAATATATAGTAGAGAAGACGATTGATAACCTTGCTTTAACTGGGGCTAATGGCACTGCTAATTATGCCAACATCTTTAAATGCAAGGTTTAATACACTTTGTGTCTTCATTAGGAATCTTAAAAGGGCATGTTCAGTGATTGGGAATGTCAAAGGCCCTTTCAAGAGCATTTGAAAAAAGTAGATCTCCAGCAATAGGGGATTTAGTTTGGCAGTTATTTTGATCTCCTTTTCAAATAAAGGAATTAACCATAAATTAGTACTACTTTAGAAAAAGCAGATGTTCTCTCTGAGATTTTTAGGAACAGACAGCTGTTCCTCACATTCAATAGACACCGATGTCTTTAATTACATTTAAACTCAAATGAATTCCTATTTTAAAGTGGGTACCATAACCCTTTTCCTGCTTAGCAGAGTTGGTTTTGGGTACTTTCAGGAGCTGTTTCAATGTTGATGACTGCTGGTGGATTAACAGCATAGGGAAAATGAAGTCTCTTCCACCACAGAATAAGAAATGGCTACTAGATAACATTTTGCCTGATTAGAAAAGAAGAATGGTCTCCAGAGCATTTCAGGTTTTGATCTCTCAGCCCAATTAGCTGTGCAAGGAGCCCTGTTGGTAGTAAATTTTTGTCTGTATATGATATAGTTCAATTCAGAAAATGAGCGGGGAGCAGATTTCAGAGACAATAGGAGAAAACACTCGTGTTTTGGTTACATTGCAGTCCCCTGTGTAGCATTGTTCTCTCTCTATGCCCCTATTGCAGTGGACATTATGAGAAAAAATGCCATTAACATTAGGAGGGGAAATGGCATTGAAATGTGGAGATGCCCAAATGCCTTGGCAATGGGGTCTGGGTAATTATCTAAGACAGCCTGAGGTTTGAAACAGCTCTTTGTTGGAAGTCACAAAAGTATTTTGCCAAAGACACCAGCTAGTCACTGATGTTTTTAATCCAGCTGTCAAGCAGCAGCCATCTCTGGTGGGCTGGAGCTTTGAAGTGTGTTCTAATACTGCCCTTTGCTGTGTGCCACTGAGCAAAGGGAAGAGCCAGATTAGACATTTGGCACTTGACATCAAAGTTACTACAATGGAATCATCCCTTTTATCAGAAATCTCTCCATTTCCTCTCTATGGTGCATTTCCAAATCTTCAGTGTGGGTTTAGACAACTTCTTAATGGAACTAAAAGGCAATTTGACATTTCATTCATTGTTCATGCAGAAAGAGATTGTGAAATCATTTCGTAAAGGTACGGAGTCTGCGACAGGGACAAGGCTCCGGTTGGAGAAATTACTCCTGAGGGGTTGGTGGTTCATTTTCAAGGATGATCAGCTGCTTTGCCCGTTTCTGGATGCTGTGGCTCTGTGTGCTATTTTGCTGATCTTAGCAAGAGAGGCTTCCAAGAAGCAAAAGCAGAGGTAGATCCTTGTTTGCATTAAGGTTGGTGGTTAAGAAGCTGTGTCTCTCTCCCGGCAGTGCTTGTGGAGTGGGTTTATGCCAGGAGCCCTGAAGTCGTCCAGCGCGACACCCTGCCCGTGCTCTGGTCCTTCCTGGAGAACAAGGCTCTGCCTGTCCGAAGTGCCAATGTCCGCACTGTGGCCACCAAGCTCGCCTCTGCCCTCTACAAGGTGATGGGCAGCAAGCTGAAGAAGTGTGCTGCCAGCAAGCCTCCAGATGTGCGGGACAACCTGTCCAAAATTTTGGGCTGGTCAAGGTGTGATGTTCTCCAGGAAGCTGAGGACATGCTGAGTTGGACACCTCGAGATTTGCCTTTTTAGCTGTGCCAAAAATGGCAAAATATTAAGGAAGGCTGTGCATCTGCCCCTGCTCTCTCCATCGCCCTTCCTAGTCATGGCATGGGGGGCCTGAAGCAACGCCAGATTGAGGACAAGGTGAAGGCTGAGCATGGCTCAGCCTCACACAGAGGTGAGGGGGGAGCTGGGCCCATCTCTGGTGGGAGGAAGGGTCTTGTGGCAGCCCAGAGAGCCTGTGCACATTCCCAGGGAACAGCTGTGCCCTGCATGTGCCCCCTGCATGGAGCTGTGCTCTCCCAGTGCCCCGTGTAGCTGTAGGGCTGCTCAGCTGTGGGGCAGGGAGAGGAGCAGGAGGGTGCATGTGCAGCTGAGCCATTCCTGGAAAGCACAGGCCTCTGGGCTCCCTGCTGTCCCAGGGCAGCCCAGAGGCCAGGCTGTTCCTGTGGTAGCTCTGTGGAAGTGGGTCAGGGTTTTCCCCTGGCCTGCCTCCAGTGTCTGCCAGCAGGAGCATGTTTCCCTGGGCAGCTGTTTAGAAGTTGGCAGGAAATGCGTCCCATGAAATACGGAGCTTCAGATGCTTTAGGTTTGCATTGTGGCCTCTGTTATATTTTGTGTCTCCACTTTGCAGGCCTGACTGGTTACAGTCTCACCGAGACATTTTCTCTGGACACTTCGATGTTGCCTTACCCACAAAGTCCTTGCCTCCCATCCAGAAGAGCTCTCTTTCCTCCAAGCTCAGGAGGAAGCTGCCACCTTTCTGCAGAGTGTTTGAAGAATAGGATTTATGTGTTAGGCTTCATAGTTATAGATGTACATATGTTCTGATCTTTAGATGTAGTTTTGAATAAATATGTTTTGATTGTATCTTTAAATTTTGATGACATATTTTTAATTGTATATCTTTTATTTTGATGACTAAAAAAAAAAGGTAAATAAATAAATAAAATTTAAATAAACCAAGAGGAGAATGTGAGACCAGGACCTGCTAGCCTAGTGATTATGGCAGTGCAGCTCACTCCATGAGCCATTGTTTCACCACATCCTTTCCTCATTGGGCCTCTCCTCTTCCTCTTTTGCCATGTTTTCTTTGTGTCATTTGTGCTGCTCTTTGTTACTTGGCATTACAGCGGGGCCACCTGTTGACCACTTTGGGGGACAATGGATCCAAAAGTTCTTGTATAGTCCAAAGTTTTCTACCTAGATGTGTTCTGTGCTCACAAAAGGCCCGCGCAAGGAAACAAAGAGAAGTGTGCCCAAATCCCAAAGCTTTGCCCCTTTGCAATCTCACACAGATCTGGCTCACAGGGGTCTTCAATCACAATTTCATAGGTAAGAAGAGGTTGTGTATTTCACTGGGAAAAGATGCACTGCTTTGGAAAAGTCATCTGTAGGTACATTTACCTGGGACAGCAGTCCAGCTGTGTTGTTTGCACCTTATTTGCAGAAGGATGAGTGCATTGTGAGGCCAGTAACAAGTGCCAAGGGTTCCTCAAATCTATACCGCAGCCTGGGTGCCATTCAGCCCAGAGCCAGGGAGTCATTTGTTCCCATGGACCAGTGCTTGCCAGTGTCATGAATTTCTGCAGATCTGGAAGAAGCAATTCTGGATTCAGCTCCCGCTGTTGGTGGGCTGCATGATCATTGACAATGCTGCCTTTCCAGAAATTATTCGGCAATTCCTTTCATAGTCACTTGAAGCTTTTAAACTTTGAATTTCAATTTGCTTTGCCTTAGGGAAAACCACTTCTGGGCCCAGTGCAAACTGTAACCTTTGACAGCAAAGTCCTCATGCTTGCCAGCTTCTGATGTCACAGAAGGGCATGTGAATGTGTTAATTAGGTTGTCTGAAAGCAAAACTTGATGCATGTGTCACCTGCTGCATGTGCTTGCTTAGCTCTGGGTCTAGTCCTGGCCTAGTAAAGCCCAGGCAGAGTGGCATGTTGCAAGGAAAACTAGTCCGTGAGCTTATGGGGTTGCCATCACCAGAGGAGTGAATGTGTCTTTTGGGGATTTCTCTGGAGACAAAATTCTTGCTTAGATATGCAGGGCTTGGATGGGGGAAATGCTGGGGTGGGAGTAGGGACAGAGACTGATTGATTGTCAGCCATGAAGGGTCTCGATGTTCCTATCGATTCCAACTGCATGAGGAGGTACTTGGATTCAGTGTCACTTGGAGATTGCACATAGCCATGTATTAACAGGAAGAAAAAACCTAAACAGGACCTAAAACATGTTTTCTCACTGTCTTTTTAAAGATGATATATTCGGTTTGAATACACTTCAAGCCTCTGGAGCAGGAACATACTGGGGATGACTGGGATATACTGAGAGAGACTGGGAATCACAGGGATCATACTGGAGGCTCCTGGGGTCATGCTGGCATCGACAGGGAGCAACTGGAATCACACGGGGGGCCACTGGCATCATACTGGGAGTGACTGGGAGCAACTGGAGTTAGACCACAACTGACTGGCATCATACTTGGAGTGACTGGGATCATACCAAAAGTAGCTACAATTGTACTGGGATTGCAGTGGCTGTCAGTGGACCCTGACTGGGGTTACTGGGAGGTACCAGGCGCATGCTGGGAGCCAACTGCGCACACACTGGGAGGAACTGGGAGCAACTGGGAATGACAGGATGCATGCTGCAGCACCTGCAGCTCCCCGGTGCCGGTGCCGCTCGTTGTGCCGGCTCTGGCGGTGCCGAGATCCTGGCTTGGCTCCGGCCGCCACACCCGGCAGCTGCAGCTCCGCCCGGCCCCCCTGGAAGGGGATCCCATCCAGGGACCCCATGGACACGAACTGGGGGAACCCCAGGCCGGGCTCCAACAGCGCCACAG
The DNA here is from genome assembly GCF_031753505.1 of Anomalospiza imberbis. Lineage (NCBI taxonomy): Eukaryota > Metazoa > Chordata > Aves > Passeriformes > Viduidae > Anomalospiza > Anomalospiza imberbis. The sequence continues at coordinate 493,332 of NW_027100171.1, forward strand.
GCAGGGAACGCGGCGACAGGAGAACTGGGGGGACAAGGAGATTTGGGGGCTGGCGGGGCACGGGGAAGAGAATAGGGGAACAGGAGAGCTGAGGACGGGGTTTAGGGGTTCCAGGACTGAGAAAAGGGGAGGCTGGGGTGGGTAGAGGTGGGACGGGCGGGGTTAAGGGGGTTCCTGTATCCAGGAAAGGGAGCTCCACGGGTCCCCAGTGTCCCCATTCCCAGCAAAAGGTGGGAAAACCCGGGCTGGCTGGGAATAGGGGTCCCGGGTGTCCTCGGTGTTGAGGAAAGGAGGGGCTGGGCGCTGGGAAAGGTGGGAAAACCCGGGCTGGCTGGGAATAGGGTTCCCGGGTGTCCTCGGTGTTGAGGAAAGGAGGGGCTGGGCGCTGGGAAAGGCAAGAATAGGGGTCCAGGGGTTCTCTGGGTGAAGGAAAATGGGGATCGGGGGGCTGGGAGAGGCGGCATGGCCGGGAAAGGGGTGCGGGAGTTGCTGGTGCCGGATAAGGGGGTGCGGGGTGGAACCCAGGCCGGGAGTGGGGGTGCGGGGGGATGGCGGCACCCGGGAATGGGGATTCAGGGGCCCCTCGGTGCTCCGGAATGGGCGACCAAAGAGTCCCGGTGCCGGGGCTCCCCCTCACCTCTCGCTGCCCCCACGGGGCCCCAGGAGCGCCCCCAGCCCCAGCGCTGGAGCCATCGCGCTGCTCCTCCTCACTCCCAGTACGATCCCAGTATGATCCCAGTACAGCCCAGTCACTGCCACTCCTGGCATCCCCCCCAGCCCTCTCTGTGTTCCGACCTGTCCCGGCTCCATCCCCGCCCCTCCCGCGGCTTCGGGGGCTTCGGGAACGGGGGAGGAGGAGGAGGGAGGGAGGAAGAGGCGCAGCGGCAGCAGGGAGCAGCCGGAGGAGAGGAGAGAAGGAATCGCGTGGCCCTGGCGCTGCCTGAGCTCGCAGCACCCCGGGAGCATCGCCCCCATCCTGTTGAGGAATGGTTGCAGGAATAGGGTCATGGATCGATGGAACAGTTATTCCATCAATCCTCTGTTTGAGACCCCAGACCTGAGCTCTGTGCCCGGGAGGAGCTCTGGCCTGGGAAACTGGCCTAGGAAACAGCACTGGCCTGTGAACAGTACACTGTGCATGTACAGATAGCAAAAGGCAGAATATCCTTGAGATATGAGTTGTACAAGAACAGGATGTAAAACAAGATGTACTTAGCAAAGTAAAAAGCTAGCAGATGAAAAACTTAGCTACAGCTGAAACTGCACGTAGAAGAACATAAAACAATGAACCTTTATGAATTGACCAAGGAGAGCTTGTTGCTAATATTGCTTGCAAAAGACTATATAAACTGACTGGATCTTTGAATAAACTGGAGCTTGCTTATCAATCATATTGGTTGCGTGCTTGTCTTCCCTCACCGCCCGCGGCAATATTTGGCGCCCGGAACAGGGACCCTTGCGACCCTCAGGGGTCTCGGTGCCTCGTGGACCAGGACAGTGGGACTGGTAGCACCGAATAAGCAGCGTTCGGAGGGCTAAAATTTCGACTCGATGCTGGCATAAGGAGTCGTCTCGAGCCTTGGTCAGAGCAAGACTCGCCATCCGAGGAGTCAGGACAAGACTCGCTGTCTGGGAAGAGCTGGTGAGGTACAAAGGCTGCACTTAAGGGTCAGATTATGGAAAGTGAAGTAGCTCTTCAATTACTCAATAGTTTCTTAAAGAAACATGATTTAGCTGATATAGATTTAGAGAAAGATCCGCCGGCTTTGTACGCCTATGGTCGGGCTCAGGGCTTATTTAAAGCCTCGGGGGATCTCTTTGATGTAAATGAGTGGCGTGAATTAGGAAATATTCTTTGGTTTAAAGTGATTGATGATGACAAAGTTGCTCGAAAGTTAATGAGGTCGTGGCGCTTGGTCTTAAATTGTTTGCAGAGGTATCAGGCAGAAAAGAAAGTTGCTGCTGTTGCTACTGCTACTCTAGAAGGGGTTAAACCAGGAATGCATTCTTTAGGGGTTGATTCCAATCCTATTCCTCCAGTAAGAAATATTATTGAAATTAAGAGCAGACAGAGTGATAAACAACCTACTGCTCCTCCTGCTCTTAATCCTGTCTTTAATGCTGCTCAGTCATCCACAGATCCTCTCCCTGGAAATGAACAATAATAAATAATGAAAAAATCCCAGAGGGTGACAGAGAGCAGCTACAGGATGAAACTGTTCAGAACAATCACAAAAAAGTTTTAATGACATCTGCTGGTGATTCTTTTAAGCAAGAACATCCTAAAAATTTACCAGTAATACACAGAATATATTGGTTAAGTATCCAAAAAGAAGCAATAAATAATAAGGATTATGACATGTGTTCTGCTATTTCTGACATAGATTGCCAATCTTTTCCTGTTGTTTATACACCAAATGCAGGAGGGGGTCAGACAGGCAATTATCATCCTGTGGATTGGAAATTGCTTTCACAATTGAGAGCCACAGTTAATGAATGTGGAATACACAGGGAACCTGCAAAGCAAATGCTTAATTACATATGGAGCTCAGGTTTGCTTCTTCCAGAAGATATTAAGGGTATCATGAGAATGATTATGACGCAGTCTCAGTTGATGCTGTGGCAGGCTCATTTGCATGAATTATGTAATCATTTTGCTGAAACTCCACGACAACGGAATGACCCTTTATTTGGGGTAACTGTTGTTGAGCAATTAATGGGTATTGGGCAGTTCACTACAATTGAAATGCAGGCACAGGTAGGGGCTGAAGTATTAAAGGCTGCTATGCGATTAGCTAAAAAAGCACTCTCCAGGGTTAAGATAAAACCAGTATCTCCTTCTTATATGTCTATTAAGCAAGGCAGAGATGAGCTTTTTACTTCCTTTGTGGATTGGGTGACTGAGGCTATCAATTTAGCTGATGTACAGGACTTTATGAAGGGAGCCCTATTAAGACAGTGTGTTTTAGAAAATTGTAATGCCTCCACTAGAAGTATTCTTAACACAATGAGCACTGATGCAACAGTGGAGGAAATGTTAGAAAGAATGTCGAGGGTTCCTGCAGGTTCTCAGGCAATGTTAGTAGAAGCACTCAGGGATATAGGGAAAGATTTGGTGCAAGCCCAAACACAAGCCTTTGCTGCTCTGACTCCATTACAATCAGCAAATAAGTTTAAGCAACAACCTCGTATAAGATGTTACCGGTGTGGAAAAATGGGACATTTTTGTCACAACTGCAGAGAAGGGACAGTATGGTGTAACAAATGTTCTGTGAACTCTCATTCTACTGAAGTTTGTAGACGATCGGGAAACGCGAATCGGAGCGCAAAGGGCCGCGGCGCGAAGATCTCAACGGCGGCTCCCGTATGGTGTGCTCCAGACAACTACAACCAGCCAGCTCTCTCCAGCCAGACACAAGAGGGAGCTTCGGCCTGGACCTGGCAACCACAATAAACATTACCCTGATTGATCAAAAGCCTGTAAAAATCCCTACTGGGGTCAAGGGACTGGTAATGCACAAAGATAAACCTTGTGGTGCTCTTCTTTTCGGTCGATCATCTACTGGTTTGAAGGGTCTTTTTGTGTTACCTGGTGTTATTGATGCTGATTTTACAGGTGAAATTCTTATTGTTGCTATGATATTTTATCCTCCTTTGTTTATTTCTAAGGGCAGTAAAATCGCTCCGCTAATGCCTACATTACAGTTGACAGAAGCTGCCTCGACCACCATACAGCAACAATGGGGGTCGGCAGGATTTGGATCTACAGGAGGTATGGCACTTCTTTGTCTTCCCATGGAGGAGCGGCCCAAAGCTCCTGTTATTTTTTGGAGAATGGTCATCAAAAGCTGCAGCTAATGGCACTCCTCGATACTGGAGCAGCTATCACTATCATCAGCAAGGACTGTTGGCCTACCTCTTGGTCACTTTCTCCTATGATTGCTGGAGTTGAGGGGGTAGGGGGATCTGCTTCAGTTTGCCGCAGTAAGGACAAAATTTATTACTAGATGGTCGCACTTGTGTGCAATTTGTTACTGTTATGCCATTACCACCTAAAGTTGAAACATTATTTGGCAGAGATATCCTTATGCAATTAGGAGCTCGCCTGGTGACAAAAGATCGTTTTTAGTAGCGGTCACTACTTGGGCTTTCCCGATCCCCTTAACCTGGAAATCTGATGATCCAGTATGGATCGAGCAGTGGCCGCTAAAAAGAGAAAGCCTGCAACAAGCACATGTTCTGGTTAATGAACAACTGAATCAGGGGCACACTAAACCTTCTACTAGTCCATGGAACACTCCAATATTTGTAATCAAAAAGAAATCTGGTAAATTTCGTTTGCTTCATGATTTATGTGCAGTCAATGCCCAAATGGAGGCAATGGGGGCACTACAGCCAGGCCTCCCCAATCCAGCCATGTTACCTGAGGGTTGGAACCTCCTTGTCATTGATTTAAAGGATTGTTTCTTTACAATTAATATCCATCCAAATGATACTAAACTATTTGCATTTACACTACCTTCCCTGAATCGTGAGGCACCTGTAAGTCGGTATGAATGGGTGACCCTTCCTCAAGGGATGCGCAAAAGTCCTACATTGTGTCAGTTGTTTGTGGATGCCGCCTTACTGCCCATTCGAACTGCTTGTCCTAATATGATGATATATCATTATATGGATGACATTTTGTTTGCACAGGAAGCTCCATTTACTACTCAGCAAGAGGCCTTTATTTTCACACAGCTACATAATCACAATTTATGTGTTGCCCCAGAAAAAATTCAGCATTCTGCACCCTGGAAATATTTGGGCTGAGTAATTTCTGATATGCACATTCAGCCACAAAAGGTTGCTCTGCAACTTGATTTGCACACTCTGCATGATATGCAGCGATTCATAGGTGACATTCAGTGGCTCCGTCCAGTTGTTGGTATTTCAAATTATGAACTTGATGAATTAAAACCATTGCTAAAAGGTACAGATCCCGCTGCACCTATTCAATTGACTGATAGGCAGCATGCAGTTGTGGCAAATATTGCTGATACTGTGGCCCAAAGAGCTGTTGATCGTAGAAATCCTGACTTACCTATAGACATTACTATTCTGTCTCATCCAAAACACCTTATGGGTGCTCTCACTCAACAGCTAAAAAACAAAAGAGGAAAACAGCAGGATACAAAGGTGTTAGAATGGGTGTTTGGACCTTTACAGCCTTGTAATTCTATTCAACCACGTGTGGAGGCACTTGCACTCTTGATTCGAAAAAGCCGGAAAAGGGTGGTACAGATTACAGGGGAAGAGCCACAAAGAATTTTTGTTCCGATAAAACAGGCTGATTTAGACTGGTTTTTACAACATTCTTCTGAATTGCAAACTAGCATTTTAGACTCTAATGCTGAAATTCAATTGTCACCGCTGTCTTCACCTGTTTTACCTTGGGTCTCCTCACAAAATTGGCTGTTACGGCCAAAATATTGTGAAACACCATTGATTAATGCTGTTACTGTGTTTACAGATGCAGGTCACAAATCTCGAAAAGCTGCTCTTACCTGCAATGAACAGGGACAATGGAATCATGTCATAACAGAGGGTCAGGAATCAGATACTCTACAGACATTGGAACTTTCAGCAATTGTGTGTGCATTTTGTCGATGGATGCATGATCCTATAAATGTTGTGTCTGATTCTTTGTATGCAGTTGGGGTAACGCAGCGTATTGAGGATGCACTGTTGCGAGAAGTGCAAAATCAGCGCTTGAATGCACTTTTCGCACAGTTGCAGTCTGCAATACGACAAAGATCTGCTCCATATGCTATTTTTCACATCAGGAGTCCTAAGTGGGTGGAAGGATTAGGAGAAGGTAATGCTCGTGCTGATAGACTGGTGTCAATAACTGTACCTATGGACAATTTCACGAAAGCATGCAATGCCCATGCCTCGTTTCATCAAAATGCAAAAGGGCTACAGCGTTGCTTTGATATTACAATATAAGCAGCTCGAGGAATTGTCAGAGCATGTCCAGACTGCAGTCATCACAATGGACCGGGTCTCGGCCTGGGGGTAAATCCTCGAGGTTTAGGCCCGAATGAATTGTGGCAAATGGATGTGACTCATGTAACTGAATTTGGGCGCTTAGTTATGTCCATGAAGTTATTGATACTTACAGTCATTTCATTTGGGCTTCGCCACAAGCTGGAGAAAAAGCAGTTCATGTCATTCGACATTTAACACTGTGTTTGCTATTTTAGGGGTACCTGAAGTTATCAAAACAGATAATGGACCTGCATATGTAGAGAAGAAAGTTAATTGCTTTTTGCAATTATGGGGTGTTAAGCATGTTACAGGTATACCACACTCCCCTACAGGTCAAGCCATTGTAGAAAGGGCAAATCAAACTTTAAAACAATACCTTGCAGAATTTAAAACAATTACTGATCCACAGGAGAGATTGGCAAAAGCATTATTCACTTTAAATCATCTTTGTATATTTGGTGTTCATGATATGCCCCCTGCATTTGTACATGGAACACTTGCAAAACAAAATGATACAGAAAAATCAATAACTGTAATGTATAGGCATCCTGCTACAAGGATTTGGTCAGGACCAGCACCTGTAAATTACATGGGTAGAGGTCATATGTGTGTATCCACACCTACAGGTCCCTTGTGGGTTCCTAGCAAGTGGACACGTCCAGCTATAACACGGCCACCGCCAGCACCTCCACAGCCACCACTGACACCTCCACCGATGAACGAAGGCTCCACCGAAGACGACTACGGCTTGAGCCTATTTGTCAAGAACTAAATAATGTTTTAAAGACTAATATTCTTTGGACTAAGCATAACCTAGAAGGAGGACACTATTTCTAGACAGAATAATACCTTTGATTTTGCTATTGTCAATTTTGCTGTATGCTGATGCTTGGGCTCCTACACAACCAAAAACAAACATATGGGTCACTTTGGCTAATTTGACAAATCAGAGTACTATCTGTCTGTCTTTATCTTCACCTGGAAATCCATTTTCTACCTGTTTAGTAGGGGTACCTGTCGAAAATTGGCCTTGCCCTCAGAAGATATCAACCTGTAAAGTAACACAGCCTCAATATAATGTGGATAACTGGGATTCTTGGGTTCCTTACCTTCCTCTTGCTTCTCTTGAGCCACAAGAGTTAGAGCTTTTGGGATCAGTGAAGGCTGATGCATGCATTATTTTTAATTGGGCTAGTGTACAGCAACAGAATCTCAACAGCAGGTATTCAATTTCAGCAAATTCCAGCCTTCCAATACATAGAAATTCCTCTTATTGGTGTAACTACACTTCAGCACATGTCTCAGTTTCCTCTACATCTCCACTGCAGCTACCTACTGGGTATTTTCTCATTTGTGGAGATCGTGCTTGGTCTGGTATCCCTTCTAGACTTAAAGGAGGTCCCTGCACTATTGGACGACTGTCTTTATTGACACCAAATATGTCTATGATATTAAAAGTATCCCGACATCATAGACAAAAAAGGTTGACCCATGCATTTCAGAGCGACTGCAGAGATGATATAAAGTTTTAGTCCCCAGGAGCAATTATAACTGCTTCTATTTTTGTTCCTGGTGCTGCAGCAGCTAAGGCACAAGCTACACTGAACAGATTAGGTTGCTGGCTTGCCAAACAGACTAATGCTACATCTGCTGCATTGTCTAATCTTTTGCTGGATGTTGATTCTGTTAGGCATGCTACTTTACAAAATCGTGCTGCTATTGATTTTTTACTATTGGCCCAGAGACATGGTTGTGAAGATTTTGAAGGTATGTGTTGCATGAATTTGTCTGATCATTCAAAGTCAATACATAAACAAATCAGTGAATTGCATAGGCTTACTACTCAGTTACAACAAGCAGATGGATTTGGATTAGATGACTAGCTTAAATCATTGGGCCGGGGACCATGGTTTCTTTCTATCAATCAATATTTGATTATGGTCGGTTTAGTGATTTTGTTGTTTGTATGTTTATTGCCATGTATTTGCGTTTGCTTACAGAGGGTTATGCATCAAATTGCTTCATCAGTTACCAATCAAACAATGCTTGCACAAAAGAAAAACGGGGGAATTGTTGAGGAATGGTTGCAGGAACAGGGTCATGGATTGATGGAACAGTTATTCCATCAATCCTCTGTTTGAGACCCCAGACCTGAGCTCTGTGCCCGGGAGGTGCTCTGGCCTGGGAAACTGGCCTGGGAAACAGCACTGGCCTGTGAACAGTACACTGTGCATGTACAGATAGCAAAAGGCAGAATATCCTTGAGATATGAGTTGTACAAGAACAGGATGCAAAACAAGATGTACTTAGCAAAGTAAAAAGCTAGCAGATGAAAAACTTAGCTACAGCTGAAACTGCATGTAGAAGAACATAAAACAATGAACCTTTATGAATTGACCAAGGAGAGCTTGTTGCTAATATTGCTTGCAAAAGACTATATAAACTGACTGGATCTTTGAATAAACTGGAGCTTGCTTATCAATCATATTGGTTGCGTGCTTGTCTTCCCTCACCGCCCGCGGTAATACCTGCAGGTGCCCGGGGGGGGGGAGCTCAGCCCAAATATCCTGGGGGCTCCCTGGGTTTGGGGTTTTCTGGGGGGATGTTTGGAGCTGGCAGGGCTCCAAAGCCGAGCCGCAGCTGGCTCTTGGGGGGACAGTGTGGGGTCCCCAGGAGGGGTTTTGGGGGGTCCTGGTAGGCGGCGCTGGCGGCAGAGCCGCGGCAGGGGCACACCGGTTTTAGGGAGCCCCGGGAGAGCCGCGGCTGCCCTGAGCGGGAGCCCAGAGAGAGAAGAGCCCCAGAAGCCCCAGCGGGGACCCCGAGAGGGGGGGACCCCTGGCAGTGCCGGCACCCCGGCAATGGGGGCTGCTGGGGCTGGAGGGGCGGCATGGCCGGGAAAGGGGTGCGGGGCTCCCGGGGCCGCCAGGGGCTGCTCCCAGCAGGAGCCCAGTTGCTCCCAGTCATTCCCCGTTATGATACAATTTGCCCCCAGCATAGTCCCTGTTGCTCCCACTTTCATCCAGTGTGTTCCCAGTTGCTCCCAGTCACACCCAGTATGGGGGATGATGTGCCTGGTGTGTTCCCAGTCAGTCTCAGACACTCCCAATATTAGTCCAGTCCTTCCCAGCATGGTCTAGAGATGAGACCAGTGTGCTCCCAGTCACTGCCAGTATGAACCAGTTGTGCCCCACATGGTTCCAGTTGCTCCCTTTCACCCTCACTTTTGTTCCAGCCACTCCCAGTCTCTCCCAGTGTACCCCAGTTCCTTCCAGCATACTCCCAGTCACTCCCAGTTCCTTCCAGCATGATCCCATTTGTTCACAACCACTCCCAGTCAGCCTCAGTGTAGTTGCACTCACTGCCAATATGATCCCAGTCACCTCCAGCATGATCCCAGTTGATCCCAGTAGAAGCCCAGTTGTTTCCAGTCACCCCCAACATGCACCCAGTGACTCCCAGTTCCGCCCAGTTGCTCATAGCATGATCCCGGTTGCTCACAGTTGCTCCCAGTCCAACTCAGAATGATCCCAGTCACTCCCAGTGTATCCTATTTGCGCCAGCATGGTCTCAATTGCCCGCTGCAGGCTCCTACTCTGTCCCAGTGTGATCCCAGTATGATCCCAATATGATCCCAGTCTCCCTCAGTGTGACCGCAGTCTGGCCCAGCATGGGCCCAGCTGCTCCCAGTATGATCCCAGTACGATCCCAGTATAAAAAAGTCACTCCCAGTGCTGCCATTCCTGGGATCCCCCAGCCCTCTCTGCGTTCCCCCCTCCCGGATCTCCCGAGAGGAGCCCCAAGGGCTGGCAGTCCCCTGGCAGGGTCCCCAGCAAGGCCCAGTTTGGATGTGCAGCCCCCAGTTTCCCCAGTTTGCTTCTCCTTTTGCCCGGGCCGGGTTCCCCCCGCCCCCAGCGGGTGGGAGCAGCCGAGAGCCCCGCGCTGCCCATCCCGACCTGTCCCGGCTCCATCCCCTCTCCTACCGCAGGCTGCCAGGGCTGCGGGAACGGGGCACTGAGGGTGTCGCTGCTCCTGGGGGAGGAGGAGGGGGGAGGGAAGAGGAGGCATGGGACGAAGAGGAAGAGAAGGGACAAAGGAGGATCAGGGAAAGAAAAAGGAATCATGAGGTCGAGCCCTCCCTGAATTCGCAGCCCCCCTGGGACCATCACCCCCTCATCCCATGGGTGACCAGGGATGGGGAGCTCGGCCCAGATATCCTGGGGGGGTCCCTGGGTTGGGTTTTTGGGGGGGATGTTTGGAGAATGAAGAACTGCAAAGCTGAGTGGAAAAGGCCCCTTGGGGGGACACTGGGGGGTCCCGGTGGCAGCTGACAGCAGAGGCAGCCTGGAGGAGCAGAGCCCTGTGTCCCCCAGGAGCCCAAAGTGGGGAGCCCAGAGAGGGGGGAGCGATACCATTGTCGGGACCCTCAACAGCCTGGAGAGGGGCAGGGGGGACTCCTTGGAGCCCCTGCAGCCCAAAGCAGAGAAGGAGGGGAGAAGGGACCCCGGGAGCCCAAAAAGCCCTGGCATCCTGTGCCAGGAAGGTGGACAGAGCTTCGGCCAGAGCTCGGAGCTGGTGGGCCATGAGCAGGTTCACCATGGGGAGAAGCCCTACAAGTGCTTGGAGTGTGGGAAGAGCTTCAGGCAGAGCTCCCACCTGATCCAGCACCAGATGATCCACACCGGGGAATGGCCCTACGAGTGTGGGGAGTGTGGGAAGGGCTTCAGCTGCAGCTCCCACCTCATCACCCACCAAGGCATGCACACTGGGGAGAGGCCCTACGAGTGTCCCGAGTGTCAGAAGAGGTTTCAGACCAGCTCCAGTCTCCTCAGGCACCAGCGGATTCACACGGAGGAGAGGCCTTTCCGCTGCCCCAACTGTGGGAAGGGCTTCAAACAAAAGTCCCACCTTGTCACCCACCGGCGCGTCCACACTGGGGAGAGGCCCTACGAGTGTGGGGAATGTGGGATGAGCTTCAGCTGCAGATCCCACTTGATCTGCCACCAGAGGATCCACACTGGGGAACAGCCCTATGAGTGTGGGGAATGTGGGATGACCTTCCGCCAAAAGTCCCAGCTGATCATCCACCGATAGATCCACACTGGGGAGAGGCCCTACGAGTGTCCCCAGTGTGGGAAGAGGTTTCAGACCAGTTCCAGTCTCCTTGTACATCAGCGGATTCACACGAAGGAGAGGCCTTTCCGCTGCCCTAACTGTGGGAAGGGCTTCAAACAAAAGTCCCACCTCGTCACCCACCAGTGCGTCCACACTGGGGAGAGGCCCTACGAGTGTCCCCAGTGTGGGAAGAGCTTCTCCAGGAGCTCTACCTTGACCCAACACCAACGGAGGCACCGGTAAGGGAAATCCTGCAAATGCCTCAGCTGTGGGAAGAGCTTCGTGCCCTGCTCCAACTCCATCCCCCATGGGAGGACCCACTTTGGTCAGAGCCCTGGTGACCCACATTCCCAGTGATCCCTGCTGAGAAGACACCTAGAAGGTGGTCTCCACGTCCTCCTGGATCCCCATAGGCACCTGGATGAACACAGGGGCAGGAACATCCATCAGGACTCTGATCTAAACTGGAAATTCACTGGCAGAAAGCGATTTGTTGACTTTACACCCCAAAAAAATCTCACCCGCTCTGTCCACTTATTTCTTCTGGTAGTACCAAGCAGTGCTGCATGATCGTGGGGGTCTTTTCCATTTCAATAATTTCTTTCCTCACCCTGTCTAAACAACCAAAACTGGGGTGAAAATAAAAAATTGAGCAAAGAGATCTAAAGCTGCACCATTTACCTGGATTTGGGGGTGAATTTGGGGTTGGTTCAATAGAATATTAGGGAGGATTTGGGTGTTCTGAAGCTATCAAAGTCAGGGGACATGTCCACAATCTCATAGGTGTGCCGGCAAAAGGTGTCCACCTGAGCCCGCCTGTTCTCCAAGAATTCTAATTGTCTGTCCAAGTCCCTGGCCTGGCTCTCCCTATCCAGGATGTTCCCCCAAAGTGCCCAAATCACTGCTGAAGTGCCCGAGCTGGTCCTGGCTGTAAATGTTCCTGTCCACCAAGCTCTCCTGGTCAGTGCCATGGGAGGTGGGAGTTTAGGGGCTCCTGGGAGGACTGGGAAGGGCTTCTGTCAATCCTGTGGGCATTTGTGGTGCTGGGAGGGGGCTTGGCAGGGTCTATGAGGGAGATTTGGGTCCCTGACAGGGCTGTGTGGCTTGCAGAGAATTTGGGTGGGTCCTGGGGGAGATGGAAACGGGTTTTGGTGGTTCTTGGGGTCATTTATCTTGCAGGGAGTAGTTGGGGGGGGGGTCCTGGCTGGGAGCTGTGGGGTGGTTTCAGGAGTCTGGGAGTGGCTGTGGGGCTGGGAGGGCGTTTTTGGGTGGTTGTGACTCCCCCAGACTCCCAAAGCTGCCACCAGACCCCACCCTCAAGATACTGCCAGAGCTCAGTGGCTCCATGTTGGGGTTCATCGTCCTGGCTCTGCAGAAGATATGGGGGGGTCCCCGGGGCCGTGCGTGTCCCCCCAGAGCGTGTGTGACACCCCCCATCCCATTGTCACCCCCTTGTCCCTCCCCACAGGGCTCCAGCCCCAGCTCCTGCTCCCCCAGAGGGAATTTGGGGAGGGGGCAGGGGGGTGTGCAGCCCCCGCTGGGGGATGGCCCCGGCCCAGCCCCTTTGTTCAGCACCAAGCTGGGCTCGGGGCCGCAGGAGGAAGAGGCCGGTGGGAAGCAGATCCTGCAGCTGGGACAGTGCTGGGGGTCAGGGCAAGGGCCTGCCCTGCACACCTGGCTCAGGAGTGACCCTGCCCCGGCAAGAGAGCGGGACATTCCCATCCCCAGGGATCAGGGCTGGGAGCAGCACTTGGGGCACGGACATGGAAATACTGGGAGCGACTGGGAGCACACTGAGGGCGTGAATTATTCCCCCGCCTCCACCTTCTCCGGCCGCCCTGCCAGCTGAGAAATGCTCGCTGGGCCTCGGCCTTGGCCAACAGCCCCTGGGCTCAGCTCCTTGGAGCTCATCACAAACACTGTCTGCTCCAGGCACTGCTGCTGCCCAACCAGCTCCTGGCTGCTTTAGGAGCAGCCCCGGGAAGTGTTTTTGTTCCCTCGGTGGCACAACAGCCCTGTTCTCACCCTGCCAAAGAAAGCTGTGGATGCCAAGTGCGGCCAGGATGAAACATTGCTGGCACTGAAGCCCCTCTCTTGGGGCCCTACAGACAGCGCTCCAAAAGGAGCCCCTTGGAGCTCTCCTGGGCCAGCGACTCCCTCGGAGTGGGGCCTCTCCGAGCCGGGAACTCTCCCGTTTGCTGCACTCGGGGATCCCCAACAACGAGGGAGCCTGGGCCGATCCCCCCACTCCTCCAGGCTCAACCCTTCCCCCGCTGGGGAGATGCCAAAGCATCGGCAGGGAGCATTTCCCGGCCCTCAGGGGAATTTCTCACAGGGGCCTTGCACTGACTCTTTGTGTCTGTGCGCACACAGGAGTGCCTGTGCTCGGGAAATGTGGCAGAAATGCTGCTCTCTGAGGGGTCTGAGTGCCTTGGATAGCTGAGCCAGTCAGGCCTGTCAGTAGGGTTAAATCACAAGGTCTAAGCTAAGTTAATTTGTGCTAAGAGTTGTTCTTTGCTAAGTTTTTACATTTAATATATAAGCCAAGTTGAATATTGTTAAATGTTATTTCTCAGTTAAATTGCAAAGTCATAGGTTATAAGCTAGGTTAAATACTGTAAAGTGCTGTTCTTTTGCTAAATTGTGAAGTTGAAGGTGGAAGTTAAGGTTAAGGTATAAGTTAAGTCCTGTTAAGTTTGAGCTCTGTAAGCTCTTGGGCCTGTATTCCTTTTATCCTTGCCCTCATTTCCTTGTGTCTCACACACACACAGGGACAGTTCTCGGTTCATTTCTGGTTTGATTGCCTGGATTCTGTTTGGTTTTGTTGTTGCTTTGTTTCCTTGGTGTGCCTGAAGTGTCCAGTCAGGAGCAGAGTGACTCTTGCCAAGGAACTTTGTGGTGCTGTTGCTCAGTATCAAATCTGGTTTTTGCTGCTCCCTTGCCGGGGATTTTTTCAGCGCTCTCAAGCCCTCGTTGGTAACAGGGTGAAGGAGCCCTGGGCCAGGCTCTGGCCCTGGGGGACACGGGGACACTGTAGGGGGGTCCCTGTCCCCTGTCCCGCCCCCCATGGCCCTGTGTCAGGCTCTGGGGTCGATCTCGTGGAACATCCTCTGGGGGAGGCTGCGGCGCCGGGGGCGGGGGGACCAGGGGGGACAGGGGACCCCGCTGTGCACGAGCAGCGTTGGACTTCTCTGGGGGAACTGGGAGGGGGGGCTGGGGCAGAGTCACCTCCCCAGTGACCTCACACAGCCCCCATGATGTCACACAGCCCCTGCAATGTCATACAACCTCCTGTGATGTCACACAGCCCTTGTGATGTCACAGAGACAACTCTGAGATGTCACCCTGTGATGTCAGACAGCTGCTCTGTGATGTCACAGAAGACTCTGATATGTCAACCTGCAATCTCACTGTTTGTTCTTTGATGTGTTGGTACAAAGGCAAAGAGAATAAATGCTTCCAAACTACCATGAATCTCTACTATGTATGGCAAGAAGTAAATCATATTTTGTTTAGCTGCATCTGACCATGGATTAAGCTGTGCATGGAAAGTGGCTCTCACTGCTAGACAATATTATATAGGCCTGGTGGAAAAGGTTATATTAATAGACCAGCAGGGCCTCTCCGAAAGGACACAGATAACCAGGAATAGAGAAAAGAGAAAAACAGAAAAATGACTTTCCACTGTCACAATTTTGTGCCAAAACCTTGGTTATGAGAAGACAAAAAAAGATGTATTGAACCACATGTTTTGCAGTTAGGGACTTCTCTGACTTCAACTCTTTGGACTGAATTGTTCCCCAGGAGCGTATAAAAGTGACTGTGTGAAGAAAACTTTTCCAAATATTCCTAAAAATTCAGGAGTACTCTGCTGCAAAATTTCAGGCACTTCAGGGCATTTTCACTTCAAGCTTCAAGCGTTTCTATGGAAATGCTTGAGAGACAGCATACTTCATATATCCAACATCTCTGTTTGCAACAAGTTTTTATTTCAGATAGGGGTATAGGAAGGACAGTCTCTAAATACAGAGGGTTAAATTCAAAGAATGACCCACTTCAGGCAATTTGAGAAACTTATTTTCTTTTATTAATTTCTCAAACATAGATATTCAAATATTATTTAAAAGCAGACAAGCAACTACAGTAGGGTATTTCTCTACACTAAGGGTAACTTTGCAGAATAGTTATACACTCACGAGACTAAAGGGCATCTGGAAGGAATGCTAAGAAACTAGTCTAATTAAAGCTACAGCTCATTAAATGAATACATTAAGTCCCTAACAGACTAGGTTGCTGTCTTCGAGATATTTCAAGCAACCTCCATCAACTGCACTGTTCTTCTGTGAGGATGTGCAGGTGGAGCCAGTTTCTGCCTCATAGACTTAGGCAACAGCACCGTCGTAACTGGAAGGTGAAGGGCAAGGCCACTCAGAGATGTGTCTGCACAACGAATCCATGTGCTGCAGCATCTTCCTTCCGCAGGAGCAGGAGAGCAGCTTCAGGATTGCCAGTGACAAATGCAACAATTATGCAGCGTTCACGTGGCTGCCATCGGGTGTGACCCCCCCAGCACAGCTCTGTGCAGGGAACTCCTCTCAGTGGCTGGAGAGCAGCGTCCGGAGGCGAAATCGCAGCCGACCATAAGCTTTCAGTGCCTCTAGGTGGGCAGCAGGATCTCGGGCCAGGTGCTCAAAGAGGTTGAGTGGCTGAAGCCTTCGCATTGCTGGCGGCAAGCTGATCTCTGCAGGAAGCCTCCCGTTGCCTAGCACAAAGTGCTCCAGGTGTTTCAAGTGCAGGCAGCGGCGCAGGTACGCCATGACGTCCCACAGCCGCTGTGCAAATTCCCTCCTGCGCCACCGGGACAGCGGTACGGTGGTCAGCACGTGCATGACCACAGTCTTCCAGGTAGAGCTGGAAAAACCTGTGCCCCTCAGGATGCAGGTGAAGACCTGCAGGCATTTCAGGTGCAAGCTCTGGCACGGCATCTGCCTGGCGATGTGCTGCAAGAATTTTGCCTCTGCCACAGCATATGTCTCAGGCCACGCTGTGCTTGCGATGATGTTGGCCTTGGCGGGCTGACTGCTCACAAAGATGCTGGAGTTGCCTTTCTGGGCCTCTGTGGGATGGCTGACCACAAAGATGTCAGAGTCCCCTTGGCGCACCCCAAAGAGCATCTCCACCGTCAGGCTCTTCTTGCCTTTGCTCAGCTGGAATTGGCAGGACCGGCTGCAGGGCTGAAACACCAAGTGCCATGAGTATGACTGAGGCACGTGCAGCCATGAGCATCTCACCAACTGGTAGAACCAGCGGGAGGTTTTCTCCACATCCAGGTAGGAGCCGGTGCAGAGTGTCTCTAGGAGGCTGAGCTTCTGCTCCCGCCACAGCTCCTCCTGCGAGTGGTGCAGGAAGCACAACAGCTTCTCGCCCAGCCGCTCCCTCTCGCACAAGCACGCAAGCTCCACACGGACGCTGAAGGTCCTTGTTGCCATCTGCCCTGCACTGTTCAGCTCTAGGTGGAAGACGTGCCCTGGCGGGGGATTCAGTGGGACCAGCACGTGGTACACACCATCCCACCCACGGGGACTCCAGCCCTCAAAGGCACTGCCCACCCCGATGGCTTCTTGAGGCACCGGGTAGAAGCTATTGCTCACGCTGTCCACAAAGACACGCGCGAAGCTCTCCATCAGCTCAGCTACCACTGAGCAACCTCTCTCCAGGTCCTCCACAGGCCACTGTATGCCATCCACTAAAAGGATAACTTGCTCATTCCCAGCATCCTGAGTGTCTTCTCTGTCTTCGGGTCCACCATTGCCGCTCTCTTCCTTGCCACCATCACTGCCAACTTTTTCACTGGCAGCCACGTTACCTTGTTTGTCTTCTTTTCTATCCTTGTTCTTGTTTCCCTCCACGTTCACATCCCCCTGTTCTTCAACCTTGTTTCTATCATTGCCATCTTCTTCTGTAACATCCTTATTTTCTTTCTCAGGTCCAGCAAAACCATTAAGGGCACTTTCATTCCCGCATTTACTGCTATCTTCCTGCTCAGTCACATCTCTGCTTCTCTGTTCACTGGCATCACTGCTTTCCTGCACCTTCACATCCATGTATTTTTCCTGTCCATCTATGTTGTCTTCACCTTCATTTATGTCATTGTTGTCGCCCACCTTTGTAGTCACACTATTGTTTTTTTCTTCATTTTCATCTCCTTCTTCTTCCTTTCCAGTGTCCTTGTCTTGCTCCACCCGCACATCCTTGTGTTCTCCTTCATTTGCTTCATCTAGGTCTTCTTTATTTCCAAAAATATGGCCAGGTTCTTCTTCATTTTCGTCACCACGACTGTCTCCTGGCACATCCCCATCACTCCATCCCTCATCTTTCTTTAAATCATGTCCATTGTCTCTGTGAACATCGCTGTCTTCCTTCACCTTCACATTGTCATTGCCTTCAATGGCATCATCACTGTCTCCTTCATCTACAGCCACAGGACTGCCTCCTCTGTCATTTTCAGTGCTGCTGTCATCTGCCTCCACAGTCACGTCAGTGTTTTCTCCACCTTCCTCTGGATCAGTGCTGTTTTCTTTCTGTTCTGTTCCTTTCTCATCTCCCAAGGTCTTGCAGGAGCTCTGGTCCTTGCTGCTGGTGTCACAGCTCCTTCTCCTGCAGCTAAACCACAGGCCCAAGAAGAGCAGGACGCCAGCAAGAACCCAGAACGGCCACTGCTGCAGGGCACCAAAGAGCACGGCTCCCCAGCCCTCGTCCTGCTGCTCCAGGGGCCCCCGCTCCAGCTCCTGCAGCAGCTGAGCCATCTCACGGTCCAGCAGCTCCTGACGCTCCTTCATTCGCTGGTGCGTGGCCTCATCCAGCCCATCCCCAGCCGGCTGGGGGTACTGGATCAGGCTTTGCACGAGCACGAAGAGCAGTGACAGTAAAGCCATGGTCTGCAGGAGGACACACAGAAGGGGTTCAGTGGGGCCGGAATGGAGACGGACAATGAGGGGCAGGAGCAGCAGGGATGTGGCGGCAGGAAGGAGAGGGCCCCCGGCAGCTGGCAAGGCCTGCACCGCTGCCCCAGCAAGCAGCGTGCCCTCAGCGAGGCGCTCCCGCCGGGGCTGGGCCCTGGATGCGGGGGCAGCCCCAGGTACCGGCGCTTCTCCCCCAGCCCTCCTCCAGCCCCCAGCCCCGTCTCCTCACTGCTGTGCACTCACCGCTTGCCCAGGCTCTACTGGGGCAGCGGCACCCGCTGGGGCCTTTTCTAGCTGCCCCCATTGTGACACGGCGCCTGCGATGTCACAGAACCCAGAGCGCGGCACAGGCCAGCCCCGCCCGCCGTCCCCAGCCCGGCCAGGGAACTCATCGTGGCCCTGGGCACCCCGAGCCCCAACAGACACCAAGTGCAGATCCATCCCTCGGGAACCTGGGAACACCAGAGCTTCCCTTGACAGAGCAGCACAAGCACCCTCACACACAACCCTTGTCAAATTCAAATTTGGGTGACATGACCCATGGATGTTCTCAGTGTACAAGTGCAGGCTTTTATTTAATACTGGTGGGGGACATTTTTTATTAGTAGTATTTATACTTATTACTTTGGGGTAGGATGTCATGTAAGCTAATGCTCTGTTACAGATTTAGTGAGATTTCTTTCTTTCTGGAAGAAATCCAGGCTGCTTGGATGATGCACAGGAAGAGTTAATACCATCCTAAAAAGGCCAAATAATTTAATTACAAAATTTTGATGCCTTCAATAACCTCTTAGCTCTCAAACTCTGTGGTTCAACACTGTGCAAAATTCTGGTATAGCCAGGATTTTGTTCAGAAAGCAGAATGTCTGTGTTTTCAAATTTGTGCAAAGATGTACCTCTGTCATTCCCACCATCTTCAAAATTGTCTCCCTTAAACAGTCTTAGCCAATCTCTTTGACTGATAAAGGAACTTCTGTCTCTTTCTGCTATCTCTTTGTGTATTTATCTCCAAAGGACTGTGAGTACAGGAGAGATTATACTCCTCGACCTTTCTTTGGGGAACTCATCTCTAAATGGAACTGCAGAAATGGGGAGGGAGGAAAGGGAAGCAGGATGTGACTTGAGTACCTGCATCGTGACCACAGATGGCCACTGCTAGACACTGACGTCAGGCTGATCACGCTCTCCCCTTGGTGTGTAGCAGAATAATGTTGGGATTGCTAAAACTGCTCTGATTTGGATTTGCTTAACAGATGTCATTAGTAAAAGTATTCCAATAAAGAGTTTTAAACTCTCTTCCGAGCTGATGCCACTTATCATGTATCTTCCCTGCATTCTTCTAGGGAAGCTGTTTTTCATGTTGTCCTTTCCTTCTTTTTACAAGGGAGCAAAAATTATTTGCCAAGTATCACTCTTCCAGATTTGTTTCCTCTCATTTTCCAAGATTTAATAAAGTGAACGCTCAGCAGAATAGTTCCGTATTTTTTGAACACAATTCTTCTATTACCCAACTGAGGCCCTTCTGTGACCATGAAAACACAAAAACTGTTGTGAGCTACAGTTTACACTTAAGAGGTTGATATGGGTCAGTTCTCCCAGGTTATTCTTAGTTCAACTGCTATGTAAACTGTTGATGTCAGTGACTGGAAGCTGCTCTCCAGGACATTATATATATGATAATTATATGACAGAAAATGCAACATATAGTTGGATCTGACCTTCAAGTTCACTAGCTTAAAAAAAGAAAAAAAAAAAAAGTCTGTAAGAAATTTGCTGGTTTTTCTATTTATAAATGCCTTCACATTTATATTTAGTTTATGCACATACAAGAGCCTTTCCTTGCATGGACAGCAGTGCCCATCCATCATCAGTCTCGGGTATATTATAAGTCTCAATGATAACTGCCTCCAGAAAGCATTTTTGAGACAAAACAGGCAAATTCTTTTGCGTAACTATACAATCTTCCAGTAGTAGGATCTTCACTCTCACATAAACACTTCATGTTTTTCCGCAAAGGAATCTGAGATAGATTTTTCTGAGAGATAACAAACCACCAAAAATTAATTAAATAACAAACAAGAGGAAAACACCATTTCTTCACTCAACACACTTTCCTTGTTTTTCATAAGCATTCAGATTTACAGCTGCTGATGCTACCACAGGAGCAGGGCTTTGTCTGGTTTTGCTTCCTCTTCCAGCAAAGCACAGCTGCAAAATGCAAATGGTTTTTTTTCCTGAGACGGCAATCAATCTTCTGGTTTGGCTATAGTCTACTTTTCCCTATAAAGTAGAACCTAGAGATACACTCAGAAAATATGTATGGAAGTACCTCTCAATTAATTAAAAAATATTATTACCCAGAAGATAGAGACATGACTGTCTACACTGTATGAATTGAACTTATATGAATTAGGATACAGACTCTTCCATTCTTTAGTAACAAAACTGATGCTGTCCTGAAAATGACATTAATGAATGAGACTGGTATATGAAAACCTTCTGCATCTGCTCTAGACATTGGAATAAGCATGTTAAATGATGCAGCAGACAAGGAGGATGCACTTCTTAGGGAAGCTGAATGTCACTTCTGTGCTTAAGGAGTTCTGCAGTTTGGATGAAGGTCACAGGCTATGTCCAGGTGCACGAAAATGAATGATAAATACACACAGTTCTCTTAGACTGAAAGCAGAGCTAGACAAAGAGTATGAAAATCAGGAATAATTCATCCCCTGGTTTTCTAAAGATGTCAATCTTCTATTAGAAGACAGTTTGTTAGCTCCTCCATGTATTAAAGCTATAACATAAAATAGAAGCACCTCAAACTTGTAGAAGTATCTAAGATGCATAGATTAAGTAAGGTCTATGCAGAGCGAGCACCCTAAAAACATCACAAGAGCAAGCAGTGACAATTTCTGGAATAGTAATGACATGAATCAGTATCTAATAGTTAAGTATAAGTGAAGAAGAGAATTTTTCAACTAATGGATCAGGGAAAATGTGGGAACAAAGGATATGTGATTAAAGATCACAGTGTATTATATAAACAGAGGTGGAGAATATATGACTTTGATTCTGTATTACAACGTATTTCAATTGAGTTGTGTGTAGCTTTAGTTTTATACATGCACAATTTTTTAGAACACATTTTTAGAGTATGGCATGCAATAAAGGAAATGCATTGTATTGCATTGATCCCCACATGACTCGCTGGAATATCTTAACATTTCCAGAACAGATTCCCACTTTTGAAGATGAAAACCCAGAGAAGATGAAAACCTGTAACTGCCATTAAGAGAAGGTCTGAAATTTTAATTGCTGTCTGAACACAAAGGAGCTGTGACATGCTGTGGTTTCTTGAAGCACTCCTGCAGTTACAGACACATCTTTAACTACCCCACCCTCTCCCTCTTCCCCATCCACCACTGACTGATGCAGCTGGGAGATTCAGTAACTGTGGAGCAAAATCTTGCTTACTTTCAGCTCTCCTGCCCCAGCAAATGCTCAGCTCTTCTGGGAAGATGGACCTATGCCATAAACACACTGCACCTGGAAGAGAATGAAAACTTCCCTTCAAACACACACATGTGACCAGGTTTCTGGAACTGCCTGATGTTGCCAGTTTTCGTCTGTTTTCCACAAAGAAGGGAAAGAACTTTGTATTCTCCTCTTCATGATATTTCAAGTCTTAATTCCAAAGAACAGAGATGCCAGGACTTGTCAGTGACATGACTAACAATCTTATGAGAACTGGCAAGACAGCTCATTTCTCCTACATCTTACAGAAACCTTGGAATTATTTTGTCTGAAACACTTGGGAGAAGGAAGATGGACTTAATTCTGACAACTTTATTAAATATTCAGCACATCTGACATCCTGATATCAACAACAAAAATATGGTTTAATTATGATAAGCCATACTGGTATCATTGACAATACGTAAGTGTGAAAAAACTGCAATGAATTTTTTCTTGATCCATGTGGAAAAATACACACCTTCCACCCCCCCAAGAAAAGTAAGACAAGGCACAATAAATTCTCGTAATTCTCTTTCTTCTGGCTTTTCAGTTCCATCACAGCTCTCCAAATTAAGATTTATGTGCTATTTTGCATCTGTATCTGTTGTTGCTTTCCCCCCTACAGGGATATAGGTAGATAAGTTTGGACAGGAAACGGTATCCCTCAAGCCAAACTGAAAGGTTTATAAAGTTGCTAGTAAAAGTTTGGGTCAGGGCCTAAATATCAATCATCTGCTCATTGTCTTTTTAAACAAGCTCAGGCATTTTCCCAACCACTCCCAGCAGGTCTCGGCCACTATTCTAAACTAAGATTTCAGACATTTCTTTTTTTCCTGTGTTGACCTCAATTTTTTTTTATCCCCCTCTCTACCTGCCAGATGCATCCATCAGGATTTTGCCAAAGGCTATCTGCTTTTGAAGTTGAGAGGAATTCACTAATCGTGAGTGTCAAATCCACAATAAATGCCATTGCCATATGGTATGTGCTGCTTTTGGGAATTATCTCAAAAGGCCTAGCTGTTAGAAGGCTGGCTGTATGTTAGGAGGGTTTTACTGCTAACTTTCATAACTCATGTCAGGTTTTCAGTTTCTGTATTCATTGGCTTCAGTGAGTGCAACTGTTTCCTGAATTTATGAAAATGTTGTCAAGATCCCTTGATCTTGCTTCCTCCGTCTCTCTCACACAAACACATCAAAACACATCTCTACACAGTGGAATAGCATGCACAGTGGCATGCAAATCTAGCAAAAGAGAAGCTTGTAAATAAATAGCATGTCATTCTGCTTACTCATTAAATTCATCTGGGTGTTAAACTCATGACAAACGTATCATAAGCCCCAATGAAGGGTTTACAGCCTGTCCCATCACACCATCCTGAGTGCAATTCTGCCATGCATAGGAAGACATAAGTTTGAAAAACAGAGCAGAAATAGCTCCCGTAAGGGCAGGGCGCTGACATAGATGAAACGTAATTAACTGGAGAGCATTTGTTTTAGCTGAAGAAGACAGCATCAGTGTCACACCTCTGTGCCTGTGGAGGTGTAATCTACATTCAAAGCAACAAGAAATCTATCTCCTTTAAAAAATTGTCCATTAATACATAAATGTGTCTGTGTTGAAACTCCTCAGATACCATTCCCAACAAGAACTACACACAAGACTAAGAAATTCCACAGAGAAACACGATTTGGTGATCCAAAGAGGCAAGGAGAAAGAAAACCACATATGTGGAGTTTAATATACCAACGTAGTGATAGAAAAAGAATTACAAAAATAAATGTCAGTCCCCTTGAAACACTTGAGGCAGCGCTCTCAACCTTCTCTGATGCTCTAGGAAGATGTGAATGTCCTCCATGTCTCACATCATCCCCACCAGCCACATGGAAATATCTCCAATGCTGCTCAGAGTGTTTCAAGTATAACTCCCCTCGAATTTATGTAGTCTGTTAACATCCTCTTGGAGCAAACAGAAATAATAGTTTAAAAAGACAGCTCTATTTCAGATACATGTGCCTCTACACGACAAAAAAACCCCAGAATTTAATACCGTCCCTAGGCAGAATTAATCCATCTTTAAGGCTTCTATTTTGTATGTCTGATTTGTTTTCCTGGTAAGTAATACAAATTAACTGCTGGCAACATCACATCAAAACAAAAGCAGCAGAATCAGAAAAAAACACTGAAAAGTTTACCTTTCTAGGAAAGCTTCAGTCTTGGGATATTTTGTTTTGACATTCTAGTGACTGGAAGGAACAGCATCACTAAAGACAGCAGGCTGTAGGCATGTGGCATTTGCAAAGTTCTCATCCTGCTCTCTTCTTCTGCATCTTCTTTTGCACTATCTCCCCACTTTTCAAACAACCCAAGTTTTATCTGGAAGAAAAAAAGGAAAACATCTGTAGACCTGCATTACTGCATAAATAATAATTCTGTAAGCAAGCCAGACCTATCTTTAAAGAGCAGCTCATTTAATTTCTTTGCTACAAAAGTATTTTTTCCCCAGTACAAGTAAAAATGTTTTGTTTCTTTAATACTAAATTTACACATTTTGACATTGGAAAAATATGTAAACTTTTCAACACCAGTGTCTAGCATAGCTGAAGTTCAAGCACAAATTGAATTAATACAGTATCCACACAAAGAATATTTGCCATTCAAAAGTGACCACACAATTTGTTAGTTCATATCAGTCGACTGGATATCTTAATGTTTTATAACTTTTTATCTCAGTACAAAAGCTATTTTATGTTTATGCTATGACTAGAATGAACTGTAAGGTCTCAGATGCCATGGGGGTACAAGCAGCGTTAACAATGAGTACATACCCATCAAAACTTTCATAAATAAACTAAGAAAATTGGGTAGAACAAGCAGTTGTGTTTAGTTTTAATAGAAAAAAAGTCAGTGCAGATGATGGATTTAAAAGTGCTTTCAGTATGATATTTCCAGCAGAATAACTGCAACTCATCCACCAAAACGTCCTATAAACTTTAATGAGTGTTTCAGGCTGGGGTCAATAGGCTGGTATGAGATTTTGTTAGCACAGTGTGCAACTAAGCCAGCTTTGCAGCACTTTTCACTTAATAAGTGTCATTCATAGTCCATAAATCTTGAAGTGTTTTACAAATGAAAGCAATTATCACTGTCCTTATTTTCCCTATGCAAAAACAGAACCATAAAGCTGCAGTGAACCTATTTCCTCAAGGTCACACAGCATAGTATTTGAAAAGAAAACAGCAACAGCAATCCTGGTGTCCTTTGTACCCAGCTATCAAGGATCTCTTTTGCCCAATAACTCCACTTTTGCACATAAAATTATTTTAAATGGTGTCTTGAGTTCTGAAGGCAAAACTTGATGGTTAATAAATCACAGAGATCAGAGTATGAAAATACTTGTAAGACCAGATCCTTCCTCCTGCAAGTGCATGTTGCTAGAGGTCAAGGGAGACAGCTGGTGAAATTAAAAATATCAATGTTTGAGTAATGCTGTAAAATCAAGGAGTAAAGAAATGTTATGCTTAGTCGAGAGATTAATGGCTCATGACTTGCCATGAAAATTATTTTCTGAAAGGTACTGGAACTGCCTGATTAAAAGAGCAATCCTAGCGCCCACGTCAGCCAGCACTTGCACAGACATCAAAGGAGAGGCTCCTTACAAGCCCATGAGGGATGCAGCACAGCTCGTGGCCCCTGGTCTAGCATTCGAGCTCCTGCAGCCCTGGGTCAGGCAACTCTGAGCTACAGCAGCACCCAGAACCATGGCATGAAAGGATGGAAACAGTTTTCTCCAACAGAGGAAATCTCTCTCAGATGAAACTTGGGCTTTCTGAGCCTCCAGAACTTCTGCGAATAGTAAAAGACAGAGAAGTGTGCAAGAAGAGCACAGTGGTGAAAGAGAAAGAGGGAAATAATTTGTAAAATGCCCAAAGCGTAGCTCCTATTACAGAACACTGAGCTTCATTCTTCTCAGTCCCCTCTTCAACACTGACATTCAGTGTCTGAATGTACTACTCTTGGCCAAGGGGAGTGCATGTTCATGAGATGCCATGGCGAGAAAACAGACAAACATGAAATGCCTGTTTCATCTTTCCCTTCCCTTTATTACAGAATGAGATCTGAAGAGAAGGCCCTTACTTCTTCTGTGCCAACACATCTATTTGAGGGTGCACCACAAAGGACTGATGTGGATTGGACTATCGTAGGGTTAAACTGCCTTTAAAAAATCTATTTAGGGGGAAGAAGGGGAACAGAGGGGAGGGGAGGAGGGGGAAGAATATATGAAGGTGAGACACCAGCCCAGTTCATCTTCAGCAGGATGATAGTGACAAACCATACTTCAAAAAGAAGCAATTAAGTGGGAGCCAGTCTCACTGCAAGCATGTTGAGACGTCATGGCCTGAAGGTCTGGGCCTCAGACAACAGGGAATTCACCAAAGGATTTGGGGTTCATTTCCTTGAGGCAAATTACTGTGAAGAATCAAGACTAAATTTGACTAAAAAACCAATTTTGTCGATGCACTGTCATTTGCTGAATTGATTGAGAATCAGCACCAAACTCAGGCCTTCGGCCATAGCTCACAACCTCACTTTTTCATTTAGGCATTTTTTGCTAATGGGAACCTTCAGGGTTTTTTGGTTGTTTTTTTTTTTTTTTTTTTTTTTTTTTGCCTCTTTTCCCTTTTATTTGAATAATGTCTCTGAAAAACCATTTGCCTTCACAAGGCGGTTGGTTAGTTTACACTGGAGGCAGCTGCTCTGTGAGCTCGAGCCAACCCTGTCCTGTCTTCAGATTCATTGCAATCTGGCCAGATTGTCACATATATTTTTAGTTTATGATGATCCTCTAATACAATTCCAGTTTCCACACAGAGTCCTTCCAACAGTCTAGCTCAGGTTAATGAACTTCAGGCCAACTAACTTGCCATTTATCTTCAGGAAATATCCTTCCTCTCTGTAACATAAGCAATGTCAATCAGTGTCCTGTGCTGAAAAGACCCACAGTCACACTGATCAGAAGCAAACAGTCCCATGAGCAGAAATAAAACATAAATCCTAAAAGCAAATTCTACTGCCCCGTTCCTTCCCCCCCTCAAAAGTAAGAAGAATTTGGTCAGACAAGAAAAAATTACTGGTTTGTTCAGTTCTTTGATACTTGAGCTAAGGACCAACACCTTCTAAAACTTCCTCACCGTGAACAGATCCAAAATAAAAGAGGAAAAAGAGTCTGAAAAGAAAAATGCTGAGGCTAAAGCTGCTTCCCCACCTTGGCTTCAGCTAGGAAATAGCACTGCACTGTGTTAATTATCACCTGCAAGACCGACCAGGGAAGGAAGCCATGCACACACCTCGCGGAAACGGGGGCATTTCCAGCGGAATAAAGGAGCTTTTATTTGCCCCATGTAGGGGCGGGAGGCACAAGGCTGAGAGGGGCTTAGCAGCCTGGCTCCATCCTGCTTGGACCTCCCAGTGGGGCCCATAAATTCGGACCGGGCTGTGGGTAACGCTGCCAGAAGACAGAAAGTGGAGCTGTGGGTGGGTTGCCATCCTGACAGAGAGAGGGGCCAGACCTGACTGGCACATGTGCCATGGCACGTCCCGAAACGAGGTGTCACCTCCCCGCAATTGGTCACATCTAGTGGAGCCTATAAAACAGATTGCTCCGAAGCTACTGTCTGAAACAAGAAAACCTGGGGCCAATTTACTAAACATAATTTATTCCAGGCCCTTTGTGGCAATAAACAGAGCTCTTCAGCCTTCTCAAACACACAGACAGTAAGGAGCTCTGTGCTTATGGGAGCTTTTTCAGATCGTTCAGCCCAAACCTATCTAAATGCAAAATCTTGCATTCACAAATACTGTGTAGTTTCCGACTTCTCCTGGCGTCAAGACGTCCAGAGCTGAAACGACTGTGACCCATCTGCAAACACACACTTTTTAAACTATATTCAGGAAACTCTCGGTTAATTCTGTGAAAAAAGCCTTTATGGAATTGGCGGATAATTTAAAACCTGTTTCCAGCACTATTTTTCCAAGGTCATTTTAAAATTCAGAATTTTATTTTCCAATAAAGAGTTGTGGCTCAGTTTTAGTGAATCTAATAGCAATGCTGCAAATTGTGACAACTGAAAATCTAGAGCTATAATCTCTAGATAAAATCTAGTCACTCCAAGCTTATAAATCTAGCCACTATAGCTTATAAAATCTAGTCACTATAAGCTTATAAGTTAATTATAAACCTAATGAGTAAGGTGCCTAAGCCACGTAGCTTCAATGCGTAATTTTCTATCACTGATGCAAGAGTTTTTCTTTCTTCTCCTCATCTATCCTTGTTTGACATCTTGTGGTTTTATTTTATTTTGGTCAATGGAGTCAGAAGAGAGCAAAAAATGTCCCTTCCAGACATCAGCAAAATAGCATGAGTGGCCTTTCAGACAAATATATTGCTTTAAAAGATTTAAAACTAACCAGCTACAATAGAAACAAAAATTACCCCACCTACGATTCATATTTATTGAAAGGTACATTATCCCTTTATCATCTCTTTATTAAGAGATCAATATCTGTTTATTTAGATAGAATATTTTCTACTATTACAAGTAGAAAATCTATATGCACACAAATTTAAAGCACGTTATTTTAACTACAAGTATACAGATATGTGTGTCCAATGCATTATGCAGATATCTCACCTTGAAATTATCATACAAATTCCAAAAGAAAAATTACTGTGGTTGCCTACTGTGTGGTTCAAAACTGTACTATAATCATGAACTGGATATTGAATTGCCTTTGTTAGTAAGAGGGAATACTGTAAGCATACATGGCTTAGATTAGTAACTTAGAAAGTCAAATAGACTAAAAATAAAATTACACCTTCAGACTTACTTAACAATCTTAACTTAGTTCTGCAATAACAAAGATTACATTGATCCAGAGCATAATGAAACTATGTTCTTGTACCCCTTAGATAGATGGTCTGTTTATTATTTGGCAGAAGATGCTTTTCTCTTCATTGTGGAATCTCAGTTAAAGCTAACTCCATCCAAGAACTGGTAAGCAGTATTATTCATCACTATTCTCCTACTTATTAAGTAGGTTTTGTGCTGTTTATAGTCCAGAAAATGTTCCCTTTCAGGATTCAGAAAAATACTGCTTTTTACACAAACCCCAGATCAGCATTACCTCACTTCCTAACACCAGGAGAAATTGATGAATAAAAATACAATGGTACAATCAAAAAGCATTATGTGAGCCTGCAGTAAGTGATTTTTTTTTTTCATTTTATGTTGCATAAATCACTGGGTTTAGTCTACCTGGTTTAGATGAGGTTTTGCCATGCAGCAGTCTTCGCTATTGTTAAAATACCCAAACAATTAGCAGAGACTCCTAAGAAGCATAACCCAGCTTACACTGAGTTTTGCAAAACTATAAAGGCTTTAACTTTTACTGAGCTCCTCACAGGATTTACACACCATCCATTCAACACCAATAACTTGGCAAGAAAAATCACCGCTGTGATTCCCACTTGAGAAAAACCAAATCGAGCAAAGAAAAATGAAGGGTCTGAGAGACAATGAGGACACAACTCAGGGAACAGAGTCAGCAAAAAAATCTTCTTGCAGAGAACCATCTGATAATAAATAAAGCTCTCGAATAGAGAGAGAAAATACATTTGAGGATTACACTGGATTTTTTGTTGAGATGAACTCAAGCTCAAGTAAAAAATGGTGACTAAGGAAGTGAAATGAGAGAAGAAGGAGGAAGGAACTCCCTTACTTTGTTTACTTTTTCATACTTTTCAGCATCATTCTGAAGGGAATCTGCTGGTGGAAGCCTTTCTAACAGGCATGTAGTCTGTTTGGATATAAACACTGGTTGAAATGGTAGAAACCTTACAGAATGGTCTGTGTCACATTGCTCTGAAGAGCTCATCTGACCATGAAATTTACTGTTGGGCACCTAAAATTACACACATAGGAAATGAGCACTACATCCTCAAAAGATATCAGGATCTTTTTCAGGTCAATGTCAGTGAGGTCAGGATTGCACTCAAAAATTTCACACAGACACAGAAGTAATCTTTTCAGAAAGTGACAGATAGACAGCCATGCACACAGACATGTTATGTATCATTACAAACGGTGATTCTGAGAATTTTTTTCTGTGGCATTCTATATTTTGGACATGTAACACATTACATTAACATGTAAAAGGCAGGTGGGGAAGAGAACAGTTCAGAGAAGGGCTGAGCTACAGCTTGAGCAAGTTGCAAAATATCATTTGGGGTCATCCCAGATTGATTTCATTTCAGAAGCTATTGAACAAGTTTAATTTTTGGGTGGTGTCATGTTTGCCCTTGCAGGTGTACACTCTGCACACTTGAGCTGTGATGCTGAAATGCTCCAGCAGGTCTGTGCTGCAGGTCACCCCATTTCTTCTTTGGCTGATTGCGGCCTGGTGCTGAGCTCCAGCAGAGCGTTGGCAGAGCCCAGAGCAGCCTCAGCACCCGCAGAGCCTGGCTGCAAGGAGAGAAACCAGAAAGTGCCCGTCAGCTGAAGGCTCCTGTCCCCTTGTCCCAGCCGCCCGCAGTGCCCAGGCCATGCTGGCCGTGCCCAGAGCTGTGCCCAGAGCTGCCCATCCCTGCTGCCTTTGGGAGCAGAGCAGGAGGGCAGGACATGTGCCCAGCCTGCAGCCGGCCACAGCACATCCAGCCCTCAGCAGCTGCCCAGAGCAGGATGCTCCTGTGCTCGCTGCCATCTCCCCAAAGCTCTGATCCCACCATGCAAAGCAGACCGGACCCACCTCACGCCATCCCCCGCTGGAAGAAAAGCTGGTCCCAAACGATGTCCTCAGCCTTCTCCAAGGGCACGGCCCATCCACGCCCCAGCTGCTCCCAAGCACTTCCCCATCCAGACTGGACCCCACCTGGAACGCTTCCTCTAGAAAAACACACAACAAATTATTGAAAATAGATTACAGACAAAAAGGGGAACAAGAAAAAAGGTCAAAAATCTTATCTCTGTCAGGGGCTTAAGGAAGGCCCAACCCCTGCATGCCAGGGAAAAACCCACCCACAGGTGAGGGAAGCCCAGGCTTGCTCCCTTCCCCCCTGCACTGCCCTCCAAAATAACGGTGATCCCAAAGCAAACAGGGGCAGTGGAGCAGCCCAAGCCCTTCCTTGCCTGCAAAGCAAAGCAGCCCCTGCACAGGTTCTGGAGTCCCACCTCTGCTCCCACCATGGGGGTTTGTTTGTGTCGGGCTGGCTGCCCCATCCCCAGCCCGGGGCACGGTGGGTGCTGGGGCTGTTGGCAGAGCCAGGAACCCACTCCCATTTCATCAGCACCCCAGCCCATCCCCCCAGCCCTGCCAAAAGCAGCCTGGCAGCCGACTAAAGGATCAGCTGCATCCGCCCCAGCAAAGGGGGGAACCTTCGGTTCCTGGCCAGGCTGTGCAATGCCCAAATCTGGGAGCATCCCCCTGCGTGTGGACTCACCTGCAAATTCCCTATGGAGCCTGGCTTTGGAGAAGGTGCCAGAATCAAAGTCCATCATCCTCAGCTGCCGGTGACCAGGTGGAGGAAGAGGTTGTCATCCTTGATGTCATCCTCACTGTCCCCAGCAGTAACAGCCCCACCTGGTTCAGCTTCTCCATGGCCGCCTCCTCCTTCCCTGGGATGAGTCCAGGCTGTCAGGGTTCTGCCCAGGGCCCCAGCTGTCAGGGAACCAGGACAAGCAAAACCAGCTCGGATGGTGGCCACCAGTGCTGGGCAGAGCAGCTCAGCTCCAGCACAAGGGCTGCGTGTTCCCATCTGATGACCCCTGGGCAGTGACACAGGCAGAACAAAACCAGTCTGGTTGGCTTTGCCACTGATTGCCAAGACATGTGTGGAGCTGTTACCTGCCAGGCCCCTGGATCCAACTGTGCATGTGGATCTCTCCCATCTTTTAGGGCAGAGGACCTCCCTGCACCCATGGATCACGGAAAAGCTCTTCTAAGGACGGCCTGTCCAAGGGCTGCATGGACAAACACCTCTTAATGAGATCCTGGCACTCTGGGGAAACAAACCAGAAATCACCAGTCAGTTGGAGAAGTTGCCCCCCTGTTCCCATGCTCAGGCCATGCTGGATGTGCTCAGAGCTGGGCCTAAACGTCCCCATCAATTCCCTGTTTTGGAGGAGAGCAGGAGAGCAGGACATGTGCCACCTCCTCAGCAGCTGCCAGAGCAGGATGCTCATGAGCTGCTGCTGTCTCCCAGCACTGGTATTGCCCCCGTGGCCAGAGATGAGGACCCACCTTGAGAGAGCCGTCGTGGGAACAAGATCCGCCCCCAGATGATCTCCTGGCCCCTCCTGAACGGGTGCTTCCCCATGACCAGGTGGTACAGCAGGAGGCCCAGGGACCAGATCGTCGCTGCCTCGCCATGGTAGCGTTGGTGGTGGATCCACTCTGGTGGGCTGTAGGACAGGGTTCCTGTGGAACACAGAGTTCATCAGGGGGACGCTGCCGCTCCCAGAGCCTGGCCCCGGCACCCCATGGCCTGTGGGGGCTGCCCCAGTGGCACACAGGGTGACTGCTGCCCTCTCACCAGCAACTGGGACTTGTGTACAGACTTGGGGCTCGAAAAGAAGCTACTGGTGTTGGAAGAGGGCAGCAGAAATCCTGGGAAGGCCCAACCATGACACACAAAAGCAAAACTCATCCAGTGGTGGAGAAAGCCCGCTCTACTCCCCGCCTGCACATCCCCTCAAAAATGTTAACCAGTCAAGGCAAACAGTGGGAGCAGAGCAGTCCAAGCCCTTCTCGCCTGCACACCAAACCTTTCAGGGCAGAGGGTCAGACCCCCCTCTCTGCTACCCCTACTGGGGTTTTTGTCAGGCTGGCTGCCCCAGCTCCAGCCTTAGCCCAGGCCACAGTGGGTGCTGAAGGCTGTCGGCAGGGCTGGAGCTGGCCCCCCTCACACCCCCACCCAAATCAGCTTGGCTCCAGCATTAATCCCATCCCGGCTGCAGTAGGGGGAGCCCTGGGGCTACACCCCGGCTGGGCCATGAGATGCCCAGGAGCATCCCCCGGCAGGGCTCACCTGCAAACTGGGTGTAGGCTGTGTCTTGGAGGAAGGCGCCACAGCCAAAGTCAATCAGTTTCAGCTGCCCGGTGGCCAGGTCGAGCAGGATGTTCTCAGGCTTGATGTCCCTGTGCAGGACCCCGCAGCTGGTGCAGTGCCGCACGGTCTCCAGCACCTGGCGGAACAGCCCCCGCGCCTCCTCCTCGGGCAGGAACCTCCGCTCTGCCAGGAAACCCGACAGCTCCTGGCACCGCTCCGGACGCTCCAGCACCAGCACGACGCTGTCAGGGAGCTCAAGCCACTCCAGGAGCTGAATGACACCAGTGCAGCCAGAGGACACCTTGTCCAGCAGCACGACCTCCAGGGGTGCGCTGGTGCCGTCGGGCTGCGGGAGGAGCGTGATGCCGTCAGTGGGGCTAAGGCTGTGCCAGGGCTGGGGAACCCCTCAGCCAGCCCGGGATGCTCTGCATGCCCAGCTCAGCCCATGCCCGCTCTCCCTGCAGGGCTCCGGGCGGCTCCCACCCTGCCGGGCCCCGGCTCCTCGCCACCCGGCACGGCCCGGCTTCTGCTGCTGGCCCCGCTCACTCACCAGCTCGCCCCAGTGCTGTACGCGGTTCCTCGGCACCCTTTTGATGGCCACCTGCAAGCCAAGAGCAGCAGCAGGCTGAGCTCGCCACCCGCCCTGCCCAGCCCCATCCTCCTCCTCCCCCTCCTCCTCCCCCTCGTCCTCCCCCTCCTCCTCCTCCTCCTCCTCCTTCCCCTCCACCCGTCCTCCTCCTCCTCCTTCCCTTCCTCCTTCTCCCCCTCCTCCTTCCCTCCTCCTCCTCCTCCTCCTCCTCCTCCTCCTCCTCCTCCACCCCCTCCTCCTGCGCCCGCCGCCGGCCCCGCCGCTCACCGGGGCGCCGTCCGAGAGCCACGTGGCTGCGAAGACGCTGCCGACGCCGACGCTGCCCAGCAGCGAACCCAGCCGGTACCGCTCCTGCAAGGCCTCCTCCTGCGCCTTCCCTGCGGGCGGGACGCGGCTGTCAGCGCTCGGCCCGGGGCCAGGAGCGGCCCCCGAGCGCCCCCCGAGCGCCCCAGGCCGGCCCTTCCCAGGCGTTCTGTCCCTGGAACGGGACAGCGGCGGCTCGGGGCCGACAGCCGTGCTGCCGAGCGGCGGAGCTCGGGCCGGGGAAGCCGCAGCGGAGGCGGCGGGAGCGGCCGCGCCGCGTGTGTCCTCCGCGGGGCCCGGGAGGAGCCGGGGCCGGGGCCGGGACTGGAGCCCACGTCGGGGCCGGGGCCGGGCTCGGGCCAGGCGGAGCCAGAGGGCGGTGATGCCGCCCCAGCCCCAGGCACTGACGCCCGCCCAGCAGCGCCACCGCCAGCACGCCCAGAGCCGGGCGGAGGCGAGACCCCGGCGGGACGGCCGGGGACGGGGACGGGAACGGGAACTGGGGTGGGGACAGGGACGGTGACGGGCTGGGGACATGGCCCAGGCCAGCAGGGGAGAGGGAGACTGGGAGAGGAGGGAACACCGTGAAAGGGAGAGCAGGAGAGGGGGCGGGACAGCGGGAGAGGGAGAGGAGATGCGAGTGGGACTCGATAGAGTATCTGGTTTCTCTGCTGCCGCTGCTGCCGCTGCTGCTGCTGCTGCTGCTGCTGCTGCTGCCGCCGCTGCCGCTGCACCTGAAGCTCTGGGGCCGATTGTCCCCGTGTCCGTTTTTCCGTTGCCCGCTCGCCCCCGCGCCCAGCCCCCCGGTCCCCGGGGGCAGCTCCCATGAAAATGCACTTTTTAAAATAATTGCTGTGAGATGTGATCAGGAACAGAGCAGAGCAGGCTCGAGCTTAATAACAAAGAAAAGAACTTTATTAAACTACTACTACTATAAAAACACAGACACTCAATCCTGGACGAAGACCTTCCAAAACACTCTTCCTCCTCCCAACTAATTCCCACCTAATTTCCAAATGGAACCACAGTGAGACACCACCCGGGATCCTGATCAAGTTGCCACCCTTCAGATATTCAAATACTCAATCTTTCAAGGGAGACAGGAGTCTCCCCTGTGCCACAGACCCCCCAGGAAACACAATTGCCACCCTTGTGTTTCCATGTCACACATGGCAACTGCCCAGAGAAAATCTGCCGTGGTGAAACTCTCCTCTCCATGTCACAGTGCTCTCACCACCGTGCATGGACAGACTGCTCATAGGGCTCCTTTAAGGATGCTTTGCCATGGACCAAAAGAGACAACAGTTCAGTTTCTTATTGCGGGACTACAGTCCCCCCCATTTTCCCCTGGGGCTGAGGGTCCAAGAACAGAGGTCTTCTTCTCCTCTTCTTCTTCCTTGAAGATAGAGGGCTTCTCCACACTTTCTCCTCCAACTCTCCTCTGTTCTCTCTAATCCTCTGCTGGTAATCACTAATACAAGTCTCTTGGCTCACCAAACCACCCCCCTAAGTGCAGCTTCTGTCAGGAGAATTTGGTTCAGTCTATGGCTAACAAGAAAAGTCCAGCCACAAGCCACTCCATCATCTCCTTCCAACTCAAGAATTTCTTCTTCCATCATCTCGGATCCCAGACTGTCTCTCTTCTACTTCAAATCAAGGAGGAGTAATATTTTACAAAGCCTTCATTTCTCAGGAAAGGGTTAAAAGCTCAGACTCCCTGGACGGCTGATATCTCTGCCCAGCAGCCGATTCCCAAGGCCAAGGCTGGGTGCATTCCCCCCCCCTCCTTCTCCTCCGCGCTGACAATGTTACAGGTGCCGTCCGGACTCTCTGTCTCTTCCCTCTTGGCGGGGGGAACGACAAAGGCATCTCTGCTTCTCTCCACCCTTCCATCCACAGGAGCTGGCTCGGTTCCAGTCCTTCTACCCCTCAGCTCACCTCGACCAGGCCACATGGCTTCCCCTCCCCCACCCAGCCCCATGGCTGGGCAGGGGAGATCTGCACTGCACCCTGACCGGAACCAAAGAGAGCGAGCTCTTGGGAGTTCCTGCTTTTAACCCCCTGTGTTCTCAGAGGCGTATCCACACCTTTAGTGGCCACTTTAGGTGCCAATATCCAAACTTGACTACTGATTGGTTTGACCCAACTTCCTGAAAGAATTCACTTCCATGTCAAACCACAACAGCATATCCAACAAAAGTCAATGAAACGTATTTACAGAAGACAAAAAGAAGCCCTGAAACCTATGGCCTAAAGACAACAACAAACTCTACAACGTATGTACAAAAGGGTGGCGTCTCTGTCCGGGATCTCCATCGGTCCTTGAGGAAAAGCAAGAGGCACAGTCACTCCAATCAGGCAGAGAGGGCTCTTCCATGTGCCCCCAGGCTGGCCCAGCAAGCGCAGCACAGGCTGGGGATGGCCACCAGAACCCAATGCACCGGGTCCCACATCCCTGAGCAGGGACCACCCAGCCCAGTCCCAGCCTGGCAGCAGGGGACCCGCTCTGCCTGTGGGGACCACATGCCTGTCCTGCTGCTGGTATTGGTCTTCATCCCAAGATCATGGCCTCTTCCTCATCTTTCTCATCAATGTCCATGTCCTCAAGGTACTCTTCCATTTCCACGTCCATCTCCTCTTCCACATCTACCTCCATCTCTTCCTCTCCAGTCTCTTCTTCATCCACTTCCATATCCTCCTCCGTATCCATCTGCATGTCCACCTCCATCTCTTCCTCTCCAGTCTCTTCTTCATCCACTTCCATATCCTCCTCCGTATCCATCTGCATGTCCACCTCCATCTCTTCCTCTCCACTCTCTTCCCCATCCACCTCCATCTCCTCCTCGGTATCAATCTCCATGTCCATCTCCATCTCTTCCTTTCCACTCTCTTCTCCATCCACTTCCATCTCCTCCTCTGTATCCATCTCCATGTCCACTTCCATCGCATTGTCTCCACTCTCTTTCCCATCCACTTCCATCTCCTCCTCTCTATCAGCCGGTATGTCCACCTCCATCTCGTCCTCTCTGTCTGTGACAGCCTGCAGAGATAGCAACACCTCAGAGTGGGGTCCCTGTCCCACCCCATCCCCACAGAACTCCAGCCCAGCCGGGAAGCCGGGGGGTGTCCACCTCCATGGAATGGCACCGTACCTTCCTCAGGACAAATGTGAGCATCCTGCAGGGACGGATGACAAAATCCAGGCAACAGAGAGCTTTCAGGACTGATGGGAGCATCAGGGCGCAGGTGACGAGAAGGGTGACAGGGAGCATGGTGAAGGGTGAGCTGACACAAGGGCTGGCACAGGGTGGGCTGACACAAGGGCCAGTGGTTGTGTTGTGCTCTTTGCTGGACGCTGGAGGTTCCATCTGGAACATCACACCTGTGACATCACAGTGGATCTAAAGAGCATCTTGTCCCAAGCTGAGCAATCTTCCCCAGCCCATGCTGCTCACAGCCCTGTTGCCAAGGATGGGGCATCCACAGCCTGGGCCAGTGCCTCAGCAGCCTCCGTGTAAAAGAGCAGCTTCCTCAGATCCAACTTCAATCAGCCTCCTGCAGTTGAAAGCCATCCCCCCTTGTCCTGTTGCCACGGGCCCGGCTGAACACTGTCCCCGTCTTTCCTGTGGGACCCTTCCAGTCCTGCAGAGCTGCAGGGAGGCCTCCCCAGTGTCTCCTCTTTCCAGGCTGAGCATCCCCAGCCCCACTTGGACGGCAGTCAGGTAGATCAGGGGGAGTCAAGGCTGAAGTCAAACAGCATCAGGAACTGAGAGGTGGAAGCTTTAGGCCCAGGTTTGCCTCTATAATAACAGTGGAGGGGAAGATGGTGGGACACTGGCTCTGTTCTAACCGGTGAATATTTTCTTTTTTTTTTTTTTTTCCTTCTTTTCTGTCATGCTGATGCAGGTGTTGCTGTTTGCAAGGAAGCTTGGCACAATATCCATTGTCTTCTCCATTTGTGAAACACCGAGCAGAGTCTGGGCACGCTGATGATGCAGAGCAAAACCTGCAAATACACCGGTGATCCTGAGACTGGAGGATGCAGCTAAACCCGGCCAAAAATAATTTCTGGAAAGTCAAGCCTGGTTTACATTTTCTTGAGTTTGGCTATGCCAACTTCACCAGTCATTCATAAAAAAGCAAACATAAAGCTCAAACCAAAACAGCCAAAAACCCAAACAAACAAACCCACGCAAACCAATCAAACAAATAGATAAAAAACCCTAATAAAACCAAAGAGAATGAGGAGTTAGTATTAGTTGTGAGGATATCACAGCAGGCAAATGGCTGCTTCCCACAGGATCACCATGAAAAGCCACATATAACAGCTGCTCCAAGATATAGCCAACAGGAGAACTGTAAAAGTGATACATGGCCACTTTGGGGGCAGCTCCACATTAAGGTGAAGGATGAGCACACAGTGGTACAGATCCAGCATTCCTCACCCTCCAGGCTGCTGTGTGCTCCTGATGATGCAACTGAGAGCTTGGATAGCAGCAATGACAAACCTGCCTCTGGAATCAAAGTAGCCCCTCCTTTCTCCCCTGAACAATCAGCAAATTCTTGCTTCACTGACGCCTCTGCCAAACGAGAGGGGAAGGTGTGGAGATACAGGGCAGCAGCCCCCCACATTTCCTCTGGTGAACTAGTTATTACTGGGGGAGAAAGCAGTGCTCAGGCTGGGGAGCTGATAGCAGTTTGGAGTGTTTCCCAGCGTGAGGCACAGAATACCTCTCTTGTCTGTATCTACTCTGACTCCTCTGCTGTGCACCAAATGATCCTAACAATCCAGCACATTACCCTGGCCAACCTGTTCTGCTGGACCTCCCTTACTCTAGGGCTAGTACCACTTGTGCTAACACCCCCTCTGAATAAATATGCATGGGAAGCCTCTGGTGCTCTAGGGAAAGAGCATCGCATCAATACATGCTGGATAATTCCATCATTCTAACTTTTCTGCCTCTCGGGGGCAGGATTCTGTTGTGTTTACTTTTACAGAAGAACTCCGAGGGACATGAAGACCACCTAAACCATGATAAAACTGGTGATAGTTTTCTGCATCCTGCCACAACCCCATGGCCAGAAACCAGCTGAGTGGTCTGAAATAATTGTGGTAGCATGCAGAAAAAAAGTAAAAGGATCTTTTGAAGCACAAAAAGGTTTGTACGCACCCAAGCGTACAGGACTGGCACAATTTCACATTAACACAAACTCTATAAGAATTTTGGTTTTGGTCTAAAAATACTGAATGGCTTTTTTTTTTTTTTAAGTTTAAGGTATTGATTTAAATCCTGGGGAGAACTTGATGTTAATGTTGTGACACCTACCACCCAACCACCAGCCACCATTAATATTCTTTAATCCAGCGTGGTCTCTCAAACAAGTCAAATTGCTGATGCAAAAAAATGTCTCAGAAATTCAGCCAGCTTGTTCACCTTTTTTGTAAACTTCTTTTCAGGATTGGACGACCTGGTTGTGACAGCGGAACCCTTCTAAAAGACGGATGCTAAGAGACATAACCGGTGCTGTGGGAACAGGATTGGGAATTCTAAATAGCATTGATTCAGAAGTATTAATGAATACATTGGCTGCCACCACTAGAGATTTGACCAGATTCCAACAACCACTGCAGTCGTCCTTACTGGCCTTGGGAAGACATCAGTGCTTGCTATCAAACATATTACCAAGTTGGGGGGAAGCGAGCGTAAATGATCACAAATTGGTAATTGATGCACTCGGTGCCACACAAAAGAACGTTTCTTTAGCTCTCAGCTGTATCCAGGCTCAATTATGGATGCAGTCGGTTGCTGCCTCGATTATAAGAGAAGGTGAAGAAGGCACTTTTCCTACTGAGATTCGGAAAATAGTTTGGGACAGTGCTGCTGATTTTGAAAAGGAATTCCAATCCCGGTGGAACCTAGTGAACTTTACCTATGACCCCATCACAAACATAGCCACAGCTTTGGTGTTAACCGTACGTGATGCCTCAAGTGCATTTGGTATTCCCCATCATTGCACTAGGACTGGGACACATATGGAGCCACTGGGAATGTGCTGGGGGCAACTGGGACCACGCTGGGGGCAACTGGGGACAAGGGTGAGTGACTGGGGCCCTGCTGGGAGAGACTGGGATCATACTGGACTCATAGTGGCATCTTACTGGGAGTGACTGGGACTATTCTAGGGGCAGCTGGGAGAACTGGGAAAACACTGGATGGCACTGGGAACAACGGGAACAGTTCTGGGGGCAAATTGTATCAGAACGGGTAATGACTGGCAGCAACTGGGCTCCTGCTGGGAGCAGCCCCTGGCGCCCCGGGAGCCCCGCACCCCTTTCCCGGCCATGCCGCCCCTCCAGCCCCAGCACCTTCCATTGCCGGGGTGCCGGCACTGCCAGGGGTCCCCCCCTCTCGGGGTCCCCGCTGCGGCTTCTGGGGCTCTCCTCTCTCTGGGCTCCCGCTCAGGGCAGCCACGGCTCTCCCGGGGCTCTCCAAAACCGGTGTCCCCCCGCCGGGGCTCTGCTGCCCTCACCGCCCACCGGGACCCCCGGAAAACACCTCCCGGGGACCCCCTGATGTCCCCCCGAGGACCAGCTGCGGCTCGGCTTTGGAGCCCTGCCAGCTCCAAACATCCCACCCAAAAAAAACCCCAAACCCAGGGAGCCCCGGGATATTTGGGCCGAGGTCCCCCTCCCCGGGCACCTGCGGGATGGGGGCGATGCTCCCGGGGTGCTGCGAGCTCAGGCAGCACCAGGGCCACGCGATTCCTTCTCTCCTCTCCTCCAGCTGCTCCCTGCTGCCGCTGCGCCTCTTACTCCCTCCCTCCTCCTCCTCCCCCGCTCCGGGA
Organism: Anomalospiza imberbis; assembly: GCF_031753505.1. NCBI lineage: Eukaryota > Metazoa > Chordata > Aves > Passeriformes > Viduidae > Anomalospiza > Anomalospiza imberbis. Next base: position 533,792 of record NW_027100171.1, read on the forward strand.
TCCTGAACCGTGAGGGGAAAGGGGGCGAGGAAAGGGCGGAACCGTGAGGGGAAAGGAGCGGGGCCAAGGGGACGCGCTGTCCTAAAAAAGCCCGGTTTGACCCAAAATCACCCAAAAGGGCATCAAATGTAGTCTACATCCACATGGTTCGGCCTGACATCAACCAAATGGGATTAAAAGTATCCAGTGGGCTCTAAAATCCAACCAAAGGGGCTTAAAACTGCCCCAGGTGTTTTATAGCCCTCAAGAAATGGCTTAACATCACCCGTAAATCTTTCAAATGTGACTAAAATCCAGCCTGAAAGTATCTGGTCCAGCCTAAAATCATCCAAAGGTATCTAAAATCACCAAAATGTCCCTGACACCAACACAAGAAGACCTAAAATCACCCTAAAAAGGCTTGGTTCAACCTAAAATTGCCCAAAGAAGCAAAAAACCGTACTTAAATGGGCCCAAAATACCCAAAAAAGGGACCTAAAATCACCCACACAGGATTAGGATTCACCCATATGGGCCCAGTTTTTCCTAAACTCACCCAAATGGGCCCCAGCCCCACCCACATGGGTCTAAAATCATCCAAAGGGGTCTGAAATCCCCCCTAAACCCCACCAGATTCGGCCTCAAATCAGCCACAGGGGCTGAAAATCCACCCAAAAAGGCTCGGGATCCCCGCAAGGGATCTGAAGCCCACCCTAAACCTGCCCGGTTCGGCCCAAAATCCCCCAAAGGGGCCGAGCCCGAGGCCGAGCCCGGAATCGGCTCCGGGGTTGCTCCGGCACCTCCACGTCCGCTCCGGGCAGTTTTGGCCGCGGCCCCGGACGGGCCTGGGCGGGACCGGGAGGGACCAGGGAGGGCTCGGGAGGGGTTTGGGCATCTGGGGCTTTTTTGGGCTTTGGGGAATCGTGTTGGGGGTTTACGGGGAATTGTTGGGGTTTTTGGGGAGAGTTATTGGGTTTGGAGGCAGTTGGGGGATTTTGGGGAGTTTGGATTTTGAGGGGTTTTATTGGTGCTTTGAGTGAGAAGTTGTTTTCCTGGCGGTATTTGGGGGTTAATTGAAATTTTTTGTGTTTTCTTTAGAATTTTGGAAGGTTTTACTGGGATTTTGTGGGGATTTTGTGCAATCCTCTGGAATTATTTCTGGCTTTTATTGGGATTTTTAGGGGATTTGGAGGCAATTTATTGGAATTGTGGGGGCATTTAGTGGGATTCTTTGGGGATTTGGGTTTGTTAGGAATTTTAGTGGGGATTTGGGGGGGGTTTGTAGGTTTTTTTTAGGTTGTTGACGGAATTTCTTTGGGTCTCGTGAGTATTTTTGGGGCTTCTTGTGGTTTTGGAGACAGTTTTGGCGGGGATTTGTGGGGTTTAATTGGGATTTTGTGGGCTTTTATTGGGATTCGAGGGTGTTCTAATGGGAATTTGTGAAATTTAATTGCGATTTCATGAGGTTTATTGGGACTTTCAGGGGTTTAAAGCAGATTTTGGTGCCTCTCGGCCCTTCCCCACACCCTGGGACAACTCCAAAGCCCCCCAGAATTCCTCTAAAACCCCCCCAAAATCCCCCAAAAATCCCAATAAAAAACTCCTAAACACCAAAGAATCCCACAAAATCCCAGTGGAACACACCAAAAAAAAAAAAAAAAAACAAACAAAAACAAAAAAAAAAAAAACCGCCCAAAAATTTCAATAAACCCCCCAAAAAATAACCACCCCAAAACCCTAAAAAAATCCCTAAAATCCAAAATCCTCAAAACCCACAAAACCCCCATAACCCCACAAACCCAGTAATTCTCTCCAAAATCCAATAATTCCCCCTAATCTCCCAACAAAATCCCCCAAAGCCCATACGTGCCACCAAAATCCCCCCAAAATCCCCCCAGAGCCTCCCAGACTCAGGCCGTCCTGGATCAGGGGGCACCAGCCGGTGGAACAGGAGCCACTTCAGGGGGCCCGCGGAGCTTTTTGGGGAGGGGGCACCATGGGAGACCCCCCAAAAACGGGGGAGGGGAACCCCTGTGGTAGCCCCTCCCCAGAAAGCCCCCTCCCCCGGTTCAGGAATAGCCAAACTCAAGAAAATGTAAACCAGGCTTGACTTTCCAGAAATTATTTTTGGCCGGGTTTAGCTGCACCCTCCAGTCTCAGGATCACCGGTGTATTTGCAGGTTTTGCTCTGCATCATCAGCCTGCCCAGACTCTGCTCGGTGTTTCACAAATGGAGAAGACAATGGACATTGTGCCAAGCTTCCTTGCAAACAGCAACACCTGCATCAGCATGACAGAAAAGAAGGAAAAAAAAAAAAAAAAGAAAATATTCACCGGTTAGAACAGAGCCAGTGTCCCACCATCTTCCCCTCCACTGTTATTATAGAGGCAAACCTGGGCCTAAAGCTTCCACCTCCCAGTTCCTGATGCTGTTTGACTTCAGCCTTGACTCCCCCTGATCTACCTGACTGCCGTCCAAGTTGGGCTGGGGATGCTCAGCCTGGAAAGAGGAGACACGGGAGGCCTCACTGCAGCTCTGCAGGACTGGAAGGGTCCCACAGGAAAGACGGGGACAGTGTTCAGCCGGGCCCGTGGCAACAGGACAAGGGGGGATGGCTTTCAACTGCAGGAGGCTGATTGAAGTTGGATCTGAGGAAGCTGCTCTTTTACACTGAGGCTGCTGAGGCACTGGCCCAGGCTGTGGATGCCCCATCCTTGGCAACAGGGCTGTGAGCAGCATGGGCAGGGGAAGATTGCTCAGCTTGGGACAAGATGCTCTTTAGATCCACTGTGATGTCACAGATGTGATGTTCCAGCAGGAACCTCCAGCGTCCAGCAAAGAGCACAACACAACCACTGGCCCTTGTGTCAGCCCACCCTGTGCCAGCCCTCGTGCCAGCTCACCCTTCACCATGCTCCCTGTCACCCTTCTTGTCACCTGCGCCCTGATGCTCCCATCAGTCCTGAAAGGTCTCTGTTGCCTGGATTTTGTCATCCGTCCCTGCAGGATGCTCACATTTGTCCTGAGGAAGGTATGGTGCCATTCCATGGAGGTGGACACCCCCCCGGCTGCCCGGCTGGGCTGGAGTTCTGTGGGGATGGGGTGGGACAGGGACCCCACTCTGAGGTGTTGCTACCTCTGCAGGCTGTCACAGACAGAGAGGACGAGATGGAGGTGGACATGCAGGCTGATAGAGAGGAGAAGATGGAAGTGGATGGAGAAGAGAGTGGAGACGATGCAATGGAAGTGGACATGGAGATTGATACAGAGGAGAAGATGGAAGTGGATGGAGAAGAGAGTGGAGAGGAAGAGATGGAGGTGGACATGCAGATGGATACGGAGGAGGATATGGAAGTGGATGAAGAAGAGACTGGAGAGGAAGAGATGGAGGTAGATGTGGAAGAGGAGATGGACGTGGAAATGGAAGAGTACCTTGAGGACATGGACATTGATGAGAAAGATGAGGAAGAGGCCATGATCTTGGGATGAAGACCAATACCAGCAGCAGGAAAGGCATGTGGTCCCCACAGGCAGAGCGGGTCCCCTGCTGCCAGGCTGGGACTGGGCTGGGTGGTCCCTGCTCAGGGATGTGGGATCCGGTGCATTGGGTTCTGGTGGCCATCCCCAGCCTGTGCTGCGCTTGCTGGGCCAGCCTGGGGGCACATGGAAGAGCCCTCTCTGCCTGATAGGAGTGACTGTGCCTCTTGCTTTTCCTCAAGGACCGATGGAGATCCCGGACAGAGACGCCACCCTTTTGTACATACGTTGTAGAGTTTGTTGTTGTCTTTAGGCCATAGGTTTCAGGGCTTCTTTTTGTCTTCTGTAAATACGTTTCATTGACTTTTGTTGGATATGCTGTTGTGGTTTGACATGGAAGTGAATTCTTTCAGGAAGTTGGGTCAAACCAATCAGTAGTCAAGTTTGGATATTGGCACCTAAAGTGGCCACTAAAGGTGTGGATACGCCTCTGAGAACACAGGGGGTTAAAAGCAGGAACTCCCAAGAGCTCGCTCTCTTTGGTTCCGGTCAGGGTGCAGTGCAGATCTCCCCTGCTCAGCCATGGGGCTGGGTGGGGGAGGGGAAGCCATGTGGCCTGGTCGAGGTGAGCCGAGGGGGCTGAAGGACTGGAACCGAGCCAGCTCCTGTGGACAGAAGGGTGGAGAGAAGTGGAGATGTCTTTGTCATCCCCCCCAGCGGGAAGAGGGAGAAAGTGCGGACGGCACCTGTAACTTTGTCGGCGCGGAGGAGAAGGAGGCAGGGGGAATGCACCCAGCCTTGGCCTTGGGAATCGGGTGCTGGGCAGAGATATCAGCCGTCCAGGGAGTCTGAGATTTTAACCCTTTCCTGAGAAATGAAGGCTTTGTAAAATATTATTCCTCCTTGATTTGAAGTAGAAGAGAGACAGTCTGGGATCCGAGATGATGGAAGAAGAAATTCTTGAGTTGGAAGGAGATGATGGAGTGGCTTGTGGCTGGACTTTTCTTGTTAGCCATAGACTGAACCAAATTCTCCTGACAGAAGCTGCACTTAGGGGGGTGGTTTGGTGAGCCAAGAGACTTGTATTAGTGATTACCAGCAGAGGATTAGAGAGAACAGAGGAGAGTTGGAGAAAGTGTGGAGAAGCCCTCTATCTTCAAGGAAGAAGAAGAGGAGAAGAAGACCTCTGTTCTTGGACCCTCAGCCCCAGGGGAAAATGGGGGGCACTGTAGTCCCAAGATGAGAAACTGAACTGTTGTCTCTTTTGGTCCATGGCAAAGCATCCTTAAAGGAGCCCTATGAGCAGTCCGGCCATGCGCAGCGGTGAGAGCACTGTGACATGGAGAGGAGAGTTTCACCACGGCAGATTTTCTCTGGGCAGTTGCCATGTGTGACATGGAAACACAAGGGTGGCAATTGTGTTTCCTGGGGGGTCTGTGGCACAGGAGAGACTCCTGTCTCCCTTGAAAGATTGAGTATTTGAATATCTGAAGGGTGGCAACTTGATCAGGATCCCGGGTGGTGTCTCACTGTGGTTCCATTTGGAAATTAGGTGGGAATTAGTTGGGAGGAGGAAGAGTGTTTTGGAAGGTCTTTGTCCAGGATTGAGTGTCTGTGTTTTTATAGTAGTAGTAGTTTAATAAAGTTCTTTTCTTTGTTATTAAGCTTGAGCCTGCTCTGCTCTGTTCCTGATCACATCTCACAGCAATTATTTTAAAAAGTGCATTTTCATGGGAGTGCTGGCATCGCGCCAGTGTCAAACCAAAACATATGTTCTTAGGTATATACGTTCTATAGATTGTTGTTGTTACAAATATTCTTACAATGTAAATGTGTTCTGTGTTTTCGTTGCTGTTTTTCTGAAAAGAAACAAGCTTTATTTTTCACACCCCAGTTCTCTTTCCATTTGCTAAAGGCACAGGTAGCATTTGCAAAGTTGTGGTTTCCGCTTGCTCCAGGTTCCCAGGGCTGGAGATCAGTGGGGAGCTGGCACAGCCACAACCATGTGCTGCTACCCAAACCAGGGTAAGCTGGACCACATGGTGTCGCTTAACGAGGTTTCTAGAGCAGCACACAAAAATTAGGTTCCTCAAGAACTGTTATTCCCTTTTCCTCTCGATGCCCGCGTGCTGAAGGTTGGGCACCAAAATCTGTCTTGGTTTGAAAAGACAGGTGTCCGCTAATGAAGGCAGGAGCCTTCCTGGAAATGGAAAATGTAAACCCCCTCCCTCCAAATTATTATAATTTTGAAAGTAAAAGGCTCTCAGGCAAAGATATGGGAATAGGAATAACAGCTCTTTGCTAGGAAAATTTAAAAGATAACTGCAATAATACAAACAAACAAAAAAACCAAACTGCTGACAGAGTCAGAACACGACCTGACACCCTGTGGGTCAGGGTGTTGGGAGCAGCACCCCAAACCCAGCTGGGGGAGCGGAGGTTTGGGGGGAACAATTGGAAGGGGGTGGGAGAGGGGGCACAGGGGGAGGTGGGACCCACTGAGGCTCCCCCAGGTCACCCCAGGACCCCCAGGCCCCGTCCCAGGCCCCCCAGTTCCCTCCGCAGCCCCGGCTGAGGGGGGCTCAGCCCAGGAGCCGCCGTCGTTCGGGGCTCCCCCGAGGACAGCCAACGGGAGAGCTCCCGGCTCGGAGAGGCCCCAGCCGAGGAGGGGATCTTGTCCCTCCTCGAGGGCCCTGAAGGGTCTTCAGGCCCCTCTGAAGAGGAGTTTTTCTCTTTTTAGGGGTTTTTGGGGGGACCTCACCACTCCAAGGGTGCTTTTTCCTCCCCATTTTTGGGTGTTTGTGGGGCTGCAGCCCCACAAGCCCCTTTTCAGGGGTGATCATGACGGCTTTAAGTGACATTTTTCTGGGGGACTCACTCCAAGCCGCTGTAGGGGATGTTTTGCCCCCCAGAGCGGATTTTTGGGGTTTAAGGGCCCCCGCTGTGGTCAGATCCCACGCTAACTCCCCTGAAGAGGCCAACACCACCCCTGCTGATTCTGGCAGCGGAGCCCGGGGAGGGTTGGGAGTCCTGGGAGGATGTAGGGATACCTGGGTGGGTTTGGGGGTCCCAGGAGGGTTTGGGAGTCCCGAGAGGATCTGGGGGTACCCGGGTGATGCCGATGATGGTGATGGGGACCCCGTGTTGGGTATAAATTTCATTATGAATTCCTGGGGGGGGTTTTGTCTATTTCCAGAGTTTTTGGGGTCCCGGTGGATTTTTGGGGGTTCCCAGGGGGGTTTTCAGGATTCCCAAAGGGGGGGATCGGGCGATCCCAGGGGGAACCCAAGGCTGGTTTGGGGTACCTGCCAGTGACAGAGATGGGGAACCCCTGCCAGATATGAACCTTCTCAGGGGGGTCTGGGGGGTGCTGGGAGCTCTTGTGGGAATTTTGATGTCCTGGGAGGGTTTGGGAGGTATCTGAGTGGGGTTTTTGCAGTCTTGGGGAGTTTTTGGAGGGCCCAGAAATGGTTTTGGGGTCCTGGGGAGGTCGGGGTATTGGGGTTTGGGGTCCCAGGAGGGTTTAGGGGTTCCTGGGTGATGCCGGTGACAGAGCTGGGACCCCGTGCCGGGTATGAACCTTCTCACTGCGCACGGGCAGTGTCAGCGTGTTCAGGGAGATCGTGGGGGGCCCGGGGGTCACCCCAAAACCCAGGGGACCCCAAATGCTCAGGGACCCCCCCAAACTCCCCTCACCGCTGGATCTGCTGCAGGCAGGGGGGCACCAGCACTCGGCCCCCACCCCCACCATCACAGGGGGCTGTGGAAGAAATCTGGGGGTGCACGGACAGGTCGGGGGGACCCCCAAAGTCCTGGGAAAGGGGGAACACAGGGGAACTCCCAGGAATCCCCACTGGGGGCTTAGGGGAGATCCAGGAGGAGTTTGGGCGAGCTTAATTGTGTCACTATCGTCAGCAAAGGGGACTCCAAGGGTCCCCGGTGTCTCCATTCCCAGCAAAAGGTGGTTTTGGGTTAAATCATTATTGGAGTACTGTAAGTAAGAGTTGAAATTTTTTAATTTCATTTTTATTCTATTTTATTTAAATTAAAATTTATTGATTTTTAGTTTTATTATAACTCGTTGAGAGGACAGCAAGGACATTCAAGGGTAGGAACATTTTTTCCTGGCTGGTGACTGGAATTTCAGACCCTGGCAGTGTGTGCAGAACCACACAGACTGGGATCAAACATGGGCTGGGATCACCTGGACTGAGATCCTATGGACTGGGACCATATGGAATGGGACCATAGGGATCAGGACGGTACACACTGGGATAAACTGGGTTGAGATTATATGGACTGGGACCACATCGACTGGGATTGCACAGACTGGGATCCCATGGACTGGGAAAAAGCATTGGCTACCATTGGCTACCATCCACATTAAAGGTGGCCACCTCAAGTTGTCTTGATCCTTTTTGGGTGTCCCATCCCCCTCTTTCCCCCGCCTTCCCCATCGTTCCCCAAATCCCCGCTCCCCTCCCCCGTTTTTGGTTTTGGGGGTTCCAGGCCCCTCCTGCTCCGTGGGGGGGTCCCGATCCCTCTTTGGTTTAATTTGGGGCCCCCGACCCCCCCTCACCGCGACCCCCGCGGCCGGGGGGGCTCTCAGCACCACCAGTGCCACCAGTCCGGCCCCAGCTGCCCCCGCACGCCCCATCCCCATCCCCAGGGTCACCTCCCCCCTCCCCAAATTCCGCTCCCGGGGAGCGCTGGGCGCTGCGGGTCCGCCTGGCGACTGAGGAGTCATCGAGAACAAGCGCTCTGATTGGCTGGAAATGGCCCCGCGCAGTCTCTGATTGGCTAGCGCATTGAGAAGCGCTGTGATCTGCCTGGCAACCGATGAGTCAGAGCTACCCGGGCGCTGATTGGCTGAAAATCGCCGGCCCGGCAACTGAGTTGTCAGCAGCGCCGCGCGCTCTGATTGGCCAGGAGCTGTTTTGGGGTGGGGACGGGAGGAACTGGGGACCCCCAGGAGCCCCCCGGCTTTGGGGGTTTCCATCCCCCCTCGGCCCTCGGGGCGGCCCTGGGGCCACCCCAACACCCCCAAAGTGGGGAGGGTCGCCGGAGCCGTTTGGATCCCCCAAAAATGGGCTGGAAGCGGCAGGAGCCGCCCCAAAAAGGGATTGAAGGCTCCGGTCCGGGAATGGGGGAGGCTCCGGGGATGGCTCCGATCCGGATCGGGGCGGGCTGGGATTGAGGGAGGGTCCGTTCAGCGACTGGGGAGGGGTCTGGCACTGGGTCAGGGGCTGGCATTGGGGAGGGTTTGGGAATTGGGGAGGGGTCTGGGATTGAGGGGATTGCTCCATCCCGGGATTGGGGCAGGGTCGCTCCCTGGGGGAGGGGTCCATTATTGGGCCAGGGCCTCTCCCCTTCCCGAGCCCAATCCCGTTCCTGATCCTGTTCCCGATCCCAATCCCATTCCCATTTCTGTTCCCGTTCCCGTTCTCATTCCCGACCCCGATCCCACTCCCATTCCCGATCCCGATCCTGTTCCCAGTCCCGGTCCCGCCGCTGTTTCCAGGAAATGGCTCTGCTCTCAACCCCGACCCCAAACCCAGCGGGTCAAACACCCCAGATCCTGGGGTCAACTCCCCCCGACCCCAAATCCTGGGGGTTCAAACACTGGGGGGGGTCAAACACCCTCAAACCCAAACTCTGGGATGTCAAGCCCTACCCCACCCCCCCAGCCCTGAACCCCAAATTTTAGGATCAAACCCTCCAAATCCCAGATCCTGGGGTGTCAAACACTCCCCAATTCCCAAACGATGGGGTTAAATCCCCCTGACCCCAAATCCTGGGGTTTGAAACATCTGGGGTGCCCAACCGCCCTGATCCCAAAGTTCGGGGGTCAAACCCCCTGATCCCCAAATCCTGGGGTCAAAAACCCCAAATCCCAAACCCTGGTGTCAAACCCCCCCCCAAACCCCAAATTTTAGGATCAAACACCCCCAATCCCCAAAGTTTGGGGTCATGACCCCCCCAGTCCCCAATCCCCCACCCCCCCCAAAACCCACTCCAGCCTGGTGGGCACAGTGGGGTTTGGGTTTATTTGGGGTCTGTTTGGGGTTATTTGGGTTTATTTGGAGTTTGTTTGGGTTTATTTGGGGTTTGTTTGGGTTTATTTGGGGTCTGTTTGGATTATTTCAGGTTTGTTTGGGGTTATTTGGGGTTTATTTGGGGTTTGTTTGGCTTTATTTGGGGTTTGTTGGTGTTTATTTGGGGTTTGTTTGGGGTTATTTGGGGTTTATTTGGGGTTTGTTTGGGTTTATTTGGGGTCTGTTTGGACTATTTGAGGTTTGTTGGTGCTTATTTGGGGTTTGTTTGGGGTTATTTGGGGTGATTTGGGGTTTGTTTGGGTTGTTTGGGGTTTGTTTAGAGTTTGTTGGGTTTATTTGGTGTTTGTTTGGGGCAGCTCCAGGTGCAATGTCTGCAGAGAGACCCTGGGTCCAACGCTGGGGAAAAAAGGGGGATTGGGTTGGGAATTGGGGGATTCAGGATGGGGAAAGATCCTGGGTGGGAAAAGGGGATTTGGGGTGGACAGGGAAGGATTTGGGGTGGTTTTGAGGGATTTTCAGGTGTTTCTATGGGATTTGGGAAGACTTCTATGGCATTTTGTGTGTTTCTACAAGATTTTGGGGTGGTTTTCAGGGATTTCAGGGTATTTCTATGGGATATTGGGCTGGTCTGGAGGGTCTTTAGGGTGTTTCTATGGGATTTTGGGGCAGCTTGAAGGATTTGGGGCAGCTTTAGGGTATTCAGGGGCAGTTTTGAGGGGTTTTGGGGTGGTTTGGTGGGATTTCAGGACATTTCTATGGGATTTGGGGGTGGTTTGGTGGGATTTGGGGTGCTTGGGGCAGTTTTTGGCTATTTAGGGGTGGGTTTGATGTGTTTTTTTGGGATTTTTGGGTATTTCAGGCCCTTTTTTTTTTTAGTTTGGGGTTATTTTTGAGGGGTTTGGGCATTTTGGGTAACTTTTTGGTGAAGATCTCCATGGCATTGCTCTGGGTGATGCTGAAGCCCTGCAGGGCCTCGCGGGCGGTGCCCGCCTGCACCCCGGTGTCCAACTGCAGCAAGGCGATGTCGCGGTGCCCGGGCACCAGCGCAGCTCCTGAACCCGGGAACCTGGGATGGGAACGGGGTCAGGAGAGCCCGAAAACACCCAGGAACCTTCCCCCAGACAGCTGGGAACCTTCCCCCAGACACCCGGGAATGTTCCCCACAAATCCAGAAATGCTCTCAAAAAAAAAAAAAAAAAAAAAAAAAAAAAAATCCTGAAATATTCCCCCAGATATTCAGAAATTTTCCCCAAAGAAATACAGAAATGATGCTCCAAAAAATCCTGGAACATTCCCAACAAACTAGGAAAATCCTCCAGAAAATCGAGAAATATTCCCCCCCAAAAAAATCCAAACCAAACCCCGTTCCCCATCCAGAAACATTCCCAAAAAAATCCAGAAATTCCCCCTCAAAAAAATCTAGAAATACCTCCCCAAAAACTAGTAACTCCCCCACAAAACGTTAGAAATTCCCCCCTAAGAAGTCCAGTATTTCCTCCCCCCCCTCAAATCTGGTATTTTCCCCCCAAAATCCAGAAATTCCCCCCTAAGAACCCAGTTATTCCCCCCCTCCCCGCCCAAATCTGGTATTTTCCCCCCAAAATCCAGAAATTCCCCTCTAAAAACCAGATACTCCCCCCAAAAATCCCGATATTTTCCCAAAACATCCAGCCCCAAGCCCCCCTCATCCTCTCTCCCCCCCGAGCCCCAAAATCCCCAAGTGCCCCAAAGCCCGGCCGGAATCCCCGGAATGCCGGGACTGCCCCAGACCTCACTGGCTGAGGAGCACGGAGAGCATCAGCTCCTGGGGCTGCTCAGGGAGCTCGGGCAGGAACAGGATGTGCTTCGGGGCTTCCCACAGCTGGGGGAAACGGGAGAAAAACCCCAAAATCAGCCCCAAAGCTGCCCCAATCAGGCCCAAAATCTGCCCAAAGTCACTCTGGATACACACCAAAAAAATCTGTCCAAAATCCCCCAAAATCCTAAAAAAAAACACCCACAAAAATCGCCCAAAATCCCAAAAAAAACCACAAAAATCACCCCAAAATCCCACAAAAGTCTTTCCCAAACCCCACAGAAACCCCACCTCAATCCAATAAAAATCTCCTCAAAATCCTCACCAAAAATCCCATCAAAAATCCCACTAAAAAATTCACAACAAAATTCCACAAAAATCCCCTCAAATGCCCGCAAAACTTTCACAAAGAATCCTCAAAAATCCCACAAAATCCACCCAAAATTCCAGGTAAAGCCCCACCAAAATTCCACAAAAGTGCCCCAAAATCCCCCATAGAATCCTCCCACTAAAAATCCCCACAAGAATCGCCCCAAAGCCCACACAAATCCTTTAAAATCCCAACGAAAATCAGACCCAAATCCCCCCTAAATCCCACAGAAAAATCTCTCAAAAAGTCCCACTAAATCCCCGTGAAAATCCCACAGAATCCACACAGAAAAATCTGCACAAAAATCCCCCCAAAAATCTCCAAAGCACACAAAATCCACACATAACATCCCTCCAAATCACCCAAAATATCCCACAAAAATTTCCCCAGAAACCCCCCAAACTCCACCAAAAATCCACTCAAAAAATCTGCACCAAAATCCCACCAAACCCCTCTCAAATCCCCCAAAAATGCTCCCAAGTCCCTTCAAATCCCACCCAAAGTCTGAGAAAATCCAACCAAAAAATCCCTACAAAAACTTCCCTCAAAATCCCACCAAACCCCAACAAAATCTCACAAAATCCACCCCAAAAATCCCACAAAGATCACTCAAAAAAATTCCTGCAAAAATCCTCCAAAATCCTCCTCACAATCCCCAATAAACCCTCCCAAAAATTCCAGTGAAAACCTCCCATAAATATTCCGCCCATAAAATCCCATATGTCTGGACTCAAGGGCTCTGACGGGAATTGGTCCCTAATCCCAATCCCTTAAATCCCATTAAAATCCCATCAGATCCCCCAAAAAATCCCATCAAACCTCATTAAAATCCCATAAGATCCCATTGAAATCCCTTAAGTTCTCACTAAAATCCCATAAAACCTCTCTGAAATCCCACAAGTCCCCTCAGTCCCTCAGGTTTTGGGGTCACTTGTTGGGGAAGATGAAATAGGAAAACCTTATAAATATGATTGCCTGGCAAAAGATTTGGAAAATACAGACATTGAGATGAGAACTAGATTTGAAATAACAAACCTTGACTACTGAATAACTAGAAAATAATAGTATAGCCAGGCTGAAAGCAATCCCCCCTTCTGATTAAACAACGCCCTTCACCTGCAGATAGGTCCAAAGGTCAAATGGAATGCTCTGTCTCACCCCCAATGTATGGTTCATCCCACACCTGTGATCCTCCCCTGAAGTATCAGGTATCTGTGACCCCATTGGCCCAAGACCTGCTCCAGCCCACCTTGAAGCCCCCTGATAAGGTGTGCCCGAGGGACTGGATGCTCTCTTGGACCTTCCCCTGGGACCCTCACCTGGAACCCTCGCTCTCTCCCTCTCCCTCTCTCCCTGGGCCTGCCACGAGTTGGGCCTGGCAACTCCAAGCAGGGCCTTTCACCCCTTTTAATAAACCACATCTTCCAAGACCTGACTTCAGAGAACTCTCATCCATCCAAACCGTCCTGGAGTCCCGCGCTCTCTGCAGAGATGAAGATGGTCAGAGTAACAAGAAGACAGAGTGGCAGTGCTACAGATGCCCTGAGGAATTCAGTCCATGTTTGGCATCCTTTAAGGCAGATGAAAAAAATTAACTCTTGCTTTTTTCTTCACTGGCAATGGAACAAAGCTATTTAATTTTAGAACAAAGCCATCTCATGTCTTTCTTCTAAGGACAAGCAAAGGAAGGTTGGAAAGCCACAAATCCACAGGCAAAGCCATGGCTGTGTCACTGCTCATCACCAAGGAGTGGGGACAGGTGACAGGTCTGGAGTTGAATCCACCTCCACCATGCCAGATATATCCCCAGTGTGATGGCACCCTCAGGCTTGCTCCCTTGGCCAACATGATCCTAAAACTGCCAGAACAGGCAGCCAGGGGGGAGCTTTGCTCTGGTGCACCCTTGACTTACTGCACACACATCAGTCAGTGAGGAATGACTTTGCACTCGAGTTCAGATTCCTGTTGAAACTCCTGCTTTGGACACAAACCCATGTAACTGTCTCCAGATGCAAGGGTCACAGCTGTACAGTCATGCTGCCAGATGTCTACCATGGCCAGTTACCAACCACTGATTGATTCTCTTAATTCAAGTGCCAGATCCCTCCTATTACAGCTCCTCTTCCCCTTGATGCCTTGCATCACAGCCAGCAGACTATCCTTCATCCTGAGGATCTAGGGTGCTCTTTGCCAGCTGCATCCAATCTTGCATCTATTCTTCATCTCCATTGCCACTACCAAATTATACTGTGAGATAGCTCTTCATGCAGATGAAGGCTGAATGTTAATTAACAGTGTTAATATCTGCCAATGTGTTTCCTTATCATCTCCACCAAGCTCTTTTACCAAGACATAATCAGCCTGTTTTACTTCTATCCTGGCTCTGATCCTCTGTCTGCATCTCTTGTTACCAGCCAGTCCTTCTACATCAGGTAAGTCCAAAATCCCCAATAGAACAAAACCAACACTCTTTCTCAAAAAGATCATGTTTCTCTCTTTGCATGAAATCAATCCAGCTATTTGCATCTAAAAGAGTGAAATGTTCTTTTTCTTCTAGAGTGACTTTTTAGCCAGTCCTGGATCTTAAAGCACTATTAAAACCTATTATTTGGATTGTACTGCCCCAATGCACAAACCTCACCTTCTCCCACATTTCCCCCTGCCTGCTCTTTCATTTCTCTAGGCCATGTCCCAAAAACTTAGCTTTCTAACACAATCATATTATTCTTCTCCAACAGCAACTTCCATTTGCTGCCCCATCCCTGTATTTTCCAATCAACATCTCAGCACACAGTTTTCCAGCCTTATCCCCTCCCAGTTTTACTAGGTCTTCTCTCATTCTGCACTTCACATTGCCCCACAAAGAGAAAAGCTTCTTACCTGGTTAGAGCACATTTCTACCCCAGTACTGGTTCTTCAGTGGTAGAAAACATTTCAGACCACAGCAGATTTTCTTTCAATTGAGATAGCTCAACATCAGCTTCTCAAAGCTTACCAACAACCAAGGCTCAGCTTCTCTGCTGCAAGAAACTCAGCAGACTACTTAAAGCTTCACAAACTTCTACAAAAGACCCTCAGCTGTCTACACATCCCTCATATCCCTTCCTGGTCATTAATCACTCCTTCCACCTGAGAGGGCAGGAAATTGCAGACAGATGGGTCCCTTTCAAGGGCCTCTTGACACCCTGAGAGCTTCCCTCATCTTCCTTCAAATTGCCTTCTTCTGCTTCTCTCCATACCCTAAAATCAGTGCTCATCTCCTGTGTTTGTGCCCATCTGTATCATCTTCAACCTTTATTTTTTTCCTCTTCCTTTCAAAAGTTAATTGTCTAAATCACAAAAACCTTTACTTGGCTGAATGGAGTGATCGCATAATCAATGGATCTGTAAACCCCGTGTTTCTGCTGCTCCTTATCGCCTGTTCACACATTTAAAACAGCAGCAAACATCCACCCTACCTCCTCCCTGAGCGGGGCCACTGCAATCCCGTTATCTGACTCCTACATAAAGCACTCCAGAGCATTCCTTGAGACACCTTCTGCCTCCCAGGTCATGGCTGAAACAGTTCTTTAAACCAGGAATCAAACACTTCTCTTTAAAGCATTTCAGTGCTTGACAGAGAAACATCGTACATCGATTGCAATTAACAGGGAGGAGACATCTCCTTGCTCCACACAAAAACGTTGTCAGCCATTAACACCTCCAGGAGGCTCTGCTTGAGTGGAAATAGTGCACCTTGGGATCTGGGCTATCAATCTGCTCAGCAGGGGAAGGGGTCAGAGTGGTGAAAAAACAGCTATTTGGGCCTTCAAAACAGTTTCTCTTGCAATTCATTCTCCCCTTGAGTTTCTGGTCTAGTTAACAAATGGTGAAGCTGCCACACTTCTGATTTTCCACAGAGCTATCCTCAGTAAAAGCTGTCATGTCAATGTTTCCACGACATAGCCCTGGGGGCGGCGGGAGCGGGCTCGCCCGCTCCGACCCCGGGCTCGTCCTGCGGGGCAGCGCGTCTCCCGTTCCCGAGCCTGCGCAGCCTGCTGGGCGTGCGGCGGCAGTGGGAGCCGCCGGAGCCGGGGCGCTGGCCGCTGTTCCGTCGGGCCCCGGCCCAGCAGGCGGGCAGCCCGCCCCGCTCCGCCCGGCGGGGGCGGTGCCCGCTGCGCGGCTCCGCGGCACGGCTCCGCCGCTCCTTGGGCCGTGCCGGGCTCCCTCGTGTCGGCCCGCGGTGCCGCGGCTCCGCACACCGCGTCTCTCTCTGCGCCCCATCCCTGCCCCGCGCCGGGGGCGGGGGGCGCCGCGCCGGGTCTGCGTTCCGCGCCGGCGCCTGTGTCCGCCGCGGTGCCCTCTGCCAGCGCTGCAGCGGGCGGCACCGCCGAGCTGCCGGCTGCTTCGGCCCCGCTCCCCCGCCTGCCGCGGGGGCTGAGGCTGCGGCGGGGCGCGGGGCTGTTTACCTTGAGCGCGGCTGCTGACGCGGCCGGCGGGAGACCGGGGGGTTCCCGTGGCCGCGGACCCTCCCCGTCGGCTCTGTGGACCCTCCCCGCCTGCCAGGTGACCGTGCGTCCGAGGCACCGCGGGCGGTTTTGGCAGGAGGTCCTGGATAAGGCTGAGGAGATGTGCGACTCTGCCTCCTCGCAGCGCCTGCAGGATCGCGGAGGAGGCTCCTCTGGCTCTGCTGATGCTGCGGGGAGCGTGGTGTCAAGTGATGCTGCACTGCCTCGCAGTCAGGCGGCTGCTGCTGTCCCTGTGGAGCCCACGGGACGGGACACGGCAGGTGATGCGACCTTGCCAGGGGGTCCCCAGGCTTTCCCTGTGCTTAGGGGCGTTACTCGCAGCACCCATCAGCCTTTATCGTTAAAGATGGTGAAAGAAATCCGTGACACCGTTGCCCAGCATGGTGTCGGGTCTGCTGAAGTTATGCGGACGATCGGAATGCTCCTTGCTGAGATGCTTACACCTTCCGACATCCGTTCTGTGGCACGTGCTCTTTTTGACTCTGTGCAGTTTGATGTTTTTGAGGCCAAGTGGGCTCGTTTGGCGGCCAGCGCAGTGCAAAGGAATGCTATGCTCGGGCCGCAGGATCCCCTCGTGAGGATGACCTCATGCAACAAGCTCTGTGATGTCACAGCCCAATCTGTGACCTCACACAACCCACGCTGTGCTGTCACACAGCCCCTCTCTGACATCACAGCTGCTCTGTGCCTCCATGACACAGCCACAGAGGTGCTGCTGTCACAGATTGGGCTATGGCATCACAGAGTTTGTTGTGTGAGGTCATCAAGCAGCTAAGGCGTGATAGAGGGGACTGTGTGACATCACAGAGCAGGCTGTGACATCATGGCATGGCTGTATGACATCATAGAGCGGCCAGTGAGGTCAAAGTGTGTGCTGTGACATCACAGAGTGGCAGTATGACATCACACGGAGGGTTTTGTGACATCAGAGAGTGGACTGTGACATCATAGAGTCGGGTATGAGGCCATAGAGCAGATTCTGCTGTCATGGAGGGTGGCTCTGTGACATCAGAGTGTGGGTTGTGACATCACCGGGTGGCTGTGTAACTTCATAGAGCAGGCTGTGACATCAAAGAACAAACAGTGAGATTGCAGGGTGACATGTCAGAGTCTTCTGTGACACCACAGAGCAGCTGTCTGACATCACAGGGTGACATCTCAGAGTTGTCTCTGTGACATCACAAGGGCTGTGTGACATCACAGGAGGTTGTATGACACCACAGGGGCTGTGTGACATCACAGGGGCTGTGTGAGGTCACTGGGGAGGTGACTCTGTCCCAGCCCCCCCTCCCAGTTCCCCCAGAGAAGTCCAACCCTGCTCGTGCACAGCGGGGTCCCCTGTCCCCCTGAGTCCCCCCGCCCCCGGCGCCGCAGCCTCCCCCAGAGGATGTTCCACGAGATCGACCCCAGAGCCTGACACAGGGCCATGGGGGGCGGGACAGGGGACAGGGACCCCCGGCAGCGTGCTTGTATTCCCCAGGGCCAGAGCCTGGCCCAGGCCTCCTTCACCCTGTTGCCAACGAGGGCTTGAGAGCGCTGAAAAAATCCCCGGCAAGGGAGCAGCACAAACCAGATTTAATATTGAGCAACAGCACCACAAAGTTCCTTGGCAAGAGTCACTCTGCTCCTGACTGGACACTTCAGGCACACCAAGGAAACAAAGCAACAACAAAACCAAACAGAATCCAGGCAATCAAACCAGAAATGAACCAAGAACTGTCCCTGTGTGAGTGTGAGACACAAGGAAATGAGGGCAAGGATAAAAGGAATACAGGCCCAAGAGCTTACAGAGCTCAAACTTAATAGAACTTGACTTATACCTTAACCTTAACTTCCACCTTCAACTTCACAATTTAGCAAAAGAGCAGCACTTTACAGTATTTAACCTAACTTATAACCTATGACTTGGCAATTTCACTGAGAAATAACATTTAACAATATTCAGCTTGACTTGTATATTAAATGTAAAAACTTAGCAAAGAACAACTCTTAGCACAAATTAACTTAGCTTAGACCTTGTGATTTAACCTTACTGACAGGCCTGACTGGCTCAGCTATCCAAGGCACTCAGACCCCTCAGAGAGCAGCATTTCTGCCACATTTCCCGAGCACAGGCACTCCTGTGTGCACACAGACACAAAGAGTCAGTGCAAGGCACCTGTGAGAAATTCCCCTGAGGGCAGGGAAATGCTCCCTGCCGATGCTTTGGCATCTCCCCAGGGGGGGAAGGGTTGAGCCTGGAGGAGTGGGGGGATCCCCGAGTGCAGCAAACGGGAGAGTTCCCGGCTCGGAGAGGCCCCACTCCGAGGGAGTCGCTGGCCCAGGAGAGCTCCAAGGGGCTCCTTTTGGAGCGCTGTCTGTAGGGCCCCAAGAGAGGGGCTTCAGTGCCAGCAATGTTTCATCCTGGCCGCACTTGGCATCCACAGCTTTCTTTGGCAGGGTGAGAACAGGGCTGTTGTGCCACTGAGGGAACAAAAACACTTCCCGGGGCTGCTCCTAAAGCAGCCAGGAGCTGGTTGGGCAGCAGCAGTGCCTGGAGCAGACAGTGTTTGTGATGAGCTCCAAGGAGCTGAGCCCAGGGGCTGTTGGCCAAGGCCGAGGCCCAGCGAGCATTTCTCAGCTGGCAGGGCGGCCGGAGAAGGTGGAGGCGGGGGAATAATTCACGCCCTCAGTGTGCTCCCAGTCGCTCCCAGTGTTTCCATGTCCGTGCCCCAAGTGCTGCTCCCAGCCCTGATCCCTGGGGATGGGAATGTCCCGCTCCCTTGCCGGGGCAGGGTCACACCTGAGCCAGGTGTGCAGGGCAGGCCCTTGCCCTGACCCCCAGCACTGTCCCAGCTGCAGGATCTGCTTCCCACCGGCCTCTTCCTCCTGCGGCCCCGAGCCCAGCTTGGTGCTGAACAAAGGGGCTGTGCCGGGGCCATCCCCCGGCGGGGGCTGCACACCCCCCTGCCCCCTCCCCAAATTCCCTCTGGGGGAGACGGAGCTGGGGCTGGAGCCCTGTGGGGAGGGACAAGGGGGTGACAATGGGATGGGGGGTGTCACACACGCTCTGGGGGGACACGCACGGCCCCGGGGACCCCCCCATATCTTCTGCAGAGCCAGGACGATGAACCCCAACATGGAGCCACTGACCTCTGGCAGTATTTTGAGGGTGGGGTCTGGTGGCAGCTTTGGGAGTCTGGGGGAGTCACAACCACCCAAAAACGCCCTCCCAGCCCCACAGCCACTCCCAGACTCCTCAAACCACCCCACAGCTCCCAGCCAGGACCCCCCCCCCAACTACTCCCTGCAAGATAAATGACCCCAAGAACCACCAAAACCCGTTTCCATCTCCCCCAGGACCCACCCAAATTCTCTGCAAGACACACAGCCCTTTCAGGGACCCAAATCTCCCTCACAGACCCTGCCAAGCCCCCAACCCAGCGCCACAAATGCCCACAGGATTGACAGAAGCCCTTCCCAGTCCCCCCACGAGCCCCTAAACGCCCACCTCCCATGGCACTGACCAGGAGAGCTTGGTGGACAGGAACATTTACAGCCAGGATCAGCTCGGGTGCTTCAGCAGTGATTTGGGCACTTTGGGGGAACATCCCGGATAGGGAGACCCAGGCCAGGGACTGGGACAGACAATTAGAATTCTTGGAGAACAGGCGGGCTCTGGTGGACACCTTTTGCCGGCACACCTATGAGATTGTGGACATGTCCCCTGCCTTTGATAGCTTCAGAACACCCAAATCCTCCCTAATATTCTATTGAACCAACCCCAAATTCACCCCCAAATCCAGGTAAATGGTGCAGCTTTAGATCTCTTTGCTCAATTTCTTTATTTTCACCCCGGTTTTGGTTGTTTAGACAGGGCGAGGAAAGAAATTATTGAAATGGAAAAGACCTCCAAGATCATGCAGCACTGCTTGATGCCACCAGAAGAAATAACTGGACAGAGCGGGTGAGAATTTTTTGGGGTGTAAGGTCAACAAATCACTTTCTGCCAGTGAATTTCCAGTTTAGATCAGAGTCCTGATGGATCTTCCTGCCCCTGTGTTCATCCAGGTGCCTATGGGGATCCAGGAGGACGTGGAGACCACCTTCCAGGTGTCTTCTCAGCAGGGATCACTGGGAATGTGGGTCACCAGGGCTCTGACCAAAGTGGGTCCTCCCATGGGGGATGGAGTTGGAGCAGGGCACGAAGCTCTTCCCACAGCTGAGGCATTTGCAGGGCTTCCCTTACCGGTGCCTCCGTTGGTGTTGGGTCAAGGTAGAGCTCCTAGAGAAACTCTTCCCACACTGGGGACACTCGTAGGGCCTCTCCCCAGTGTGGATGCGCTGGTGGGTGACGAGGTGGGACTTTTGTTTGAAGCCCTTCCCAAAGTTGGGGCAGCGGAAAGGCCTCTCCTCCGTGTGAATCCGCTGGTGCCTGAGGAGACTGGAGCTGGTCTGAAACCTCTTCTGACTCTCGGGACACTCGTAGGGCCTCTCCCCAGTGTGCATGCCTTGGTGGGTGACGAGGTGGGAGCTGCAGCTGAAGCCCTTCCCACACTCCCCACACTCCTAGGGCCATTCCCCGGTGTGGATCATCTGGTGCTGGATCAGGTGGGAGCTCTGCCTGAAGCTCTTCCCACACTCCAAGCACTTGTAGGGCTTCTCCCCATGGTGAACCTGCTCATGGCCCACCAGCTCCAAGCTCTGGCTGAAGCTCTGTCCACCTTCCTGGCACAGGATGCCAGGGCTTTTTGGGCTCCCGGGGTCCCTTCTCCCCTCCTTCTCTGCTTTGGGCTGCAGGGGCTCCAAGGAGTACCCCCTGCCCCTCTCCAGGCTGTTGAGGGTCCCGACAATGGTATCGCTCCCCCCTCTCTGGGCTCCCCACTTTGGGCTCCTGGGGGACACAGGGCTCTGCTCCTCCAGGCTGCCTCTGCCGGCAGCTGCCACTGGGACCCCCCAGTGTCCCCCCAAGGGGCCTTTTCCACTCAGCTTTGCAGTTCTTCATTCTCCAAACATCCCCACAAAAAACCCAACCCCCACAGGATATCTGGGCCGAGCTCCCCATCCCTGGTCACCCATGGGATGAGGGGGTGATGGTCCCAGAGGGGCTGCGAATTCAGGGAGGGCTCGACCTCATGATTCCTTTTTCTTTCCCTGATCCTCCTTTGTCCCTCCTCTTCCTCTTCATCCCATGCCTCCTCATCCCTCCCTCCTCCTTCTTCCCCAGGAGCAGCGACACCCTTGGTGCCCCGTTCCCGTAGCCCTGGCACCCCGCGGCAGGAGTGGGGATGGAGCCGGGACAGGTCGGGATGGGCAGCGCGGGGCTCTCGGCTGCTCCCACCCACTGGGGGTGGGGGGAACCCGGCCCAGGCAAAAGGAGAGGCAAACTGGGAAAACTGGGGGCTGCACATCCAAACTGGGCCTTGCTGGGGACCCTGCCAGGGGACTGCCAGCACTTGGGGCTTCTCTCGGGAGATCCGGGAGGGGGGAATGCAGAGAGGGCTGGGGGATCCCAGGAATGGCAGCACTGGGAGTCACTTTGTTATACTGGGATCGTACTGGGATCATACTGGGAGCAGCTGGGCCCATGCTGGGGCAGACTGCGGTCACACTGAGGGAGACTGGGATCATATTGGGATCATACTGGGATCACACTGGGACAGAGTAGGAGCCTGCAGCGGGCAATTGAGACCATGCTGGCGCAAATAGGATACACTGGGAATGACTGGGATCATTCTGAGTTGGACTGGGAGCAACTGTGAGCAACTGGGATCATGCTATGAGCAAGTGGGAGGAACTGGGAGTCACTGGGTGCATGCTGGGGGTGACTGGAAACAACTGGGCTTATGCTGGGATCAACTGGGATCATGCTGGAGGTGACAGGGATCATATTGGCAGTGAGTGCAACTACACTGACTGGGAGTGGTTGTGAACAAATGGGATCATGCTGGAAGGAACTGGGAGTGACTGGGAGTATGCTGGAAGGAACTGGGGTACACTGGGAGAGACTGGGAGGGACTGGAACAAAAGTGAGGGTGAAAGGGAGCAACTGGAACCATGTGGGGCACAACTGGTTCATACTGGCAGTGACTGGGAGCACACTGGTCTCATCTGTGGACCATACTGGGAAGGACTGGACTAATACTGGGAGTGTCTGAGACTGACTGGGAACACACCAGGCACATCATCCCCCATACTGGGTGTGACTGGGAGCAACTGGGAACACACTGGATGAAAGTGGGAGCAACAGGGACTATGCTGGGGGCAAATTGTATCATAATGGGGAGTGACTGGGAGCAACTGGGCTCCTGCTGGGAGCAGCCCCTGGCGGCCCTGGGAGCCCCGCACCCCTTTCCCGGCCATGCCGCCTCTCCAGCCCCAACACCCCCCATAGCCGGGGTGCCGGCACTGCCAGGGGTCCCCCCCTCTCGGGGTCCCCGCTGGGGCTTCTGGGGCTCTTCTCTCTCTGGGCTCCCGCTCAGGGCAGTCGCGGCTCTCCTGGGGCTCCCCAAAACCGGTGTCCCCCCGCCGGGGCTCTGCTGCCCTCACCACCCACCGGGTCCCCCGGAAAACACCTCCCGGGGATCCACCGATGTCCCCCTGAGGGCCAGCTGCGGCTCGGCTTTGGAGCCCTACCAGCTCCAAACATCCCCCCCAAAAAAACCCAAACCCAGGGAGCCCCGGGATATTTGGGCCAAGGTCCCCCTCCCCGGGCACCTGCGGGATGGGGGCGATGCTCCCGGGGTGCTGCGAGCTCAGGCAGCGCCAGGGCCACGCGATTCCTTCTCTCCTCTCCTCCGGCTGCTCCCTGCTGTTGCTGCGCCTCTTCCTCCCTCCCTCCTCCTCCTCCCCCGCTCCCGAAGCCCCCGCAGCCACGGGAGGGGCGGGGATGGAGCTGGGACAGGTCGGAACGCAGAGAGGGCTGGGGGGGATGCCAGAAGTGGCAGTGCCTGGGCTGTCCTGGGATACTGGGAGCGGCTCCTGGGTATAAATTTCATGATGAATTCCTGGGGGCGGGGTTGTCTATATCCAGGGTTTTTGGGGTCCCGGTGGATTTCTGGGGGTTCCCAGGGGGGTTTTCAGGATTCCCAAAGGGGGGGATTAGGCAATCCCAGGGCGAACCCAAGGCTGGTTTGGGGTACCTGCTGGTGACAGAGATGGGGAACCCCTGCCAGGACCGAACCTTCTCAGGGGGGTCTGGGGCGTGCTGGGAGGTCTTGTGGGAATTTTGATGTCCTGGGAGGGTTTGGGGGGGTCTGTGTGGGGTTTTTGCGGTCTTTGGGAGTTTTTGGAGGGCCCTGGGATGGTTTTGGGGTCCCGGGGAGGTCGGGGTGTCACTGGGTGTTTGGGGGTTCCCAGGAGGGTTTGGGGGTTCCTGGGCGATGCCGGTGATAAAGCTGGGACCCCATGCCGGGTATGAACCTTCTCACTACGCACGGGCAGTGTCAGCGTGTTCAGGGAGATCCTGGGGGGCCCGGGGGTCACCCCAAAACCCAGGGGACCCCAAATGCTCAGGGACCCCCCTTAACTCCCCTCACCGCTGGATCTGCTGCAGGCAGGGGGGCACCAGCACTCGGCCCCCACCCCCACCATCACAGGGGGCTGTGGAAGAAATCTGGTGGTGCACGGACAGGTCGAGGGGACCCCCAAAGTCCTGGGAAAGGGTAAACACAGGGGAACTCCCAGGAATCCCCACAGGGGGCTTAGGGGAGATCAAGGAGGAGTTTGGGTGAGCTTATTTTTGTCACTATCATAGAGAAAGGGGACTCCAAGCGTCCCCGGTGTCCCCATTCCCAGCAAAACGTGGGAAAACTGGGCTGGCTGGGAATAGGGGTCCCGGGTGTCCTCGGTGTTGAGGAAAGGAGGGGTTGGGCACTAGGAAAGGTAGGAATAGGGGTCCAGGGGGTCTCTGGGTGAAGGAAAAGGGGGCTCTGGGTGCCTGGAGGGGCGGCATGGCCGGGAAAGTGGTGCGGGGGTTGCCGGTGCCGGATAAGGGGGTGCGGGGGGGAATCCAGGCTGGGAATGGAGGTGTGGGGGGATGGCGGCGCTCGGGAATGGGGGTTCAGGGGCCCCTCGGTTCTCCGGAATGGGCGACCAAAGAGTCCCGGTGCCGGGGGTCCCCCTCACCTATCGCTGTCCCCGCGGGGCCCCAGGAGTGCCCCCAGCCCCAGCGCTGGAGCCATCGCGCTGCTCCTCCTCACTCCCAGTACGATCCCAGTATGATCCCAGTAGAACTCGGTCACCCAGGAGCCGCTCCCAGTATGATCCCAGGACAGCCCAGGCACTGCCACTCCTGGCATCCCCCCCCAGCCCTCTCTGCGTTCAGACCTGTTCCGGCTCCATCCCCGCCCCTCCCGCGGCTGCGGGGGCTTCGGGAACGGGGGAGGAGGAGGAGGGAGGGAGGAAGAGGCGCAGAGGCAGCAGGGAGCAGCCAGAGGAGAGGAGAGAAGGAATCGCGTGGCCCTGGCGCTGCCTGAGCTCACAGCACCCCGGGAGCATCGCCCCCATCCCGCAGGTGCCTGGGGAGGGGGAGCTCGGCCCAAATATCCCGGGGCTCCCTGGGTTTGGGGATTTTTGGGGGATGTTTGGAGCTGGCAGGGCTCCAAAGCCGAGCCGCAGCTGGTCCTCGGGGGGACATCGGGGGGTCCCCAGGAGGTGTTTTTCGGGGGTCCTGGTGGGCGGTGAGGGCAGCAGAGCCCCGGCGGGGGGACACTGGTTTTGGGGAGCCCCAGGAGAGCCGCGGCTGCCCTGAGTGGGAGCCCAGAGAGAGAAGAGCCCCAGAAGCCCCAGCGGGGACCCCGAGAGGAGGGGACCCCTAGCAGTGCCGGCACCCCTGCAATGGGGGCTGCTGGGGCTGGAGGGGCGGCATGGCCGGGAAAGGGGTGCGGGGCTCCCGGGGCCGCCAGGGGCTGCTCCCAGCAGGAGCCCAGTTGCTGCCAGTCACTCCCCATTATGATACAATTTGCCCCCAGCACAGTCCCTGTTGCTCCCACTTTCATCCAGTGTGTTCCCAGTTGCTCCCAGTCACACCCAGTATGGGGGATGATGTGCCTGGTGTGTTCCCAGTCAGTCTCAGACACTCCCAGTATTAGTCCAGTCCTTCCCAGTATGGTCCACAGATGAGACCAGTGTGCTCCCAGTCACTGCCAGTATGAACCAGTTGTGCCCCACATGGTTCCAGTTACTCCCTTTCACCCTCACTTTTGTTCCAGTCCCTCCCAGTCTCTCCCAGTGTACCCCAGTTCCTTCCAGCATACTCCCAGTCACTCCCAGTTCCTTCCAGCATGATCCCATTTGTTCACAACCACTCCCACCCAGCCTCAGTGTAGTTGCACTCACTGCCAATATGATCCCTGTCACCTCCAGCATGATCCCAGTTGATCCCAGCATAAGCCCAGTTGTTTCCAGTCACCCCCAGCATGCACCCAGTGACTCCCAGTTCCTCCCACTTGCTCATAGCATGATCCCAGTTGCTCACAGTTGCTCCCAGTCCAACTCAGAATGATCCCAGTCATTCCCAGTGTATCCTATTTGCGCCAGCATGGTCTCAATTGCCCGCTGCAGGCTCCTACTCTGTCCCAGTGTGATCCCAGTATGATCCCAGTATGATCCCAGTCTCCCTCAGTGTGACCGCAGTCTGCCCCAGCATGGGCCCAGCTGCTCCCAGTATGATCCCAGTACGATCCCAGTATAAAAAAGTCACTCCCAGTGCTGCCATTCCTGGGATCTCCCAGCCCTCTCTGCGTTCCCCCCTCCCGAATCTCCCGAGAGGAGCCCCAAGTGCTGGCAGTCCCCTGGCAGGGTCCCCAGCAAGGCCCAGTTTGGATGTGCAGCACCCAGTTTTCCCAGTTTGCTTCTCCTTTTGCCCTGGCCGGGTTCTCCCTGCCCCCAGTGGGTGGGAGCAGCCGAGAACCCCGCGCTGCCCATCCCGACCTGTCCCGGCTCCATCCCCGCTCCTGCCGCGGGCTGTCAGGGCTGCGGGAACGGGGCACTGAGTGTGTCGCTGCTCCTGGGGGAGGAGGAGGAGGGAGGGATGAGGAGGCATGGGACGAAGAGGAAGAGGAGGGACAAAGGAGGATCAGGGAAAGAAAAAGGAATCGTGAGGTGGAGCCCTCCCTGAATTCGCAGCCCCCCTGGGACCATCACCCCCTCATCCCATGGGTGACCAGGGATGGGAAGCTCAGCCCAGATATCCTGAAGGGTCCCTGGGTTGGGTTTTTGGGGGGATGTTTGGAGAATGAAGAACTGCAAAGCTGAGTGGAAAAGGCCCCTTGGGGGGACACTGGGGGGTCCCGGTGGCAGCTGACAGCAGAGGCAGCCTGGAGGAGCAGAGCCCTGTGTCCCCCAGGAGCCCAAAGTGGGGAGCCCAGAGAGGGGGGAGCGATACCATTGTCGGGACCCTCAACAGCCTGGAGAGGGGCAGGGGGGACTCCTTGGAGCCCCTGCAGCCCAAAGCAGAGAGGGAGGGGAGAAGGGACCCCGGGAGCCCAAAAAGCCCTGGCATCCTGTGCCAGGAAGGTGGACAGAGCTTCAGCCAGAGCTCGGAGCTGGTGGGCCATGAGCAGGTTCACCATGGGGAGAAGCCCTACAAGTGCTTGGAGTGTGGTAAGAGCTTAAGGCAGAGCTCCCACCTGATCCAGCACCAGATGATCCACACCGGGGAATGGCCCTAGGAGTGTGGGGAGTGTGGGAAGGGCTTCAGCTGCAGCTCCCACCTCGTCACCCACCAAGGCATGCACACTGGGGAGAGGCTCTACGAGTGTCCCGAGAGTCAGAAGAGGTTTCAGACCAGCTCCAGTCTCCTCAGGTACGAGCGGATTCACATGGAGGAGAGGCCTTTCCGCTGCCCCAACTGCGGGAAGGGCTTCAAACAAAAGTCCCACCTCGTCACCCACCAGCGCATCCACACTGGGGAGAGGCCCTATGAGTGTCCCCAGTGTGGGAAGAGTTTCTCTAGGAGCTCTACCTTGACCCAACACCAACGGAGGCACCGGTAAGGGAAGCCCTGCAAATGCCTCAGCTGTGGGAAGAGCTTCGTGCCCTGCTCCAACTCCATCCCCCATGGGAGGACCCACTTTGGTAAGAGCCCTGGTGACCCACATTCCCAGTGATCCCTGCTGAGAAGACACCTGGAAGGTGGTCTCCACGTCCTCCTGGATCCCCATAGGCACCTGGATGAACACAGGGGCAGGAAGATCCATCAGGACTCTGATCTAAACTGGAAATTCATTGGCAGAAAGTGATTTGTTGACTTTACACCCCAAAAAATTCTCACCCGCTCTGTCCAGTTATTTCTTCTGGTGGCATCAAGCAGTGCTGCATGATCTTGGAGGTCTTTTCCATTTCAATAATTTCTTTCCTCACCCTGTCTAAACAACCAAAACCGGGGTGAAAATAAAGAAATTGAGCAAAGAGATCTAAAGCTGCACCATTTACCTGGATTTGGGGGTGAATTTGGGGTTGGTTCAATAGAATATTAGGGAGGATTTGGGTGTTCTGAAGCTATCAAAGGCAGGGGACATGTCCACAATCTCATAGGTGTGCCGGCAAAAGGTGTCCACCAGAGCCCGCCTGTTCTCCAAGAATTCTAATTGTCTGTCCCAGTCCCTGGCCTGGCTCTCCCTATCCGGGATGTTCCCCCAAAGTGCCCAAATCACTGCTGAAGTGCCCGAGCTGATCCTGGCTGTAAATGTTCCTGTCCACCAAGCTCTCCTGGTCAGTGCCATGGGAGGTGGGCGTTTAGGGGCTCGTGGGGGGACTGGGAAGGGCTTCTGTCAATCCTGTGGGCATTTGTGGCGCTGGGTTGGGGGCTTGGCAGGGTCTATGAGGGAGATTTGGGTCCCTGAAAGGGCTGTGTGGCTTGCAGAGAATTTGGGTGGGTCCTGGGGGAGATGGAAACGGGTTTTGGTGGTTCTTGGGGTCATTTATCTTGCAGGGAGTAGTTGGGGGCAGGGATCCTGGCTGGGAGCTGTGGGGTGGTTTGAGGAGTCTGGGAGTGGCTGTGGGGCTGGGAGGGCGTTTTTGGGTGGTTGTGACTCCCCCAGACTCCCAAAGCTGTCACCAGACCCCACCCTCAAGATACTGCCAGAGGTCAGTGGCTCCATGGTGGGGTTCATCGTCCTGGCTCTGCAGAAGATATGGGGGGGGTCCCCGGGGCCGTGCGTGTCCCCCCAGAGCGTGTGTGACACCCCCCATCCCATTGTCACCCCCTTGTCCCTCCCCACAGGGCTCCAGCCCCAGCTCCGTCTCCCCCAGAGGGAATTTGGGGAGGGGGCAGGGGGGTGTGCAGCCCCCGCCGGGGGATGGCCCCGGCCCAGCCCCTTTGTTCAGCACCAAGCTGGGCTCGGGGCCGCAGGAGGAAGAGGCCGGTGGGAAGCAGATCCTGCAGCTGGGACAGTGCTGGGGGTCAGGGCAAGGGCCTGCCCTGCACACCTGGCTCAGGTGTGACCCTGCCCCGGCAAGGGAGCGGGACATTCCCATCCCCAGGGATCAGGGCTGGGAGCAGCACTTGGGGCACGGACATGGAAATACTGGGAGCGACTGGGAGCACACTGAGGGCGTGAATTATTCCCCCGCCTCCACCTTCTCCGGCCGCCCTGCCAGCTGAGAAATGCTCGCTGGGCCTCGGCCTTGGCCAACAGTCCCTGGGCTCAGCTCCTTGGAGCTCATCACAAACACTGTCTGCTCCAGGCACTGCTGCTGCCCAACCAGCTCCTGGCGGCTTTAGGAGCAGCCCCGGGAAGTGTTTTTGTTCCCTCGGTGGCACAACAGCCCTGTTCTCACCCTGCCAAAGAAAGCTGTGGATGCCAAGTGCGGCCAGGATGAAACATTGCTGGCACTGAAGCCCCTCTCTTGGGGCCCTACAGACAGCGCTCCAAAAGGAGCCCCTTGGAGCTCTCCTGGGCCAGCGACTCCCTCGGAGTGGGGCCTCTCCGAGCCGGGAACTCTCCCGTTTGCTGCACTCGGGGATCCCCAACAACGAGGGAGCCTGGGCCGATCCCCCCACTCCTCCAGGCTCAACCCTTCCCCCGCTGGGGAGATGCCAAAGCATCGGCAGGGAGCATTTCCCTGCCCTCAGGGGAATTTCTCACAGGGGCCTTGCACTGACTCTTTGTGTCTGTGCGCACACAGGAGTGCCTGTGCTCGGGAAATGTGGCAGAAATGCTGCTCTCTGAGGGGTCTGAGTGCCTTGGATAGCTGAGCCAGTCAGGCCTGTCAGTAAGGTTAAATCACAAGGTCTAAGCTAAGTTAATTTGTGCTAAGAGTTGTTCTTTGCTAAGTTTTTACATTTAATATATAAGTCAAGGTGAATATTGTTAAATGTTATTTCTCAGTGAAATTGCAAAGTCATAGGTTATAAGTTAGGTTAAATACTGTAAAGTGCTGCTCTTTTGCTAAATTGTGAAGTTGAAGGTGGAAGTTAAGGTTAAGGTATAAGTCAAGTTCTGTTAAGTTTGAGCTCTGTAAGCTCTTGGGCCTGTATTCCTTTTATCCTTGCCCTCATTTCCTTGTGTCTCACACTCACACAGGGACAGTTCTTGGTTCATTTCTGGTTTGATTGCCTGGATTCTGTTTGGTTTTGTTGTTGCTTTGTTTCCTTGGTGTGCCTGAAGTGTCCAGTCAGGAGCAGAGTGACTCTTGCCAAGGAACTTTGTGGTGCTGTTGCTCAATATTAAATCTGGTTTGTGCTGCTCCCTTGCCGGGGATTTTTTCAGCGCTCTCAAGCCCTTGTTGGCAACAGGGTGAAGGAGCCCTGGGCCAGGCTCTGGCCCTGGGGAATACGAGCACGCTGCCGGGGGTCCCTGTCCCCTGTCCCGCCCCCCATGGCCCTGTGTCAGGCTCTGGGGTCGATCTCGTGGAACATCCTCTGGGGGAGGCTGCGGCGCCGGGAGCGGGGGGACCCGGGGGGACAGGGGACCCCGCTGTGCACGAGCAGCGTTGGACTTCTCTGGGGGAACTGGGAGGGGGGGCTGGGGCAGAGTCACCTCCCCAGTGACCTCACACAGCCCCTGTGATGTCACACAGCCCCTGCGATGTCACAGAGACAACTCTGAGATGTCACCCTGTGATGTCAGGCAGCTGCTCTGTGATGTCACAGAAGACTCTGACATGTCACCCTGCAATCTCACTGTTTGTTCTTTGATGTCACAGCCTGCTCTATGAAGTTACACAGCCACCCGGTGATGTCACAACCCACACTCTGATGTCACAGAGCCACCCTCCATGACAGCAGAATCTGCTCTATGGCCTCATACCCGACTCTATGATGTCACAGTCCACTCTCTGATGTCACAAAACCCTCCGTGTGATGTCATACTGCCACTCTGTGATGTCACAGCACACACTTTGACCTCACTGGCCGCTCTATGATGTCATACAGCCATGCCATGATGTCACAGCCTGCTCTGTGATGTCACACAGTCCCCTCTATCACGCCTTAGCTGCTTGATGACCTCACACAACAAACTCTGTGATGCCATAGCCCAATCTGTGACAGCAGCACCTCTGTGGCTGTGTCATGGAGGCACAGAGCAGCTGTGATGTCAGAGAGGGGCTGTGTGACAGCACAGCGTGGGTTGTGTGAGGTCACAGATTGGGCTGTGACATCACAGAGCTTGTTGCATGAGGTCATCCTCACGAGGGGATCCTGCGGCCCGAGCATAGCATTCCTTTGCACTGCGCTGGCCGCCAAACGAGCCCACTTGGCCTCAAAAACATCAAACTGCACAGAGTCAAAAAGAGCACGTGCCACAGAACGGATGTCGGAAGGTGTCAGCATCTCAGCAAGGAGCATTCCGATCGTCTGCGTAACTTCAGCAGACCCGACACCACGCAGGGCAACGGTGTCACGGATTTCTTTCACCATCTTAAACGATAAAGGCTGATGGGTGCTGCGAGTAACGCCCCTAAGCACAGGGAAAGCCTTGGGACCCCCTGGCAAGGTCGCATCACCTGCCGTGTCCCGTCCCGTGGGCTCCACAGGGACAGCAGCAGCCGCCTGACTGCGAGGCAGTGCAGCATCACTTGACACCACGCTCCCCGCAGCATCAGCAGAGCCAGAGGAGCCTCCTCCGCGATCCTGCAGGCGCTGCGAGGAGGCAGAGTCGCACATCTCCTCAGCCTTATCCAGGACCTCCTGCCAAAACCGCCCGCGGTCCCTGGGACGCACGGTCACCTGGCAGGCGGGGAGGGTCCACAAAGCCGACGGGGAGGGTCCGCGGCCACGGGAACCCACCGGCCTCCCGCCGGCCGCGTCAGCAGCCGCGCTCAAGGTAAACAGCCCCGCGCCCCGCCGCAGCCTCAGCCCCCGCGGCAGGCGGGGGAGCGGGGCCGAAGCAGCCGGCAGCTCGGCGGTGCCGCCCGCCGCAGCGCTGGCAGAGGGCACCGCGGCGGACACAGGCGCCGGCGCGGAACGCAGACCCGGCGCGGCGCCCCCCGCCCCCGGCGCGGGGCAGGGATGGGGCGCAGAGAGAGACGCGGTGTGCGGAGCCGCGGCACCGCGGGCCGACACGAGGGAGCCCGGCACGGCCCGAGGAGCGGCGGAGCCGTGCCGCGGAGCCGCGCAGCGGGCACCGCCCCCGCCGGGCGGAGCGGGGCGGGCTGCCCGCCTGCTGGGCCGGGGCCCGACGGAACAGCGGCCAGCGCCCCGGCTCCGGCGGCTCCCACTGCCGCCGCACGCCCAGCAGGCTGCGCAGGCTCGGGAACGGGAGACGCCGCTGCCCCGCAGGACGAGCCCGGGGTCGGAGCGGGCGAGCCCGCTCCCGCCGCCCCCAGGGGCTATGTCGTGGAAACATTGACATGACAGCTTTTACTGAGGATAGCTCTGTGGAAAATCAGAAGTGTGGCAGCTTCACCATTTGTTAACTAGAACAGAAACTCAAGGGGAGAATGAATTGCAAGAGAAACTGTTTTGAAGGCCCACATAGCTGTTTTTTCACCACTCTGACCCCTTCCCCTGCTGAGCAGATTGATAGCCCAGATCCCAAGGTGCACTATTTCCACTCAAGCAGAGCCTCCTGAAGGTGTTAATGGCTGACAACGTTTTCGTGTGGATCAAGGAGATGTCTCCTCCCTGTTAATTGCAATCGATGTACGATGTTTCTCTGTCAAGCACTGAAATGCTTTAAAGAGAAGTGTTTGATTCCTGGTTTAAAGAACTGTTTCAGCCATGACCTGGGAGGCAGAAGGTGTCTCAAGGAATGCTCTGGAGTGCTTTATGTAGGAGTCAGATAACGGGATTGCAGTGGCCCCGCTCAGGGAGGAGGTAGGGTGGATGTTTGCTGCTGTTTTAAATGTGTGAACAGGCGATAAGGAGCAGCAGAAACACGGGGTTTACAGATCCATTGATTATGCGATCACTCCATTCAGCCAAGTAAAGGTTTTTGTGATTTAGACAATTAACTTTTGAAAGGAAGAGGAAAAAAATAAAGGTTGAAGATGATACAGATGGGCACAAACACAGGAGATGAGCACTGATTTTAGGGTATGGAGAGAAGCAGAAGAAGGCAATTTGAAGGAAGATGAGGGAAGCTCTCAGGGTGTCAAGAGGCCCTTGAAAGGGACCCATCTGTCTGCAATTTCCTGCCCTCTCAGGTGGAAGGAGTGATTAATGACCAGGAAGGGATATGAGGGATGTGTAGACAGCTGAGGGTCTTTTGTAGAAGTTTGTGAAGCTTTAAGTAGTCTGCTGAGTTTCTTGCAGCAGAGAAGCTGAGCCTTGGTTGTTGGTAAGTTTTGAGAAGCTATCTCAATTGAAAGAAAATCTACTGTGGTCTGAAATGTTTTCTACCACTGAAGAACCAGTACTGGGGTAGAAATGTGTTCTAACCAGGTAGGAAGCTTTTCTCTTTGTGGGGCAATGTGAAGTGGAGAATGAGAGAAGACCTAGTAAAACTGGGAGGGGATAAGGCTGGAAAACTGTGTGCTGAGATGTTGATTGGAAAATACAGGGATGGGGCAGCAAATGGAAGTTGCTGTTGGAGAAGACTATTATGATTGTGTTAGAAAGCTAAGTTTTTGGGACATGGCCTAGAGAAATGAAAGAGCAGGCAGGGGGAAATGTGGGAGAAGGTAAGGTTTGTGCATTGGGGCAGTACAATCCAAATAATAGGTTTTAATAGTGCTTTAAGATCCAGGACTGGCTAAAAAGTCACTCTAGAAGAAAAAGAACATTTCACTCTTTTAGATGTAAATAGCTGGATAGATTTCATGCAAAGAGAGAAACATGATCTTTTTGAGAAAGAGTGTTGGTTTTGTTCTATTGGGGATTTTGGACTTACCTGATGTAGAAGGACTGGCTGGTAACAAGAGATGCAGACAGAGGATCAGAGCCAGGATAGAAGTAAAACAGCCTGATTATGTCTTGGTAAAAGAGCTTGGTGGAGATGATAAGGAAACACATTGGCAGATATTAACACTGTTAATTAACATTCAGCCTTCATCTGCATGAAGAGCTATCTCACAGTATAATTTGGTAGTGGCAATGGAGATGAAGAATAGATGCAAGATTGGATGCAGCTGGCAAAGAGCACCCTAGATCCTCAGGATGAAGGATAGTCTGCTGGCTGTGATGCAAGGCATCAAAGGGGAGAGGAGCTGTAATAGGAGGGATCTGGCACTTGAATTAAGAGAATCAATCAGTGGTTGGTAACTGGCCATGGTAGACATCTGGCAGCATGACTGTACAGCTGTGACCCTTGCATCTGGAGACAGTTACATGGGTTTGTGTCCAAAGCAGGAGTTTCAACAGGAATCTGAACTCGAGTGCAAAGTCATTCCTCACTGACTGATGTGTGTGCAGTAAGTCAAGGGTGCACCAGAGCAAAGCTCCCCCCTGGCTGCCTGTTCTGGCAGTTTTAGGATCATGTTGGCCAAAGGAGCAAGCCTGAGGGTGCCATCACGCTGGGGATATATCTGGCATGGTGGAGGTGGATTCAACTCCAGACCTGTCACCTGTCCCCACTCCTTGGTGATGAGCAGTGACACAGCCATGGCTTTGCCTGTGGATTTGTGGCTTTCCAACCTTCCTTTGCTTGTCCTTAGAAGAAAGACATGAGATGATTCTTGTTCTAAAATTAAATAGCTTTGCTCCATTGCCAATGAAGAAAAAAGCAAGAGTTCATTTTTTTCATCTCCCTTAAAGGATGCCAAACATGGACTGAATTCCTCAGGGCATCTGTAGCATTGCCACTCTGTCTTCTTGTTACTCTG
The DNA here is from genome assembly GCF_031753505.1 of Anomalospiza imberbis. Lineage (NCBI taxonomy): Eukaryota > Metazoa > Chordata > Aves > Passeriformes > Viduidae > Anomalospiza > Anomalospiza imberbis. The sequence goes on from NW_027100171.1 coordinate 568,167, forward strand.
ACCATCTTCATCACCACATTTGATGTGCAACTGTGGAAAGCAAGGCTTGGGTTTATAATGGCTAATTGCTGATTGTTTTTAACTGCTCTGCTCTATTGGAAAAGGGAGAACAAGTGTGTGAGTTGTTCCTTTTTTTTCTTCCTGAGCTGCTCACAAAGTGGAGTGAGACAGATACCTCCTGGTCATACACCTCACAGAATGGTTGAGCAAATGTAAAAAGAGCTGTACATACTGACTAGGCAAAGAAAATCAGCTCAAGCTGCTTCTTGGGACTGTCCTTATTAGTTTGAGGGTTGTCTGGACTCTGATGCTAAAGGTGCACAATGTTTTGGGAAGCGTTTAGGCCAGCTGGATTAAGATACATTAGTGTTCCCAACCAATGAAAGGACCAGTCTTGCTGGCACCTGCTCCCCAGTTATTTCTGATTCAGTGAGATGAAAAAAAATCAGGTGATAGGGAAACCTGTAGGTTATCTTTTGTCATAACTAGTATTAACTATTACTGATCAAAAGAAAGATGATGTAACAAACCCATTTTGCACCATAGTATACCCATTAACAACCCATTTTGTATCATCCATGTGAATGTAAGTGCTAAAAATGAAACTAGCCACAGCCCCAGGGACATAGGTCTGAAAAAAATTAATCTTCAACAACAAAATGGAGAAGGAGTAGAAGTAAGCATGGAAATGAATTTTTTGAGAAGGATTTGCTAGCATCAATATGTTATAGACACAGCTCTGGCAGAAGCACAGCTGTCCAGCTTTCAAGGTCTGCCTGCTGCAGCCCCAGGCAGAGGGACCTGCAGGGAATGTGCCCTTTGTAGCAAGGGACTCAAATTACACTAATTATTCCTGTTTCTTGAAAGGGCTAATTAGCTCAAGAGTTGTGCAGAAGGGCTACCTGCCTTCCAGGGGCCTCCTCAGGCCCCTTGGTTTCACCTGAGGCCATTTGGACATAATGGCTAATTGAAGCAGAGTGGGTTCAGATACCTGTGTATCATGGAGCTTTGCCCCTAGCAATTGTCAGCTTTCAGAAAAAGAACAAACAACGAGTAATTGGCTTCACTTTTTTTACAGACTGATTGTTCTAAGGGACCTAAGCAGAGTGGTTTCTTTAAATTCAGGATGGACAGCTGCATCTGCCAGTTACTTCTCACCTAGGAGAAGTATCCAGCAAGCACTGCTCTTTGCTCATATTGCATATTTTTGAATAATTAATTTGGCATTAAATTTGGTGGTTGTGTTCTGCATACTGGTATGTGTTTTTTTGGGAAAAGCAAAACCCATATTGCCTGTTTAGGTAGTTAAATCAGAAAGTTTGACTGTGTGGCTGAGGAAGAATTGCTGTGGTGGACTCTTCCTCGTGGATAACTCTTCTTGAGTCTGCTGCCATTGCTGTCTGCATCCTTACCATGTCATGACATTGCAGTTTGATAATGCATGTGATTGTGAAAGTGGAAAAGTGTGACCTTGAGAAGGATGCAGTAGGATAGGGAAAGAAATATGGAGTTGAGGGGACAATAAAGAATTGTGAGTAAATATGAATCTTCAAAATGACACATTTTCTGCCTTGAGATTTTGTGTGCATGTGCATCGTACATCTACATGTAGCTGGTCTATTTTTTTTTTTCTGTCTTATGGGCTTCAGATAGTGATTCTCAAGAGAAATAACACTGGTTGGAAACAAAATTGGTGGTCTTTGAGCTCCAGGACTGATGAGTAGTGAATAGTTGTTTCATTCCATGTTTTCGTTACATTATTTTTAATCTCTTAAAACCTTACTTTGTGCTTTAAATGACAGGGGAAAAAAATCAGTTATTTGGGCTGATGTTTTCCTGTAGCTTCTGATTTGGTGTATTAACCAGAGGCAAAAATGTTATGTTGTGCAAAACACTAAAAAAACAAAAAAGATGAACCTATTTCTTATGTGTAGTTTAATTAGGACAAATACAAATATTTTGATGAATGGAAACAGTGAAGAGCTCAGTCCTTTGAAAAAGATATGCTGATTTGAAACTTTTACATTTCTGATATTAAAAATATGTGGAATTGTAGAAAAGTAGAGCTGGAAGACATCATGAGAGCTTATACTGCTGATTTCTTCCCTGTGGCAAGAGCAACTCAACCTGAACTATTTGGGACAGAAATGTATCCAGCCTATGCTTCAGGAGGTCTGGGCTACTGAGAATAGAAAATTTCAGGAACCTGTTCTCACACATCATTGCTATTGCTGTCAGGAACTTTTCTCTTAATACTCAGTTTGCATTTTCTTTGTAGGGACTGCAGGTTTTGATTCCTCTCCTGCCCATGACAAACCTGAAAAGAAATTTGTTCCCTTTTTGAAACAGCCCTGCTCAAACCCGTCCTAGATGGGATTAGGATAATATATTAGGATGAAATTAAAGCATGTGAAACAATTCTAAATTCCTTTTTTCTTTGCGGGCTGAATACTCAGCTTTAAGAAGATGCAGTGTGGGAAAGGAAAGAGAAGCACCAAGAACTGAGCAGGCTTATACAGCTCAACAAAGCTAAAAGCAGAGAAGAGCCTTCTTAACTCCAGATTTGATTCCTGGTTTGTTACACAGACCATCATCCTTACCTAAGAAGTACTGAGCTTCTCACAAGGGACACTTGTCATTTAAAGCAGCATAATTTAGAGACATTGGTCAGTTTTGAATCCAGCTGCTCGTGGTTCCGTGTGAGCCGGTTTCCGTGAGATTGGATCAAGACTCTTTGCAGTGTCTCTGGTAGATGGGATATGCAAAGGGGCACATGGTTTATATATGGTGAAGAGAAGCACTGAAAAGAGATGCTGCGAAAACCCTAAAAGCTGTCTCTGAAATTCCATCGTTTTTTACTGCATAATTAAGCACTTTTGCTAACACATCCTCCCTTATGATTCCCTTTAAGTTGGAGCATCTGGCCGGGTGTTGCACAAGAGCCCAGTTTTCTTCTCCCTATACAACGGAGTTTTGATTAATTAATCATGGCTTCTGTTTGAATAATACATTAAAGATGCACTTGAATGTTCTAGGACAAAAGTAAAATACAAAAAAGAATGCACACAAAGGGAAATACTGCTCTTTCTTGTGAAATGACACGTTCTCTTCAAATGGCAGGACTGTTCTAAATGTGATACTGGTCAGGCTGTATTTCTTTTCCTGCTTGTTCATTTTCATGTCCATTTCACATGGTGATGGTCACTTGCCTCAGCAGGCTTTTAAGTCACCAAAATGTTGAATTTTAACATGATATGGAAGAATGCTACAGTTAGGACAAATATGCTTTTTGAGACAATACTTTGCTATATTAAAAAACAAGGAATTATGAAGCTTTCATATTGTTGGCTGCTGTCCATTTTTATTCATGACTTCACAAGAGCAGCTTCGTGCTGATATGACCAGAGCAAGTTGAGTAGTTGTACTTCTACAGATTTCACTATGGTTTCAAAAGTGCAGGGTTTGTGTTTGCTCAGCGCTGAACCTGCCCCTTCACAGGAGTTATTGCTGTTTCTAGGTTTCTATAAGGACCTTAGTTCTACTCTGTGCATGTCCTCCACAGTCTGGAAGCAGTGAGACAAGATCTGAAACCACAGAGGAACACTGTCTTGTATCCAAAAGCCAGGCTGTCCTGGTGCTGTGCTTTTCCCCAGTATCTCACTGCTGTCAGGATCTCCAGAGGAGGACAAAGCCCTGCAGTTGCTCTCATACTGCATGCAGTCTTTAACATTGTGAATACTTGTTTCTTGAACACTGGATGTCAGCTCTTGGTCTGAGATTTTTTTAAAAAATACTGAGGGTTGGACTAAGTTTGCCTTCATGCAATTTGAGCTTTTTGGAGTTGCTCAGTGTTTCCTGTGCATGCTGCTGAAGCAGCATGCTGATGTTGGATCATGCATGTTCAGTGTGTCTGGTAAATAGAGCTCTTTGCAATCCTGTTCTATTGACACTTTTTAAAGAGGTCTTAGTAGCAGTGACAGAAGAGATAAGGTGGTGCTGTGTGTTGAAGTGAGAGCGAGGGCCTGGCTAGCTCCTACTGCTGAAGAGCTGGGGTGTGAGAGGACATCACTGCTGAAATCCTGGCTGTGCAAAGCTAAGGCAGCTTCTGTCCCTGGCCTAAAGAGACAAAGTGCTGCCTTTTCCCCAAATGAAGGACCATGGGGAAATCAAGGTTTCATGCAATTGTTTCTGTGTCTCTCAAGTGGTGATAGCAGTAAAGCACAGGGTGCACCTGCAGCCTCATTTGGGTCTGCCTTCCTAGGTGACTGAGCAGGAGAGCTTTCCAGTCTTTATATGCTGTCAGATGTGACACTTGGCCAAAAGCCCCTACTCTGAAAATGCAACAAAGTGAAGCCCATATGACTGCTGAGATCTCACTAGATGGAGCAGGGAAGCACTGCTGGATGTTATCCATGGAGGCTCTTTCAAAAGCTTTTCTCCCTTTCTGCCCCCTTTAATCCATTTTCAAGCCTAGCAATGCCTCATGTTTACCCAGCAGGCCCACATGAAAAGGTCACTTCTATTTCTTTGACCTTTTTCAGCTCAGTAAACATCGGCAGCTGGAAATCCTTTCTCTAGACATGTCAGCTGCAGTGAAATGGTGCTGCAGGTAGTGACATGCATACAGAGCATCTCTGACCTCTGATGTTGTTTTCCCATCAACACAGAAGTTTTCCCAACATTTTAGTCCTTGTGACACCAATTGCTCTCAGGGAGCTTGTGGAAGGGTTTCCTTTCCCTTTTCCCTTGGCATTGTTTGGGTGCTCTCCTTATTTTGAAATGAGATAGTAAATATTTGCAATCTTGAATTTGTAGATGTGCTGGTTATCGTTAATGTGTGGTCATGGGTTTTATATCCCTCAGGTGTTAGTGCCAGTTTGTTGGGATAGGAGGAAAATTTTTTCCTGACAGTTTCTTTCCTAAATTTTTCTCTGAACTGGGAGACCATGTCTAAGACCTGGATGAACTAGTTTTGGTGAGGATGAAGGGGAAGGAGAACAGCAACCTACGGGCTGAATCTTGAATTGTGACCTTATACCCAACATCCACCAGAACCAACTGCTGAAATTAATGTCCCTGCTGTGGAAACACAGACACAGTGTGAGCACCATGAGTAGAGCTTTGTCCTGCTTTGGTTTAAGAAGTTAGGTTCTAGCAGCTCTAGTCCAGCTTTGGATGTTCTTTCTAAAACAGAAGTTAAACTACAACGTGTCTCTCCAATGCCAACCTTAAGCCATGGCCAGGTATTGCCATCAGTCTCTGCTGCAAATCCTGGAGAGTCTCATCAGCCAGAAGGCTCGTGGGAAGTGATGAAAAGCAAGTTGTCATGTTGTGTTCAAATTATAAGTGCTTTTGGGTGGAGCATTAGCTACACAATTCCCATGAGGCAGGTGATGTTTTTCTGCACATCCTGTGCAAAGCTGAACCTCATTTAATACCTTTGATTTCTGATGAACATGACTGTCTTTACTGACTGAATTATATCCAGCATTCCATCTGCAGAGTGTTTTTCATCTTCTGGAATATAGTAAAGAATTTGTTTTCATAAATTTTGGTAAAACTTTTACAAATTGTACTGCTGGATTAGTGCTGCTCAAAAACTAGGACTCTTTTTGGGAAGTTTCTGCTCTGTGTCAAATTAATGATCTGTTACAAAACTTTCAAAAAGCACAATAACTGTAAAAATAATTTCTGGGTAATGATAGGAACGCCACTGGGTACTCTCTAAATCCTTTTGTCCCTTGTTAATACCTCATTTTGATTGTTGCATTTTTAATGCTTGGATTGGGACAGTGACATGTTCTGATCATTTCTGTTGAATGCATGAACATCTGGATTTGTTATGTTTTAGTGTTGTTTGCTGTTGGCTAGGGATGAAAGGAGAGATCAGATGGTTTGAAGTTGACTTTTTTTTGTTTTTCAAAGTTGCCTTTGTTCAGAAGCAGCAATCCAGGAGCTGAGCAATGGTTCTAATTGTGACTGACAAGCCATGATGGAAGGAGGAAAATGGGAGTGATGATCTATTGGCTGTGCTAGCTCAGCAGTGAGAGAAAAAATCTGAAAATTGCTCCTTAAAATTGTTCATGCTTTGCCTAAAGGAGAGATGAGGTTGCAAAAAGAAGGTACTTTATTATGCATCGAGCAGTCTTGAGTATGCCATGTGCAGATTCGAGACCTGCTGCTTGCCCAGAAAATAAAAAGTATTTGGCACCTGCAGCCTGGTGACCCACGAAGGAGGGCATGGTCTTAAAGGGGTAAAAAGTGAACCCCCTGTGCCCATGGATTATTGGAACCTGAGCAGAAGCCACCGCCCCATTGACAGGCCACAGTTAATAGGTTTACCCCCTTGTCCCTTCCCTCTGTTTTGAATATTTTGGGATTTCATACAGTAACTTGATGGCTATCACCTTGTGCCATTAAACAGTAATGTCAAGGAAAGGATGTTCCATGGGGTGTATTTAATGACAGGAATATTGTTTCATGCAGTGTGCTGCATGCAGCTGGCTGAGCGTTCCTTTAAATAGTTCCCACATCTCTCATGTTTGTTGGAGGGACTGTGCTGCCAGCTCTGAAGAATGGAGAGATTAATCTCTGCTACACTTGCTCTGGACAAATACCTTTTTAAAGTAAAACACCTCTTCTGTGTTTAAAAGTAGGGAAGAAAAAACGTCTGTACTGTAAAAACTAGTGCCTGAGCTCCTGCTAGGAGGTGATGCAACTTGCAAAGGGTGAGCCAGGAAATGTCTTAAATGTTTCTGTAAAGACTTTTCCCTCTAGGAGTGCCTCACCATTTTCCTGGTCATGTCCACATGACCAGGTTTCATTCCTGAAGTTTAGCTTAATTTCCAAGAGATGAATTCCGCCTTAGTGAATAACAACCTACCTGTACATAAAATAATTGCAATTAAAAATGAGGCTGAAGGGGGGAAGATGCAAGTGTACCATCTCCCTGAATCTTGAAGCTGGGGTTTGGTGCCAGAGTCCTGGATGGTGCAGTGTGGTGTCTGCACACTCAAGTGCCACTCACTCCTCACCAAGGATTTGTCTTCTGTACTCTCTCTGGTAAAAGTCACATTGGTCTCAGGCTTGGGTTTTTTTCCTTCTTGTGCTTGGGGAGATTCGAACTTAACATTGACTAATGTGTGTTTGCTTCAGCTTACTCAGGAAATTCTTAGCACCTGGAGGATATTCAGTCTAGTGTTGACAAAAGCCCTCTTTCCACTCTGCATATGGCATTGCACCATCCCCTGCTGAAATGACACAGGGTAATGCTGCTGCTAAAAGAGACAGGAGTGCACCATGTTCCCAATACAGCAAGCAGAGAACCTGGGGGAAGAACAGAATAAACATGCTGGTGCTGTTACATAGGGATGATTTTTGTCTGCTTAGGCCCTGTAGAAACAAAGGGAGGAATTTGCAGAGGTAAATAGCAATTATCTCGGTGGGAATATGGCCAGGGCATCGAGATTAACATTAATGAAAAAATGTAGTAGGAGTGATCTTTAATGCTTCTTGGGATTAGGGCATTGGCTTGGCTTCACATCTGATCTGAAAGGTAACAGTTCCTGAAGCACAGCACAAGATGGCTTGGTTCAGCACTGGATGAAAAAATGATGTCGTTATTTTGTAAATAAAAATTAAAAAATTCTGCTGGCTGTCCTTACACTGCAGGGTACTGGAAGGAAACACCAAGTGAAGTACTGCCATGCCTTTTTGGACATGTTCCATCCCAGCTGGCAGCTGGACATGCACGGTGCCTTTGCTCTGTCCTGCTCTTGCAGTTGCACTGTGTTCTTAGGGACATGTTTCTAAATACCACAACGTGTCTGAAGCTGGTCACCCTTGTCCTTGCAGGTGTGCCCAGTGGCTGTAGTGACTCTCCTGTCATTATTGTAAACACAAGTTTGCTCCTCCCATCCGTGGGTTAGAGATGTACCAGTTCCATGATACTGGAATCATGCTGTTCAAAGTTTGCCACCCTCTCTGGGGAAAACCAAACTTGCTGAGCAGTTCATTTTCACACAGGGAGGTTCCCAGTTATTATCCCTAAGGTAACGTTTAGAAGAGCCTCAGCATCTCGGAGTATTGGGCTGCAAAACCTCAAACCTCGTCCATTGAAAGCTTCCTTGGACCTGATCAATTCATTTGTAGCCACTCTAACCATGAATATAAATGTTGCTCACCTGATTAGCCTGTTTTATAGCACTTCAAAAGCCTTGATAAGACGGGTCAATGGAATAAAGACCTAATGAGTGCTGAGACTCCTTCCTTGCAAATAAATAAATAAAGTATAGCACAAACTCTAGGTAATGCTTTCAATCAATCAGCAGAAATCCTTCTTTGTCTGCAAAGATGAAGCCTGAGATGATAAAATGGAGTTGCTTTGGATGTGCTACAATGAATATGTTATTTTTTTCTCCCTCACAGTAATAAGGACAAACACAAGTCTCTTCTCTTCCAGCTTAAATGCAGTTTGCTGGCAGTTTCACATCCTCTTCTAGTCTGTAGTACTTGCAGCATTGCTATTTTAATATTTTACAGGAGTGTGGCCTGCTGGTACTGAGTTTACTGGTTTATATTGCTTTTAACAGGTACAGTCAGTGGTGGGTAGGTTGGGACTGCAGAATGGAAAGCTTTTCTTTTCGGGTGATTCTGTTGCCATTCCTTAACTCTCACACCCCCACAGCCACTCACACAGAGATCTTGTTGGTACTAGCAGTTTGGTTTTGGAATGCAGATTTAGAGCCATAACAAAACATGGCAGCAGAGGATGCTGTCTTGATAATTGCTGTAGGAAAAGACTTGAGAGAATGCTGGAACTCCTAAAGAAGGGGGCACTTTAATGTTCATCCCTCTGATCTCTTCTTATTGTGGCTAAGAAAGACCAACATGGTGCAGGTACTCTAGAAGCAAAAAAAGTGTTCTCAGCACGGTTCATGATGGCTGATGGTCCACACTGCCTTTGGTCCCTCGTTTTGACCTTTCCTGGCCACTGCACTGTGCATTGACACATTTGGTTCTTTCTCGGCAGCTCAGGTTTACGGGTGATCTACTGAAATCCTGTGCGTGTTACGATGAAACCACACAAAAAGTGGCTGTGCCCATTCCTGCTGGGGGTCTGAAAGATCTGCTGAATTGATCTAGGACTCTAACAGTGAGGATAAAAGCACTTGCTTTTAAGCAGAGTGATTTATATCCCATGCTTGATTTGATTCTGTTTCTCTAAACCCTTATTTCAGTAGCACAGTTAACAGGCTGGCTGGGTCCAGTTGGAACAATAACAAAACTGGGGAAGATTTTAAACAGATCTCAGGTCAGAGTGCAGCCTCAGCCTGTTCCCCTGTAGCCACCTGTGTACTCAGAGTGGCAAAGGCAGCAGTGAAAACACTGCACTTCTACTGAATGTGATTCAATCAGATCTTTGTGAAATCCCTGGATTTTTTTGCTGCCTAATAATGACTGTGAACCGCTTGTTCTTCATAAGCACAGAGTTTGGCCCTTTTCTCTCATCTTCAGATCTTACTGAAAATTCACTTTCAACATCCTTCTTCTTTGGCTAGGTTTAGCATAAATTAACAATCTTTTTTCCTCCTTTTTCAGGTATAGGAGCCTTTTAAAGGTAGCAGGTATTGTCTCGAGTTTTCCTCAGCATCATAATATATGGATATGAATGTCAGGTTCTTCAAATCTTAGAACCTATGTGTAACTTCAGTAGTAAAATTGCAAATCTTTTTATGACACCTTTTAGGTAATTCCATTAGTAATCCAACCTTCTGCAATATGACTAATTAAAGAATGAAGCAGCAGACTTCCAAGCTGGAAGAAAGTATTCATATTTTCCTGGCTTTTTCTAACAAGAATAGTTTTTGTCTGGCAACTCCCATGGTTTCTCAAGTTAATTAAGGTTTCGACAAACTGTTCTAAATCTCTCCACACCAGAAAAACAAAAAAGTTTTATCTTTAAAACTACAAAAAATTATCACTGCAGTGCTAGCAGGGAAATGAATAGTTTCAGATGGGCAAATTATTTTTTTTTTTCCATGAACATGGAAAGGAGGAATGTCAGTGGGGTTTGCATTGATTTAACAAGTCTTTTTTCACACACAAGTATAGATTTATACAAATGTTTTTGCATGCATGTACACATGTGCACAAGTGTCTAGACAAGTTAGCAATTGCAGGTCAAGAGTGAAGCATATCTGTCTCTAGGAAAATTATTAATGTATAGGTTGGCTTGGGTTATTCACTGCACTGAAACTAGTAGTAGGAAAAATGTTCTTTTTTAAAAAAAAAAAGTATTTGTTTGTTTGTATGTGTGTTTTGTCCTTTTCCTGGGAAACCATCCTGGTTAATAGCCTGCCTTTAGATGGGATGAAACCTAAGCAGAGAAATGTTCTTTGGCTAACAGAGAATGTAAAGGGAAAACAAAACCCTGTCACATTGGTTGTAATCTAATGCTGGAGTTGATTCTGTTTCCAGTGCAACAGCTGCTCTCTCTTCTGGCAGAAGCTGTACCTTTAGGCAACCTTTCCTCTGACTGGGACAATCTGCTTGTCTGGGTGCAAAGACTGTCACTGTTTGTCCTGACTGTTCTGATGCTATCCTTAACAGGCTTTGAAATGACCATCCCAGTCTAGCAGCAGAGACCGAAAACTTAGTTTCTAAAGAATTTCTTTTCATGCATTGGTGTCGTTTTGTTTAGTTTTGTCCCAATATGGTTTATCCGAATCCTCTGGCATGGGTTCAGGGATGTTTACAGATATTTATTTCTAGTAAATAAGCAGGTCACCAGAAGATGTTGTGGTCTGCCCTTGCCAGCTGATACCCAGCAGCTCAGCGTGGGCAACTGATCTGACAACAGCAAGGCAGGGTTGCTCCTACAGTAATTAGGAACTAAAATGCTAGTAAACACCTGGGAATAATTTGCATCAAAAGTCTGAAGAATTGAATATCTTGGGGGCAGAATAAGTAAGGAAAAGGCCAACTTGATTAAAGCCTCCCTGATGTGACTCAGTCTGATGTCTGACAGTAGGCAGACCTGCACTGGGACACCTACTGAAAGGGTTAATGAACTGTGGGATTTCTTGCTGGAGGGTGAGTTGATAGCTTAAGGACTTGTGTACCTGTGATGCCCAGGCTAATAAATCAGGTTTGAGCTGCCCTTGCAGTTTTCTCTGCTGTCCTTGGAAGAGACTGTCATACAGATGCTTGGGAGGGAGCATAATGTTTTATGACTACAACACCTGCAGTCCTCTCGTGGAAGGAGTCCCCAGGAGATCCTAACCCTACAAAGCTAATGTTGCTTAGCCACTGATAATATCAAGCTGCCAAGCTGAGTTACATGGATTGCTGTGGCAAGTGCCTGGCTGATTAATTTTAATTTAATGTAAACAGAAATGGTGTCAAGGATATATTATGTAACCAAGGGATGTCTTTACACAGGAAGGCATTAGTGGTGGACTGATGAGCTGAGATAGTGTGACCACCACATCCCTTGGTCTCATCTGACACAATTGCTGAGGTAAGGAAATGGAAAGTAGTGATAAAAGGATGTGAGGTGGGGCTCCTGAGGCTGATGGAAAAAGCTTGGTGGCAGAGTCAGCACAGCAGGCTCTGACTTCTTCTAGTGATTCTGGAGAGCATCGTGGGCTTTTTTTATTCCACCCAGCCCTATAAAAAAATTTAGTGCCCTCCACTTTAACCCATGAAGGAGTTGAGACGGGCTGAAGGGAAGTTGAGACTGTGAAGGGAACAGGGTGGCAAGCATGGTATGAAACCAGGTGATCTTTCAAGTCCCTTCCAACCCAACTGTTCTTTGTGTTTATGGGAGTTAATTCTCCTGAATTAACCCATCAGCTAACTTATTTCCTTTAAGCCAAGGGTGCAGAGAGAAACAATTAGGTGCAGGTTTATACTGCTGATGAAATCAGCTAACAAAGTGCTTCTATTGCTGTGGTAAGGAAACTGGGCTTATTTATGATGTACCCTGTCCCTCCCTCTGCCCCCCTGAAAAGCAAGAAATCCGAATATATATGTAAATTAGGTGAATCTCTTAAGCTTCTGTCAGGTTTTCAGTTCAAACCTCCTTACTGCAGGCAGATCTCTCTTTATCATCAGAACCTGGTTGCTCTCTTTGGGCCCAGTCCACAAACTTTGGTTTTTGCCTTTTAGGCTGTGCATACACAGTTAATCACCTTACAGCCAATACATGGCTCCAAGTTGCAGTAGGTCATTAGATATAGATTTTTTTAAGTAGGTCGTTCCTCTTTTTTTCTTTCTCCAGAGCATTCTGAGGGGGAAACTCTGCTGTGAATATTCATGAGAATACTTAAAGTAGGCAAGTGAGGAGATGGACATATTAGTTATATTTGAGGAAGAAACTGTAGCTTTGCTTTCATCATATTGACCTCTGGTAATTTGCCTACTGGACTGAAAGAATTTAGTTAGGTGGGTTATAGGATGAAAAGGATGGCTGCTGGCTAGGGTTATGGGCGCTCTGTTCTGTGCCATACACCTTGTTTGACCTGGGCAAATCATTCTCCTTTAGTTTTCCCACTTGTGCTAAATGTGGATTGTAATTACCCACTTCACTGAGGAGGGCATGTGGCTGAAATTAATTAATGTTTATAATGTACTTGGTTTTCCCGATGAGGTTTGTAGCCGCGTTGCTGAGTACAGTCATTTCTGGGTTTTTGCTTGTGTGTGTGCATGTGGGGTGTAAAGATTGGCTCCAGCAGAAAGGGTAGTAAAATACAGTCTTAAGAATAAAATTTCTTGGCACTTATATAAATGCAAATAATTCCTAAAGATTTTAAAGCATGAATACAGCTGGTGCTGGCTTTCCTACTGCAATGTAACTGCTCTATGGAAAGCAAGAAGGTAAATAACAAGGCAGAAGGCTTCTGGTCTTTTTTAATGGGAGCCAGAAAAATACTGGACCTCAAGGATAGCCCTTGGAGAAAAGAATTCTTTAGGACACTGAACATAACTCGCCTGAAGTCTTGTGGGCTTGTGAAAAATAAAATCACTGTAACTTCTGGGAAGAAACTGAAATCCTGATCGAGCCTTAATTGCTTATTTTACAGTATGGTAGTAAGTGGAAGATGTTATCAATCATATCAATAGATAGAGAACAAATACTTAACACAGGGCAGACAGAGAAATACTCCCGGTGTCCTGGGTTTCCACATCATCCCTTCCTCCTTTATTCATGATACACAATTCACAAAGTTCAATTGTGACATTTGGGTCTTGGCCAGTCCTTTTCTGTAGGGTATTTAGTGTTACACTGAGCAGCCAAAGCTGACATATTGGCATTGTCAGCCTTTTTTTCACAGTATCAATTTTTAATTCTATCTGAAAAAAATGTATAATCATGTTATATTTTTTATATAACTGTGATTAATGACAATAATAATCATGTTATATTTCACTTGCACAAATGAACCTGAGCTCAAGATTTAAACCTTCCTCTGTCCCTCCATGTGGGAGCATTCCAAAACCAATTCTTCCTTCTGTTGGTGCTGTTTCCAATGTGCCATTAAGAAAATTCTCCCTCATCTTCCCAAACCCACAAGTTCTTTTCCTTCTTCCATATGCAATTTTGGGATGCATTTGAAGACATCCAGGGGTTCAGCCTCTATTAACCGAGTGCCCCACTGCTCACAGGGTGCTCTGACCTCAGCCCACTCCAGAGGCAGGGAACTCCAGGGAAGGGCTTCCCATCTGGGAATTTCTGATGGGACTGATTCCTCACATTTACATTTAAAAAGTGACATTTTGTTGTGATCTGGCCAGACTGTGCCAGTTTTGTTTCCCCAGTGGGCAGGGTCAGCACCAAAGACACAGACACCAACTGAAGGACTCAGTGTCATTGACTGTAGCTCAAAGCAGCAAAGAATCCCAAAAGGAGCAGCTCAGCAATGCACCCAGCCATCAGCACCAGAGATTGCAGCAGTGATTAAGAAAGATCCAGCCCCAGTTACCCTCAGGCTTTACCATGCTCCAGATCTACACAGCAGCTGGGGAAGCTGTCACAGCCAAGGGCTGCAGAGCCACTCCTGGACACTGGGAATTCCTGCAGGTGCCTCCAGCCACAGGTGAGGCTCCAGCCTCGCTGGGAGAGGGCCCAGCTCTGACAGCGCTGAATGAACAAACTGACAGCGCTGCTGGTGCGGGAACATCTGGTTTCATCCTCCTCCTGGGTTCCTCCCAAAGCCTGGCCAGGGCCCAAGAGGAACCAAGGGAGGTGACTTTGACCATTCAGCCCCAGACAAGGCCAGATGTCAGATTTCATGGCCTTGTCTGGCTTCTAAACACAGAAAGGTCAATCCATGTTTCACTAACGAGTGGATACATCTATCACAGTGCTAATGACCATGCATATTTCATTAGTGAGCAGATACAAAGATAACCTTTGGTTGGAAGGTTCATCCAGAGGCCACCTTTGGCTCAGGGCCTCACTCAGGGCTGTTGTCCAGGCCTTGGCACTTCAGGGACGTGGTTTAGTGCTGGGCTCGACACTGCTGGGTGACCGGCTGGACTGGATGAGCTCAGAGGTCTTTTCCAACAGAAAGGATTCTGTGATTCCATGATTCCATCTGCTGCATTCAGCCAGGTCCATGTTAGCAGCATTCATTTGCTCACAAAGTCTCCTCAGGCCCAGCTCTTGAGGCCTGAGGCTTCAGCTCCTTCCGCTCCTGGTGCTCAGCCGCTCGTGCTGAACGAGACACTCGGAGAGAAGAGCACAGTCCATCCAATTCCTCCTCGGACACGGAGAGGGGAGGCTGTGGAAACAGGAGCAGTGTTTGGTGTGGTCTCCTCTCTGCCCTGCACGCCTTTCAGCGCTTTGAACCAGCCAAGAGCTTTCTCCAAGAGTGCAATGGAGCAGCTGTTCCTGCTGCCGGGTCTGGCTCTCTCCAGTCTCTGACCTTGCCTGCTTTTGTCCCTCTTGCTGTGCCCTCTGCTCCCCCAGGGCTCGGTGGCTGCTGCCCAGGACTGTGGGACTGGCACAGATCCCGTGGTCGAGACCCTCCTTTCTCTGCCCTTGGAGCTGCCTGGGCACAGCAGCCTTTTCCATCTGGAAGCTCCCCATGGACAGGGAGTCCCCAGCTCCGCTCCTTGCACAAGCTCCAGGAGCCCAGGGCTGCCATCTCAAGTCCCTGCTGGCCCTGGGGGCTCCCAGGTGCCTCAGGCTGCTGTGACACCGCTGCACACGGGAGGCAAGAGTGGCAGGGGCTGTGCTGAAAGTCAGCTCCACGTGCTGCTGCTGCTGCTGCTGCTGGGGGTCATTTGTCCAGCCCTGCCCCAGAGTCAGGGATCAGATCCAGGCCCTGCTGCTGCTCCCTCGGGATCAGCCCCACTTCGGGTGTTGCTGTCAGGGCCAGCAGAAGCGGTGGCTGGAGCAGCGGGTGCTGACGGTGCCCCAAGCCCCGGGGCTGGAGGGGTCCCTGGGCTGGGGCTGGCAGGGAGCTGCTCCAGCCCGGAGTGCACTGCTGAGTGCTGTGCTCTGGGGCTGGGGCTCCCCGCACAGGGGACTGGACTGGTGTGCCACAGGAGACAGAGAAGCTGCAGCTTCAGCATAACTGAGGTGGGTGCGTGGGCTGGGAAGAGTGGGGAGGCTCAAGGGGATTCACTGAGCTCATCCTGCTGCAAGGACGAGGAAAAGGGAGTGGGAACTCAGCAGTGAGGAGAGCTGAGGGCTGGAGAGCAGCTCTGAATGACACTAAAATCCCACTGGAGCTCTGAGACATTGCTGCTCCTCAGCCAGTGACAGGATGAGTCCCTAAGCCTGGGGCTCGGCCTTCCTCATGGTGAGGGGCACCAAGGAAGGCGACAGTGTGATGGAGACTGCCATGGGCTGGGAACTCACTGGGGGACAAGAGGGAGCAGTTGGGAAGTAAAAGGCAGGTGGGGGAGAGAACAGTTCAGAGAAGGGCTGAGCTACAGCTTGAGCAAGCTGCAAAATGTCATTTGGGGCCATCCCAGATTGATTTCATTTCAGAAGTTATTGAACAAGTTTAATTTTTGGGTGGTGTCATGTTTGTCCTTGGAGGTGTACACTCTGCAAACTTGAGCTGTGTTGCTGAAATGCTCCAGCAGGTCTGTGCTGCAGGTCACCCCATTTCTTCTCTGGCTGATTGCGGCCCGGTGCTGAGCTCCAGCAGAGCCCTGGCAGAGCCCAGAGCAGCCTCAGCACCCGCAGAGCCCGGCTGCAAGGAGAGAAACCAGAAAGCGCCCGTCAGCTGAAGGCTCCTGTCCCCTTGTCCCAGCCGCCCGCGGTGCCCAGGCCATGCTGGCCGTGCCCAGAGCTGTGCCCAGAGCTGCCCATCCCTGCTGCCTTTGGGAGCAGAGCAGGAGGGCAGGACATGTGCCCAGCCTGCAGCCAGCCACGGCACATCCAGCCCTCAGCAGCTGCCCAGAGCAGGATGCTCCTGTGCTCGCTGCCATCTCCCAAAGCTCTGATCCCACCATGCCAAGCAGACAAGACCCACATCACGCTGGAAGAAAAGCTGGTCCCAAACGATGTCCTCAGCCTTCTCCAAGGGCACGGCCCATCCACGCCACAGCTGCTCCCAAGCACTTCCCCATCCAGACTGGACCCCACCTGGAAAGCTTCCTCTAGAAAAACACACAACAAATTATTGAAAATAGATTACAGACAAAAAGGGGAACAAGAAAAAAGGTCAAAAATCTTATCTCTGTCAGGGGCTTGAGGAAGGCCCAACCCCTGCATGCCAGGGAAAAACCCACCCAGAGGTGAGGGAAGCCCAGGCTTGCTCCCTTCCCCCCTGCACTGCCCCCCAAAATAACGGTGATCCCAAGCAAACAGGGGCAGTGGAGCAGCCCAAGCCCTTCCTTGCCTGCAAAGCAAAGCAGCCCCTGCACAGGTTCTGGAGTCCCACCTCTGCTCCCACCATGGGGGTTTGTTTGTGTCGGGCTGGCTGCCCCAGCCCCAGCCCGGGGCACGGTGGGTGCTGGGGCTGTTGGCAGGGCCAGGAGCCCACTCCCATTTCATCAGCACCCCAGCCCATCCCCCCAGCCCTGCCAAAAGCAGCCTGGCAGCCGACTGAAGGATCAGCTGCATCCGCCCCAGCAAAGGGGGGAACCTTTGGTTCCTGGCCAGGCTGTGCAATGCCCAAATCTGGGAGCATCCCCCTGCGTGTGGACTCATCTGCACATTCCCTGTGCAGCCTGGCTTTGGAGAAGGTGCCAGAATCAAAGTCCATCATCCTCAGCTGCCGGTGACCAGGTGGAGGAAGAGGTTGTCATCCTTGATGTCATCCTCCGTGTCCCCAGCAGCAGCAGCAGCCCCACCTGGTACAGCTTCTCCAGGGGCTCCTTCTCCTTCCCTGGGGTGAGCCCAGGCTGTCAGGGTTCTGCCCAGGGCCCCAGCTGTCAGGGAACCAGGACAAGCAAAACCAGCTCGGATGGTGGCCACCAGTGCTAGGCAGAGCAGCTGAGCTCCAGTACAAGGGCTGCGTGTTCCCATCTGATGACCCCTGGGCAGTGACACAGGCAGGACAAAATGTCTGGGTTCCTTTGCTTCTGATTGCCAAGGCATGTGTGGAGCTGTAACTTACCAGGGCCTTGCATCAAAGCGTGCCTGTGGCTCTCTCCCTTCTTCTAGGGCAGATCAATATCCTGCAGCCAGGGATCACAGAACAGCTCTTCTAAAGAGGGCCTGTCCAAGTCCAGCATGGATAAACACCGCCTGATCAGATCTTGGCACTCTGGGCAGAGAAACCAGAAACCGCCGGTCAGTTGGAGAAGGCTCCTGTTGGCTTTGCCCCACTATTCCTGTGCCCAGGCCATGCTGGATGCGCTCAGAGCTGGGCCTAAACGTCCCCATCAATTCCCTGTTTTGGAGGAGAGCAGGAGAGCAGGACATGTGCCACCTCCTCAGCAGCTGCCAGAGCGGGATGCTGACGAGCTGCTGCTGTCTCCCAGCACTGGTATTGCCCCCGTGGCCAGAGATGAGGATCCACCTTGAGAGAGCCGTTGTGGCAGCGAGAGTTGATGGTCCCAGCTGATGTTCTGGCTCCTCCTGAAAGGGTGCTCCCCGCAGACCATCTGGTGCAGCAGGATGCCCAGGGACCAGATGGTAGCTGGCTTGCCGTAGTACCAGCCAAATTGGGTCCATTCTGGTGGGCTGTATGACCGTGTTCCTATGGAATACAGATGGGGTTCATCAGGGGGACGCTGCTGCTCCCTGAGCCTGGCCCCAGCATCCCTGGGTGTGTGGGGGCTGCCCCAGTGGCACACGGGGTGACCGCTGCCCTCTCGCCAGCACCTGGGACTTGTGTACAGACTCGGGGATGGAAAAGAAGCCACTGGTGCTGGAAGAGGGCAGCAGAAGTCCTGTCAAGGCCCGACCATGACGGAAAAAAAACCCACTCATTGCTTGGGAAAACAATGCCCTCATCCTCCCTGCCTGCACTGCCCCAAAAACATTATGAATCCAAAACAAACCAGGTGAGTGGAGCAGTCCAAGCCCTTTGTCACCTGCACACCAAACCGGCTGGGACACAGGTTCCGGCCCCGCTCTCTGCTACCCCCACCCACGGGTGTTTTGTCAGGCTGGCTGCCCCAGCCCCAGCCCCAGTCCTGGGCAGAGTGGTGGGCAAAGGCTGCCAGCAGGGCTGGAAGCTGGCTCCCCACCCAGCCCTGCTCAAAAGCAACTCAGCTGAAATCTCAGTGCCATGAAGGGCAGCAAAAGGGAGAATCCCCGCTGCCACACCCATCTTGGGCTGTGAGGTGTTGGGCCATGAGATGACGGGACTGAGAGCACACCCCTGCGTGGGCTCACCTGCAAAACGAGTGTAGGCTGTGTCTTGCAGGTAGGTGCCACAGCCAAAGTCAATCAGTTTGGCCTGCCCGGTGGCCAGGTCAACCAGGATGTTCTCTGGTTTGATGTCTCTGTGCAGGACCCCGCAGCTGGTGCAGTGCCGCACGGCCTCCAGCACCTGGCAGAACAGCTCCCGCGCCAACTCCTCAGACAGGAACCCCCGTTCCTGAATGAAATGGTGCAGGTCCTGGCAGCTCTCCGGGCGTTCCAGCACCATCAAGACGTCACTGGGGAGCTCCTTCCACTCCAGCAGCTGGACGACACCGGGGAAGCCAGTGGACACCTTGGCCAGCAGCACGACCTCCAGGGGTGCGCTGGTGCCGTCGGGCTGCAGGAGGAGCGCGATGCCGTCAGTGGGGCTGATGCCATGCCGGGGGTCGGGAACCCCTCACCCGGCCCGGGATGCTCTGCGCCTTGCGCTGGCCCCACGCCTGCTCTCCCTCGAGGTGTCCTGGTGGCTTCCAGCCTGCCGGGCCTCGGCTCATCCCCGCCCAGCTTCTGCCGCTGGCCCCGCTCACTCACCAGCTCGCCCCAGTGCTGGACGCGGTTCCTTGGCACCCTTTTGATGGCCACCTGCAAGCCAAGAGCAGCAGCGGGCTGAGCTCGCCACCTGCCCTGCCCAGCCCCATGCTCCCCCTCCTTCCCTCCTCCTCCACCTCCTCCTCCTCCTTCTTCCCCTCCTTCTCCTCCACCTCCCCCTCCTTCCCTTCCTCCTCCACCTCCTCCTCCTCCTCCTCCTCCGCCCCCTCCTCCTGTGCCCGCCGCCGGCCCCGCCGCTCACCAGGACGCCGTCCGAGAGCCGCGTGGCTGCGAAGACGCTGCCGAAGCCGCCTCTGCCCAGCAGCGAACCCAGCCGGTACCGCTCCTTCAGGCCCTGCTGCGACTTCCCTGCGGGCGGGACGCGACTGTCAGCGCTCGGCCCGGGGCCAGGAGCGGCCCCCGAGCACCCCCCGAGCGCCCCGGGCCGGCCCTCCCCAGGCGTTCTGTCCCTGGAACGGGACAGCGGCGGCTCGGGGCCGGCGGCCGCGGTGCCGAGCGGCGGAGCTCGGGCCAGGGAAGCCGCAGCGGGGGTGGCGGGAGCGGCCGCGCCGCGTGTGTCCTCCGCGGGGCCCGGGAGGAGCCGGGGCCGGGGCCGGGACTGGAGCCCACGTCGGGGCCGGGGCCGGGCTCGGGCCAGGCGGAGCCAGAGGGCGGCGATGCCACCCCAGCCCCAGGCACTGATGCCCGCCCAGCAGCGCCACCGCCAGCACGCCCAGAGCCGGGCGGAGGCGAGACCCCGGCGGGACGGCCGGGGACGGGGACGGGAACCGGGGCGGGGACGGGGCCGGTGACGGGCTGGGGACATGGCCCAGGCCAGCAGGGGAGAGGGAGCCTGGGAGAGGAGGGGACACCGTGAAAGGGAGAGCAGGAGAGGGTGCGGGACAGCGGGAGAGGGAGAGGAGATGCGAGGGGGTCGATAGAGTATCTGCTTTCGCTGCTGCCGCTGCTGCCGCTGCTGCTGCCGCTGCTGCTGCCACTGCAACTGAAGCTCCAGGGCCGTTTGTCCCCGTGTCCGTTTTTCCGTTGCCCGCTCGCCCCTGCGCCCAGCCCCCCGCTCCCCAGGGGCAGCCCCTGAGCCTGTCCAAACACGGGAACTTTGCCCTGTTCAGCCCAGACCCAGAGTCTGGACTCCTGCACAGGGGCATAGGTATCCCCTTGAGCGCTGCTGTGCCTTGTCCCTGCTGAGGATCAAACCCTATCGGAGCACATTCCCTGAATGCAGAATTTGTACCTTACCCAGGCACTGCACTTACCTCTCCAGCAATGATTAAAAAAACAAAAAAAACCAAAAAAAAAACCAAAACAAAACATAACAAAAAAACCCCAAAAAACCAAAAAAAAAACCCAAAAAAAACCCCAAAAAACCAAAACAAAAATGGGGAAGGCAAACTGTGAAACTGTGTGTAGCTCATGGTATTTTACAGGGTCTAAAATTCGCCAAGTAATGAATCTTAGAGATGAGATCTATTTGGATTAAGGGGATGGAGCAGTAGTTCAAGATGGAAAAGAGGAGCATAAAAAAAACAGAGAAAAACATCTTCAGTTGTTTCTTGCCATTTTCATTTCATTCCTTAAAAGCTGTTTCAGTTTTCCCAGAATCTTCTCCACACTCCTGTTTGCTCTTTCCAAGAACCTTTCCTGGAGAACGAGGTGCAGCTTCTGTCACAAGATGTGCCACCAGCCGCACTTTCTCATGGCTTTCCACAACGTGTGTGCAGCTCAACTCTTGCAGCATAGCAGGGCAAATGTTTGAAGGATTTGACAGCTTGTTCTTCTTTCTTTTCCTTGTGGGCTGGGCAGTTGTGCCGTTGGTAAGGTTTTCATTGTTACTGTTTTACCCTAAGAAACCATGAGGGGGTACCAGGAATTGTCAGGGAATGCAAGCCGGACTGAATGCAGAGAAAGAATCTGCAGAGCCTGCAGCCAGAAATGGAGAGCTGTGTGATAATCATTGCAACATCCCCATGGGCATCTTGAAAGTGATCTAGAAGATGAAAATGCTCTGACAGAGGGCATTTGTTTCTGAGTTCAGTGTAGAGGATTCCACATCTAGTGCATTGGTTCATAAATCAAGAGTTCAGTCAGTTCATGGAAAGCACCAGAACAAGCACTAGGACTGGGACACACTGGGAGCCACTGGAAATGTGCTGGGGGTAACTGGGACCACGCTGGGGGCAACTGGGGACAAGGGTGAGTGACTGGGGCCCTGCTGGGAGAGACTGGGATCATACAGGACTCATACAGGGATCGTACTGGGAGTGACTGGGGCTAATTTAGGGGCAACTGGGAGAACTGGGAAAACACTGGATGGCACTGGGAACAACGGGGACAGCGCTGGGGGCAAATTGTATCATAATGGGGAGTGACTGGCAGCAACTGGGCTCCTGCTGGGAGCAGCCCCTGGCGGCCCCGGGAGCCCTGCACCCCTTTCCTGGCCATGCCGGCCCTCCAGGCCCAAGAGCCCCCTTTTCCTTCACCCAGAGACCCCCTGGACCCCTATTCCTGCCTTTCCTAGCGCCCAGCCCCTCCTTTCCTCAACACCGAGGACATCTGAGACCCCTATTCCCAGCCAGCCTGGGTTTTCCCACCTTTTGCTGGGAATGGGGACACCGGGGACCCTTGCAGTCCTCTTTGCTGACGATAGTGACACAATTAAGCTCGCCCAAACTCCTCCTGGATCTCCCCTAAGCCCCCAGTGGGGATTCCTGGGAGTTCCCCTGTGTTTACCCTTTCCCAGGACTTTGGGGGTCCCCCCCGACCTGTCCGTGCACCCCCAGATTTCTTCCACAGCCCCCTGTGATGGTGGGGGTGGGGGCCGAGTGCTGGCGCCCCCCTGCCTGCAGCAGATCCAACGGTGAGGGGAGTTTGGGGGGGTCCCCTGAGCATTTGGGGTCCCCTGGGTTTTGGGGTGACCCCCGGGCCCCCCAGGATCTCCCTGAACATGCTGACACTGCCCGTGCGCAGTGAGAAGGTTCATACCCGGCACGGGGTCCCAGCTCAGTCACCGGCATCGCCCAGGAACCCCCAAACCCTCCTGGGACCCCCAAACCCCCCGGGACACCTCGACCTCCCCGGGACCCCAAAACCATCCCTGGGCCGTCCAAAAACTCCCCAAGACCGCAAAAACCCCACACAGACACCCCCCAAACCCTCCCAGGACATCAAAATTCCCACAAGACCTCCCAGCACGCCCCAGACCCCCCTGAGAAGGTTCGGTCCTGGCAGGGGTTCCCCATCTCTGTCACCAGCAGGTACCCCAAACCAGCCTTGGGTTCGCCCTGGGATTGCCCAATCCCCCCCTTTGGGAATCCCTAAAACCCCCCTGGGAACCCCCCAAAATCCACCAGGACCCGAAAAACCCTGGAGATAGACAAAACCCCCCCAGGAATTCTTCAGGGAAGTTTATACTCAGCACGGGGTCCCCATCACCATCATTGGCATCACCCGGGTACCCCCAGATCCTCTCGGGACTCCCAAACCCTCCTGGGACCCCCAAACCCTCCCAGGTACCCCTAAATCCTCCCAGGACTCCCAACCCTCCCCGGGCTGCGCTGCCAGAATCAGCAGGAGTGGTGTTGGCCTCTTCAGGGGAGTTAGAGTGGGACCCGACCAGAGCGGGGGCCCTTAAACCCCAAAAATCCACCCTGGGGGGCAAAACATCCCCTACAGCGGCTTGGAGTGAGTCCCCCAGAAAAATGTCACTTAAAGCCGTCATGATCACCCCTGAAAAGGGGCTTGTGGGGCTGTGGCCCCACAAACACCTGAAAATGGGGAGGAAAAAACACCCTTGAAATGGTGAGGTCCCCCCAAAAATCCTTAAAAAGAGAAAAACTCCTCTTCAGAGGGGCCTGAAGACCCTTCAGGGCCCTCGAGGAGGGACAAGATCCCCTCCTCTGCTGGGGCCTCTCTGAGCCGGGAGCTCTCCCGTTGGCTGCCCTCGGGGGAGCCCCGAACGACGGCGGCTCCTGGGCTGAGCCCCCCTCAGCCGGGGCTGCGGAGGGAACTGGGGGGCCTGGGACGGGGCCTGGGGGTCCTGGGGTGACCTGGGGGAGCCTCAGTGGGTCCCACCTCCTCCTGTGCCCCCTCTCCCACCCCCTTCCAATTGTTCCCCCCAAACCTCCGCTCCCCCAGCTGGGTTTGGGGTGCTGCTACCAACACCCTGACCCACAGCGTGTCAGGTCGTGTTCTGACTCTGTCAGCAGTTTGGTTTTTTTGTTTGTTTGTATTATTGCAGTTATCTTTTAAGTTTTTCTAGTAAAGAACTGTTATTCCTATTCCCATATCTTTGCCTGAGAGCCTTTTACTTTCAAAATTATAATAATTTGGAGGGAGGGGGTTTACATTTTCCATTTCCAGGAAGGCTCCTGCCTTCCTTAGCAGACACCTGTCTTTTCAAACCAAGACAGATTTTGGTGCCCAACCTGCAGCCCGAGGGCATCGAGAGGAAAAGGGAATAACAGTTCTTGAGGAACCTAATTTTTGTGTGCTGCTATAAAAACCTCGTTAAGCGACACCATGTGGTCCAGCTTACCCTGGTTTGGGTAGCAGCACATGGTTGTGGCTGTGCCAGCGCCCCCACCGACCTCCAGCCCTGGGAACCTGGAGCAAGCGGAAACCACAACTTTGCAAATGCTACCTGTGCCTTTAGCAAATGGAAAGAGAACTGGGGTGTGAAAAATAAAGCTTGTTTATTTTCAGAAAAACAGCAAAGAAAACACAGAACACATTTACATTGTAAGAATATTTGTAACAACAACTATCTATGGAACGTATATACCCAAGAACATATCTAACAAAAGTCTATGAAACGTATTTACAGAAGCCAAAAAGAAGCCCTAAAACCTATAGCCTAAAGACAACAACAAACTCCACAACGTATGTACAAAAGGGTGGCATCTCTGTCCGGGATCTCCTTCATCCTTGAGGAAAAGCAAGAGGCACAGTCACTCCAATCAGGCAGAGAGGGCTCTTCCATGTGCCCCCAGGCTGGCCCAGCAAGCGCAGCACAGGCTGGAGATGGCCACCAGAACCCAATGCACCGGGTCCCACATCCCTGAGACGGGACCACCCAGCCCAGTCCCAGCCTGGCAGCAGGGGACCCGCTCTGCCTGTGGGGACCACATGCCTGTCCTGCTGCTGGTATTGCTCTTCATCCCAAGATCATGGCCTCTTCCTCATCTTTCTCATCAATGTCCATGTCCTCAAGGTACTCTTCCATTTCCACGTCCATCTCCTCTTCCACATCTACCTCCATCTCTTCTTCACCACTCTCTTCTCCATCCACTTCCATCTCCTCCTCTGTATCCATCTGCATGTCCACCTCCATCTCTTCCTCTCCACTCTCTTCTCCATCCACTTCCATCTCCTCCTCAGTATCAATCTCCATGTCCACCTCCATCTCTTCGTCTCCACTCTCTTCCCCATCCACTTCCATCTCCTCCTCGGTATCAATCTCCATGTCCACCTCCATCTCTTCGTCTCCACTCTCTTCCCCATCCACTTCCATGTCCTCCTCTCTATCAGCCTGCATGTCCACCTCCATCTCGTCCTCTCTGTCTGTGACAGCCTGCAGAGATAGCAACACCTCAGAGTGGGGTCCCTGTCCCACCCCATCCCCACAGAACTCCAGCCCAGCCGGGCAGCTGGGGGGTGTCCACCTCCATGGAATGGCACCATACCTTCCTCAGGACAAATGTGAGCATCCTGCAGGGACGGATGACAAAATCCAGGCAACAGAGAGCTTTCAGGACTGATGGGAGCATCAGGGCGCAGGTGACGAGAAGGGTGACAGGGAGCATGGTGAAGGGTGAGCTGGCACGAGGGCTGGCACAGGGTGGGCTGACACAAGGGCCAGTGGTTGTGTTGTGCTCTTTGCTGGACGCTGGAGGTTCCATCTGGAACATCACATCTGTGACATCACAGTGGATCTAAAGAGCATCTTGTTCCGAGCTGAGCAATCTTCCCCAGACCATGCTGCTCACAGCCCTGTTGCCAAGGATGGGGCATCCACAGCCTGGGCCAGTGCCTCAGCAGCCTCCGTGTAAAAGAGCAGCTTCCTCAGATCCAACTTCAATCAGCCTCCTGCAGTTGAAAGCCATCCCCCCTTGTCCTGTTGCCACGGGCCCGGCTGAACACTGTCCCCGTCTTTCCTGTGGGACCCTTCCAGTCCTGCAGAGCTGCAGTGAGGCCTCCCCAGTGTCTCCTCTTTCCAGGCTGAGCATCCCCAGCCCCACTTGGACAGCAGTCAGGTAGATCAGGGGGAGTCAAGGCTGAAGTCAAATAGCATCAGGAACTGAGAGGTGGAAGCTTTAGGCCCAGGTTTGCCTCTATAATAACAGTGGAGGGGAAGATGGTGGGACACTGGCTCTGTTCTAACCGGTGAATATTTTCTTTTTTTTTTTTTTTTCCTTCTTTTCTGTCATGCTGATGCAGGTGTTGCTGTTTGCAAGGAAGCTTGGCACAATGTCCATTGTCTTCTCCATTTGTGAAACACCGAGCAGAGTCTGGGCAGGCTGATGATGCAGAGCAAAACCTGCAAATACACCGGTGATCCTGAGCCTGGAGGATGCAGCTAAACCCGGCCAAAAATAATTTCTGGAAAGTCAAGCCTGGTTTACATTTTCTTGAGTTTGGCTATTCCTGAACCGGGGGAGGGGGCTTTCGGGGGAGGGGGTACCACAGGGGTTCCCCTCCCCCGTTTTTGGGGGGTCTCCCATGGTGCCCCCTCCCCAAAAAGCTCCGCGGGCCCCCTGAAGTGGCTCCTGTTCCACCGGCTGGTGCCCCCTGATCCAGGACGGCCCCCGGTGAGTCTGGGGGGCTCAGGGGGGATTTTGGGGGGATTTTGGCGGCATTTATGGGCTTTGGGGGATTTTGTTGGGAGATTAGGGGGACTTATTGGATTTTGGAGAGAATTACTGGGTTTGTGGGGTTATGGGGATTTTGTGGGATTTGATGATTTTGGATTTTGGGGATTTTTTTTTGGGTTTTGGGGTGGTTATTTCTTGGGGGGTTTATTGAAATTTTTGGGAGTTTTTTTTTTTTTTTTTTAATTTTGGTGTGTTCCACTGGGATTTTGTGGGATTCTTTGGTGTTTAGGAGTCTTCTATTGGGATTTTTGGGGGATTTTGGGGGGGTTTTAGAGGAATTCTGGGGGGCTTTGGAGTTGTCCCAGGGTGTGGGGAAGGCCTGAGAGGCGCCAAAATCTGCTTTAAACCCCTGAAAGTCCCAATAAACCCCATGAAATCGCAATTAAATTTCACAAATTCCCATTAGAACACCCTCGAATCCCAATAAAAGCTCACAAAATCCCAATTAAACCCCACAAATTCCCCCCCAAAAATGTCTCCAAAACCACAAGAAGCCCCACAAAATCCTCACGAGACCCAAAGAAATCTTGGCAACACCCAAAAAAACCCACAAACCCCATCCAAATCCCCACTAAAATTCCTAAAAAACCCAAATCCCCAAAGAATCCCACTAAATGCCGCAACAATTCCAATAAAATGCCTCCAAATCCCCTAAAAATCCCAATAAAACCCAGAAATAATTCCAGAGGATCCCACAAAATCCCCACAAAATCCCAGTAAAACCTTCCGAACTTCAAAAGAAAACACAAAAAATTTCAATTAACCCCCAAATACCCCCAGGAAAACAACTTCCCACTCAAAGCACCAATAAAGCCCCTCAAAATCCAAACTCCCCAAAATCCCCCAACTGCCTCCAAACCCAATAACTCTCCCCAAAAACCCCAACAATTCCCTGTAAACTCCCAACACAATTCCCAAAAGCCCAAAAAAGCCCCAGATGCCCAAACCCCTCCCGAGCCCTCCCTGGTCCCTCCCGGTCCCGCCCAGGCCCGTCCGGGGCCGCGGCCAAAACTGCCCGGAGCGAGAGCGGAGGTCCCGGAGCGACCCCGGAGCCGATCCCGGGCTCGGCCTCGGGCTCGGCCCCTTTGGGGGATTTTGGGCCGAACCGGGCAGGTTTAGGGTGGGCTTCAGATCCCTTGCGGGGATCCCGAGCCTTTTCGGGTGGATTTTCAGCCCCTGTGGCTGATTTGAGGCCGAATCTGGTGGGGTTTAGGGGGGATTTCAGACCCCTTTGGGTGATTTTAGGCCCATGTGGGTGGGGCTGGGGCCCATTTGGGTGAGTTTAGGAAAAACTGGGCCCATATGGGTGAATCCTAATCCTGTGTGGGTGATTTTAGGTCCCTTTTTTGGGTGTTTTGGGCCCGTTTAAGTAGGGTTTTTTGCTTCTTTGGGCAATTTTAGTTTGAACCAAGCCTTTTTAGGGTGATTTTAGGTCTTCTTGTGTTGGTGTCAGGGACATTTTGGTGATTTTAGATACCTTTGGATGATTTTAGGCTGGACCAGATACTTTCAGGCTGGATTTTAGTCACATTTGAAAGATTTACGGGTGATGTTAAGCCATTTCTTGAGGGTTATAAAACACCTGGGGCAGTTTTAAGCCCCTTTGGTTGGATTTTAGAGCCCTTTGGATACTTTTAATCCCATTTGGCTGATGTCAGGCCGAACCATGTGGATGTAGGCTGCATTTGATGCCCTTTTGGGTGATTTTAAACCAAACCGGGCTTTTTTAAGACAGCGCGTCCCCTTGGCCCTGGCCCTTTCCCCTCACGGTTCCGCCCTTTCCTCGCTCCTTTCCCCTCACGGTTCCTCCTTTTCCTCGCTCCTTTCCCCTCACGGTTCAGGATCTGGGAGCGGGGGAGGAGGAGGAGGGAGGGAGGAAGAGGCGCAGCGGCAGCAGGGAGCAGCCGGAGGAGAGGAGGGAAGGAATCGCGTGGCCCTGGCGCTGCCTGAGCTCGCAGCACCCCGGGAGCATCGCCCCCATCCCGCAGGTGCCCGGGGAGGGGGAGCTCGGCCCAAATATCCTGGGGGGTGCCTGAGTTTGGGATTTTTTTGGGGGGATGTTTGGAGCTGGCAGGGCTCCAAAGCCAAGCCGAAGATCCAGGGATCAGATCCAGGCCCTGCTGCTGCTCCCTCGGGATCAGCCCCACTTTGGGTGTTGCTGTCAGGGCCAGCAGAAGCGGTGGCTGGAGCAGCGGGTGCTGACGGTGCCCCAAGCCCCGGGGCTGGAGGGGTCCCTGGGCTGGGGCTGGCAGGGAGCTGCTCCAGCCCGGAGTGCACTGCTGAGTGCTGTGCTCTGGGGCTGGGGCTCCCCGCACAGGGGACTGGACTGGTGTGCCACAGGAGACAGAGAAGCTGCAGCTTCAGCATAACTGAGGTGGGTGCGTGGGCTGGGAAGAGTGGGGAGGCTCAAGGGGATTCACTGAGCTCATCCTGCTGCAAGGACGAGGAAAAGGGAGTGGGAACTCAGCAGTGAGGAGAGCTGAGGGCTGGAGAGCAGCTCTGAATGACACTAAAATCCCACTGGAGCTCTGAGACATTGCTGCTCCTCAGCCAGTGACAGGATGAGTCCCTAAGCCTGGGGCTCGGCCTTCCTCATGGTGAGGGGCACCAAGGAAGGCAACAGTGTGATGGAGACTGCCATGGGCTGGGAACTCACTGGGGGACAAGAGGGAGCAGTTGGGAAGTAAAAGGCAGGTGGGGGAGAGAACAGTTCAGAGAAGGGCTGAGCTACAGCTTGAGCAAGCTGCAAAATGTCATTTGGGGTCATCCCAGATTGATTTCATTTCAGAAGTTATTGAACAAGTTTAATTTTTGGGTGGTGTCATGTTTTCCCTGGGAGGTGTACACTCTGCACACTTGAGCTGTGTTGCTGAAATGCTCCAGCAGGTCTGTGCTGCAGGTCACCCCATTTCTTCTTTGGCTGATTGCGGCCCGGTGCTGAGCTCCAGCAGAGCCCTGGCAGAGCCCAGAGCAGCCTCAGCACCCGCAGAGCCCGGCTGCAAGGAGAGAAACCAGAAAGCGCCC
Source organism: Anomalospiza imberbis (assembly GCF_031753505.1). NCBI lineage: Eukaryota > Metazoa > Chordata > Aves > Passeriformes > Viduidae > Anomalospiza > Anomalospiza imberbis. The sequence goes on from NW_027100171.1 coordinate 597,444, forward strand.
GTCAGCTGAAGGCTCCTGTCCCCTTGTCCCAGCCGCCCGCGGTGCCCAGGCCATGCTGGCCGTGCCCAGAGCTGTGCCCAGAGCTGCCCATCCCTGCTGCCTTTGGGAGCAGAGCAGGAGGGCAGGACATGTGCCCAGCCTGCAGCCAGCCACGGCACATCCAGCCCTCAGCAGCTGCCCAGAGCAGGATGCTCCTGTGCTCGCTGCCATCTCCCCAAAGCTCTGATCCCACCATGCCAAGCAGACAAGACCCACATCACGCTGGAAGAAAAGCTGGTCCCAAACGATGTCCTCAGCCTTCTCCAAGGGCACGGCCCATCCACGCCACAGCTGCTCCCAAGCACTTCCCCATCCAGACTGGACCCCACCTGGAAAGCTTCCTCTAGAAAAACACACAACAAATTATTGAAAATAGATTACAGACAAAAAGGGGAACAAGAAAAAAGGTCAAAAATCTTATCTCTGTCAGGGGCTTGAGGAAGGCCCAACCCCTGCATGCCAGGGAAAAACCCACCCAGAGGTGAGGGAAGCCCAGGCTTGCTCCCTTCCCCCCTGCACTGCCCCCCAAAATAACGGTGATCCCAAGCAAACAGGGGCAGTGGAGCAGCCCAAGCCCTTCCTTGCCTGCAAAGCAAAGCAGCCCCTGCACAGGTTCTGGAGTCCCACCTCTGCTCCCACCATGGGGGTTTGTTTGTGTCGGGCTGGCTGCCCCAGCCCCAGCCCGGGGCACGGTGGGTGCTGGGGCTGTTGGCAGGGCCAGGAGCCCACTCCCATTTCATCAGCACCCCAGCCCATCCCCCCAGCCCTGCCAAAAGCAGCCTGGCAGCCGACTGAAGGATCAGCTGCATCCGCCCCAGCAAAGGGGGGAACCTTTGGTTCCTGGCCAGGCTGTGCAATGCCCAAATCTGGGAGCATCCCCCTGCGTGTGGACTCATCTGCACATTCCCTGTGCAGCCTGGCTTTGGAGAAGGTGCCAGAATCAAAGTCCATCATCCTCAGCTGCCGGTGACCAGGTGGAGGAAGAGGTTGTCATCCTTGATGTCATCCTCCGTGTCCCCAGCAGCAGCAGCCCCACCTGGTACAGCTTCTCCAGGGGCTCCTTCTCCTTCCCTGGGGTGAGCCCAGGCTGTCAGGGTTCTGCCCAGGGCCCCAGCTGTCAGGGAACCAGGACAAGCAAAACCAGCTCGGATGGTGGCCACCAGTGCTAGGCAGAGCAGCTGAGCTCCAGTACAAGGGCTGCGTGTTCCCATCTGATGACCCCTGGGCAGTGACACAGGCAGGACAAAATGTCTGGCTTCCTTTGCTTCTGATTGCCAAGGCATGTGTGGAGCTGTAACTTACCAGGGCCTTGCATCAAAGCGTGCCTGTGGCTCTCTCCCTTCTTCTAGGGCAGATCAATATCCTGCAGCCAGGGATCACAGAACAGCTCTTCTAAAGAGGGCCTGTCCAAGTCCAGCATGGATAAACACCGCCTGATCAGATCTTGGCACTCTGGGCAGAGAAACCAGAAACCGCCGGTCAGTTGGAGAAGGCTCCTGTTGGCTTTGCCCCACTATTCCTGTGCCCAGGCCATGCTGGATGTGCTCAGAGCTGGGCCTAAACGTCCCCATCAATTCCCTGTTTTGGAGGAGAGCAGGAGAGCAGGACATGTGCCACCTCCTCAGCAGCTGCCAGAGCGGGATGCTGACGAGCTGCTGCTGTCTCCCAGCACTGGTATTGCCCCCGTGGCCAGAGATGAGGATCCACCTTGAGAGAGCCGTTGTGGCAGCGAGAGTTGATGGTCCCAGCTGATGTTCTGGCTCCTCCTGAAAGGGTGCTCCCCGCAGACCATCTGGTGCAGCAGGATGCCCAGGGACCAGATGGTAGCTGGCTTGCCGTAGTACCAGCCAAATTGGGTCCATTCTGGTGGGCTGTATGACCGTGTTCCTATGGAATACAGATGGGGTTCATCAGGGGGACGCTGCTGCTCCCTGAGCCTGGCCCCAGCATCCCTGGGTGTGTGGGGGCTGCCCCAGTGGCACACGGGGTGACCGCTGCCCTCTCGCCAGCACCTGGGACTTGTGTACAGACTCGGGGATGGAAAAGAAGCCACTGGTGCTGGAAGAGGGCAGCAGAAGTCCTGTCAAGGCCCGACCATGACGGAAAAAAACCCACTCATTGCTTGGGAAAACCATGCCCTCATCCTCCCTGCCTGCACTGCCCCAAAAACATTATGAATCCAAAACAAACCAGGTGAGTGGAGCAGTCCAAGCCCTTTGTCACCTGCACACCAAACCGGCTGGGACACAGGTTCCGGCCCCGCTCTCTGCTACCCCCACCCACGGGTGTTTTGTCAGGCTGGCTGCCCCAGCCCCAGCCCCAGTCCTGGGCAGAGTGGTGGGCAAAGGCTGCCAGCAGGGCTGGAAGCTGGCTCCCCACCCAGCCCTGCTCAAAAGCAACTCAGCTGAAATCTCAGTGCCATGAAGGGCAGCAAAAGGGAGAATCCCCGCTGCCACACCCATCTTGGGCTGTGAGGTGTTGGGCCATGAGATGACGGGACTGAGAGCACACCCCTGCG